>NW_027202270.1:126062282-126662282 GCF_024711535.1 Dipodomys merriami | reverse complement strand
TTTAATTACAAGGAGTAAGTGTGTATGTGCACGCCCACACAGATACACACACACACATGCTGCACACACATGATAAATAGGCATTGAGAGTTTCCCAGGAGGTTTTGGCTTAAAGAAATCATTGGTGCTGTTGGAGGGGGAAACAGAGAATGCACAGTTAGTGCTCATTTTACTGTTTTGTTGATGGCCTTCTACTTTTGGGATTGCTACTAGGAGTATTCCATTATTATCTGAGAATTTCTATCTTGTGGCTCTTTCTCATTCTACCACCTATGGTGTCCAACTGTTACCAGGTACCTTCAATATTCCTTGTTAGTCCCTGGATGCATTTAACTTTCTTCCAGTTCCTGTTATGTATAAGGTGAAAATTAGTCTTATAGCAGTACATTACTGTCAGCAATTTGTGATGGTCATACATATACCTGCATTGCATACTGAGTATTAATACATAGACTTTTGGACCTTCACAGACTGTGAAACTTAGCCATGTAATGCTATTTTTGTGGAAAGACTTTAGAAAGTCCAGAAATGTAGAAATGGAGACTTTGAGAAATTAACCCTTGCTCTAGTTCAAGTGCTAGTCAGTGAAAGCACTGGGATGAAAGAGACTTGTCCTGGAGAATGGCTGCTTCAGATGAGTCTTAGACTCTCATCAACTTGGTCGTAAAACTTAAGTTACTCAAGTTTTGATAGCTCTCTCAATAAAACAGATTTTTTTTTGGGGGGGGGTCATAGGGCTTGAACTCTGGGCCTGGGCGCTGTCTCTCAGCTCTTTAGCTCAAGGCTAGCATTCTACCACTTGAGCCACAGCACCACCCCTATTTTCCTGAGTGGTTTATTGGAGGTAAGAGTCTCACAGACTTTCCTTGCTCAGGCTGGCTTTGAACCAGATTCTCAGATCTCAGCCTCCTGAGTAGCTAGGATTACAGGTATGAGCCACTAGCACCCGGCTCAATAAAACAGATTTTTTTTTTTTGTCGGTCATGGGGCTTGAACTCTGGGCTTGGGCACTGTTCCTGGGCTGTTCAGCTTGAGCCACAGTGCCACTTCTGATTTTCTAGTGGTTGGAGATAAGGGTCTCATGGACTTTACTGTCCAGGCTGGCTTTGAACTGCAATCCTCAGATCTCAGCCTCCTGAGTAGCTAGGATTACAGGTGTGAGCCACCGGCGCCCGGCACTAAAACAGATTTTTGAAATCTGATTTTTTACTACCTTCCAAGACTGTGGAAAATATGCTGCAATATGAAATGCTATGCTTTGATAGCAATTCTTCAAATATGCTGAGGAAATTATCGCTGTAAGATGACTCTGAGGACAGCTTTTTTGGCCACTTGAAAAAAAAAATCCCCAAACAACAGGATATTAGTTTTCCTTTCAAGACATTGTTGCTGACTGTGGTTTTAACTTTGTGTTACGTGATGGGCTTTGACTGTCTTCTGCCTGGGATCATGTTGTCCAGTCATGGGACCACTTAGGAACTGATGAGTCTATCTTTGTTTTGGTCAGAGATCAGCCATAATCTTGTTAAATGAAATCTGGCTTGGCTTTCTATTACTTCTACTCTTTACCATTTCATAGGGAAAGCAGATGTTTTCAAAGGAAAGTAACCATAAATGATTGTGGAAAGAGTAGAAGTATGCAGCATACATTCTCTAATAATATAAGCAGCTTGACCAGCAACAAAGGAGAAAAGTCACAATATTCACTTCTGTGGTATAGGGATTTGAACTCAGACCTTCCCACTTGCTAAGCTGGTGCTCTACCACTTGAACCACACCTCTAGTCTGGCTTTTTTGCTGGCTAAATTAAGATGGACTCTCCCCAATTTTTCTGCCTAGACTGACTTTGAAGCATGTTCTTCCAGATCTTATCTTCCTGAGTAGCTAGGATTATAGTCTCGAGTTATAGGACCCCCAATCCCCCACCCTCCGAATGTTTACTTTTCAAGATAATCGTCCTATTTTATTGCTCCTGTTTGGGTGAGAGTGGACATTTACTATAGATGTTCACTGTAGGGATTGTATAGGAAGAATGTATTGTTTGTTAAGCAAACATTGGTTATTTCTTTTAGTCCTTCACAATGTTGTTGGTATTTATTATCAACCATTTACTGTGAAATCATTGCTGTGTGGACACAGAAAAAAGATTCAGAAAGGTTAAGGAAGTTGCTCTAGGTCATCCAGCTAATAAATGGCAAAGCCAAATTTGAGAGCCAGATCTCTCTGGCTCTTTCTCCACCCACATAAAGCCAAGTTGTGGTGAGTCTGCTGCTTTTGGCATGTCTCATATCCTGGAGTCTCCTCTGCTCTCCTGTAACCAGATCTCAGGAAAAATGATATCATCCTTGCTAGCAGATCAGGTCTAAAAAAGGCTTCTTTCTGCTCTAGTACCTAGTCCTAGAGACATTTTTCAAATCTACCTTTATATCTAGTAGTCAGATACTACATCGATTTTCATGGATTAGTTAACAAACTGGCTCTGAACTTCCTTTCTTTAGTTCATTTTCCTGTGGGATCTTGGTCTACTTTTTTCCAGAATTCTCCTTTTGGACCCCATTATAAAGACTTCTCTCTTAGCTTTTGAACACAAATCTCTAGTTAAGGTGAGAAGAATTTTCCTTATATAAAAGGATTTCAGTGGCAGAGAAATCTGGCCAGTCCCAGCACTTTCCTTTCCCTGGGGACTGTAACTTCAGCTGGACCTTCGTTGGGCAGGGAGGTAGAGTTTCCAAAATTAGTGGGGCACGTTTAATATTCTCTACTTTTCTATCAAATCTTTTTCCCCCTCTTGAGTTCTAAACCATCTTTTAAAAATCAGATCTTTACTTTCTTTTCTCTTTCTCCCTCTCTCCTCTCTTCTTTCCTTTTCCTTTTTTTCCTCCTTCCCCTTCCCTTTCCATCTTTCTCCATCCTTTCCATCCATCCTTTCTTTCTTTACTTTTTTGTTTTTTTGTTTTTGTTGAGATAGAGTCTCATATGGAGCCAAGACTGGTCTGGAACTCTCAACATAGCCTGGGCTGGCCTTGAACTGGAATTTCTCCTGTGTTAGTCTCCTGAGTGTTGGCATTACAGGCCTGTGCCCCCACACCTGGCTCCGTAGTATGTGTTTAATATATAAAATTTTAAATAAACACTTTTCTTCTTTGTGAGTTGTGGCTTTTTATGAGTATCTCAAGCCATTTGGGTCAAGGTGTTTTTGTTTTGTTTTAATTTTTATTTTTGTGTGTTGGTCCTGGGTCTTGACCTCAGGGCCTGGGAGCTGTCCCTAACTTAACACTCTACCACTTGAGCCACAGGTCCACTTGTAGCATTTTGGTGGTTAATTGGAGACAAGAGTCTCACAGACTTTTTTCTCTGGGCTGGCGATCCTCAGATATTAGCCTCCTGAGTAGTTAGGATTACAGATGTGAGCCACCAGCACCCAGCTTTCAAGGTTATTTTTAAGAGAGAGACTAAGTTATTTTTGTGTTTCCCAAAAATTGCCTATTTATTTTCACTTAATTTTCTTTTTTTTTTTATTTTCAGTATATCTTGTGTGTGTGTGTGTGTGTGTGTGTGTGTGTGTGTGTGTGTGTGTGTTTAAACTATTTCTGAAATAAGTTAATTATGCAATAGATTACTTGGTATGTGACAGTGAGACCTGGCCCTTACCCTCTAAGAACGGTGGGAGAGGATATGAAATGATAAATTACAGTACAAGTAGTGATTGTGGTGCTCCTGGAATACACAGCAGTTGCCACCATTGCCTAAAGCAAGCCATCCTACAGAAGCAATATGGCAAGTACAGTGTGGTGACAGGATGTGGGAAGAAGTATGTCTAGATGTAGCTCACATGGAATTGGAGTGTAGAACATAAGGTTAGGTAGGTAGATTCAGGCCATATTGTAAAAGACTGACCAGCTGAAATTCATCCAGTAGACAATATACAGCCACTAGAATGTGGGGAGTGATAGGATTGTTGTTTCTTTAACTTTTATTGTAATGTGACAGTACAACAAAGGGAATACTGTACAACTTTACTATCAATGGCTAATTTGAAATCCTCCAGGGACACCTTGACATCACTACCTGTCTCTGTGTGGCTATGAGATGTGTGTTTTAGAAAGCACTTGGAATTGTCTTGGAAAATGGACTGCAGTGGGGCAAGGGTAATGCTAGAGAAATGACTGAGGAGATGAGGTCTGATAGTTTACACTTCCCATGTGACCTCAGTTTCCCACTTATGTAAATATCTACTCAGGAGAAGTGCAAGCATGTATTCACACAGATATCCTCACACAAATGTTTATAGCAACTTTATTCATAGTGGCCCATAATTGGAAACAACATCCACCAACTGCTATAGATATTACGAAATGTTAATTAGGAGTAAGTGGAAATGTACCACACTTTTGATACAGGTTACATGTACATTGTTATATATGTCAAAATTTGCTCAATGACTACTGAATGAAGCCAGTTGCAAAAAGCTACATACTATAATCTTTTTTTTGGGGGGGGTGGTCCAGTCATGGGACCTGAACAGCTTGGGCGCTGTCCCTCAGCTCTTCAGCTCAAGGCTAGCACTCTACCACTTGAACTACAGCACTACTTCCGGCTTTTTTCTTTTTGCTTATGTGGTGCTGAGGAATCGAATCCAGGGCCTCAGGCATGCAAGGCAAGTGCTCTACCACTGAGCCACCTTCCTAGCCCATACATACTGTAATCTTAACTACTCAGAAGGCTAAGATCAAAGGATCATAGTTTGAAGTGAGCCTGGGCAGGAAAGTCAGTGAGAATTTTTTTTTTATCTTTTCTTTTTTGATACTGGGGATCAAACTCAGGATATTGTACTTGCTAGACAAGCACTTTGCTACTGAGCTACATCCCAGCCCTCTGAGACTTTTATCTCCAATTAACTAACAAAAAGCTGGAAGTAGAGCTGTGGCTCAAGTGGTAGAGTGCTTGCCTTGAGCCATAAAGCTCAAGGACAGTGCCCAGGCTCTAAGATTCAAACCCTAGACCAGTGTGTGTGTACACACACACACACACACACACACACACACACACACACACACACACACACACACACAAACACACACACACACACACACACACACACTGTATTGACCCCTCATTGTATTGATTCAATTTATACTTTCTCTGGAAAAGGCACTAGTATGCAAAAATTAATGGTTGCTGGGGGATTGGCTGTTGCAGAGCATGTGGCACATTTCTGATTTTATCTTTATCATGAGGTGGTCTGTAATGGTATACATTTGTCAGAATTCATCAGATTATTTGCTTTAAGCGGATGAATTTTAAGTTATACCTCAGTAAACCTCATCTTATAAAAAGATGAATAGGTAAATCTCAAAACTATGCTAAAGAAGCCAGACTGTATAGTATATGATTCTCATTCATGTGAAATTCTACAATAGGTGAAACACATGATAGATGTTAGAAGAAATTGTGGTTATCAGATATGGGAGTAAAGGATAAGGAATTTATCAGGAAGAAGCATGGGGGATCTTTTTGGACTGATGGAAATATTCTGTAAGAATTGATATGAGAAGATGGGCTGGGTTGAAGAGAGGCAGGCAGGGCAACAATCTGGCAATATATGAGATTTGGGAGGAGGTAAAGTGTTGCTAGTTTTGGAACCTGGTGGATAGGGTTGCCATTTTCAAAGGTAAGACTCGTAAAAAGTCAAACAGTTTTGGGAACAACACCAGGTGCTGTCTTGGTGAGTGTCAGATTTCTGTTGGATATCCTAGTGAAGAGTCTATAATGTGACTAAAATTATAGATTTAGTGTCCAGGAACCACAGCTAAAGGAATAGATTTGAATGCTGCCATCATAATATTAATTATAGCTATGAGAATACATGAGATCACATGAGAAAGAAAGAGACTTGAAGATTCCAAAGATGAGAGCAGTGTCCTAGAACCCAAGGGAGAAGAAAGTTCCAATGAGTAAGGGGTGACCCATAATTTTAGATCCTTGGGCTTTATAGTAAGGCCATTGAAAAAAACCAGTCTATTATTAGAGAGTAGAAGCAGAACAAATCCTTAGGGGTTTGGTAGTGAGTAACTCTAATGCAACAAGTGTAGATTGCCATTTCAAGAATCTATATTAAAAGAAAGAAGGAGATAAGGGTATGACTGCAAATAGACTGAAACAGCTTCTAGCCACTAGAGTAATTTTCAAGTTTGTTTTGGTTTGGCTAAGGGCAAAAGGAAATTTCTCTTACCAAGGAAAACTGACCTGGGGAAGTGTTACTTAATAAGATAGTAGCAGTGATTCTCCAAAACTGCTTGCTCTCCTGTCATGATGAAGATAACACAAGAACAAAAAGATGTGCTCTCACCCTAGAAGAAGCCTGGCTTGCCTGCCCCATTGATGACAGGCGCATTAGTAAACTTCCTCCTGGATACTGAGTTTTTGAAGATTTAAGCACAGCTACTAAAACACACAACATAAAAAGGGAGGAGTTTCATATTCTCACTATAACCTTTTTATGTTTTAAAATCTTTTTTTCATTTTTGGAAAATTGCAAATAAAAGTTTCAGTTCAGAATGAGTTCAGTATTAATGCACTAAAGCATAGACCATGTAATACCTCTTTTTGTGTGTGCTGGTATTAAGCCTGGAGCTCAGAGCCTTGAGCCGTTGCTTAGCTTTCTTTGTTCAAGGCTGGTGTTTTGCCACTTGAACCATACTTCATTTTCTGGCTTTTTGCTAGCTAATTAGACATAAAAGTGTCATGAACTCTTCTGTCCAGGCTGGCTTTGAACTGGGATTGTTAGATCTCAGTCTTCTGAGTAAGCTAGAATTACAGAAATGAGCCACCAGTGCCTGGCTATACCTTTTAAAATCTTTAACATTCACAGAACAGTTGTAAAGACACTTGTCAGGGATTCAAATTAATGCCTTAAATTGAGTCGGTTATTTCAATTTAGAATCTGATATATAAACTGTCTTTCCACACCATTCCCCTCCCCTAAGTCAGCCTTGTAGGTGAGCTACTGGACCTTGCAGATCATAAGTTAAAGTGTGGTACAGATATAGCTACATTGAAGGATTTAATTTTTTGTTTTGTTTTCAAGTTTGTCTCATTTGCCGTAGATACTGTTCCGCACTAAGAGGCGTATTACCTGAGTGAAAATTCATTTACTATTGTGAAGGGTTTTTTCTTTCTTTCAGATATTTGTTTCCCTTAGAATACTGGCGCTTAGCCTGCCAGCCAAGATTTCTTGGAATTTGTGTCCAATTCAGGGAAATGATCAAGTAAATGGTACTTACATAATGCTTAATGTGAAGTGCTTAGATAGTGGATTTCACTGGTTATTTATCTGATTCAAATTGTCCTTGATTTATTTTTGAGTTCACAAACCTGATGAACACTCGCATCAATCATATATTCACCCCATTCTTTATACTGTAATAGTACTATGTTGTCAGGAAACAATAGAATCCTGTGCTTTAGCCTTTTTTGGGGGGTTCTAGTCTTGGTCTTTGAACTCATGCCTTGGCACTATCTCTTAGGTTTTTTGCTCAAGGCTGGATAGTGCTCTACCATTTGAGCCACAGCTCCACTTTGAATAGTGATCCTCTGATCTCAGCCTTGAGTAAGGCTACAGGTGTGAGCCACCTGCACCCAGCTGTGCTTCAGCTTTTAAAATATTGAGTATAATTTTTGAAATAGACATTGCATCCTCTCTTGTTTGTGTAATATCAACAAGGACTTGTACATTGTACAACTAGATTTTTCTTTCCTTAAAAAAAAAAAAGCTGGGTGCCGGTGGTTCATGCCTGTAATCCTAGCTACTCAGGAGGCTGAGATCTGAAGATCATAGTTCAAAGCCAGCCCAGGCCAGAAAGGCTGTGAGACTCTTATTTCCAATAAACCGCTAAGAAAACCGAAGTGGCACTGTAGCTCAAGTGGTAGAGCGCTAGCCTTCAGCTGAAGAGCTGAGGGACAGTGTCCAGGCCCAGAGTTCAAGCCCCACAACCGACAAAAAAACAAAACAACACAACAACAAACAACCAGGGTCTCTTTATAGTCCAAGTCTCATGATCCTTCTGTCTCAGCCTCCTCAAAGCTGGAATTACATGTGCATGCCACTATTCTTGGTTAGAGTTTACATTTTAAATGCCTAAGAATAGACTTTTCTCGGGCTGGGAAGGTGGCTCAGTGGTAGAGCGCTTGCCTGGCATGCCTGAGGCCCTGAGTTCGATTCCTCAACACCACATAAGCAAAAAAAAAAAAAAAGCCGGAAGTGGCACTGTAGCTCAAGTGGTAGAGCGCTAGCCTTGAGCTGAAGAGTTGAGGGGCAGCGCCCAGGCCCAGAGTTCAGGCCCACGACCGGACCAAAAAAAAAAAAAAAAAAGACTTTTCTCAGGTTCAAGGCATATATTCTGTGGTTTCACTAAAGATATTCTGAAGGAGCCACGCGCTGGTGGCTCACACCTGTAATCCTAACCACTCAGGAGACTGAGATCTGAGGATCATGGTTCAAACCCAGCCCAGGCAGAAAAGTCCGTGAGACTCTTATCTCTAATTAAAAACCAGAAAACCAGAAGTGGTACTGTGGCTCAAGTGGTAGAGCACTCGCCTTGAGCTGAAGAGTGCCCAAGCCCAGAATTCAAGCCCCATGACCAACAACAACAACAAAAAAAAGATACTCTGAAGATTGCATTGTATATAAAAGTTGTGAATTTATTACCCAAAAAAAGACAGTTGAAGGAGCTGATTCTTTTTTTTTCCTTTTCTTTTTTTGGCCAGTCCTAGGGCTTGAACTCAGGGCCTGGGCATTGTTCCTGAGCCTCTTGTTCAAGGTTACCACTCTATCACTTAAGCCACAGCACTACATCTGGCTTTGTCTATGTATGTGATACTGAGGAATTGAGCCCAGGGCTTCATGCATACTAGGCAAGCACTGTACCACTAAGCCACATTCCTGGCCGCTATTCTTCACATTTTAAAATATGAATAATATTTAAATTTTATATAATTACATGAAATGAATGCCATCTCATACTCTCATAATTTTTCTCATAATTAGTTTTGCAAATTGAATGGAATCTTGTATAATTATTAGGGGCACAAATACATTCATGGAAACTTTTATACTGTATATAATCCAGTACTCAAGAGAAAGACATTGGAGGATCATTAGTGCTGTGCCAGCTTGGCCTACAGAAATGACACCCTGCCCTCCCCTTTAAAAATAAACAATAAAGCTGGGTGCTGGTGGCTCATTTTTGTAATCCTACTCTGGAGGCTGAGATCTAAGGATTACAGTTTGAAGCTAGCCTAAGCAGGAAGGTCCAGGAGACTATCTCCAATTAACCACCAGAAAACAAGAAGTGGTGCTGTGGCTCAAAGTGGTAGAGCCCTAGCCTTGAGGGAAAGAGCTCAGGGACAGTGCTTGGGCCTTGAGTTCAAGCCACAACCAACATAAATAAATATATAAATAGGAACATACATGTTTCTTTGACTTAAATAAGATAAGTGTAAGGAAAACCAAATATTGACAATTGACAAATATAATTAATAGTGTGTATAAGACAAAGCAAAGGATGCTAAGGAAATCACATTGTACAGTCAGGTGACCACTAGGTTTAGATTACCATTCTAGGACTCTTGGTATTCTAAATAGGACTCCCTATGTTCTAAATATGGCCATTGGGGCTATTATTTTACAACCACAAATCTGCATATTTTTTGAGAGGCTTAAGAAATGAAAACAAATTTACCTTGAACCAGTAATATTTGTTTCAGAAATCAGAAATCCTGCTTCTGTTTTGAGCATATAAGCTCTGTTCAGACAGTAAGGAAGCTAGCGTTTTGTTTTGTTTTCCCCCTTGGAGAAAAGGTGAAGGCAGTTTATTTGATGACACAGGGTGAGATGTTGGGAATGAGTGGACTCCTGAAGTTCTGGTGCTTGATGTATATACATACTAAAGACTGTGCATATTGTGATTGCAGTCAAGTGGATCTCTACTAATAATACAAAGGGCTTAAAAAGTTTAACATCTCATCCCTGAACGTGTTAAGTAAAAGCAGACCTTGAACAAGGAGTTGCTCATGAGTGTTGCTTTGCTCCTTGCCATAGTTGGGGAGGTAGAGGAAGAAAATCAGAGAAGAATCCAGAAGCCAGAGAAATTTGATCTTTGGCTTGCTACTTCCTTAAATGATTCTAATGGTTCAAGACGACTTGTCATCTGCTACCACTGGCTTCTCTTTTCTTCTGACTTCTTGTCTATAGGCCACATGTTTGACTTTCTGTCTTCAAAGGGAAATTGAAACCATGGGAGAAGGGAAAGAATAAATATATTTTACCCTTCAATGTCTTCTGACCTTGGTTGAAAAAGCAGGATCTTAAGGTTAAGAAAATGCAATGGAAACCCTAGATCTGAGCTAGGAATTCTGTGGAAACCTGGAATGAATTCCCCTCTCCTGAATGATGATCTGGGTACCAACTATTTTAAACTTCTTATCTGGAGTTCCTTAAATGGGACAGGTAGGTGAGATTACCAAAGCAGAAGTCAGCTTTGCTGAGAAGCCCCCTACTTCCCTGTATACCTCTTTCCTTCTGGAATGAGCTAAAGCAGATATCAGGGGGTTGGAAGGGGGACCATTGCCTAGTCCACACTTTCTCTTCAGATTTCAGATCTTAAGCTCCTCAGTTTCACTCTCCCAGTATCAGGGTTTTTCTCTAGTTAGACCTCTAACCCTGTATTAGCATTATTAGCATCCATGTATTAGCATTATTAGCATCCCAACAATGTTTCCTTTTTTAAAAAAAAGTTTTAATTTGAGTTCTTCCAGTTAGCCTTATCCTGCTACTACCTCTGTCCTCAACCTCCTCCCTATTAGGAACTTCATTAAATAAGAGGTATGAGGTGGCTCTGAACCAGATGACATTCCATTTAAGTCTTGGAAGGACCTAGCATATCCTCTGCTAACCTCCCTGCTGGCCCAGATGAGAGGAGGAAAAGGGGGTGGATAGAAAGCCACAGATTGCAGAAAATCTAGGCGTGGTCTTGAAGTAGACTTCATCCTTAGGGATGATGAGATGAGTAGGTGGGCAACAGTCATCAGAGAGTAATGATCATAAGATCTTCTCATAGCATGCAAGTACGGGGAGGTCCTAGAACAAGACCTCCATACAGACATTCTTGTAATGAAGAGCTGTATTTTATAAGCTATTTAGTGGCATCCCTGGCCCATCTCAGTTAAGACAACCAAAAATATCTCCAGAAATTGTCAAATGCCTCCTAAGATAAAAATCACTTACAGTTGAGAGACAGAGCTCTAAAGATGTTTCTCTTAAGTGATTTCATTCATGTTTAGCTTGACCTGTGGATGACCCAGGCCCCCTTATAGAATATGCTCAAAAGAGCTGCTCACAATCTTTATTCAGTGTTGCTTGTGCTTGCAGGAGTTCAAGTTTTCTCTGGTGGACATGAGCTATGCTTCTTTTCTTGCTCAGTAGAAGAGGGGCAGTGTGGAGACATGACTAGGGTGTGTTGGCATTGGAGAAAGGAGAGGTAAAAGCAGCAGGCATACCTTAGTTGTCTTCCCCAAGTTCTATTTCTGTTCCTTAGTCCTAGAACCAGACACAAATAAGACTCAGGGAGTTTTGTCTGAAGACCATGTCCCACTCTCACCTGACTAGACAGTGCTTTAGATAGATGGGAGAGCAATGTAGGAGAGCAGAGTCTTTAGGCATTTTCAGTTTTCTCAGGTGTTTTTTTTTGTTGTTGTTGTTTTTGTTTTTTGTTCTGGCCCTTTCTTTAAGGGTAATTAAACAGAATAAGACAGAAGAGTTCCTGCCTGCTCTAAGACAAGAAATCTGGCATCATTAGCTCTGGTATAGGAAGCCTGTTTTATGGTAGTGGGGTCAGTATTGTAGGAACTGATAGTCATTCTGCTGATTCCACCGTCTGTCCAGTCTGTCCCCACCTACAGTGGCTGAGGTTCTACCATGTTTCCGGTTCCAGTGTACTTCCTGCAGTTTTTAGGGTCGAAGACTGGTCATCAGTTTACTCTGTTACCAATTTACTCTGTTTCATCAATCTAGGTGCTCTAAAAGCAGTCTACCTTGCCGCCCTAAGGAGTGCACTAGACTGGAGATCTAAAGGGGTAACAGGATAGGGTAGAAAGCGGGGGAACTCCAGACCTCCAGCCTCATCCTAATACCTATTCTTTGAACACAGTCTTCTCTTTGGTGCTCTCTTGCCTTGAGCTACCTTCTCTTACATGTATGCGCCATCACTTTAACAATAAAGTGATAGGAACGTGTTTGAGAGTCATAATTGATATTGAAAAATTGTTAAGACTTTTAAATACATTTTTCAAATAAAAAATGTAAACAAAAAAAAAAGGGGGCTAGGAAGGTGGCTCAGTGGTAGAGCGCTTGCCTTGCATGCTTGAGGCCCTGGGTTCGATTCCTCAGCACCACATAAGCAAAAAGAAGCCAGAAGTGGCACTGTGGCTCAAGTGGTAGAGCGCTAGCCTTGAGCTGACAGCGCCCAGGCCCAGAGTTCAGGCCCCACAACCAGAGACCCCCCCCCAAAAAAAAAAGAAAAGAAAAGAAAAGAAAATGCAACAGAAGGTTCCTGGGGAGATGTCTTCTATAGATTTTTCTGTTTTCAGAGTGTGGTAGGGAGTAGTGTAGGAGGGCATCCAGAGCCAGCCTGAAACAGCACTATTAAGATGTTGTTGCTTCATTCCTGGACAGCATTTTTTCCTTAACCTGTAAGAGCGGCACAATTATGTTTTCTGTTCTTAAGTCAGCTTACTATCTTTGCAAAACTCAGAATACCACTAGAGCAGATGATAAAAGTAAATTTTATAGTGGCTAATTTTTTTGGCGGGGTGGGGAGAGGAGGGTCAGTTGTAGGGCTTGAACTCTGGGCCTAGTTGCTGTCCCTGAGCTCTTCAGCTAAGGCTAGTGCTCTACCACTTGTGCCACAGCACTACTTCCGGTTTTCTGGTGGTTAATTGGAGATAAGAATCTCATGGATTTTCCTGCCTGGGCTAGCTTTGAACCTCGATCCTCAGATCTCAGCCTCCTGAGTAGGGTTACAGGTGTGAGGCACCAGTGTCCAACATAGTGGCTAATTTTTGGTGGCAGTGTTGAATTCAGAGCTTCAAAATTGGTAGTACTTTTACCACTTGACCCAGCTTCACCTCCCCCACTGTTTTGTTTTGTTTTTTGTATTTTTTTTTGCTTTTAGTTATTTTCTACATTAGGTCTTGCTTTTTTGTCTAGGACTAGCTTTAGACCTTGAACCTCATACCTATGCCCTCCTATCTAGATGGGATTGCAGGTGTGTATCTACTGCCACCCCCGCCTTGTTTGTTATGGTGGGGTCTCACTAATTTTTTTTCCTGCATTGATCTCAAACTGCTATCTTCCTGTCCTCTACCTCCCATATAGCTAGTATTATAGGCATGTAGTCCCACGCCTGGTTATAGTGTTATTTTTAAAACTATCCTTGAACTTGATAACCTCTTTTGAGCTTGAAAGATTCTGTTTCTAGGATCACTTCTTATAGTCAGTGAGTTTCTGGGCCTCTTGCAGCAGTTGATTGGCTTGGATTTTTAAGATTTTTATGCAGGCATGACATGAAAAATGATGGTTTATATATTGTGTTGTGTTTCTAGAACTGTATGGCTTTGACGTGCTCATAGATTCTACTCTGAAGCCATGGTTGTTAGAAGTGAATCTCTCTCCTTCTTTGGCCTGGTAAGTCAGCTCTATCAACTAGAAAAGGACAAATCTGCAAAGGCACTAAAAAACTTTTGTGGGGTGGGACTGGTGGTGGGGAGTCATTTCCGTTGACACTAGTTATTAGAGATGACTGCAATTTTATTCGTTTGTTTTTTTGTTGGTTTTGGGGCCTGAACTCTGGGCCTGGGCCCAGTTCACCTCTTCAGCTCAAGGCTAGCGCTCTACCACTTGAACCATAACACTACTTCTGGCTTTTTCTGCTTATGTGGTGCTGAGAAATTGAACCCAGGGCCTCATGCATGCAAGGCAAGCACTCTACAACTGAGCCACCTTTGCAGCCCCATGACTGCAATTTTGAAATTGAGATATAGCAACTAGGGATCATTGTCTTTCTAGACAATTAATTTGCAATATATGTTTACTGTTTATATGGCTTCCTGGATGATTCTTGCACTCACTTTTGAACCCCACATTTTTTTAACATTTTTTTTCATTTTGTAGGTGTTCTGTTAAGACTAAAGAAATACAAAAGGTTTAATTACTGATAATTTATACAGATCCATTTCACATGTGCGCGCGCGCGCGCGCGCGCGCGCGCACGCGCACACACACACACACACACACACACACACACACACACACACACACACACACACACACACACACACACACACACACACACACACACACACACACACACACACACACACACACACACACACACACACACACACACACACACACACACAGTAAAGGTAGAATGCTGCACCTCAAGAAGTGTACTTTTCACCCCATTCCATGTATTGGTATTCATCAAAGATTAAATCTAAGAAAGTTTATCTTAAAAAAAGTTTTTAGAGCTATCTGTTGTTTACAGGAAGGAAATAAACCTATTTGTTAATCCCAAAGAAGATTCTGATTACATCTGTAGCTCTAGGAATTTCTATTAGCTATATGCTCCTCTAAACAGAAAATACTAGAGATTTATGCCAAAGACCACCCAGCTTCTGAGTTTCTAAGGTTAAGAGAGAGTTGCAAAATGCCAAGGAATCAAATAGAAGTTTGACTTTTGGAGCAGGAATTTGGCTTATCCTCAGTAGTAAGGTAGAGGGCCTAGATACTACAGATGCTTACGTTTCTGTCAGCCTCTTGCATATTGCTCAGTGAAGTGTATTAGACAGTGTTAGAGATCCCCCGAGTGATGCATTGTGGGCCCAGCAGCCAGAATAGTCCTAACACCAAAGCCAGCATGGCAGTTATTGCCACAGAGATCTTCTTGCTTTTCCATGTTGCTTCGGTGTCATGGTCCTGCTGCTTCATCTAGTGAGATTGTGTATATCTTTCTGCTATTTACAAACCTGCCAGTCTAGGAATATTTATTTAGAACAGAAAATGAAGACATAAAAAATACAAATGGGGCTAGAGTTTCTTGTCTTGCATGTGAATGTGATTCTACAATTGCAGCAGTGAAACATAATTAGGATGATGGACACACTCATAACAAAGCATACTAAAAGTCTGAACCTCTAAAACCCACAGTGATAATGAAGCAATCTTCTTGACTTGTACAAAATTTGTATAATAAAAAGATTACACGTCAGAGAATCAAGGCATTGGTACTGGGCCAACCTTAGGAAAGATAAGTTTAACACTAGACTTTTATTTCTTGCTTTCTCTCTAGTATTCTTTTTTATTTTTCCATAGATTTGCTGTGCTTTTCAATGACATTTGGGAACTTTGTTATATTGAGCCTATTAGGCAGTTATTCTGTTAACCTACAGAACTATCAGTTGCTTTCTTTCTCTGTTCTATTAGTGATGCACCTCTGGACCTAAAGATTAAAGCCAGTATGATTTCAGATATGTTCACTGTTGTAGGTAAGTAGTGTTTTCTGAGCCTGACTCATATAAAACTTAACCAGAGCATCCATTTTTGCTAGGTTCCATAGGTGTTGCCAACTGGCAGTTCCTAAGCCATGCTAAATGCTTTGTACTAAAAAATTATATTTTCAGGGAAGTGTTTATGTTTCTACTCCCTCTGGCTCCATCCTGTCCTGAGGCTGAACCACAACTAAGGCTGAGACCTGGGGCATGGGAATTATGAGCTGAGGCAGAGAATTAAGTGAAGATCTGTAGAAAGTGTATTTTTCTCTGAACTGGAAAAGTGAAACCCACTGAGGAAGCTTTGTTACAAAGGAGACTGACTGTATTTCTGCTAGCCAGTCTCTACTGGTCTCAACATGATCCCTTCTGTAGTAGTTATAGCCAGAGCAGCCCTAGGAAGAAATCCCATTTTAAGTAGATAAGCCGAACTTTGAAACGTCAGATGGGTATGGTGTGGATTTATTGTTGTTTTTTAGTTCCCTAAAAAGACATAATAAAATATACTTGACATGATCCGGTACTTGATGTACCAGCAAGTGCTGTAAAAACTTAGCTCATCTCTTTTTCTTAGATGAGAACCTGTTTCTTTAGGAAGGAAGTAAAATTATCTGAAGCCCAATTCTTGAAGCCATAGATAATCTACAAAACCCATTTTGGAAATTGCTAATAGACTACATTTGACAATTCTACAAGTACACCATATAATAGGACAACTGCCTTTCAGATTCTCTGAGTAGAGACAATATTTTTTGTCATGTATTTTTATTGTTATTATAAAGGTGATGTATAGAGAGGGGTTACCATTACATAACTCATTTCTTTTTGGACAGTGTCACCCCTTCCCTTGCTGTCTTCCAGCTTTTCCCTCCCTTCCCCACTCAAAAGTTGTTTTCAATGTAATACAACATTGGTTTTTAATTAGTATGCAAAAGTCATTGTAAAATAACTTTATCTTTCAACAATTACATGTCTCAACGTGCTTATTTGCACATTTATTTGGGATTCATTAAAAAAAAAAAAAGCCCATACCTCTTTCTCAGTAAGAATTTCAGCTGCCCAACCAGCATTATCTTCTTGAGGATGGCTGTCTGTAATATTTATGACTGAATTTCTATAATATTATGCTGTGAAACTGGGTTTTGTACATCTAAAGGTGCAGCCAAACCTGTTAATTTCTAGAAAATGACAGGTTTTAACGTTGCCCATTCCCTATTCAGGATTTGTATGCCAAGATCCTGCCCAGCGGGCAACAACCCGGCCAATTTATCCCACCTTTGAGTCTTCCAGGCGAAATCCATTCCAGAAACCTCAGGTAAGCAAATGCAGCAGGAGGGAGACCAAAAGAGGCTTTCTGGGAAGTGGTAGCAGATGCAGATGAGGAAGCTGAAGCATTATGGATGTGAGGTCACTTGGGGCAGGAGAATTTAGAGATCAGTCTAGATCGTGGCAGTTATGTTCAGCTGCAGCTAATAGTGTATGCCTTCAGTGCTTTCCAACAAACTTACCTGCGTTTGTTTTGTCTTTTCTGTCAGCTTCTTTTTTCTCCTACTTTACCTTTTTCCTTTCTCTTTTCTTTTTAAAAATATATCCCTTCCCCTCAGATCGACAAGCTCATAAACAAAGCACAGACAGGGTGCCTATTAATTCTTAATTGTTACTACATTCTTTCCAATCTTCAGACTGGTTTTATAAAGATGCTCCATTGAAATAGCAGCTTTTCTATAAATAGTTCTCTTCAAAAGACCCTCCAGTAGTCATGAGTTATTGGTTGAAGTTGCATGAAATATGTGCCCAAAGAAACCTGTGGGTCTTAGAAGCATCTTTTGATCAAGCATTGTTCTGGTTTTTGTGTACTCTTCATTCTCTTCTATTTAAACCAGCCAGTCCTTCTATTTATTCTATCATCTCTTCAGTCCCTGAATGTGTTAGTATTGCTTATTTTCACTTTTGTTTCTTTGCCTTTAAGATTTCTTCTTATTTAAAAGATCTACCTACTCTCTGCCCATTTGGTTTGATTACCTTGCCTACTCAGAAATTTTAGAGACTTTTTCTTACTAATTCCTCTCACTCTTTAGTGTTCTTTACTTTTACCTCAAGGTTGTCCACTTGATGTGCATGCTATTTTGCATTCATGTTACTTGTATTTTGTCTAATACTCTTCTGCTAGTCTATAAGCTCTTTGAAGGCAGAAATAATGTCTTCTTTTCTCTCCTCTTTCCCTTTTGCCTCTTCTTCTTTTGATCCCTCTCTCACCTCCACTTCAACTCTTCTTTGTTTCAATATTCTCCACTTTTTCCTCCTTTTTTCTGCTATTCCTTTTCCTGCTCCTCTTTTTTCCTTGTTAGTCTTATTTGGAGTAGTACTATTTCTGTGTGCAAAGCTCATATATTATTATTTAGATAACTTTTCATTAGAACAGGGTTTTCAAATGAGGATGTCTATAAGGCACGTGATGGAAATGAGGTAAATAGGGGCAGGTCTCATACAGCCAGGGTGAAAAGACAGGTTAAGAAAGTGCAGGCCTTCTGGCAAAGGGGCAGCAGTTTAGTGAATGTGCTCTAGCTGATCACTGCTGTACATGAGTGTGAACAAAGGGTATGGAAAGATCTTCCCATTGTCAAGAGAAATCAGAAATACTACCTTTATATATTAGCAATATATATTAGCAACTAGTTAATTTAAAAAAAAACAACCTTTGCAGTCCAATTATAACAGGTCTCTTAGGTGGATTCAGTCCATGGGCCACCTATCTGTGATCCCCTGCCCCGGAACAATTAACTAAGGAGTGTGGCGATGTGGAACAGAGTGTACTGTATTGTAAGTGGTATTATCTTGCAGGAGAAATAAAATGAGGCACCAGAGTTTTACCTAATCACTGTTTCATCAAAGGGTTTTCTTTTAATTTTTAATATTGTAGAGAATTAACCTAGATGAATTGGAAAACTTACTTTAGGCAATCACATTCCTTTGCAAATTGTTTCCTGTAGCATCTGTGGCAAGAGCTGCAGAATTATGCATAAAGGACTATGACTGTTTCTGTGCAGTGTTAACACCATTTCTGCCAAGTTTCTCTCCTAAGAGTAGCTGTATACTAATCTTGAATGAATGGATCCCTTTTCTTAGCTTCTTAGCCTGCCTGTCAGCTTTTATTTGGCAATTCTTTGCAAATCATAGAGAATCTATTCAATGCTTGTTTTGCTAACTGGTAGGTAATGGTATGATGTCATTCACAATCAGCCTCTGGAAATCTTGTATAAAGGCACTGTAGATTAGTTACATGTACTGTATAAAACAGTTTGTCAGGTGGGGTAGTTAACTTCAGGATCTTCAGTACTTGGCAATAGAAGTAAAAGTTGAAGTAGAAGTTGATGCTGGAATACAAATCGTGTAGACGAAAGCCATGTGAACAGTAAATGCTCTGAGTTTGCAACCACAAAATGTAGGTAGGGCTCTTGCATTTGATCTGTGCTTGGAGATTATATTTCCTTTTTATGTCATAGATGGAGGAGATGGAAAATGTAGGCATGTTAGGAGAAGATGAGGCTTTATTCCATTTTTCTGTCTTTTATAGCGTCCAGTATCTGCACAGTTTCAGTCATCAAACACCAAGCAGGTAAGTTCTGGATCATTGGGAGACTTCATTCATAAAGCCTTTTAGCTTTAGCCTTTCATGGTACATATTTCATGTACCTGTTTTGTGCATAGTTAAATAACACAAAATAGAGTAAATGAAAAGAAATACACAGAGGTCTTCTTGGCAATACAATATGAGAATAGAGGATGCAGGAACTTAGGAGTCCTATTTTCATGACAGTGATTATGCTGTGGTAGAGGCAGTTGAATTTAAATGATGAACAGGGTTTCCTGGCTTATCTGTGGCTTTGACCAAAATATTTGAGAAGGGAATTATTACAGTTTACAAATGAGTTTTCTTTTTTGTTAGACATCTTATGAAACAGATACTGTTGCTAGCAGCTTGATATTAAAACCCTTTCACATTGGGTATAGGGCTATATTTGAGTTCCTTAATAGCTGGTACTTCACATATATAATGATCTTGGAAGCTTTTCTGTGCTACCCTGCAAAATAAAGACAAATATATTTCATGTAGCATGATCAACATTTCCTCTCTTACTGTCCTTGTGGGCAGTATTTGAGATTAACTGTCACTTTCTTCTATACAGGGATTTTAGTTTTTTAGTTTGTTTTTTTTTTTTAATTTAAGAGGACAGGAATGGGGGACTCCTCCTTCTGTTCAATGGTTTTTGTACATGTTCTTATACTAACAGTCTTCAGATCTTAGCCTCCTGAGTACCAAGGATTATAGGCATGAATTGGTACTCAGCAGCCAGCCCTGTTTTTTGATTTTTTTTTTTTTTTCAGGATAGGTCTTGCTTCCTTCCTTTGGCACATGCCTGAGCCACAATCTGCCTACTTTAAGCTTTCCATCACTTCTGGGAACACAGGCATGTACCACCAGTCCAACTTCACTTTGTGGAAGAGTGTCTAAGACTTTTCTGCCCTGGTTGGTGTAGCAATTACCATCCCAATTTCAACCTCTCATGTTGCTTGGGATGACAGGTGCATGCCTCTGCACCCACCTATGGGTTGAGAAGGAGTTTCATGAACTTTTCTCCTGGGCTGTCCTTGAACCTTGATCTCAGCCTCACAAGTAGCTAGTATTACAAAAGCCCAGCTTCATCAGTACTTTTAAATAGCATTCTTTCTATGCTTAAATGCTTAGTAAGAAGATCTTTATTTTTATCATATCATTTAAATAAATGCTACTTTTTATTCTCATGATGTAATTTGAGATGACTTCCGAATAACCTTAAATAGCATCAGGTAAGAAAGCTTCTTGACCTTGGAGGATGCACTGCCAGTGGCTTTATGTGGCTTTGTGATTAGAACTGTGCTCTCACATGTGAACTAGGATAAGTATGATTTGGGTAAAAAATAATGGGTGACTGTGAGAAAAATCTCAAACCATCCATTTAGCATTTTGACTTTTTAATATTATGTGTAATTAAATAAGTACCATAAAATCATTATATGCTTATATTTGTTTCCTTCCTACATCTTTAAACTTTCCTAGTTTTGCCCTCTTACTCCAACACATACTGTTTAATGTATTCCTAGATTGAAGGGAATTAAAATATTTCCTGACATCTTCCTGCAAATTTTAGTTCTACACAAGATTGAATTGTTTGTCAGCATATTCATTCCTTTATTTGCTTAACTAATATTTTGTTGGTTTATTCCATGCCAAGTAATGATCTAGATATGAGCTGAGCAGATGAAGAGTCCCTGCTTTTCCATGCTACTTACATTATTGATTTCATGGTTTTCCTTTATATAAATATCTTACCAGTTTCCTATCAGAAAATTTAGTTTTTATGACTTTATTTCTAACTTTAAAGATTGAGTTGGTCTCCCTTGTGCTGAAAGATAAAATCATTCATGTTTTTTTTGTATACGTGGACGTGTTAATCTTGAGCTATCATAACAATATACTATAGACCAAGTTGCTTAACAACATAATTTTTTTTTTTGGAGTTCTGGAGGCTGGAAGCCCATGATGGAGTTGCCAGCAAACTGAATTTAATTCTGAGGCCTTATCTTGACTATTATTTAGATGGCCACAGTTGTATGCCCACATGATGTGTTTTTACTTACCTATACCAGGAAGAACTTGTGGAAACAAGCACAATTTCTGGCATTAATCCCATTAGACCAAGGCCCCTACTTCAAGACCTCATCTGATTCTTATTGCCTCTCAAAGTCTCTGTTTTCAAATACTATCACACCAAGGGTAAGACTTCAACATAGGAATATTGGAGAGATACCAGCATCACACAGTAACAGCTGCTGACAATGGGGCTGCTTCTTCCAGGTTGAAATTTCTTCCAGAAATCTAGGAAGATAATTTGTATCACTAGTTCTTGGATTACTTCTCTTGGCAGATCTGTTTGCTTTATTTTATCAGTTACTTCACCTGTTTGAGTAATAATGTGTTAGCTTGCTTAAAACCATCTGATCTCTTTTGCTACCTTTCTGTGTTCTCTGTTTATATGATCAGCTTTGATACTCAAAAGACCTCCCTTATCATCCTTTGGAAGTGGAGGTAACCTGGGTCATCTGTGAGATCCATGATGACTATGGCCACCTTGGAGTACCAGGGCAGTCAGCTGTATTCCAGTCTCTTGATGCCCGGCAGCCACAGTTTTCCTTGGCCTTTTTCATCACTGCTCTCCTCTGAGTCACTGATGATCTTGTCTCAGTGTTTCCCTTGATTCCTTAAATATCCCATAGCCTGTTTTTATTTGTGGCAGAATGGACTGCTTCTTGGTTTTTCATCTCATGTCTCAATTCCCCCAATTCTCCTTCCCCCATGCTAGAAAAAAAAATGTACTTACTTACTGGAATAAAGACACATTTACTTTTCTGTGAAGCTGTTTTCAGACTTTTTCTCTGTCCTTGAAACACTAGATGTACTTTAAAACCAAGACTAAGAGTATCTAGTAGCTTAGGAAAACCTGTAGGCATCATTCTTCCCCTTTTTTCCCTCCCTTTTCTCCTTGTCCTCATCATCTTTTTTTTTCTTATTTCTTTCTTACTCATAGTATTTTTCTACTATTCTGTTTTCTTTTTCTTCTTTTGCCTAAGAATTTACTGCTTTTATCTCTTTCCCAGGTTTCTAGCTAAGAAATTAATTGTGGAATATATGGAATTTGGGCTATAGATTCAAGCTTAATCCTGTCAGGAAAGATACTGATGTTCAGGGAATGAACTCAGGAAGATGAGGAAAGACAATAAAAAATTAAAATTTTTTGTTTTTATTTCTTATCCTTAGCGTTCCCGTCCACTCTCTGCCAGTGATGCAGAAATGAAAAACCTTGTGAGCTCAAGCCGGGAGAAAATGCTGGGGAAGTTAGGTGGTTCTGTGCTTGGGCTGTCTATGGAGGAGGTAAAGATAACTCCACTTCAGGCCTTCATGGGTTAACACAGGGTTCAGTTAAAATTAGTAGTGATTCATAGTATTCTTCTATCTTACATCTGAGAGGGAAAGATTTGATATGGGAGAAATTTCTTCTCAGAGAACATGTTAAATGGAATTAACTCCTCCCTACATGCTTTTGTTATAGTTTAGGGTTACAGCTCTCTTCTCTTGTCCACATAGATTTCAGGTTTCAAAGTACTTTCTCATCTTATTTTCTCTTCCTCCATCTAGATCAAAGTTTTACGGAGGGTAAAGGAGGAAAATGATCGGAGAGGTGGATTTATTCGCATATTTCCTACATCTGAGACATGGGAATTATATGGGTGAGGTGACTACCATTTTAATTTTTTTAACTGCAAATCTGGTTCGTAGAATTATATTGTGACACACTGCATCCTTGTTCCCCATAAAAGGTCTTCCTTATTTTGTCTATTTATCTAAACTATGATGACTGTTATCAACCCAAGAACCCATCACAGTGATGTAATATAATGTGATCCACCTGGGTGTGGTTCTTCCCCTTATCTTAATCTTTGCCTCTGTCCTGTGTTTTGTTTATCATTCACATGATTTAAAAAATTATCAGTCTATATTCCTGAACAACACACTGCTTTTTTTTTGGGGGGGGGGGAGGCTGGTTGTAGGGCTTGAACTCAGGGCTTGGGTGCTGTCCCTAAGCCTCTTTGTCTCAAGGCTAGTGCTCTACCACTTGAGCCATAACACCACTTCCAGATTTTGACTGGTTAATTGGAGATTAGAATCTCACAGGGACTTTTCTGCCTGGGTTGGCTTTGAACCGTGATACTCAGATTAAGTAGCTAGGATTATAGGTATGAGCCAGTGGCACCCAGTTACATTACTTATTTTTAACTATCTCTGAATTCAAATTCAAAGATTTTTTTTTTTTTTTGAGGGTCTGTTCGTGGGGCCTGAACTCTGGCCTGGGCACTGTCCCTCAGCTCTTCAGCTCAAGGCTAGCACTCTACCACTTGAGACTTGAGTCACAGCGCCACTTCCGGCTTTTTTTTTCCTGCTTATGTGGTGCTGAGGAATCCAACCAAGGGCCTCAAGCATGCAAAGCAAACGCTCTACCACTGAGCCACCTTCCCAGTCCTCAGAGATTTTTTTAATATATGATAAACTGCATCTATTTTAAGTGTCTATTTTGATTTTTTTTAACAAATATAATCACCAGTTTACTCCCTCTACTACAGTCAACATACAAAACATCTCCATCAAGTCCAAAAGTCCCTTCAGGACCCTTTATAGTGAGCTCTGCTCATGACCCAGGCATAAGCTTTAGGCAGTCTACTGGATCTCTCTGGTTTTCATCACTTTTCTCGGAGGAATGATGGTACTGAGCATGGATTCACAAGCTGTTGTTGTCATGAAGAGATTGTTGCATTGTGTCACATGCAATTATTTTCTGCAGTTATTGGCTGTTTACAGATTTTTGTCTTTCATTTGTTAATAGCACAACTGCTCATTTGCATATTGGGAACCATCTTTACATCTTGGTATAATTCCTACTTTTTTATAGTGGGTCTTTTAATGTCCTTTTTAACATTTTTTTTGCTAATATTTTACTGAGGATTTTTGTATTTGTTCATCTATGTTCACTGAAGTTTTAGAGTTCATATCAGAATAATGCTATTCTTAAAGAATGAATTTGGAAGTGTTTTCTTAATGTCTGGTTTAAAAAATAGTTTGAGAAGAACTGGTATTAATTTTTAAAATATTTGACATAATTTAGCATTGAAGACATCTAATCCTAGGCAGCAACACTTTCTTCTTTTTCCTCCTCTTCCTCTTCTTTTTGGTCCTCTTCATTTTCACTAGGAACTTATTTAGTTAGTTAGTTAGTTTGTTTTGTGCTGGTCCTAAGGCTTGAACTCAGGGTCTGGGTGCTGTCCCTGAGCTTTTGGATTCTTTCTTTTTTCACTTGAGACTAGTGTTCTACCATTTGAGTCACAGCTACCTTCTGACTTTTTGTGGTTAATTGGAGATAGGAGTCTCACAGACTTTCCTACTTGGGCTGGCTTTGACCAGGATCCTCAGATCTCCGTCTTTTGAGTAGCTAGGAATGCAAGCGTGAGCTTTTTTTAAAAATACTTTTTCAATGAGCACAATGGTTGTAGAAGAGGAGTTTCATTGTGGCATTTCCACACATCTATATAATGTATCCCCCATTAACTTTACTCATTCTAGCACTCTCCCTTATCCTATTCCCCTCTCTCAAAACCACCTTAGCAGGTTTTACCATTCTCTTTTTATATACGTAAACAAATCACTTCAACCATGTTTATTCTCATTCACACTCCTTACAGCCCTCTACTTCCCACTGGCATTCACCCCCAACAGAGCCTACCTTACTTCCCCCCCCCTTTTTTTTAGCTTGTATTAATGATGACAAAATTTCACCACAATATTTCAGACATGCACACATTTTATTTTGCTAAGAATTACCTTCCCCTACTTTCCCTTTCCACATGCCACGACTCTTTATTGATCAACAGCTTCTGTTGAGAGGTTTCATTGCTGATTAAATGTACTTACTTATTGATCTATTCTGTTATTCTATTTCTTTGTAACTCAGTCTTGGTAAATTGTATATTTCTAGGAATTGATTCATTGCTACTAGGTTTTACAGTTTATTGTTAATTGTTTTCTTTTGAAGGAGGTAGTGAGGTTTG
This sequence comes from Dipodomys merriami, assembly GCF_024711535.1. Lineage (NCBI taxonomy): Eukaryota > Metazoa > Chordata > Mammalia > Rodentia > Heteromyidae > Dipodomys > Dipodomys merriami. The sequence continues at coordinate 126,636,980 of NW_027202270.1, read as the reverse complement.
AACCCAGGACCTTGAAATGGCTTAGCTTAACTTATTTACTTTCTTGGCTAGTGCTATACTACTTGAGCCAGGCCTCTAGCCCAGCTTTTTACTGGTTAATTTGGAGATGGAGTCTCAGGGATTTTTTTGCTCAGGCTGGCCTCTTTGTATGATCCTCTAGATCTCAGCCTTTAGAGTAGCTAGGGTTATAGATGTGAGCCTGTACCCCTTAGCTTATTATTTCCTTTTCTATCTGTTGTGCTTTGATTATCTTTTTCATTTTCTCTTGACTTCTTTGGATTGATTAGTTTTTTATGACTCTTCATTTTACTTGTCTCATGTTACTGCTGAAGGGAGACAATATATATCTTTTACTCATTATAATACTACCTTCAAATAATATTATTTGTTTTATATGGGAACTTTACAATCAATATACTTCCCATTTTCTCTTCTTGTCCTTTGTGTTATTATCATCTAATGCTTCTATGAAGTGCTATAGTGCGTTGTTGTATTTTCTTTAATAGTCATCATTTAAGGAAATTTAAATAGAAAAAATTTAATTACATACATCTTACCATTTTCAATGGTTAGGTTTTCTTCCATTTGAAGAACTTCTTTTAGGATTTGTTGTAATGCAGATCTAATGATAACAAATTCTCTCAACCTATGTTTCTCTATAAGTCTTGCTTTCACGTTTCAAAGAATTTCTTAGCCAGGTGCTGGTGGCTCATGCCTGTAATCCTAGCTACTCAGGAGGCTGAGATCTGAGGATCACAGTTCAAAGCCAGCCCAGGCAAGAAAGTCCATGAGACTCTTATCTACAATAAACCACCAGAAAACCAGAAGTGGCACTGTGGCTCAAGTGGTAGAGTGCTCACCTTGAGCTGAAGAGCACAGGGATAGCACCCAAGCCCAGAGTTCAAGCCAACAACAACAACAAAAAGAATTTCTTGACTAGCCATAGAATTTTGAGTTGACACTTTCTCACTACTTGAACAATGCCCATCTTTTTTTCCAATGAGTTTTCTTTTGTTTGTTTGTGTTTTGCAGGAGAAATATATAGCCATTCTGCTTTTCTTCAGCTTACTTTTTAAGATGGTCTCTTGATGACTGAGTGTCGGCATAATCATCAAGAGATGATTTTGATGCACCTTGGTTACTTTCTAAATGCTTCTTCTGGAGCTTCATTGAGTTTCTATAACTCTGTGAACATTTAGCTTTCATAAGATTTGGAAAACTTTTTTTGTTATTGTTAAGAAGTTGTATGAAGAGGTCACAGTTCCATAAGTCAGGTAATAAGTACAATATTTCTTGGATAATACATTATTTTGAAGATTCTAGCTTCTCCTTAGAATTTTGATTTCTCTCCTCTTATCCTGGGGACTGGTGGGCTCTACTTGAATTCCCCTTTTTCTTGCATGGTCTGGAAACTGCCCATTGACAGAAAGGCAGAACTGGTTAGATCTTACTGCATTTATTTCTCTTTCAGAGCTCACAGTCCTGACCTGCCTTTTGTTTCATGTTCAAAAACAGTTGTTTGTTTTTTTATATCTTGTGTACTTTTGTAGCTGCAGAAGGAATGGCCTGCCGCAGCTTCTTGTATGTAAAAGCAGAATTCTCTTGTTCATTCAGTTTTAATTGCTTTTGAAATTTTTCTAAACAAAAAGCATGCGTTTTATGCAGTCTTGCTTTAGTATTATGTTACTATGGTTCATGTTGTTGGGTAGAGCTACGTCTCATTTCTTTTCAGTTTTTTATTGTATTTTACTGTGTATCTTGCTATTGATGTTTTTCCATTTTCCTGTTGGACATTTTGCTTCTTTCTGGTCTTCTGCTGTTAAGGACAGCTGTACTATAAATATTCTTGGGTGTGTTTCATGGGTTTCTTTTTGGGTCTGGATTGCATAATGCAGCTTTCCTAGAAGAAATACCCTGTGAGACAGTGTATGACAGGTCTCTTGTGTATCAGGAATACCAGGGAAGTTCATTCAGATAAGGAAAATTCTGCAGACTTGGAGCAGCCTAACAGGAGGTTTCATGTAGCAGGCTGGATTTGAGCTGTCATGTTTACTGGGGAAAGATATCCAGTAAGAAACAAAGAATTCTTGGGAAGTATGGAGTAAGAGGACTTGAGGAGACTTGTCTGGCTGTACTGCAGGATCAGTGTTGGAAAACTGTGTGGTACACATTACCCACCTTGTGGAAGTTTGGAAGATCAGGTGTGTGCTTCATGCGGTAGTCATCTGGGAGTCACTGAGAGCTCTCGAGCTGGAGAAGAGCACAGTTCACTTTCTTGTCTAATTTTCATACCCTTTATGCAGCTTCCATGCTAGCCCCATATGAATTCTTTTATTTATGTAATTTATATGGTAGTTTCCTTTTTATCTTTCAATAGTTTTATTTCCTGAATTTAGTATATATCACCTTTTATTAACCCTAAAAAAGTTGCCTTTTTAATTTTCTAAATTAAGTTCTTTTTTTAATCTTCTCATTAGATTCCATTTGCTGCTCCTCTAGTATTTTATAATTTTAATTTGAGTAACTGTCCCCTTTTGATACTTTAACAATAGCTTCTTTAGACATAGTAGATAAAGTCACTTCTGTGACTTTAGATATAATAATTTCTGTGCATACATACTGTGTATTTTCCTCTTGAACCAAGCTTAAAGAATGTTTGAGGGCTGAATGTATGGCTCAGTGGTACCTGCCTTGCTTGTATGAGGCTCCAAGTTCAAACCTTAATACTGTTGAATAAAAAAATAGGCAATTGTTTTTGTTTTCTGTTGTTTTTTTAAAACATAATTTTATTGGTATTATTAAAGTGTTGTACAGAGGGGTTACCATTTCATAAGTCAGGTAATGAGTATACTTCTTTTTTGGACAATGTCACTCTTCATTTGTTTCCCCCTGTTTTCCCCTCCCATCCATCCCTGCCTACAAGTTGCACAGTTTATTTTTCACATAGTGTATACTGAATATCATGATTGCATTTGTTTACCCTTTCTCCCTACCTTTCTGTACCCCCCAGCAATTATGTTTTTCTTTAAAGGAATAACTGATTTCTTTCTTTATCCTTCAGGTCCTACCTCGAACACAAAACCTCTATGAATTATATGCTAGCAACACGGCTCTTCCAGGACAGGTGGGGATTTGCTCAATTTGCGAGTTCAAGCTGAAATCATTAAAATTAGGAGAAAGCATAAGTGATAGAAGGAAATAAATTTTTAAAAAGCCTTAAAAAAGTGATAGAAAAGATTTTTTAGGAAATGAAATGTAATTTCTTTGTAGAATTTGTTAATAATTCTCAACTACTTGAAACATTTTGAAAAACTAAAAAGTAAACCATAAAGATCTTTGAATAGATGCCCTAGACTTTATCTTTCATCTCAGAAGATTCTCACTCAGTAACCATTTGTCTAGGACACATTTTGAACATGGTTATATGTTTTTGTAGAAGAGAGTAGAATTATCAGATCAAAAAAAGTGAAAACCGGGCGCCGGTGGCTCACGCCTGTAATCCTAGCTACTCAGGAGTCAGAGACCTGAGGATCGTGGTTCAAAGCCAGCCCAGGCAGGAAAATCCGTGAAACTGTTATCGCCAATAAACCATCAGAAAACTGGAAATGGCGCTGTAGTTCAAGTGGTAGAGCGCTAACCTTGAGCTGAAGAGCTGAGGGACAGTGCCCAGGCCCAGAGTTCAAGACCCATGACCAACCAAAAAAAAAAAAAAAGTGTAATCCCCAAAAGTGTAATCAAAAAAAGTAAATCCCCCCCAAAATCACACCGAGACTTGTAAGACTTATAGTTGATTTTCTCACTACAAGGGGAAACAGATGAATGATAGAAAACAGACACTGCATTTGAAGGAACACAGAGATTGACTACTTAGTCCTGCATATGTTTATAGCCTTACATTGAAGAAGAATTTAGTAATTAGTCATCAGAACAAGTGACCCAATTTATTTAGAGAGATTTATATTATTTTGAGAATTTTTTAAGGATTCTTAAAATAGATTTCAGCTATTTCATTTTCGATTATAGGAAATACATATTTTTACTTTACCTCTGTGCATTTGTGGTAAATACTTTTGTTATTAGATGAGTAGCTTTTGATGAAAGATCTTCGAATCTACTTGGGAAATACAGCCATAGATTGATTGATTGATTGATTTATATGTTGGTTGTATGGCTTGAACTCTGGGCATGGGTGCTGTCCCCGAGCTCTTCAGCTCAAGGCTAGCACTCTACTTGAGTCACAGCGCCACTTCCAGTTTTCTGAGTGGCTTATTGTAGATAAGAGAGAGGCTCATGGACTTTTCTGCCCTGGCTGGCTTTGAACTGTGATCCTCAGATCTCAGCCTCCTGAGTAGCTAGGCTTACAGGAGTGAGCCACTGGCACCCCCCTGGCTTAGTCACAGATTTCTTTATCTGAAGTTTCTTTATCTGAAGAAGTTGTCTGCTTTGTCAGTTTTCAGTATTTTAGTTTTATAGTAAGTCTAAAGAGTACAGCTTTTCACTTCTGGAAAATATTCTTTTTTTTTCTATCTTATCTCTCTGTGGATCTTTTATTATACACAGTCTGCTGTCCATATCCTTCCCACTTCTGTACTTTTCCCTGCTTCCATCACATGTCTTAATTTTGTAATCTTGGAGATTTCGTAAACATCTTAAATTCTAAATCAGTCTTGAGCTTTGTCTTTTTCATTCAATATTATCACAAGAGACTTATTCAGTTTACATTTGATTTGGGCAAGTTGATATTAATATCTAGTAACTTTTTGCTTTTTGATTAGTTTTCATATTTAATAGGTATAATTTTAAGAAAGAGGTATGTGTTTGCATGGGTTCTTTCATAGGCTGCATAGAATTATTTCTAGACTGACATATACTCCATGCTTGACACCTGATCTTTCCATACTACTTGTGTTTCCCGGAAAGGGGAAGGGGAATACAATAGACAAGCTAGGAACCAGTGTACTCGCCCAAGTTAGGAAGCATTTCTTTAATAGTAGTATAGCAATAAAAAACTTGGTAAAACTGGGAGTCAGTGGCTCACGCCTGTAATCTTAGCTACTCAGGAGGCTGAGATCTGAGGATCGCAGTTAAAAGCCAGCCAATCCAGGCAGGAAACTCTGTGAGACTCTTATCTCCAATAAACTACTCAGAAAACCAGAAGTGCAGCTGTGGCTCAAGTGGTAGAGTGCTCCTCTTGAGCTGAAGAGCTGAGGGATAGTGTCCAGGTCCAAAGGTCAAGCCCCACAACTGACCAAAAAACCAAACAAAAACAAAACATAAAAAACTTTGCAGCTGTAATAACTTGTAATTGGGTGTGGTAACACCTGCCTGCAATTCTAGGACTTGAAAGGCTGAGGCAGGAGGATCATGGATTTGAGGATACAAACCGAGACAAAATTTTAGAATAAACAGGTTAAGGAGATATGGATGAGGCAAACAGTTTAAGTAGTTACTAAAGGTCCCTGTGGGAGGAGTGGGTGATGTCATTGTCCAGTATCTCCTCTGTGGTGGTGGATACCTGAACCTAAAAAGGTGGGAACATTTTGCTAAACTACATATATACATAGGTATAAATGAATTCAAATAAAGTTGGGGAATACTCCTCTATTCCTCCAAAAGAGTTAAGCAAAGAGAAATTGAATGAGAAAAGAATGTTTTCCAAGAAAAACAAAAGCCACTTTAAACATGAATGGGACTTAGTTCTTATGGTTAGAGTCCAACCTTAGTTTAGAGACAAAGGAAGGAGATTATCTCTTCTCCCCCCCCCCCACTCCTATTCTTTTTTTTGTTTTTGCTTGTATAAACTCTATTCCTTATGAATAGCTTCTTTCAATCTCATGGGAATCATGGGTTTTGTTTCCTAAAATATCTCAATGAGAATATAAAGAGCATAGCAAGTGAGATCTAAACTCTTGTGCTGGAATGTAAACTGCTCAAACCCTGCTATGGGCAGGATGTTGAAGCATCCTTCTGCTTGATATAAATGGGGCTAATAACAATCTTTTCCATGTGACTGTTCTGATGAGCGAGTGTGGTTTGTTTTGTAAGTAGATTGAGAAAAGCAAGGCATTGTAAATACTTTTCTCTAGAATTTCTTTGCCCTTTTCCTTGTATGTGAATTGATCCTTTCTCTAGGTCATAGTATTCTACTCTTCTTTAAGAATGTTCTCAGTTGATCTGCTTCTCCTCAAAAAGCCCCTTGTGGCCCAATTTTATGTTTAACTTCCATAATAAGGCTGTCAAGACTGCAGTGTCCTGTGTGTGTGAACTCCAGAGTGAATATCTAAACAGTGGTCTCTAACCCAGGTGTCCTTTCTACTTTTATAGGGGAAACCCAAGAAGAAGCTTATTGGCTGGAAGAACACGGTAACTGACTTTTATAATTAGAGAAATTCTTTGCATGTGCATGAGGTATGACCATGCACAGACTGAGTATAGTGCTATAAAGAACCAGTTTCAGTTTGGCTCAGCATAAAGAGTAGCATAGAAATGTCTCCTATTGAAAAAGTATTCTATGGCTTTTTGTAAATAACTTTGAAATTGTGTGTGTGTGTGTGTGTGTGTGTGTGTGTGTGTGTGTGTGTGTGTGTGTGTGTGTGTGTGTGTGTGTGTGTGTGTGTGTGTGTGTGTGTGTGTGTGTGTGTGTGTGTGTGTAATTTCAGCTGTTGGCTATGTGAGACATCAGAGTATTAGTGAACTTTAAGACTATTGCCATGAATGATTCAAACAAGAGCGTATGTTTTGACCTTGACATATTTAGGACATATAGTTCTGCCCTGTGGTACTAACCAGATGTGTTTCCAGTTTGCCACAGAATGGGAAATGTGTAAAATGGCCTATGACTTTGTGTTTAGTCAGAGAAGAGAAAGGTCTTACAGAAGTAAAGACTGAGATGACTTTGCTTCAACGAAGACTGCAGCTACAATAGAAACTCTTCAACCTAAATACATATCTTCAGGTTAATAGAGTTTTTTGGGGTTTTTTTTTGGGGGGGGTCCGGTTGTGGGGCCTGAACTCTGGGCCTGGGCACTGTCCCTCAGCTCTTCAGCTCAAGGCTAGCACTCTATCACTTGAGCCACAGCGCCACTTCCGGCTTTTTTCTTTTTGCTTATGTGGTGCTGAGGAATCGAACCCAGGGCCTCATGCATGCAAGGCAAGTGCTCTACCACTGAGCCACCTTCCCTGCCCAAGGTTAATAGAGTTTGAGATACAACATTTATCCTCGTTGTGTCTCTTTATAAAGCAGTAACAAGCAGAATGAAATATGTAGCTAGCTTGTTTTGCATTTGTTAATGAAGATAAACTTGGTTTCTCATCTAAGCCCTTTGAAGAGTGAATTTAACTTTTTCTTAAAGAAGGAAGCCATTATGATTACTTTTTTATTTTTATTAGATGTATTTATTTATTTTCATTCATGGGGCTTGAACTCAAGGCCTGTCCACTTGTACCTGAGCTCTTTTGCTTGAGGCTAGCACTCTACCACTTAGACATAGTGCCACTTCCATTTTTCTGATGGTTAATTGGAGATAAATCTCTCATGGACTTTCCTGCCAGGCTGGCTTTGAACTGTGATCCTCAGATCTCGCCTCCTGAGTAGTTAGGATTATAGATGTGAGCCACTGGTGCCTGGTGACCTTTTTATTTTTTACTTTGAAAAAATTGGCTTATGTTAGTTATTCAGGGAAGGATTTAATCATTGCATCTTCATGCAGTTACACTGTATTCCAATAAGTTTTACCTTTCTATTATTATTCCTTGCTCCTACCCCCAATACCATCCTCAACAGGTTTCCTTTTCATAGTTGCAACCAGAATTGATAAACCTTTAGGTAAACTGATATAGAAAACAAGAGAGGGAAAACACTTAAGTACTGTATCAAGTAGAGGAGAGAGGTTATTATTGTAGATCCTACAGACATGCAATGGAGGTTAATTGGAGTAGGGAGGATATTAGAGGAATATCATTAATTAATACTCTGACAACTTGGGTGAAACAAACTCCTCATTGAAACATTTATGTAAGTTGAAAAAAGCTGAACTAGAAATTTTGAAGAACACTGTAGCTACTAAGAAAATAGAGCTTGTGATCGACAACGTTCCTACAAAGCAAACTCCAGACTCATTGGTTTTGGTGATTAATTGTGTCAAGCACATAAACAGTAATAACACCAATCGTACTCAAATATCTTCAGAAGTACAGTGCCACTCTCAGGTTTGTTGGAGAAAATGAATAGATACACAAGGGATTTCATCAAGGCATTTTACTTCTGTGCAGAGGGCTGTGCTGCTATCATTCTCCTTAGAGTTAGATAGGTACACCAAATACCTAACTTAACCTAAGGAGTGATGTCCCTTCTGTTGCCAAGCTTAGAATCAGGCTCATATTCTCTTTACAGTTGGTTACCAGGGTAATGGAAGTTAGACAGCACTCTAACAGTCAGTGAAAGGCCCCTATGGGGGGAAACTGTCCTTTGGAGGCAAAGGCACACATTCTTTACAGGCTGGGGATGGGCTGCTGATGACAACAGTTGGAGAAGATTGGTAAAATCAATGGAAAGGTCTCACTTAAAGGGATGGGGGTCTGTTCTTTAACTCAATTGGTAAGGATTCATACCCTTGACTTGTCTGGCTGATTACAAACAACACAGATGATAGTTACAATTGAAGTCAAGAAGGAAATAATTCCAGGAAATATCAGTATAAAGGAATACTGGTACAGAATGGTAACTGGTTACAAATTGAAGACATATTGGTCTGACAGAAAAGGTTACTATTCCCCACAGGTTTTTAATGATGTAATACAGGTTATAGGAAGAAGCTTTGATTGGTTGCCAGCTTGGGCAAAAGGTTCAAGAGACCTCATCTCAATCCATAAAACCTAAGTGTGGTGGTATGTATCTGTCATCCCAGCTACATGGGAAGCATGCATAGAAGGATCACATTCTAGCTTACCGTCTCATAGTGGCAAATTCCACTGTGAGATCTTTCCCTGGATGAAGTGATAAAATATAGCTGAGCATCCATTGTTCATGCCTGTAATCTAGCTACTTGAGAGGCTGAATTAGGGAAGATAGAGATTCCAAACCAGCCCAGGCATAAATAAGATCTCCTTTCAACCAATAGCTGGGTGCAGTGGCCCATGCCTGTCATTCTAGTTGTGTGGGTCTGAAGACCCATAGTTGCAGGCCAACCTGGGTAGAAAAGTCATGAGATTCCATTCCAACAAAAGAAGCTGGGTCTGGTGGTACATGCTTGTCATCCTAGCCACAGCAGGAAGTGAAAAATAAGGAGGACAGCAGGCATAAAGTAAGATTTTATCTCAAAAATAACCAGTACAGAACAGGGCTGGAGGTTTGGCTCAGCAATAGAGTCCAAGTTCAGCACCAGACCCTGAACTCAAATCCACCCCTATACACTCTCTCTCTCTCTCTCTCTCTCTCTCTCTCTCTCTCTCTCACACACACACACACACACACATATGTGAAAAGTATAATCACAACATGATTTGTATTAATAGATTTATAGTAACAGCTTTATTGATAATATTCTGAAACAAGAAACAACCTAGGTGTCCAACAAGGAAGCATATAAGTTGTGAATCATTTAGACAGTGCTGATACATACACACAAGCCATACACAAAGAGTTCACATCGTCCTGCTCTGTTTGAAATTTGAAAGGGGGCAAAATGTGGTGACAAATTCACAGCAGTGATTACTCTTCAAGGTTTGAGGGAGGGGTGCTCTGGGAAGTGCCAAGAACATGTTCTGAGATGACAGTAATATCAGAGTTTGAATTATATAATTAGTTGTAGGTGTTTGTTAAAACTCATTAAGTGAACAGTTAGTATTAGATCATCTTATTATATAAAGTTTTAGCTTACCAACCCCTATAAAACAATTGCTGGATTCTAAATTGTAATGATGCATAGATAAATATTCAGGAGCAAAATCCCCTATCTGCAATGTGGGAATACTTTAAAAATTGAACATGTTGATGAGTGCATAGAAGAATTTATAGGTGTGTTTGTATGTGTGTATGTGTGAAATGAAACAAATGTAGTGAAATATTGATTGTAGAAACTAGATGATGGATGGTTATGTGGGTGTTCATGTGTAATTCTTTAAACTTTCATTTAGATATTTTCATAATAAAATATAAAAAATAAAATAGGCATAGCTAAATGTACTGTAACTTATTTATAATTATTAATTTTTTGGTAGTACTAGGGTTTGAACTTAAGGCTTTGCAGTCACTAGGCAAAGCAAGTATTCTGCAACTTGAACTACTCCTCCAGTCTGAGAATCGAGTTATTGGTCAGTATTTATGACAGGTCAGCTCTGTGCTAGGCTTTCTCATAAGCATCACAAGTATAGTGATGAACAAGAAAAGCATAGTCCTTGCATTATTTCTACGTAGCAGCATTCCACACCCTCATTTGTTTTACCAGTGAGGATACGCTTTTCTCTTATTTGGAGTTGTTATTTACAAATATAGAGATGGAAATTCTTGGTAGCTTCTCTAAATCTGTGAGCTTTTAGGGCTCACAGTTTTAGAAGCTTTTTATTGACTTCTTATTGTTAATTGTCCTGAAAGAATGCCTCCCCACCCCACAGAATTATGTTCTTGGCAATATAGGTGGGGATATTCTTGTTTATATAAAGGACATTGGTTCATTACAGCCTAGGCATCATAGTGATACCTCATTTATAAAAAATTGATTGGTTTGGCTCCCCATTTCTGCTTGCTAGTCAGAAGCTCACTTCCTTGTTCTTGCCCAATGTTCTGTCTTGAAGAGAAGGCCTCTAAAGGACTCACTGTCCATGCCACTCACTCAAATCCCTATCCAAAAGTTCTGAATAGATAGAACAGCACTTGTGTCACACTTAGAAACTGATAACTTCCAGAGGAGATGAGGGATTCTTTGACTATAAAGGGAATATATTTTGAGTTCTAGGAATTCCAGAGAGAGTTCAGATTGTCAGCTGGTCTTGAGCTCTTAGTATGCAAAGTTAGGTACATGCTCTCAGATACTAATCTGGATCCTGGATCCTTTTATGACCAATGACTCAAAGCTCTTTCTTTCATGGTCTGGTTATCTATGCTCTTTAACTTTGCCCAAACTGTGTATAGTCTGGGCCTGATATTTGTCACTTCTGTAATTTGCAGGTGCTACTTGGCCCTTCTCTCCATCTCATTTCCCATTCAGGGCCTAGTCCTCTATCTGCTTACTTTCCCTTGTCCGTGCCTCTGACTCTTAATATCTTTGACTTGTCCTCTGTCCTTTACTCAAACACCTGGAGTGCTTTGGCTACCTCTTCCATCTTTGTCTGAAGCTCACCAGACTAAAGGATAGAGAGAACTTTGGCAGGTCTTTATAGTGAGAAATGTGAATGTTTCAGACACACTTCCCCTCAGTCAACTCCATCCTGCTTACTTATTCATGTATCATCAGCTTTTCTTCCCATTTCAATCTCTATCAGCTCTGTATTTATTAAATATTATACACATTTTAAAGTATACTATGTACTAAGTTATAATTAATACCAGTAAAACAGGTACCAAGATGTTCTTTTCTCAAATCCCTTTATTTCAGATATCCATTCAAGTCTTTCAAACATCTTTCTTGCTGAATAGCAAAAGACTTCTGATTCCCACTTTCTTGTATACTTAAAAAAATATGAACACTTGCTGGGAGCTGGTGGCACACACCTTTAATATAGTCTCTCGGGAGGCTGAGATCTGAGGATTGTGGTTTGAAGCCAGCCCAGGCAGCAAAGTCCATGAGATACTTATCTCCAATTAAGCACCAAAGAAGCCAGAAGTGAGTCTGTTGCTCAAATAGTAGAGTGCTAGCCTTGATTTAAAAACAAAAAAAAAACAAAAAAAAAACAAAACAAAAACTCAGGAATAGCACCCAGGCCCAGGCCCAGGACTGGAAAACACATACACACCCACACACACCCACACATAACCCCCCCCCATACACACACGTATGCACGCACACACACATGAAAACTGTATTTTAATGGGCTGTATTGCATACGTTTTTGCAGAAAACTTTCTGTAAGCAGTTAGTTCAGTTTTACTATAAACTGTAAGATCCACTGTTGAAATGCTTTCTGATATGTTTGATAAGACTAAAAATAAAGCTTAAAATAGCACTAACCAAGACCTTTGTCCACACTAAACAATGATGATGTTATTGTTATTTCCCCCACATAAGGTATTGGATAGAGCTTTACCATCTCTGCAGTAAATTAAGAGCCAGTATTACTGAATGCTTAAGGGTACTTAGGCATTGTGTGTGTGTGTGTAAGTGTGTGTTTGCTCAGAACTTAATAAACTTAGATAGGCTGTTAATGTAGTTTTAATAGAGATTCTAGTATTTTCCTTTATACTGAAAAAATTAATTTCATTATCAAGGTGATGTAAAGAGGGTTTACAGTTACATACGTAGGGTATTGTTAAGTCCTCATTTTTCTCCCACTTTTCTTCCCCCATAATGCCCCCCCCAAGTTGTGTGTATCTCTGTTGCATTGGTTCACCCTTTGTCCTCTGTCTCACCATTTTGTTGTTCCCCTTCCTTTCCCTAATTCAGATAAATCTATTAACAATACACAGGGTACCAAAATCAAATACAGTAACAAGGGATAAACCATAGGAGGATAAAAGAAAGAAATAACTTCATATAGTAATTAAAAATGACAACAAAGAAAAATATGTCTAGGATAGTCTGAGAAGAGGATCACATATGATCATATATAAGATGATGCTAAGTGAAAAGAACTCCAAGATATGGAAATAAGAGGTTTTCCTTTATCTTTCAACCCCTTTAGAGTTCGCCAGTCTACTATTATCCCTCCAGATTCTATGAAGCTTAGCCTTGGAATAAAGATTTTTGAAAGGCTGTAACTGCTGTTTTTCCCTTAGAACGATTACTGATGGAACACCAGAACTGAAGGTAGAGAGCATGAATTCAAAGGCCACGCTGCATGCTGCTCTTTATGAGAGGAAGCTCCTGTCTCTGGAGGTGCGAAAACGTAGACGACGGAGTGGCAGAATGAGGGCAATAAGGCCAAAATACCCAGGTATCTTCTAGGTCCTGCCTTTCCAAGTCAATTAGCTTCTTACTCAGTCAGTATTCAAGTCAGAACTTTCTTGATTATATATACTTATTTTTTTTTCTGAAACAATTTCAGAAAGAAAATGTTTTAAAATCCTCCATTCCTTAACACTTTATTGAATCATACGAATTTTGGCTCTTGCTCTTATTTTTCCATTATAGAAATACTTGATAATTCAGAAATAATATTAGTCTGATTTTAATAAAATCCTGAGCTGTACTGTGAGGGTTTTTGATGATTAGGTAAGTTCAGCTCATCCTTTAAAATTGATGAGTTGTATATATATTTTAGATAAAGGGGAATTTTCTCCCGGAGTCTCTCATATTGAACTCTCTCTCTCTCTCTCTCTCTCTTTCTCTTTCTCTCTCTTTTTTTTTTTTATTTGATTGGTTTTGAGGCTTGAACTCAGAGCCTGGATGTCTCTGAGCTTTTGTGCTCCAGGCTAATTACCACTGAGGCACACCTGCACTTCCAGTGTGCATGTGTGTGTGTGTGCGCGCGCGCGTGTGTGTGTGTGTGTGTGTGTGTGTGTGTGTGTGTGTGTGTGTGTGTGTGTGTGGTGTTGGTCCCAGGGCTTGAACTCAGGCCCTAGGGGCTGTCCTTGAGCTCTTATACATAAGGCTAGTGCTCCACTTTAGTCATCTCTCTACTTCCAACTCTGTGTGTGTGTGTGTGTGTGTGTGTGTGTGTGTGTGTGTGTGTGTGTGTGTGTGTACACATGTGTACGTATGTTTGCTTAATTGGAGATAAGAATTTCATGGACTTTCTTAGATGTGAGTCTTCTGAGTAACTAGGATTATAGGCGTGAGCTGTGTCTGGCAGCGCAAGCTACTTTTAACTGACCTATATAGATTGACTTCTTTTCCCCACCTTCTCCACCCCTATTTCTCTCCTTTGTATAGTACTTGTGTCAGGCAGCATATAAGCACTGTAGTTTCATTAATTAAAAAAAAAGTTCCTTTTCTTAAAGAACTTAAGGACAATGGGGGAGAAAGACAATGGAAGATATTTTTCTGTTCTTTGTATTTTCTTGAATGAAGGGTGCATTTCTGAAAACCAGCACTGTATACTTAGTCAAGAGTATTTTGGGGGCAGGGTGGAGAGAGTAGGGGGTTTTCTTAAGTTTTAAGAAAGCAATTGGGTATGAAGAAAAACATCAACACAATGAAGACCATTAGTAATTTTTTTTGGTTTTCTTAGAGTATGTAAGATTAGAGAGTAGTGCATATGATTGCTATTATTTTTGTTCAGGCTTGTGTTTAGAAGTGGTTTTTGTTTTTTTTTTAATTTTTTTTAGAAGTGGGTTTTTATTGACAAGATAAAAGGAAGGTATTGGGAGAGAGGAAAATTTAATCCTTTTTTCAGCAACATTAGTGATTCTTCGCATTTAGTGATTACCCAACCAGCTGAAATGAATGTTAAAACTGAGACAGAGAGTGAAGAGGAGGAAGAAGAGGTTACATTAGACAATGAAGATGAAGAACAGGAAGCTTCTCAAGAGGAGTCTTCAAGTTCTATTGGAGAAAATCAAGACAAACACATGCCTTCCTCACTTACTGTTATGATAGAAAATTCACCTAAAGAAAATTCTGTGCAAGTTCCTGAGTGGGAGGATAAAACTGACCAGTGCTGCAAAATTGAGACTCAGGAGCCAGAATCTAAGTTTAATCTGATGCAGATTCTGCAAAATAATGGAAATCTAAGGTAAGTGCCTTTTGTCATTACAATTGTAGTAGTTAATGATAACAGCAAACTTTTCCTGTGATCCAGCTTCTGATTTAATGGTTTTACAGTCATGTTTCATTTAATATTCACAGTGCTAACAACTACCAATAGACATTGCTATTGTTAAGGAAAATGGAGCCTATAGAAGTTACTTGTCCAAGAAGATACAGAACAAACTTGGGATTTATTGGCCAAACAAATATTTGATGGGCATTTCTGTTCATCACTAGGAGAACAAAGTGACTTAGACAGAGATTGCTCCACTTGTTTTGGGGGACCCTTTTAAGAGCTTGGGCTGTTACCCCCCCCCCCCCGCCATAAGAACAGAGTGTTGTTAGGACACAAAAAGAAATGAGGGCTATGGAGACATCATGGGGGAGGTGATACTTGAGCCATGCCTTGACCAATGAGGCTTGGTGATCATGGGAATGCTAGGCAGATAGTAGAGGAAATAAAGGCACAGAGGTATGAGATATGAATGAATAACATAATATTCAGTATTTCAACAACCTATTACCCTAATTTGTGCAAAGAATTATGGTAAGCTAGATAGCATTACTGTGGGGGCCCAAGATAGGCTTTAAAAAAAATTTATTGAGATTAAGTGATTACATAAATTTCACAGTATTGTAAGATAGTGATACTTAGTTGAAGTCGCAAACACACTTTAACCTTCACAAAGCAAATTACCAATATCATGTTTGTGAATTCTGTTAGCTTTGACAATACAATTATTTCTTCCACACTGGGTGATATGTACATTTCTTTCCATTTGCTTAGTGTAAGCTGTTCCGTCTTTCCCTCTCATTCCTTCCTTCCCATTGCTGTCCTTGAGTTGCTTATTTCATTTTCATTAATGTCTAGTGTTGGGCCCCTCTGTTGTCTGTTATCCCCTGTTTCCTACTGACTCTTTGTCCTCCTCTGGGCTTCCTCAGATGTGCGCATATATATATATATATATATATATATATGTATATGTATATATATATATGTACGTATGTATGTATATATATATATGTATATGTATATATATATATGTACGTATGTATGTATATATATATATATATACACCATATGTGTGGTCAAGAACATGGAGTCATTTAGTAATGATATGAATTGAGTGGAGGTCCTTAGTTTCTCAAATCCTGTTTACTTTGTCATATCTCCTTGCATTTTGGATTTAACATCTATCTATCAAGGAGACTATGTGCTATTTGTCTCTCTGCTCTTGGCTTACCTTGCTCCAAATGATTTTTTCTAGCTCCATCCATTTCCCTGAGAATGCCATTGTTTTGTTCCAAGATAGGCTTTTGTAACTTATATTCTGGTGGGGAGGGCAGACAGAAAGAAAGAAACAGGTCATTTCAGACAGTGAGAAAGACATTGAAGATAATAAAATGTGAGTTAAAATCTTCAGAGTGGATGAGATTGCCAGTTCTGTGTAAACTCAGCAACTATAGACCAGCAACTATAGAAGAAAAGGAAGAGAATGGAGCTGTATGAGATATCATTCAATAAGTCAGTTAAAAAATTAGAAGCAGTAAAGAGATAGGTATAAAAGTAAGAGGGAGGGGCTGGGAAGGTGGCTCAGTGGTAGAGTGCTTGCCTTGCATGCCTGAGGCCCTGGGTTCAATTCCTCAGCACCACATAAGCAGAAAAAGCCGGAAGTGGCGCTGTGGCTCAAGTAGTAGAGCACTAGCCTTGAGCTGAAACGCTGAGGGACAGCACTCAGGCCCAGAGTTCAGGCCCCATGACTGGAACCAAAAAAAGTAAGAGGGAGTGATAAAGATATATGCTGAGAGTTGTGGAATGCCTAAGACACCTGTTAGGGTTAGGAGTGAAAAGAGATTCCTAGATTTGTGACTGCACACAAAATGAGAATGTGCAGTAGCAGTCATGAGCTTAGAATTAAAGCAAATATGAAATAGCCTTTCAGTGAAAGGAAGGCAGATCTGGACTCTGGAGCTTATTTGTAGACTAAATTTGCAAACTGACGTGCATTAGTAGAACAAGCAGTGATGGTGATAATTCCCCTTTTCTCCAAGGAATCCATAGGACACAGACCTTGGAAAATGGCCCCTAGGAGAGGAAGGGGAAAGATATACCAATGCTACTTGATAAATTCTTCTGAAGCCAGGAGGATTTGATGGGCAAAGCATTAGAGATACAGCAATGGATGCAGAGAAGGTCTTGAAGGTGATAACAGGCCAATGGAAGGATATCTCTGCCTATAAACTTGAGATAAACATGGGTTGAGTGCAGTAGGTAGAAGTTGAAGAGCAAGGAAACTCAGATACTTACCCACCATGGCATTTATAAAATATATAAAAGCCAAGTGTTACACTGAGAGAACAGAAAGTGATATTAGAGAATGTAGTGATTAAGAGTTCAGGTTTGCACAGTGTTGTTGAGAATGAGAATGTCTGTTAGTGAGTTTAGTCAGCATACTTGGGCTCTGATCTTTTTGGTGCTGTGACTGTTTATGTCATCATAGACAAAGGCCTTTTGTTTTCTTAGACTTGCTAGACAAGTACTCAGCCACTTGAGCTATGTCCCAGTCCTTTTGCTTTTTAGTTTGCTTTTCATATAGGGTCCTAGGCTTTGCCCCAGGTAGCCTCAGACTATCATCATTTGGCCTCCCAAGTAGCTGGATTATAGGAGCGTACCATCACGCACTTTTTGGGGGGGCGGGGGGGTCGGTCATGGGGCCTGAACTCTGGGCCTGGGTGCTATGTCTCAGCCCTTTAGCACAAGGGCTTGAGCCACAGTTCCACTTCCAGCTTTTTCTGCTTATGTAGTTCTAAAGAATCAAACCCAGGGCCTCATGCATGCAAGGCATGCACTCTACCACAGAGCCACCTTCCCGGCCCACAAACTTCTTTTTGAGATGAGGTCTTGCTGACTTCAGCTTAGGTCTGCCTCTTGAGTAAAGGGGATGACAAGAGTGTACCACCACACGTGGCCTCACAAGTCAGTGACTTTTTTAGGCCTCATTTTCTGTTTTTGTCAAGCCAAACATATGGGTTAGACAAGGATTTTCCAAATTACTTTCTGAAGGGGGAAAAAGGTTCCATTGTATCAAAATTTGAAAACCACGGGACTGTATTATGATCTCCTTTCTACTAATAATGTTCTCTTTATCAGAGAGAGAGAGAGAGAAATTTCTTCAAAAATCTTAGAGATCTTACTTTAAGTATCTTTGCCAAGGCTACCTTTGTCCTATGGAGCAGCTTAATGGCTCCAGAGTAGTTTGGGGAAGGATCAAGGCTATGGCTCAATTGCAGGCCCAGCCTCCTGCTTGTATACTTCACATGCTGAGAGTATACAACCATTTGGTTTTTTAAAATAAGTTACCTTGGTTTAAATCATTGTGGTTTACATTCTTTCATGTTTTGACTTGCTAGTTGGAAATGACTAGCTGACTAACACCTTTAAAGACACTCTCTGCATTGACATTCCCAGAATCATTTGAGTAAGATTTATAGGCTGGAGGTGAGGCTCATTGGTAAAGCATCTTCCTGGCAGGCACAAGACCCCAGTACTGAAAACAAATGAAAAAGTCAGTAATTTTTTATTTGATTTGCCTCAAAACAATGAAATCCTTATTTAATGAGCAGTAATTTCCTTCCCAGTGACCTTTATGTTTGAATGTAAAAGGACCAATCCATGCACTTGGGTATTCTGTATTTGAAGATGCTTAAAACCTATTTCCTGCTTGTTGTATTGCATGTGAATTTGTTGGTAAAAGTGCAAGATTTTCAAAAATTATTTTGATTTGAAAATATGTTATGGTAAAACTTGTGAAAATGTTTGAGAGGAAAGTAATGTACATTTTAGTTAAACAAAAATATAGTTATGGTCTGCTGAAAACATTTGGAAATACAAATTTATTGGTTAGAATTCATATTGTGCTCCCATAAACTATCCTTACTTGTAACACAGATCTAGCCTTATTTCTAGTTCATGTTCTGAAGCTTTTTTTGAGTGAAAACTGAAGAGCTATTGGACTCTCAGCCTGACTCTACTGTCCCCCAGACCTCCAGCTTACATAGGCCAAGTAGTCCTGGCCCCGCTGAGGTTTCCAGTTTGCTTTGGGACTGCCTGTGAACCTTGGGGATCATGAGTAGTGTTCAGTGATTGCATGTGTGAGGATTGTAAACAAAGTTTGTGTTGGGCCCTAATCTGCACTGATGTAATTTTGGCTACAGTGTCAAAAGGCCAATCAGCTGAAGTAACGAAAATCTTGACTGAAAAAAAACAGATCTGCCACAATTAGCAACTGAAGTGAAATCTGTCAATGTGTCTAATACCTCCATAGTTAACTGTAGCTTGATCAGATTTCTTTGTTTGCATCGAGGATCACCAGGCAGAAAAATGTCAAGATTCTTCAGTGATTCACTCTGATTTTTTCACTATATTTAAGACTTTTTTCCCCCCTCTTGACTTCTGGGCTCATCCTGGCTTACTGGGTCATCTATACCAAACTCATTTGGACCTCATTCATTTGTTCTGGGCTCTAACCATTCCTGTCATGTAGTCAAGAAATGCACGGCCTTAAATGTTGATTTCAAATGTTTCTTTATAGGATTTATCTATTTCCTGCTTCAGAGGCTATTGTACATTATAAATGTTAGTTTCCTAGCAAAATCCATACTTTTGCACTATCTGATAAGTATATACTGAAGGCCCTCCAGTGCACAACCCCATTTTCTCATTTCTATAGAGGTTTTCATGAAAAATCAGTACTTAAGTCCAATATCCTAAGAAAGATGTTAAAAAGGTCAAAACAATATGTGATGAGCTGGAAACCTAATTTTGTATTTTTCTCCTGCTAATAATGATAAAATCAATAGGACTCTTCATCCCTGATTCTTTTAATGGAAAAAGAATTTTAAACCTTGTGTTCTTCAATTATATGATGAATTCATACTTGCTAGCCTTCCTTGAGAGAGGCAAGTACACATTTGGGAGGTTTACCATGCTGACTCATAATAGTATGTTGTTTTGGATTTCTATAGCAGAGTGCAGGCCCGATTAGCATTCTCTGCCTATCTCCAGCATGTGCAAATTCGCCTGACAAAAGACAATGGAGATCAGACGCTCAGTGCCAGTTGGGCTGCCAAAGAGGATGAACAGATGGTGAGACTGTTTGTTGGAACCTGAGATTTTTTCCTTTTCCTTTCCCTCCCCTTTTCCCTGCCCTCCTGTCTTTTTTTTTTTTTTTTTATTAAACAGAAGTATATTGTTCATATGAAAGGATTGTTGCATAATAAAGTTTCTAGATTTCCCTCACTTTCATGTGATATGAGGCACATCTTTGCCTGGAACTGTGTTTATTATATTGTGTAATAAGGACAACATTGATATATTTCATTCTGAAATGGAAATTGATTGCTCATTGGATAATAAGCCCTGAGCCAAACCCTGGAGAAGAACAACAACATATGGCCCTTACTCAGGCAACCTCACACTGTGTTAACTCTCTGAGGGAAGCATTGTCAGTCTCATTTTAAGATAGGGAAACAAGGACTGAGAAACATGGTCTTTTATCCCATTCTTGTTTATGGTAACACTGGAACTTGAATCCACCTGTTACAACTGTACATTATTTACTCTTTAATTCTTTGTTTTTTGTTTGTTTGTTTGTTTTTTGTTGGTCGTGGGGCTTGAACTCTGGACCTGAGCGCTGTCCCTCAGCTCTTCAGCTCAAGGCGAGCGCTCTACCACTTGAGCTACAACACTACTTCCAGTTTTCTGATAGTTTATTGGAGATAAGAGTTTCACGTACTTTCCTGCCCTGGCTGGCTTTGAACCTCGATCCTCAGATATCAGCCTCCTGAGTAGCTAGGATTACAGGCGGGAGCCATCGGTGCCCAGCTCTCTTCAGTTATTTCTGTCCTGAGTTTCTTTAGCTCTCTGAAAGTCAGAATCTTGTCATAGGCCCTTTCAGATGTACCATCTTCCAGCTGAACATATTTACTAGTTTTATTTATTTATTTATTTTTGGTCCGGTCGTGGGGCCTGAACTCTGGGCCTGGGCACTGTCCCTCAGCTCTTCAGCTCAAGGCTAGCACTCTACCACTTGAGCCACAGCGCCACTTCCGGCTTTTTTCTTTTTGCTTATGTGGGGCTGAGGAATCGAACCCAGGGCCTCGAGCATGCAAGGTAAGCGCTCTACCACTGAGCCACCTTCCCAGCCCCTATTTACTAGTTTTAATGGTATAAAGTTCTTAGAGTACTGAAATAAATAATATATAATAAATAATAAATAATATATAATAAATATATAATAATATATTATATATTATAATAAATATAATATATAATAAATAATAAATAATTTTGATTACCAGTCATTTGAACCCCAGGATTTAATATTCTGGGCTAAGATCACAGTAACAAAGTACTTCAAGCTCTTTGGAAAGGTCAAGAAAGAAACCAGTCCTTACATAGATGTTGTCATGTAAAAGGAGGGGAATCTTTAAGTCTTAGGAAAGCTATATGCTTTATCCCACTCAGGACTGTACTCTTAATTTTTAATCCTTCACATGGAAAAGGCAACTGTTTATGGCTTATAACATATTGGTTATTCTAGTAAACAACTTGTGAATTTAAAGTAGCCAGTACAACCCAAAGATAAAACGTGTGTTGTGAATAATCCTTCAGCCATCAGTGGAAAATGTTAGCTCTGCTCTTTCCAAGTAGAAAATTGAGACTGCCTTTTTGAGAGTCAGTTTGTCTGCTTTACTGTGAAGAAATAATGTTTTAATATAGCAGTTTCAACTACCCTATACTACATACAGCAGAGAAGTATGAAATGCAACCCTCTGGTTATGAGGCTGTTGCCTTTATGCTAGAGAAAATTGGCATTAAATGACAATGAACTAAAATCAAATTCAAGAAGAATAAAATGTAGCTTAAAAGAAATAACCACTGCAAGTGCTTGTTTAGAATTCACACAGAATTCCTGTGAGACTTCCTACAAAAAGATTTGGGCTTATCACTGCAAAGTATGATACTGGTTCTGTGAATTTCTTCTTGAAAATAACTCTGGAGAGCAAATCCTAACCATTGCTCAATGTTTATGGCAATATCCTTGCTTATGGGGAAGAGAGGTATAGAATTGCCCTCTCTGGTCTGGGTTACAATTAGAGATGCTTTATGTCATAATTCATAGGAGAGCCTTAGTTCCATCATTTGAAAGCACTGTTACTTGATGGGCTAGTGATGTCCTACACATCTCTCTGATGTTTTGAATAATGATTAGTATCTTCTCAGATTTTATAATCTGTCTTCATCTTAAGTGAGATGCATTCTTTTTTTTGGGGGGGGTCCGTTCGTGGGGCCTGAACTCTGGGCTGTCCCTCAGCTCTTCAGCTCAAGGCTAGCGCTCTACCACTTGAGCCACAGTGCCACTTCTGGCTTTTTTCTTTTTGCTTATGTGGTGCGGTGCTGAGGAATTGAACCCAGGGCCTCATGCATGCAAGGCAAGCACTCTACCACCTTCCCAGCCCAAGATGCATTCTTTTTTAACCTTAGTGACTTTCCACTGTACCCTCTTTGCCAACCCCAAACCTACTAGAGAAGTTTTCTTGTTCTTTATCACTAAATGCTTTAAGTTAGTAGTTTTTTCTGGTGACCTGTATTTTTCATTCCATATGCATGTCTTCATGTTTTCCTTCTCAAAGTGTCTCACAGTAGCCAGAGCCAGTGCCTTGTCTTGGTTGTGATCTTTACTAGTTCTGGTTTCTTGGAAGCCTTTGACGAACTTTTTCTGCCATAGTGTCCATACATTGTTTTCTTTTAGGTTTTTGGTTTTTTTTGTTTGTTCATTTTTTGTTGGTCATGGGGTTTGAACTCTGGGCCTAGGTGCTGTCCGTGAGCTCTGCAGCTTAAAGCAAGCACTCTACCACTTGAGCCACAGTGCCACTTCCGGTTTTCTGGTGCTTAATTTGAGATAAGAGTGTCACAGATTTTCCTGCCCAGGCTGGCTTTAAACCACGATCCTCAGATCTCAGCCTCCTGAGTAACTAGGATTACAGGCATGAGCCACCAGCGCCTGGCTCCTTACACATTTTTTTGAAGCAGAATCTCAGGATTTATTCCCGGCTGGCCTTGAACTGGGTATCTTCCTACTTTAACCTCCTAAATCCTAGTGTTGTTAGCATATACTACTACATTCACTTTTATACTTTTTTTTTTTTTTTCTTGTTTTTTTTTTTTTTTTCCATCCCCTCCCTCCCTCCCTTCCCCAAGGTTCTTTTTTTTTTTTTTTTTTTTTTTGATTGTGATTAAGTGATTACTTAATTTCCGGAAATTCACAGTATTGTGGAATAATGATGCTCATTTAAAGTCACAAGTTCATTCTAACTTTTATACTTTTTTTACCTCTAATGATTTCATGCCTCCTTGTTTAAGCTTCCACTACTTATCTTTGAATGCTGCCTCTCCTAAATTGCCTTATTAGAAGCAGTATCTTTTTTTTTTCTTTTTTTTTTTTTTATGTCCATCGTGGGGCTTGAACTCTGGGCTTGGGCACTTTCCCTGTGCTCTTCAGCTCAAGGTGAGCGCTCTTATCACTTGAGCTACAGCACCAGTTCTGGTTTTCTAGTGGTTTATTGGAAATAAGAGTCTCACAGACTTTCCTGCCTGTGCTGGCTTTGAACCATGATCCTCAGATCTCAGCCTCCTGAGTAGCTAGGATTACAGGCATGAGCCACCAGCACCCAGCAGAAGCAGTATCTTATGATAATACCATTTGTGTATGTATTATAGTTCTTTTATAACTATATTGTTATATAGTTATGTATACATATTAGAATTTGACTTTTTGATTGACTTTTTTTCTTATCCTTATGCCTGACATGATTTTTCTGGGTCCTGTTTGTCAAAATGAGTAACATACCTTGTCTCACATCTTTATTATCCAGTCCCTTATAGCTTGCCTTCTGATGTTTTGCCCAATCCTTGCTTTCTTACTCAATGGCTTTTTAACTTACAGGAGCTGGTAGTTCGTTTTCTCAAGCGAGCGTCAAGTAACCTCCAGCATTCACTGAGGATGATACTACCCAGTCGACGATTAGCACTTCTGGAACGCAGAAGAATCCTTGCTCACCAACTAGGTGACTTTATCCTTGTGTACAACAAGGTAAATTGTTTGTCTGGTAGTCTTGTGCATTAGTTTCAACACATTGTCAGAAAAAGGCTGGACCCCTCTGTTCAATTTCTATTCTCTGGTAGGTAGTACTGTCCGTTCTGTTTTGGTGTCCGTGGGGATGGTACCTCACACCTTAACCCGCTGAGCTGAAAAGTGGTTACTTCTAAGAGGCCAGTGGCCATGGTTGGTTCCTATCAAAGGCATATTCTCTTTAAGAGAATATGCTGTCTTTCATATGTGAAATGAAAGTTACCTTTGTGGACATGTATTGTTATTATAACTATAAACAATGGAGAGCTGACTATTTGAGAGTGAATGTGAATTTAATATGATTTTTAAGAGACTTTTTTCCTCTGAATTATTTTATATAGAGAGATAATTATACAATCAAGCTTAGGAAATACACTAATTAGAATTTTTGCAAAGTGTCTTAAAAAGACACTTTGTATCTCAGAATGTGTTAAATATTTGAGGGCTGCCAGGTGCCAGTGGCTCATGCCTGACTGTTGTCTTAACTGTTCAGAAGATGAGATCTGAGGGTCATGGCTTGAAGCCAGTCTAGGCAGAAAAGTCTATGAAACCTTTAATCTCCAGTTAACCCCAAAAACTGAGAAATAGAGGTATGGCTCAAGTGGAAGAACACCAGCCTTGAGCAAAAAAGTCAAGTAAGAATATGAGGCCCTGAGTTCAAGCCCCAGTACTGACACACACACAAAAAAGTATTTGAGGGAAAAAATATGGTCATTTCAGAAGGAAAAGATCAGGCATAGAAATTTAAATAGCATGAAAATGTTGTACAAAATGTTTAGTAGAATACTAAATCCATATCAACAATTTACTGCAGATCTGTTCAGACTTTTCTTACGCCTCACATAAAAATTTGTTCAATTTGGAAGCTGCTATAAGACAGTCTTCCAACCTTAATCTTTACTAATTACACAAAATACTGTCTCTGTCCCACAATACTGTTAGAGCTGCAATATAAGCACAGATGTTACTAAGGACTATAAAAAGCTTTTTTTCAATGGGCTGTGTAAGTAGAAAGTAAAACAGTGATAAAAATTTACATTTATTCTTCAGCTGTTACTTGGACCTTTCAAAACATTTCATGAAATAATGGCCAGTAGTAATATATCTAATTTATAGTTGGCCAAGTAAATGGAAGAATTAAATGTTTTTACTGTAAGGACCAATTAACCCCGGGGTAATGAAAACACGATGAACTGCGCATTTACCAGGAGTCAATTTTATCTTGTTTTTCTGTGGGCTTGGGCATTAAATAGGAAACAGAACAAATGGCTGAAAAGAAATCAAAGAAAAAATTTGAAGAAGAGGAGGAGGATGGAGTGAATGCAGAAAACTTCCAAGACTTCATCACACAAGCCAGGTAGAAGATTACTGATTAATAAAATTACTGATTAATAAAAAGATCTTACTCTGTCTTCCTTTCTGCTTACTGAATGCCCCACATTTCCCTGTTTTTGACACTTGGATATGAATGAAATCATTTTCAGAAGGAGGGAAAGTTTTATAGGCTTGGCCTGTCCATATCTCAGCTAGTAATGTTGCTGTTGTCATGGCTTCAGTTATCAAAACACTGCTGCTGGGTGTCTGGGCTGTCATTCTAGACAGTTGTCAAAGTATACAACCCTTGAAGTACTTAGGGAACTTTTGGAAATTTGAGGCTAGAGGTTTCTAGTGTTTATTGAATTTATCCTTGATCTACTGAGGCTGTAGAGATGACCAAATTTTGCCTAGGTTGAGGAACTGGCAATCTCTTAACACTGTGAGGGTCACACCTAATTTATATAATAAAGTCCTTCATGCTTAGGGGTTAATCTTGAGGAATTGATAATCTCAGTGTTCAACTCTATCTTCATACAAGTCAACCAGGACATTTTATTCATTAAAATGGTATTTCCAAAGGAAGAGATGACAAAAGACAATTTTAAGTTTTTGTAAAATCTCATACTAGAGGTCCTTTTTATAAGAAGAGTTGTGCAAAATCAGTAAGATAAAACAATGGATAAGGCTACTGTAAACCCTAGTAAATAGGCTTCCATCATCAAAGTCATAATGAAAAGAGTAGGACATTAGCTCTCCATTATTTGTGAACTTAGGTACCAACAGAGCATGGTGTATAATGCCTTGTATAGATGCTACAGTCACCCCCTCATGTACTTAACCCACAGCAGATTTATCATTTTTTAGGAGTTATGTAATAGTTTAATAACATTTCATTGACATTCTCAGGAGTTGGGTAATATGATTGATACAGCAGGTATACAAACAAAGCAAGAAGCAGTTTCTCACTTCAGCATTAGAAAAATAAAAAAGAAATAAGGTAGAATACATGCAGAAAATTACTTTGCTTTTAAAGCTAAAGATTAATTTCTGATTCCTCCTTAGGGACCTTCAAAAATTCCTAAAAGACTAAAGAGGAAAACCTCCAGACTTTAAAAAAAGTGATGTATATTTATTTCACCAGCACACCTAACTAGATACTAGACATTAACCATATACATATATATACATATATATATATAAACATATATATGTTAACTTATATAGATTGCAGATAAAATACATTAGATGATATTTACTAATGCTTGTGTATCAAGTGTTGATGACTGAGAAGTGTGAAGTAGTGTCAGCTCCTCCTTTTAATTAGGGAGTTTGCAGATACCTCTATCAAGCCTGGTAGACTCAAATATCTGCAGGAGCCAGGAAGGAAGATGTAATGATGACATAGACAGAAGAAAAGACATCTAGAGAGCCACTTGTATTTGACCAACTTTTATCTATTGCCTTTCTGAGACAGGCCAACTAAAACACACTGACAGGGAGGAGTAGCTTCCTATTGTGGCACTTAACTGTTTTTGAGACTCAATAAAAAGGAAAAGACAATCAGAAGTAGCTGAACATGTTAGAAAATCTATGCAAGTTACATTCATTGAGAATTTCCTTAGGTTCTCATTTCATTCCTTGGACTTTCTATTTTATGAATGTTCATAAATAGCATGTAATCTCAGTAATTTCAAGTTATTTTAGAGATGATCTAGGTCAGTCTGCTACATTGTGTTCAGGAACTCTGCTGTGCTCACACCACTAAGACACCTTATTTCTGACATAGCCCATTAAAATGACAAATGGCTCCTCTAGTGAAGAGACTTCAATTATTTAGAAATGGAATGGACACTGGAAAAAGACATAAATATTGCAGACTGCTGTAGGTTACTGTAGGGCCTTTTTGCCTATTCGTGTATGAATGTATATATAAATTTATATATGTATGAATTTATGTATATATATTCATAAATTCATAAGTACAGGTCCTATAGAAACAGGTTGCTCATTGTGTTTGGCTCTCAATCTGTGGTTTGCACTCCTGACCAAAAGTATAGCTGTGTAGTAGAACTTCTGTGGGTGACTTAGTGCTTGAAATTTGGCTAGAATAACTCAAGAAGAGAGTCTACTTTTATTTAACTTTAAGTAGTCCTATATGACTAATGTCTGCCATACTAGACAGTGCATATCTCCATGAGGATTTTCATTCTTTAGATTATTTTCATCTATATTTTACTTTTGGCCATGTACTAATGATGAATTTTCAGCTTATGCTTTTCATTTTTCCTTTCTTCTGATTACTGTGTTTCCATAATAAAATCTGGTAGAAAGATTTTCCAGAACAACTTTCCCTGCTGACAATGCCTTTTCTCTTCGTTTCAGTGAGGCTGAACTGGAAGAGGTGTTAACTTTTTATACCCAAAAAAACAAATCTGCAAGTGTCTTCCTGGGGACTCACTCTAAAAGTTCTAAGAACCGAAATAGTTATTCTGATAGTGGGGCAAAAGGTGGTAAGTATGCCAGTTAATTAATGGAAAATAAGAACAGTACCCTGGGTTTGGTTCCCATCGTGGGAAGGAAGGAAGGAATGAAATTGGAAAAAAAAAAAAAAAGTGAAGCTAGGGCATGGTAGCTCACACTTCTAATCTCAACTACTTATTTGAGATCTGGGAATGGAGATTTGGAGCTGGCTAGGCAGACAAATCTAGGAGACTCTTAACTCCAAATAACCAACAGAAAGCTGGAAGGAGAGGTGTGGCTCAAGTGGTAGTGTCAGCCATGAGCTAAAAAACTTACCAAGTGAGAGCTTGAAGCTCTTGAGTTCAAACCTCAGGGGAAAAAAGTAAAGGTAGGCTATGCAGGCAAGAGTTAATGATATGTTGACTAAGTCTCTAAAGTGGCTAAACTTTGCAGCACAGGGCTAGGGCAAGGAGATGGAAAGGGGAGCAGTAATTTTTGTCCTAAGAATCAAGAGATCTAGTGGGTTTTTTCCCCATGATCATTAATAGCAGAACACTTTTTAGGAAAAGCTAGTGTTTAGTCAATACTTGTTAATAATTAATGGTTAGAGAACTCTTAACTATCTTCTGGACATGATCTTATTTTTATTCTAAAAATTATATAGAGTGGGCATTATTTTGAAACTTCTTTACATAGGACAAAATGTGAAGGAACCAAGTAACTTATTCAGGCCATTCTTTATCACACAAGGATGAATTTTGATTCCCTATTCAGTCTTTCTGAAGCAAGCTGTGCTCTTACCATCCATTCTTTCACCTCTTACCTTTGTCCAGTCGGATTCCTCATGTCAATGGCATTGTGGGTGGAACTTTAGTTCTGTAGGGCTGTGATCTTAGTGGGATGACTTGACATTCCTGGTTCCAGGTTTCACAAGTCATTGTAACAAGCCAAGAATGTCATGTTGTACACCCTCCTCTCCCCCTGCCACTGAGGAACTCTGTGACTACAGATTTGGAAATTGAATCTAGATACAACTGTCTAGATTGTGATTCAAAAAAGAGAACACCAGTGGTGGTGTTCTGAACAAAACTTCAGTCAGGTATAGGTGGCTCATTTCTATAATCCTTGCTACCTGAGAGGTCAAAATCTGGAAGATCTCAGTTCAAAACCAACTTTTCTCTCAAAAGTCTGAGAGACTCCATCTCCAGCTAACCAACAAAAGGCTAGGTTGGCAGCATGGTTTATGTGGTAGGGCACTGACCATGAGCAAGCAAGCGAAGGGAGTCCAAGGCCTGGAGTTCAAGCCATGGTACTGACTAAAGAAAAAAGAGAAAGAAACTTCTTTGCTTTGAATGTAAAGTTCATTTAAAACCTCAATTGAAGTATGTGAAAGGCATAGGTAATAGGCAGAATAATTTTGTAAGTATTTTAAGTTCTGAATTTGAAAATGGGGACTTCATCCCTTCTCGCAAGGCTAGTATTAACTAGAAATACTGTCGCCAATAATATTGGTTAAGATGTGGAGTACATTTTCACCCCCCCAAAAAATTGTTTTGTATTGTGTTGAAATACTGGGGATTGAATCCAGGACCTAACATGCTATACAAGCTTTCTGTCACAGCGCTATACTTCTAGCACAGTGTTTAACAGATGATTTTGTTTGTAGGCAAATCTGTAAGAGCCCACTTAACTAACTGTATAATTGAATTAATATATCCCTAGCAGTCCTTCTGAGTCCAGTCCCTCAGAGCCTTTCTAGCTTTAGATTCACTGATTTTCTTATTCCTTCTATAAACTTTTACTAAGCCCTTATTATGATTGGACACTTTGATAGTTACTGATAGTACAATTACTTGAGCCACCTTGACTTTATAAACTTTATTGCCCAATAAATGGAGTTGGGTTAATGACTACAAGAAGACTGACAGCAGCTCTGAAAAGCTCCTCTTATCGTCTTGAGGAAAGGAGGTTGAGGCTTACAGTGAGGCTTGGGGTAGAAAAAAATATGCTCACCTCCCCACACTGGGGCAGTCTGTTCATGTAGGCATTCCTACATAACCTCTTCCTCAGCAGTTAATAGAGAAGTCCCAAACAATATGTACCATTTCTACAGATGGATCATTTGAAATTCTAGGGTTCCTGTATATAAGGTCTATTTTTATAAGGTCTATTGTGGTCTATACCTATTAAGAAAACCTAGCAGGACAGAATGAAGACCTCAATCAAGGAAACAGCATTTAATAATGTGATATCTGGACTTACACCAAACATGAACAAACAAGTATGGTAACAATATTGCCATTGCTGGTGGCAAAGGTGATGGAGAGACCAGAATGAAAAATAATTGTAAAATTACTTCTAGGGTGTTGTTTTTGTTTTGTTTGGTGGTAATGCAGTTTGAACTCCGGACCTCATACTTGCTAGGCAGGTGATCTATGCTTGAGCTATGCTGCCAGCTTTTGTTTTTTCCAGACTGAGGCTCACTTTTTGCCCAGGTCAGGTTAGAGCATGTGGCTAGAATGACATGGATGTGCTACCAGCTTTTTATTGGTAAAGTTTTTGCCCAAGCTAGAAATCTCAAGGAGCTAGAACTGCAGGCATGAGCCACTACATTTGGCTTTCTCTTAAGTTTTTGTATGAACATTATTTTTAACAAGGATTTTGGAATAATCCCCAGGTATATGACTAGCTTTGGCTGTACTGTTTCAAAATCCTATAGTGGAGAAAACCACATAACAGTGTAAAGTTACTAGAATGATTTTATTAGTGACTATATTGATGAATCTATCTCAAGTGAAACTGAGGCATAGCCTTAAGTTATAGAGACAAGAGCCATTGTGTAGTATTTAAGTATCATGCTAACAAGTAGAGAGAGACTTTTTTTTATGTGTATGTGTGTATGTGTTGCATGGTAGCTCCACTGCTCCATACATGTTACGACTTCTTGGCTCTATTGAGAACCACCAACCAACTTGATCTCATATCCCAGTGTAATTTAGCTTAGTTACATGGAGGTGGGTTGGGAAAAGCTGGGAATCATTTAGTCAGCAGAGCTATTGCTGTGGCCATCCTTGGAAGAGTATGGTGTATATGCAGTGTTTTCTAGCACTGACTTAATACTCATAATTTTGTAAACATAATTAGGTGTGCTTTTCATTAGTAAGAGAGTCTAAATTCAGTGTTTTTTATTTCGTATTTCAGATCACCCTGAGACAACACAAGAAGTGAAAATAAAGCAGCCCAAACAGCAACAGGTCACAGAGATTCACTCTGATAAATTATCTCGTGAGTGTTTCAAACCTATATAGATCTGCTACTCTCTAATCTTTAAAAGAAAAAGACCATCAGTCATACAGTATTAAGTATTTCTGAAAAGCATGGAACATTACCCAAAGAAGTTTCTTCCTTTTTTTCTTCCTTTTCCCATAGAATTTCCTCTTAACTATTGATAACTTATTTTTCTTCCAAAGATTTTTTTTCATTTAGAAATTCTGAGTACTTTCTTTTTTTCCTAGAAGGGTGAAAAGGAGAGGGAGAGGCGTTAGCTGTTGCTTGCAGAAACTTTGTAAAGCTTGCCTGCTCTGATTTGTGGAGGTATTCCCAATTTCAGCTCTTAGAACCGACTAAAAATAAACTTTCTGTTGCCAGGTCATCTCTGGTAGGCAAAATTCATTAAGTTCATGATGAGTATAAATTGTAGTCTGTATTCTTCATGATTTCTGTTTCATGTTAACATTATTTTGATGTTCTAAAAATGTTTATGTTTTGTAGAGATTATATGTCCGTTTTTTCTAAAATGATCTGTTTTTGTTTTGTTTTTTGTTTTAATAGGATTTACCACTTCAGCAGGAAAAGAGGCTAAATTAGTCTATACCAATTGTTCCTCTGCTTCTTTCTCTGGTCCTGCTACTACTCTTCTGCAGAAACTTCCCAGCACCCATTTGTCATCTGTGAAAAACTCTGCCCTCTCACCAGGGCCTGTCCACTTTTCTTTGTCTCAGATTCCTTCAGCTATCCTCAGCATGCCTCACCAGCCAACAGTTTTACTGAACCCAGTCCCTGACAGTGCTTCTTTCTCCATACATCCTGGGACAGAGAACCTACCAAGCCCCGCTGGCCTGCCACGCTGTCGATCAGGCAGTTACACCTCTGGCCCCTTTTCCTCTTTCCAAAGTGCTGCACAAATCTATAGCCAGAAACTGTCTCGTTCCTCTTCAGCAAAGGCAGGTGAGTGAGAAAATGAAAGGCAGGCTGCAATGCCAGTTCCTTCCTAGCCAAATGAAAAAAAGAATGCCCTCTTCCCCTTGCCTTTTCTTTTAAGAGGTAAAGGGACCCATGCTGCATTGCTCTGCTGGGATTAAAGAAGGACCTTGCATTTTGTCCACTGGCATTCACTCATTGATTCAGAGTGAAATAGAGCTTCATTTAGGTACTGAAGAGAAAGAGATGGATAAAACAAGTCATCTAGTATCTTTAGTCAGAAGAGTTCCCATTTCAGATAACCACAGTCCTGCAAATGTGCTAGAGGCATTCTTTATTTTTGACACCAGAAAATTAGTCTGGTTTTACTTTTCAGTGAATTTAAAATAAAGAACGATCTGAATAAGTACCCAGAGAATTTTTTTATTTAAAAAAAATTTGTCAGTCATGGGGCTTGAACTGAGGTTCTGGGCTCTATCCCTGAGCTCTTGTTGCTCAAAGTTACCACTCTACCACTTTGAGCCACAACTCCACTTCCAGTTTTTTTTGAGTGGTTAATTAGAGATAAGAGTCTCATGGGACTTTTCTGCCCCTGTTGGCTTTTAATGGCAACTTAGATCTGGGCCTTCTCTGAGTAGCTAGGATTATAGACATGAGCCACTGGCACCTAGCCCAGAGAATTCTTAAATAGAGTATTTAATTTTAAATGAAATAGAATCATATTACCAGTCAGGTCCATCCTTTTTTTTTTTTTTTTATGCTGAGGATGGAGTCCAGAACCTCATATGTGCTAGTCAATTGCTCTGCCACTGAGCTATGCTCCCAGCCCATTTTAAATGAGCAGTTTTGTTGAGATATAACCCATATTCATAAATTTTTCCCTTTTAAAGTATAAAGTTCAGTGGCTTTTAGTTTATTCAGAATTGTACAAACAACACCATTATCTGATTTTAGAACATCTTCATTATCTTTGAAAGAAACCTCCTATCTGTTAGCAGCCACTATTTCCTCCTTCTACCAGACCCTGGAAACCACTTGCTTTCTATTTCTATAGATTTGTCTACTCTGGAAATTTCATATAAGTAGAATTGTGACATAGATGGGCTTGGTAACTTCCTTCTTTCACTTAGAATAATGTTTTCAAAGCTCTTCATATATACTATACTTTGATCTTTTTATGGCTGAATAATATTTTGCTGTAGGGATATACCACATATTTTATCTGCTGGTCAGTTGAGGGACATTTTTATGTCGTTTTTGTCCATTTACAATGGACAAAATATAATGCCACTATAAAAAGTCATACACAGTTTTTGTGTGGACATATGTTTGTATCTTTTTGGGTGTATAGTGAAGTTTCTAGGTCATAATAAGTTGGTAGAATTAACAAACTTTCCAAAGTGGCTGCACTGCTTTATCATCAATGGTGTGTTTCAGTTTCTCTATATCCTTGTTAATGTTTATTGCATTTTTTATCCTGAAGTATATGAAATATGCATGTGCACGCACCTGTGTGTGTGACAGAGAGAGTGAGTGTGTGTTGTGTGTGTGTGTGTGTGTGTGTGTGTGTGTGTGTATGTGTGTATGGCATTGTCTTAGTGGCTGATGATGTTGAACATCTTTTCATGTGTTTTTTGGCTGTTCATTGTCTACTTTGGAGAAATGTCTACTCAAATTCTTTACCCACTTTTAAATCAGAATGTCTTATTGTTGAGTTTATATATATATATATATATATATATATATATATATATATATATACATACATACATATATTCTATATACAAATCCCTTGTCAGATAATTGACTTAGTAACATTTTCTCTCAGTCTATTGATTGTCTTTTTGCTTTCTTGAAGTATGGCAATTTTTAGTTTTGATTAAGTGCAGTTTGTCTATTTTTTTTCTCTTGTTACTTGTGTTTTTGGTTTCCTTTCTGAAAAAGCATTATCTAACTTTAGTCACAAAGATTTCTTTGTACATTTCTTAATTTAGGTCTTCTATCTATTTTCAGTTAATTTTTATATGTGGTATGATGTAGAAGTCCAACCTCATTCTTTTGTGTGTGGATTTTCAACTGTTAAGATGCCATTTGTTCAAGAGACTATTATTTCTCCATTGGATTGTCTTTTGCTCTTGTTGAAAAAACACTTAACCATCCATGTAAAGGTTTATTTCTGGAATATCACTTTAATTCTCATTGCTGTATATGTCCTAAGCCAGTACCATGTTATGACACTGATACTGTAGCATTATGACAAGTTGTAAAATCACCAAGGATGATACTTACTTCCTCCTCAGGATTACTTAGATTGCTCTGAATTTTATGTCTTACAATCAGAATTATAGGAACAGTTTGTCCATATCTGTAAAGAAAGAAAAGGGGGGAAAGGCAGATGGGACTTTGATAAGAAGTATAATCAGTCTGCAGAACATTTGGAAGAGTATCTTAACATTAATCGTTTTTAAACACTTTAGTAATAAGCATGTTAAGGTGAGTTAACGCTAAGTTATGCCTTCTGAATAGCAAATCTGTATTGGTTAACTAATACCTGATTGCAAATGAATATTATAACATGCAGCTTGGATCAGAGATTTTAAGTGGTCTTCTCTTATTAAAGTCATAAATAAGAATGTATTCATCTATGCGCCAATTCCAGGTGACTATTGTTCTGTGATTATATTGTCTAAAGTCAAAAATAGTAATAATCAGTCATGTTCTGGTCTGAATTTTTCTTTTGAGAATTTTCTCACTTGAGAAATTCTGTTTAGTGTCCCTAGTACACTATGTTATTATGAAAACTTTCAGTACTTTATTTTTCACCCTTTTCAAGACAAGACTAGGGAATAAAAAAATAGCCAGTTTAATATGAAAATGTGAATGTGTGATCTTTAGTGTGTTTGCATAAGCTAACTTTAAATGAATCTAAGAAGTTTTCTGAAAAAAAATATTTCTAATCTATTGAAATAAATCACTTAAAATTTAAAAAAAAATTAAAAAAAATAGCCAGTTTAAAATTATTTCCTATCTTCTATAATTTCTTCTTTGGCTGGTGATTATTTACAAGTATATTGTTTAATTTACATGTATTTGAGGCTCTCTACTTTTTGTAACTGACTCTCAGTATATTTCTACTGGGATCAGACAACATATTCTGTATATTCTGATTGGATTAAATGTATAGTATTTAGCACATAATAGCAACAATACATAGTAGCACCAATAGCCTATGAATGATTGCAGCTTCAGTTTTTACTGTGATGACTGAATAGTTCTAGAATGGGTTTAAGGTATTACTTAACAATGGGGTTTTTGAAATTTTAATATACAGTATCAAAATCCAGTGGTTCTCACTAAAAGAATAATGTAAATTTTAAACCAATAGGGAGGACAATGAGGAGAAAAGCTACTCGCAAACATAAAAGTATAGATAGCTAGAATAGGAAAAATAAAAGAGAAATTTAAGACAAGCCCAGTCTACTAATGTATTAGTCTGAAGTTTTCAAAATACAACCAACTGCTGTTCACTAGAAGCACACTTTAGAATCAGGATACAGAATAGGTACAATCATAAAGAAATGCCAGCTCAATGCCAACTGGTAAAAAGGTGGCTATACTAACACATGCTAAAATCAAGTTTCAGATAGAAAACTTTCTTATAGACAAAAAGAGCAAGCAACTACATAATGACAGAAGGTTTACTATAGCAGAAAGATGAAACAGTTTTGAAAGTATTTTCACTTAATAAAATAATATTCATATATTTACAGGTTGAACACCTAATCTGAAAATCCATATGGGAAAGGCTTCAAATTCTGAAACTTTCTGAGTACCACCCTTATACCAAATCTGGCCTCACAGGATGAGTCATACTCAAATGTAGATATACTAAAAATAATTGTGTAGGATTACCTGTAGGCTATAAAAGGTATTAGGTATATATAAAACCTAATTGATTATCAGATTTAGACGTGGAACCAAGTGCCAAGATATCTCATTACATACATTAAGCATTACTTAATCATGAGGAAATATTCTGAGAAATACATTATTAGGTGATTTCATCATCTAGGAAAACTATAGTGTCTGCTCATGCAAACCTACAGAGTATCCATAAAACACCTAGTAAGTACAATATATATGCATGACTGTTGCCAGTGAACTTACTTTGAAAGAGTACATTCTAAAATAATGATAAAAAGTACACTATAGTAAATACTAAGACCAGTAACAGTAATTTATCATCAAATATTGCTATTGTATGCCCTATACTTTAATACAGCTGTCACCACAGTAGGTTTATTTCAACCAACACCAGCACAAACATGGGATTAATGTGTTGTTCTATAACATAATGAGGGCTATAGTGTCACTAAGACATGGAGATTTTGCAGTTCTGTTGTAATTCTCTGGGACAGTCATGACTGTAAATCTGAAAGTATCCTGAATCCAAAACACTTCTGGCCCCAAGCATTTTGAATAAGAAATACTTAGCCTGTGACACAGAAACTCATAGAAGTACATGAGTAATCTGCAGAAACACTGTCTTAGTGGAAACTTTTTTTTTTTTTTTTTTTTGCTTATGTGGTGCTGAGGAATCGAACCCAGGGCCTCAGGCATGCAAGGCAAGCGCTCTACCACTGAGCCACCTCCCCAGCCCTTAGTGGAAACTTTCTACATAATTCTGTTAATTATAAGTATAATAAAGGGGCTTTCTTTTTGAGATACAGTTGTATTGCATAGCTCATGCTGACCTTGAACTCAAAATCTTCCAAAATTCTCCTTTTTCACATGTATGCTGGTCCATGCCTGGCAAATTTTTTTTAAAGTAGAAATGCTAAATAGAAGGTGAGCAGTCTAGGCATAGTAACACACACCTGCTTATGATCCCTGTACTCAAGAGGTTGAAGCAGGAGGATTGTTCCCTTTAGCCAGACTAGGCTGAATTATGAAACCTTTTATTCATAGAAGAAGAGACAATATGATAAAACAATATGATATGTGTGTGCTGATCATGTATAGAACCATCCTCCCAGGAAAAACAAAATACTCTCTTAAGCCCACATGATATGTAGGATATAACTAAAAAATTAGGCATGTACTACATTACAAAATAAAATCTAATGAAATGCTTTGTGCCACACAGCATTGTTCTTTGTCCATACTGCAAATTGAGTTGCAGGCAATGACAGGTATTTAATACATCTCAGTATATTTCAAAAAGAAGAGTGAAAGAAGAAATCATAATGGAAATGAAGTATATTAGAACTGAATGATAATGGAAAATTGTATGTCCAAGCATGGGGAAAACAGTGATAGGCAATATTAGAAATTTACATACCTGAAAAGGATAAAAGTAGGGCTGGGAAGGTGGCTCAGTGGTAGAGCGCTTGTCTTGCATGCATGAAGCCCTGGGTTCGATTCCTCAGCACCACATAAGCAAAAAGAAAAAAGCTGGAAGTGGCGCTGTGGCTTAAGTGGTAGAGCGCTTGCCTTGAGCTGAAAAGCTGAGGGAAAGCGCCCAGGCCCCACAACGGGACCCCAAAAAAAAAGGATAAAAGTAAAAACTAATGTGCTAAGTTTCTGACTTTGGATATAAAAGAAATAGCACTATCATAAACCTAAATGAAAGAGAAAGACATAAAGATATGAGCACAACCCATAGAATTCAAAACTATCAAAACCAAAAGTGAACAAACATTAATAAAAATATTACCAAAAGAAGAAGACATGGATAAATAAGGGATAAGAAAGCTGACATGAAATACAAAGATAGCATAGATGAAAAAATAATTAGAATTGTTATTGCTATTCTAATTAAAAAGTGGACAAATTCCTACTAAAATGTAGTATGTAAAATGACTCAAATGAAAACAGCCTTGTTTTATGAGTATTAGAACAACTGATAAACTTAAAATTCTTCTCTAAAAGAAAACATAAAGCCAAGATAGTTTGATAGGTAATTCTAATATTTCTCTATAAAAAGCGGACATTTCTAATATTTAATTTTTCAAGAGGTTAGAAAATGGCTCTATTTTGTGTGGCTAGTTTCATCTTTACAAGACCAGTTAAGAATAGCACTAGAGAGTAACATTATACACCAGCTTCATTTCTGAACCGAAATACAAAAACTCTATAATCAAACATTTCAAAGCCAGTCAAATGTAGTAGCACTTAAAAAAAAAAAAACCTGTCAGTGTCATTTGCCATGTTAACAGATTAAAGAAAAGAAACCCATGTTCATATTGTCATGATAGATGCAGAAAAAGATTTAATAATATGCTGTGTTCATTTATGAACATTCATACTAAGAAGGAAACCCTGTTAACCTGGGAATGGTATTTGCCCCATAGTTACAAGAGCTAGTGGTCTGGTTGTTCACCTTCACATTAGGGGCAAGATGAAGATGCTCACTAATGTTGTTTCTGTTCAGCATTTTACAGGAAGTCAGAGCCAGCACAATAAGAAAAAGCATTTAAGTTTGAGAGAGAGACAGAGAAAATAAGCCTGATACTGGTGGCTCACACCCATAATCCTAGCTACTCAGGAAGCAGGATCCTCCTGATGGTTTGAAGCCAGCCCAGGCAGGAAAGGCCGTGAGACTACTCCAATCTCCAATCTACTACTCAGAATAAGCCAGAAGTAGCACTGTGGCTCAAAGTAGCAGAGCACTAACCTTGAGCAAAAGAAGCTCAGGGACAGCACCCAGGCCATGAGTTCAAGCCCCAGGACAGCCAAAAAACAAAACCATAGATGCATTTTTAGATATAATTATTTTTAGCTATATAAATGGCATGAAGAAAGCAATAGTTTTAAGAAAAAAATATACAAAAATGACCATTTGGGGACTGTATTGGAGTTTGATACTACCACTTTAGCCAGTTTACCAGTCTCCAACTATTTATTTTAAAGCTGAAATGGCATTAAATATAATCAAGTGTATAACCTTCACCACCAGCAAAAAATGTTTGGAATGAATAAATGGATAAATATGTACACATGTAGGAATAATTTCCTAAATTTCTGCTGTCATCAAATTGATCTTTAGGTTAAATATAGTTCCAGTCACAGTCTCACACTTGTTCTTAAACTGGATAAACTTAAAGTAATAGAAAGGTCAGAGAGTGAGGACCTTTTGTTTTGTTTTTGTTGATCATGGGTCTTGAACTCCGGGCCTGGGTGCTGTACCTGACCTTTAGCTCAAGGCTAGCACTCTACTACTTGAGCTACAATGACACTTCCAGTTTTCTGGTGGTTAATTGGAGGTCAGAGTTTCACAGATTTTCCTGCTCGGGCTGCCTTTGAACCATAATCCTCAGATCTCAGCCTCCTTAGTAGCTAGGATTACAGGCATGAGCCACCGACACCTGGATGAGTAGGGACCTTTTGAAGAAGAAAAATAAGATAGAGGAGTACCTTATTGAAACTTAGTATGAAGATATGATAATAAGACAGCATGGTATTGGCAGCACCCCAGGGATTGATTAATGAAATTGCATATATATGCAATATGTATAAAGCACAACTTCAGTAAGTCAAGATGAAAAAGACAATAGAACAATAACCAACATCAGAAAAGTTATAGCATATCCTGAACATTATTATTAAGTAAATGTAAGTGAAGACTATAATGTTATTTTATAATGTTGTAGAGAAAGAAGAATTGTGATGTTTGACATACTATTAAAAGACTAAATGAGGGTGAGATTAAGACTGGAGATATGGCTCAAGTGGTAGAGCACTTGCCTAGCGATGACTAGTAAAATAGGGGAAGGTATATGGTCACCCTGTTACCAGAAATCCTACTCATAGGCATAGACACAGAAAATTCTATACATGTACCAGCAGAGAGGTACAGGATAATGTATGACTGACATTTATAGCAGCAATAAGCTGTTAATAAATAACAGGGAATTGAAACATGGTGAATCTGTAAAATGAAATACCAGCTATATTCAGCAGGTATAAATCTTAATAATATAGTGTTGAAGCAAATTCAAGGGAAACTATTATGGTAGGAAACTATTATGGAGCTTAAAGTAACTAAATTACCTAGTATTTATGCAAATATATATGTATATTTTAAATTATAATTTAACTGATCAGAGATTAGGTTTGAGGAGCACATGGGCTAATGCATATTATTGGTAACGTAGCTTCTGAGTGCCATGTCCTTGGTAGAAAATTAATAGGCATTCATTATAATATGCTTATATTACACAATCATTGTAAAGGTTGTGGGTGTAACAAATGATATAGTGGACATGAAAATGATTTCTTAGTATTAATAAGTTATGTATACAAAAGGACAACAAATTAACAATTATAAAAGGATAGAAGGGCTCTAGGAGTATGGCTCAGTGGTTGAGGTGAAGCCCTGGATAGTTTTTTGCACATAAATAAACAAAAAGAAAAATATATTATGGTGTTAACTACTTTTCTAGGTTTTGTGATTTTTTAAAAATGAGATCCATACTTTTATTTATTTACTTATTTATTTTGAGGTACTGGGGCTTGAATTCAGGGTTTTATACTCACTAGGCAGGTACTGTGCTGTTTGAGCTGTTTCCTCCAGCCCAGAGATGTGTGATTTTTACAGTCTTGGTTTTATGTTATATAACAACTCTCACAAAATTAGCTGAAAGAAGAAAATAAATCTGTAAAGTTGACATTGAGAATATAAAATTAATGCTGTTTTTTCTATGTACCTTCAGTTTTTCTTTCATTCCTATTTCCCTTTGGTGCATTGTGAGTATTATGGGTGTCACAGATTTACAAGTGTAGTTACAAGTGTAAAACTTACAGGTGGTAAAACTAAGAATTATGAGTTGCAAAACCTTTTTTTTTTCTGACAGCACTGGGATCCATCACAAAGACTAATGCATGTAGGGAGTATGATGCTCTTGAGTTGTATCCTTCGCTCAGCCAATGTTTAAAAATTATTAAGATTTGTAAATCCTAAAATTAGTTCTTCCCTAGCACCTGTGATGAAAATTTTTGTGACATTTTCATGATAAGCAGAAACACATTAAAAATGCATATAGCAGTTTGACTACAGGAAGAACTTTTTGGTCACCATTTAAACTTCATTTATTACTCCTTTTGGTAAAGATCCGTAGATTCAATAAAGTGTCTGTTGGCCTGATATTTCTTTGTCACCATCCTCATCTTTTTTTCAGGTCCTTTTTCCTAAGTGGGTGAGAACTTTTCTCTTTTTCAGCAGGTTTATGCCATCCTCACAAGCATCATTCAGGAGTAGCCAAAACCCAAAAAGAAGGAGACGATGGTTTCTACAACAAACGGTACAACCAAACTCTGGTTACAGCTGAACTCCAGAGGCTGGCTGAGAAACAGGCAGCAAGGCAGTATTCTCCCGCCAGCCACATCAGTCTCCTCTCTCAACAGGTATGGGCAGAATGTGCTGCCAAAGGGCTTTTTGAATCCAAGATTAAGATTGATGGGGTGTGCCCAGTCCTTCCCAGACTTCAGTGTTTCCCCTATGTTGATGACTCTCAAATGAGCATTGGTTTGTATCAATCTAAAGAACCAAAATGCTACTAAAGTAATAAAGAAAATGAGTGTTGCAGGCAGTCTGGTACTGGTTATGATATACCTGTTTCACAGATAAATAGACTTTAATATTCAGCTGTAAATATAATTTTAAAGGATTTTTAAAAATAACTTTTGTCTTTGGTAAAAATTTCCAGTAAGTCCTAGGTTTAGAAATCTTTTTACCAGAACATTGTAACATTACCTTTATTCCCCTCCTCAGTATACTGCTTTTATTTTATGATTTCAGAATATTTTATAGATACAGATTAATAAAGAATTATACCCTTAGCCAATATACATCATTCTCTCCAATTTACAGATGGGGGAAACTGAGTCTGAAATAAATGAGGTGATCAAGGTCACTCAGTAAACTCATGGACAGAAAAATAAGTACCAGTGTATATGAGTATAAAATGAGTTTACAACACAGTGAAGTTAAATGACAGTGTTAAAAACTTTGTGTTCTCTTTGTTTGTTCTGGTAATCCATATGATGTACAATTAGAAAAAGAAGCTATACCTTCCTTAATGCTGAATGGCATTAAAGTCTTCCAAACAACTTAAAATTTAACTTCATGATTAT
Organism: Dipodomys merriami; assembly: GCF_024711535.1. Lineage (NCBI taxonomy): Eukaryota > Metazoa > Chordata > Mammalia > Rodentia > Heteromyidae > Dipodomys > Dipodomys merriami. The sequence continues at coordinate 126,594,835 of NW_027202270.1, read as the reverse complement.
ATTTTGCTGTATCTCTATTGTGTCAGATTCTTTTATGGGTCATACCTGTGATAAATAATCAAAGCTTAAAAAAAAGAAGGTGAAAATGAGTTCACATACATGCTTCAAGAAGGTAACACACTGCTCCCTGGTGGTACCTTCGTTGTTTGTAAACACAATTAGAGCCAGAGTGAAAGGTAAGGCTCCCCTGTGACTTTAGATTTGCTTTGGCATTCTCCTGGTGTTAATGGTTTTCTTTTTCAAATCCGTTGTATTTTAAAGAGTGTAGATGAAGAAATCTAATGTGAAGTAGAAAGAAGAAACTTAACAAAGTCAGAGCTGAGATTTGAAAGGAATCAAAGAGGTAGATTTTAGTGATCAAATGATGGGAAAGTGGTATAGAATGTTGACCATAGTAGGACAAAGAATTTTAAACTCAGAAATGTCTATGAGAAATGGGCCAATGATATGTTATACTTCTGTCATGAGGTCCGTGATTGCAGTTTCCAGTTTATAAATGAATACCTGGAAGCAACAAGATTAATAAATAATTTTCTTCATAACTGTAACAAAGAAAAAGAGCAAATATTAGTGTCTACATGTTTTCACTTCCTATTATTTGTTCTATTTCAGAGCCTGTAAAATAGTAAGATCCTAATCCTGTAGAAATTTAAGGTTTAGCCAGGTGCCAATGGCTCATACCTGTAATCCTAACTGTTCAGGAGGCTGAGATCTGAGGATTGCAGTTCAAAGCCAGCCCAGGCAGAAAACTCTGTGAGGCTCTTATCTCCAATAAACTACTCAAGCTAGAAGTGGTGATGTGGCTCCTGTGGTAGAGTGCTCAAAAGAGGAAAAGTCAGTAGGTCAGGGACAGAACCCAGGCCCAGAGTTCAAGCCCAAGGACCAGCAAAAAAAAAAAGAGAGAGAGAGAGAGAGAGAAAGAAAAAAGTCAAGGTTTATAAGTTCCTTTTGGGAAGCAGGCCTTCTTCAGTTCAACTTTCTTATCTGCAAGAAACCTTCAGTCAGTGCATTCAGGTCCATCAGATTGCTGTTTAGAAGGATCTGAACCTGCCATTAGATGTCAGTTTTAAAGTTCAGAGTCTTGAACATAAGGTGCTTTGTGCCTGGTGCTGTAGTATGAAATAAATATTGTGCATTACTAAAGAAGTAGTTGGTGGCATTTGCAGGGAAATGGATGGAGCTAGAAGAAATCATGTTGAGCAAGGTAAGCTAAGAGCAAAGAGACAAACGGTACATGATCTCCCTGATAAGTGGATGTTAAATCCAAAATGTTAGGTGATACGACAAAATTAACAGACTTAAGAAACAAAGAACTTCCACTCATCTGGTCGAACCACTACTAAATAACCCCATGCTGCTGATCACATGTATGGTGTATATGTGTACACCGTTATATGTTATAGACCATGATAGACAATTTGCTCCAGGAAAGTTAGAATGAGTTTGTGACTTTAAATGAGCATTACTATTCCACAATACTGTGAAATTTGGGAAATTATGTAATCACTTAATCACACATACACACACACACAAAAAAAAAACCCACCAGAAAAAACAAGTCGTTTAAATAAGGATACAGGTGGACCTGTTACAGCAATGAGAAGTACAAGTTGTTATGTCGAAAATGAACTTTACAACTTGTGGGGGGGGGGAGGATGGGTAGGATGGGAAGGGTAAACAAAGGAGGAGGCTACAATGCTTGATAAGAAATGTACTCACTATCTTGCCCATGTAATTGTAACCTTTCTGTACAGTATTTTCACAATAAAAAAAAAAAAAACCCAGAAAACTAGAAGTGGCGCTATGGCTCAAGTGGTAGAGCATGAGCCTTGAGCTGAATTGCTTAGGGACAGCTCTCAGGCCTAGAGCTCAAGCCCCATGACAGAGAGAGAGAGAGAGAGAGAGAGAGAGAGAGAGAGAGAGAGAGAGAGAGAGAGATCTTTCATGGGATTGTTTCTAATATATTTATAAGATTATGTCTTTGTTGCTTTGTATGTCCCTCCCCCATGGAATAACCCCTGCTTTCACTGTATTTGATGTTGGTATATGTGAAGGGGAAGGGAAAAACAAATCGTTAAAACAAGGATACAGGAGGACCCATTGCAACAATGAGATGTACAAGTCATGTCGAAAAACAAACTTTACAACTGACGGGGGGAGGATGAAAAGGGATGGGAAGGGGAAACAAAGGAGGAGGCTACAATGCTTGATAAGAAATGTACTCATTATCTTGCCCATGTAATTGTAACCCCTCTGTACAGTGTTTTGACAATAAAAAATACGTTTATTTAAAAAAAAAGTAGTTGGACTAGCTATCCAGACATCTGTGTGAACTTGAGTAGTTCACTTAACTTCCGTCAACCTCAGCATCTTTGTTGATAGGAAAGCCTCCTTGTATTGTGTAAATGCCGTATACTTGGAAAACATTAATTTAGTCATAAAGGCTCTCAGGAGTAAATGGCTTCTGACTCATGAAAGTTGTTGGCTAAAATACACTCTTTAAAACTCAGTTTATGATATTTAGCCCCTTCTCTTCAGAGAAAATAGTTCCTTAATTTGGAATTTGCAAAATTCTATCTGTTCTTTTTCTGGCAAATAACTAATAACACAAATTAATGGTTTAATACAGGCTCTGGTACATTTCTTTACTAGCTGTTTCCTAATTTCTTTCTTAAAAGAAAGCTGTTGTCATTTCTTACTCACTGAGACAAATGATAAATGTCTGTGACTTCTTAGAGAAAGATGGGTATCCAAACAAAGAAGTAGGAGCTCTGATGGTCTCTCTGGCCTCAGAGTTTAAATTTATCTGTCATCAGAAACAGTTTCATGTCTAGTAACCACTTTAAGTGCTTTTAGCTTCCTACCTCTTACTTTCCTCACTTTCTGTTCCTAGTTTTTATTTGTGCTGTTTTTTTAATTTTCTAATTCATTATCTTCTTAATAATGAATCTTATTTACTAATTTCTTTTCTCTGTCTCTTTAGCTTTATGATTTCTTTTGGGTACTTGCTTTTATTCATTCGGTGGTTTTTTTCTTTAAACTGTATTGAATGCTATGAATTTACCTCTGATAAATGCTTTAGTTATAGCCCACAAGCTCTATTTAATTGCTTTGCTAGGCAACAAGTTAAGGGACTTCTTACTAGAGTAAGAAAGCTGATTTTGAGTTATTTCTACTATTCTGGAAGACTACTATAGAAAATTAAAATTGTTAGGTATTTCCAAAAACTCAAAAACTGAACATTTTGCCTATAATTTCAACTTCTTAACCTACTTAGACATTGAGTGGCAATTTCTAGAAAGGTTTGTATTCCATTCTGTTCGTTTATTTATTAAAAAAAATCATTTTCACTAAGCTCTTAAGGGCATTCAGGCTTTGGAACTAATGGGAATAATAAAAGGCCCATCCCTGAGTGTGAAATAACTCACAATCTATTGAGAGTGACAGCCACTTAAACAGATGATAGTAGTAGCCTGGCACATGCATGACAGAAACATTCCTAAGAAATAATAAATCCTCCCAGAGGGGTTTCTAACCCAACTTGGGATGGGAATGGGAAGAAGGCCAAAGCAGCCTTCCTGAAAGACTGAACTATAAAGGCTAGAAGAAGAGCAGGAGCTGCTTCTAGAAAAAAAAAAAAAAAGAAACAAAACCAAAAACAATGTCTTTGCAGGCAATAGAATGCTGTTTAGTGATGTGTGGGAGGTTAGGGGTCAGCTCCTAGTGGCAAGGATTGAAGCTGGAGAGACGGTTCAACTCATCTGGGGAGAGTTTAGGAGGCCCTGGGAAGGAACTTGCCCTCCTTCTCATGGATGGTGGCAAAGCATAAGACAGTTGCTTCAGCTAGATTGTTCAGATACTGCGAGGAAGATGGGTTAGAGGAGGAGACAAAGCCAGCCCTTTTTTTCTTCCCTACCTTTCGGTGAGGATGCTAAAGAACAGTGAAATAGCAAAGGCAGAGTTCTGACAACTCTCAAAATTGTATTCAAGCTTTGAGGGACCCAGAATGTACATTAGAGACTGGATTCTTAAGGAATTTCTATGGCTAAAAACAAGACCTCATTCAACTTAAGATTTCTTTTGCTACTTCTGTGATGGTGTAGCTTTGTTTAAAGCCTGCACTACATAAGAATATCATACTTTCCCACCCAAGTGAACAGTGGACACTTGAAAACTGTGCAAGCACATGTACATCTGAAATGTGAAGAGGTGTAAGTTATAAGTGTATGACTATTCAACAAATACCTTAGAAATCCAAGCAGAGTGCAGGTCAAATTTAGCCTTTTTTCTTGGCCTGGAGAGGCTGGTTATCTATTGGGGTGGGATCATTTGGCAATCGAAGTGTGTATTTCTGAAAGCAACATGTTTTCTAGAAGCATCTGCACCTGGAGGAGGGGGCGGCAAACACCGGTGGCTCATAGTGTGCTGGAGTAGAGCTTCAGTGTGAGGTCTCTATGTCTGACCCACTCAGTGCCTGGAGGGAGAGCAGCTCTGAACAGACATGGCCCATTGTGGTTGCTGCTGTCAGTGTTCCGAAAAATGTGGCAAAGCAGCCCAGCCTGTGGTGGGGTGTGGGAGGCAGGAAAGCAGAGGAGAATTGGCCCTCTTTGGGCCAGCAAGTGTGAGCTTTCAGGACCCAGCTATCATTACAAGCTGCTTTAGCTCTCCCAGGCTGGGAGTTTAATCAAAAGGATACCAGTAGACCACCCAGGCTGGGCCCCATCATGAACTGTGAGCTGTGTGTTGTGTCCACTTCCCAGCCAGCCAGCCATTTAGTGATGGGGCCAGGCCTCTGTAAATGTGCTGACAGACAGAGCAGGGAGGAGACACTCTGTGCTCCCCACATTTTTCATTTAAATGGAAAGCGGAACAGAGAACCATTGGTTTCTTTCATATCTGTACCCCTTGCCCTGACACTCTATTGCCCCCAGAAGGATATATCTGAAGTACAGAACATTTAGTTCACAGTAGTTCCTCATTCACTCCTCCTTAACTTTCTACCAAAGAATTCTAGGTTGTCTCTCCTACTTCAGCAGCTGCTATCATCAAGGTCCACAATGAATCCCAAATTAATCTTGATTTCAGCAATACCACTTTGAAGAGACAGAGCAAACCTCCAAAATGGTTGCACATGTTCTCTAAGATTGAGGCAGGTGATACCTAGTGTACAGGTGTTAGTGTTTGGCTCTAGAAACTTCTTCCCTGCTTCCTAGCTTACTTGGGTATGTGTGAACTACTGTACATTTTGTGCTTGTTTATTAACTCTGCGTTCTTTCTTGGTAGAAAACATTGTACCCCTTTCACCCCCTAGTCACTACTTGTTCCCATTTCTTGAAAAAGAAAAAGATAAGTAGAAAAATCATAAGCTCTTGAGTCTATGAGACATTAGACACAATCCATGTGAGCCTTGATTTCCACATCTGCTTTAAAAAAAAAAGGGGGGGGGTCATCTTAGCATCAAAACTCATTTTCCTTCCTGAATCCTTTGCCTAGCTCAGATAAGTCCTGCTGAGTCTCCTAGCTCTTCTGTGTGTCTCAAGGTTTTACTCTCCCACACCCTGGCCTGCTGCCCTGTCTCTTGTTTTAAAATAACCATCCCTTTACTTGTCTATCCTTGCAAGTTCTATCTTTCCTATCCTGCTAAATTTAACATAATATACCCTTGTTGTCCTCAGGCCTCCATGTCCCTGCCCCACACTTAATTTTACTGTCTGACTTCACCTCTTAACAGTTGTCTGATCTCTCTCAAGGTCAGTGATGACCTTGGAATTGCCAACTGCAGTTATCTTTTTTTAATCCTTATCCTCCTCCAGTATTGACTCTATTATTGACCACCTCCTACCAGAACATTTCTGTAAGATGCTATAATCCTCTCTAATTTCTTTGAGTACTCATTCTTTCACTTCCCTTGAAAACTAGATTTCTTTTTCAACATTGCTTTAAACCTCAGCTGTATAAAACTGGTTTTAAAAAAAACAAAGAACAGAGTGGATCTGGTTGAAAAAAGTGAGGTGACCCCTTGGTTCTCTATGCCCTGCTGTTTGTGGGTACCCTCCAACATTCAGAACACTTTATATATAGTTTCCCCTATGGTGAATTTTCTTTTTCTATAGCTTTATTTGGTACCTCTTCACCTGAACCTCTTTGTGGAGTGTGCTTCAAATAGACTACTAAATATTTCCACCTATTGTCCAGCATTCAGAATATTTTATGTGTCTTGAAATATTTCAAAATCCCTCAAAAAATATTCATATCTAAAACCCATTGTCGTCTTTCTTCTCTGACATTGCAGTTCTAGGGATTTAAGTTTGAAAAGTGTGATTTATCCATTTTTCTCTTTGTTTGCTTATACTCTCTGTGGCCAGGCAGTTGTCCAGTCTTATTTATTCTGACTACATTGTCTCTGTTCTATGTCTTTTCTGTTTCACAGTTATCTTGAAAGGACTTCCTGTGTCTATGATGTAAAACACAAGCTTCACAAAGCAAAATAAATGATCAAGTCAAAGATTTTATTTAGAATCTGATCCCTAGTTACTTCTGCCTGCCACCCCTGTACTGTTCAGTTAAGTCTCTGTTGGTCTATGTTGATTTCTGTTTTAGTTTAGGCCACCTTCTTAGGAGAAATATTCCCTAGTTATAAATCTTTGCATCCTTCTTCTCTAGTATGCATCTCACATCACACTGTATATATGCAGATAGACAGTGAGCATCTCTTGTGGTCCTGGTTGCCTCAGACCTCTTGTGGGTAGTACAGTTGACCCTTGCCCCTCTGAATTCTGAGTTCTGTGTAATTAATATGGACAATAGGACTTGAACTCAGCTTTTTTGCTCAAGGCTGGTGCTCTACCTCTACTTCCAGCTTTTTGGTGACTAATTGGAGAAAAGCATCTCATGGACTTTCCTGCCAGGGCTGGCTTCAAAGTGCCATCTTCAGATCTTAGCCTCCTGAGTAGCTAGGATTTACAGGTGTGAGCTGCCAACACCCAACTAGACAACATTTTTTTAAAGAAGTACATCTGTACCAAATGTGCAGATTTTTAAAAATTATAGCTCCATAAATAATAAACTATAGCACTTATTGACATAGCATTTTCTTTGTATTAGGTTTTAGATACAATTTAATGATTGTTAAATAATTTAAAATATACAGGAGGATTTGCATGGGATACATGAAAATATTTTCATATTTTATGTTAAGAGACTTGATTGCAGAATGGACTATCTGCATTAAGCCTTAGAGTCAGTCCCGTGTGAATTCTATGGGACAACTATACTCAACAGATGTGCTCATTCTATTGGACTATAAGGTACTTAGCAGAGGATAAGACCATGCCAATTTTTCACGAGTTTTTTTCTGGTGTGTTGTATTCATCCAACCCCTGTTTTTAAATAAATAATGAAAAAAAAAACTCCTGTTGCTCCAGCCAGAAGTCTTTTTGATTTGTGGGATCCTTCAGCCCTTCATTAGTCACTCTGTGAAACACATCTATTATAGTGATTTTGCATCTCTTCTCGCTTGTGTGCCTATAAACCACATGATGGCAGTTCTGTCTAAACCATCACTCACCACAGGACCTTGTACTTGGTAGACATTTACCACATTTTTGCTAAATGGAAAAGAATTTCTCTTCTGTATTTTGTCAGTTTTTATATTCTCTTTTAAAACTTAATTACTGTTATCTTCTTTTTCATTGATACATATCATACCTGACCTTCACACTAAAGCAGCCAATGTAAATCAGATATGCCTAATTTATCATAGGCACTGTGCTAAGAATATTATATTCCTTGTCTCTTTAATCCAACAAGGGAGATACTGCTTATTTATTACCTGTGAAGATGAAGAAATAGAAACTGGTAGGATAAGTCACTCTGCTAAGGTCACACAAATGGCAAATGACGATATCATGATTCATACATTTTTATGATTCCATGTGCTTTAGCCTGGTATTTTCTGCATCTTTGGTCTTTGAGTTGGAACTCAAATCTGTCATACACATTGTTTAAATATTCAGTGGCGATCCACTTGAGACTCAGCACCACAAAGTCAAGGGTTGGTATTATTATTATTGTTATTAATATTAATGTTCTTCCTCAGTGCTCAAAAGAGTGCCAGTCCCACATAGAAAAGGTTCCTGTTGAATATTTGTTTGAATTGATAAAAATATTCTTGGCCTCCTCAGATAAGAAACCTTAAGATTTTTATGGACTAATCTATGATGAGGAAATTGATGAAAAAATTTGCACTAAGAATGCTGTGCCTTGATTATTGTGTGTTATATTATTATCCACTAAATCCTTGATGTTGAATTCCCACTTTTACTTTGATAAATAAGGTACATGAAATTTACACACAACTTACTGAACCTGAGGTTAGTTTGAGCGAATCACAAGTGGTTTGCTAGGCCTTTGCAGTTTTGGTGCCATGCAGAAACAATATAATATACTCATTTTGCAGACAGGGAACAGAATCTGTATGTCAAAGCTATTATTTCATTCAAGAACATTACCCACAGCTTCAAGATGAGGCCAAAGCCTTCTCTAAAATTACGTTAAAGCACCAGCAAGAACAGCACTTAACTCTCACTCTAGTCACTTGTGATCTATGCAAAAAGAGATCATTTGGAACCTGTAATTTCCTTACTAACCTTGCAGTGACAGTAAATACCATCTTTCCACTTACTGGTAAAACTGGCTGCTAACTGGAGATGGGGGGGAAAGGAGGGTCCTTTCCAAGAATATTTGCTAGGATTTATTTGGATACTTCACTTAATAGTACAGTTATCCCTCTTATCTGGCTTCTACACCCTTGTATTCAGCCAATCACAGTTGAAAGTACTTGAGGAGAAATATGTCTATTTAACATGTACAAAGATTTTTCTTGTCATTGTTCCCTAAACAATATGTTATAAAATTCATTTATGTTGTGTTCAATATCATAACTGATAGGAAGATGAACATAAATTAAATAGGTGTGTGTGTGTGTGTGTGTGTGTGTGTGTGTGTGTGTGTGTGTGTGTGTGTGTGTGTGTGTGTGTGTGTGTGTGTGTGTGTGTGTGTGTGTGTGTGTGTGTGTGTGTGTGTGTGTGTGTGGTGAGGATTGAACCTAGGCTCTATAAGCACTCTATACTCACACCCCATTTCTACACTCTCACCACTTCACCACTTTTTGTAAAGGACTAGATCTTCCTCAGATTTTTGTGTCTGAGATTTAAGGGTCCAATCCCCAATACATATCAAGGGAATGTGAGTTTGTTTGTTCTCACTGAACCAAGCTCTAGGGACTTTACAGTGAATAAAGTGTCCAGAGTGCCTTAAAAAAATGTGAGACAAAATAGGAAAATAAATTTGTATTTATAATACAAATACTTAACTCTTAAAGCAGTTTAATGATGAAAGATATTTTAAATCAAAGATCTTTTATAGCTTGGGGAGATCCTTTATGACAGTTTTTGCCTTAGGATGTAAAGCACTATGTGTTAGTGATAAAAGAGAGGCAATAGACTGCTGTTAGCTCATGCCTCTAATCCTTGCTACATAGGAGGCTGAAATCAGAGGATGGAGATTTGAAGCCAGCCTGGACAGGAAAGTCTGTGAAACTTATCTCTAATTAACCACCAAGATAAGCTAAAAGTGGAAGTGTGGCTCATGTTGTAGAGTATCAACCTTGAGCAGGAAAGCTAAAAGAACAGTAGCCAGCCCCAGAGTTTAAGCCTTGACACACACCAAGAAACCAATATACAGAGGCTTCTGATTTTTTTCTATCTCCATGGCAGGGCTTATTCCTACTTCTCTGGGCACAAGAGTGTATTTGCTGATGTTTTTCTCAAACAGCAATAATAAGGCTTTGTATTGTATTAAGAAAGAGCATCCAGATATTGGTGGCTCATGACCAATCTTAGCTACTCAAGAGGCTGAGATCAGAAGGATATGGTTCTAAAGCCAGCCCAGGTAAGAAAGTCCAAGAGACTCTGTCTCCAAAATAACTAGCAAAAAGCCAGGCTGAAGACCTGGCTCAAGTGGTAAGCCACCAGCCAAGCAAGCAAGGCGAACAAGTGTGAAAGTGTGAAACTCTTAAGTCCAAACCTTGGTATTAGCACAAAAAAAAAAAAAAGGAAAAGGAAAAAGAGGAGAGAGAGAAAGGAAGGAAATGGAGGGGAAGAAAAGGGAAGGAAGGGAAAAAGGGGGAAGGAGGAAAGAGGAAGGGAGGGAAGGAAGGAGAGAGGGATATCAAAATTATGTATGTTCTTGTCAGAGGAAGGTCTTTGCCACTACATTTGCAGACAAACTGCATAGTGAGGTATGGAATTCTGTTGTCTTCTGTGACTGAGGAATGTGTTATCCTTAAGGGTTTGCCACAGCATTTCCTACAGAGCAGGCATGCACTGAGAAACATTCTGCCTAATGACTTACTTGATAGAGTACTTGAGGGCTCATATTGGACTTGTCTTTTTCATTATCCTGTGTGATATTTTCTCATCTCTTAATGTCATTTTTCTTGGATTTGTTTTTCTATGGTGGAGCTAGAAATTACTGCACATTATTCCTTGATGCTGTTACTGAGAGAACAGTAGGTAGATGAAATCCATGATTCACTTCCTTGAGGTTTAGAAAAAGATGCACAGAGAGGATCTGCTACTGCAGTTCTGTTAATTACTCTAAGATTCTTGGCTTAGCCACCAGGGTATGATCACTAGCTTTGTTGACTTGGATTAGACAGTATATGATCCATGATCATCTTTGCCCATTAGGCCTAAATCCTAAATCAACACCATCTAGTTGGCCACCTGGACATCTTTTCCTCAGATTTGCCCTGGAATCTTCATTCTTAAACCTGTTTAGTGTTAAAGAGAGATGTAGGTAGATAAATCTAAGGAAATACATTTTCCCCTATAACCCTAGAACAAAATTGATCTCACAGTCTTACTACTTTTGACCTTGTATTCTGCCATGGCAAGGAGCTCTAGTTATATTAGAAGACAAATTAAGGCAGATCCAAAAAAAGAACAGGAACAATGAGTGAATGAACTCAAGAGCTTTTATCAGATTACAAATGCAGCCCTCCAGTTCCAAGGTCCACCTTGGGTTCAGGGGGAGAGGAGACCGACAAGAGTTGTCCTACTGCCCCTTGTTATGACCCTTCACTGATATGGTCCCTCTCAGCTCTTCCCAGAAACCAGCCCTTGATTTGCCACCACTCTCACACAATTCTGTTCAGAATCATTTGTTAGAGCAATGTGGAATCATAGTCAAGCATTCAGTGCCCTTCTAAAGCTGTTTCTCTGTCTCTTCCAGTCTGGTGTCACCCAGTCTTTTACAGCATTAAGCTTTCTGTTTCTCAGATGTCTTTCTTGCTTGTCTGTCTGTGGTATTTCTTTCCTTTTGGGTCTAGCTTAGGTCCTTCTTTGGCATTTTGATGGTCTTAAATATTGCGGTCTATCCAGAGGTCTTTTCTTACCTATTAGATTATAAATTCATACATGACATAAAGGCACAAGTTTTTTTTTCCCTGTCTACCTTCAGACTCTTACCCAACGCCTTGCCTATAATAAGTAATGTATTGCATTTTGTCATTGATAAATTGTCTTTGAGTTCTGAACTTTGCAAAATTTTTATTGTAAAGGTGATGTACAGAGGGTTTACAGTTACATAAGTCAGGAAATAAGTACATTTCTTTATTTTCTTTTATCTTTAAGTATTTGTACAAAGAAGTTCCCATTCTACAAAACAGTATATGAGTGCAAGGTGTCTGACAACATTGTCACCCATCGCTCCTAACCCATCCTTTCTCTCAATATTTTTTGGGGGGGTCCAGTCGTGGCGCCTGAGCTCTGGGCCTGGGTGCTGTCCCTCAGCTCTTCAGCTCAAGGCTAGCACTCTACCACTTGAGCCACAACATCACTTCCGCCTTTTTTTTTTTGCTTATGTGGTGCTGAGGAATCGAACCCAGGGCCTCATGCATACAAGGCAAGCGCTCTACCACTGAGCCACCTTCCCAGTCCCTCTTTTTTAAATTGAGATTAGGTGATTACATAAATTTCACGTACTTCACAGTACTGTGGAGTTGATACTTAGTTAAAGTCACAAACACATTTTAACCTTTACAAGGCACATTGTCATTATCGTGGTCTATATAGTTTGTGATTTCTATGAGCTTTGACAATACAAATGATTTTTTCCACATCAGGTGATGTTTATATTTCTTTCCTTTTGCTTAGTGTAAGCTGTTCCCTCTTTCCCTCTCATTCCCCCCTTCCCATCTCTGTCTTTGGGTTGCTTAGTTCTTTTTCTTCTATGTCCAGTGCAGCTGATGGGCCCCTTTGTTGAATGTTGTTCCATTTCCCAGTACATTTCTTTTTGAACAGTGTCACCTCTTCCCTCATTTTCTCCCCATTTTTTCCTTCTAGACTCCCTCCCCCACGAGTCGTGTAGTTCATTTTCAACATAGTATCAAGTGAGTATCACTGCTGCATTAGTTCACCCTTTGTCCCACCATTCTATCTTCCCTCTTATTTTCCCCCAAACAGATAGATTTATATATAAGACAAAAAATACTGAAATTAAACAAAAAAAAACTGTGACAAAGCAGGAAAACAACAACAAAGTAAAATAACAAAAACTTAAAGCATCCTGAACTATATAGTATTTTTGGAGCATACCACTACATCAAGAGTGATCTAATTAGGGTTGTCCTTGACCCCTCCTCTGAATGCCAAGTGTACCTGGGTGGATGGAGTATTCTGGGAATCCAATAGGGCAATTCTGTGATGTTTTAATTATAATATTTGGAATAACACTATTTATAGCTAACAGCAATAACAAGCAGTAACATGTGGGTGGGTCAGGCACCGGAAATTGGACTCATTCTCTGTTTCTCCTGCCCCATTTTTCAATCCATCACCTGTATTTATTCCTGCAGTAATTTAAACACCTGTCTAGATGGAATGCATGCAATGTGTCCCTACCCCACACATTCAGATGTTTGCCCACCTGCATTATGCGGAAGGCTGCCTCTAAAATAAACAGTGTTTGGTACTAAAAGAAAAAAATCCTCTGAGGTCACTGTGGCAGTGGACATGAGATAGGAATGGGAGTGGAACATCTGGTTAAGCCTCTCCAGGACAGTAGGAACAGAGGAAGAAGAGGAGGTGGAGGATAAGGAGTGAAACCTTGCCAAGCTAGCCCAAGGTTTAGATGGAGGTAGGATTCGTGACCAGGTGAGGTTTAGGTAACAAGCTGATGGTTTTTAGGCTCTAGTGTCTTGGGGCGAGAGGGTTTGTTTGATTGTCTTTATTTTTTTAATAAGGACCATTTCTCATGACAAACAAGAAGTACTTAGCATTTCCTAATTTGTTCTAAATGGTTTTATCTACTTTTACACTCTAGACATATTTAATGACTACTCTTTTTAAAGTTGAAATAACTGAACAACATTGTGAAATAGAAAACTTAAAAGTTCTTAACAGAATTATTTTCTCTTCTACTCTTCTTTGTTGTTATATATTTTCTCCTTACCCCATCAAAGTCATTCTGCTGTTTGTTGAAGATCCCCTGAGCTTTATGGAGGAAGGAAATAGTGAACAGCACCCTTTTTTGTTTTCTCTTGTCATTTTCTGTGGTCCCCTATAATAAGGGCTTCTCAGACTTTACAAGGCAAGTGAATTGCCTGTGGAACTTGTTAAGTGCAGATTTTGGTTCTCTGGTACTTGAACTGAGCTCATAGTCTACATTTTGAACAAACTTCCAGGAATATAGATGCTGCTGGTCCATGACTAAAGCTGTAAGTAGCAAGGCTCAGGGAAACAAGTGAGGCAACTGGAGTAATACAGTAGTTAAAGCTACTGGCTTGAGTTAGGTGCAGTGTCTCATACTTGCTGTAATTCCAGCCACTTGGGAGGCAGCTATCAAGAGTTCATAGTTTGAGACCAGCCTGACCCCATCACAATGAATAGCTGAACATGGTAACACAATGCCTATGTAAGAAATATAAAGAGGAGGATTAAAATCCAGGGATTAATACAGGAGTCTGTTTGAAAAGTAGCAGAAGCAAAAAGGGCTGGAGGCATGGCTTAAGTAGAGCACCTGTGCCTGCTTATCAAGCTAAAGGTCTTGAGTTCAACCCCTAATACTGTCACACACACACACACACACACACACACACACACACCCCTAATACTGTCACACACACACACACACACACACACACACACACACACACACACACACACACACACACACACACACACACACACACACACACACACACACACACACACACACACACACACACACACACACACACACACACACACACACACACACACACACGATTGAGAACTCTTGCCTCAGGAATGGAATCCAAACCAGACATGATAATTATTTGCTTTTGAGCAAGTTTTTTTTTACCTTTCAACAAAACCTCAGTCTCACTATTCATGTACCTTTAAGATTAAATAAATATATGCATTATATACTTAGAGAATTCCTGGAATAAAGTCAATGTATGTTCAATGTAGTCACCATTAGTGTTAATATGATTTTGTTATTATTGCCAATATTAAGTCAACTCTGAAAAGTATTATTTACATAAAAATTGATTATGGCAAAAGGTCCAAACAAGACCTATAATACTCTTAAATGTGTATGCTACCTTTTGCAGATACAAATGTATTTGCCATAGTCAATTGGGCAGGTTCTTTGAGTTATAGTTCTCATCACTAAAAGAATTTTTTTATTAAATACTTTTTTATTGTAAAAATAGTATACAGAAGGGTTACAGTTACATAAGTAAGGTAATGAGTACATTTCCTATCGAGCATTGTTACCTCCTCCTTTCGTTAAAAGAATTGTTACCCCCTCCTTTCATGGGGTTTGAACTCTGGGCTTGGGCGCTGTTCCTGGCTCTTCAGCTCAAAGGTGAGTGCTCTACCACTTGAGTCACAGCGCAACTTCCAGTTTTCTAGTGGTTTATTGGAGATAAGAGTCTCACAGAGGGCTGGGAAGGTGGCTCAGTGGTAGAGCGCTAGCCTTGAGCTGAAGAGCTGAGGGACAGCACCCAGGCCCAGAGTTCAGGCCCCAAGACCAGACCCGCCCCCCCTCCCAAAAAAAAAAGAGTCTCACGGATTTTCCTGCCCGGGCTGGCTTTGAACCGTGATCCTCAGATCTCAGCCTCCTGAGTAGCTAGGATTACAGGCATGAGCCACTGGCCACTGGCGTTAAGAGAATTTTAACCTATCTTTCTGTCTCTCAGATCCCTTTGTGACCAATGGCATGATTCTGTGATTTGGTTAAGTAACATATGTTCAGTTATTAGCCCAAGGAAGCCGATTGGCCCAGTGACTGTAACTTTTCCTGATGAGGCACTGATTTTGTGACTGGTGTGATCATTTCATGTATGTATAATTGTCCTTTTAAAAAATTTCAACACCAGTGCCAGTGGCTCACACCTATAATCCTAGCTACTCAGGAAGCTGAGATCTGAGGATGGTATTTCAAAGCCAGCTGGAACTCTCTGAGTTTCTTATCTGTAACCACCAAAAAGCCAGAAGTGGAGCTGTGGCTTAAGAGGTAGAGCACTAGTCAAGAAAAGAAAAGAAAAACTAGCAGTGAAGTGTTTATTGTGGTTGCATATCACTAAGTGCTCTTTACCACTTCATCTTCATCTGATAGAATCTGATTGTGTTGTGTTGCCTAGAAAAATGTAGATGGCCAGAAAAGCAGATATAGCATGATGACATCCTTATTTGTCATCCCTCTGTCCTGTTAGGGAAGAAACCATTAAGCAGACCTGATTGGAATGTAGAGTTTTTAAGAGCTGACCCAGTGCTGGGGGTTTCTGCTTTGCTTCTAGGCCTTCCCTGAACAAAACAAGGTAGTACTAAAGCCAAACTTGATGTGATTCAGTGATTCCTCCTGCCCATTCTCCAAATAATTTGTGTGGAGTAAACTTTATCCAGTACAAATCTAAAGGCTCTAGAGATATGTTGTCTACTAAAGTAGCTACTAGATATGTATGATATTTTAAATTCAAGTTTAAAATCCAGTTTTTCAGCCACACCAACCACAGTTCAATATACAATAGCGACATGTGGCTAGTGTCTACTATTTTGGATAGTACAAAATATAGAATATGCTCATCACCAGCGAACATTCTGTTAGATAGAGCAGCGATAGAAAATCTGTTCACTTCCCTTGCTGTTCTGATTGGTTAGCACTGGCTGCTTGGAAAACTGTATATAGAAGATACTGAGTTCACATTCTGGCTAGCCCCAGACAGTTCAGTTAGCATTGCAGGTCTGAGAAACCTGCTGACTTTTCCAGATAAACCACAGGGGTGGTGCTCTATGGGGAAACAGAGCAACAAGTTGTTACAGTTGTTTTCAGCAGGAACTTCTTTGGAGAGAAAGATGAGAAGTCTGTAAGGTTTTCATTCCTTATATAGCCTCTCATTTAAGTAGTCACTTTTCCTATATCTCAGAATAAATCATCTAGAATACCTTGTTTTTGTACAGAAAGAAGTTACAATGACTGCCAGTTACTAGTTTACCCATTGAATGAGACTGAATGTTACACACAACCTACTAGTAGTCCAAACTTAACTACACATTCATGCCACTTTCCACTCTACTTCTCTGCAACAGAACTGAGAGTACTTTTTTTGTTTTACTTCTATAATGTCCTCTCAGGATGGATTAAAAAAATAGGAAATAAAATATAAGGGAAAGAAGCTAGGTGCTGGTGGCTCATGCCTATAATCCTAGCTACTCTCGAGATCTGAGGATCATGATTCAAAGCCAGGCTAGGTAGAAAAGTCGGTGAGACACTTATCTCCAATTAATCACACACACACACACACACACAACCTCAGAAAACAGAAGTGGCACTGTGGCTCAAGTGGTAGAGCACTAACTGAGCAAAAGGAGTTCAGGGACAGTGCACAGGCCCAGAGTTCAAGCCCTAGGCTTGGCAAAAAGAAAAAAAGAAAGAGAGGGAGAGAAAGAGAAAGGCTAATATTATTTTCAGAATTTGAGCTCTGTATCTGATGACATTTTTAAGAAAGAAACCTTAATAGTAAGGTTTTTAATTGGACTTTACAAGAGCACAAATTGTACAACTGTTATACGGCCTCAAGTAAATTATTTTGAGTAATAACTTCTCATCCACAAGATGAGGTGTTAAATGTCTCCTTCCATGAGTAATAGGTAAAGAGTATGTGAAGTATAAAACCCAGAGTACCAGATACCACTACTGTTAAGGGTCCAACTGCTAACCCACATTTTTTGGAAAAGGTATAATACATGTACTTGGAGTTTAACACTCTATTCTAGTCTTGACCTTGCCATTAAGTGTGTGACTTCTACCTAGTTGTTTAGCTTCTCCAGCCTTCAGTTTCCTCTTTGGTGAGATGAATAACAACAGAACCTATCTCTCAGTCTTAAATTAGGTAATGTAAATCAAGATATTCAAGGATACCTAGAACATGGCACATAGTGTTGGATACTTGTTAAATGTTAGGATGTAAATACAGATGTTTATATTAGAGCTAGCCCTGCCAAAATGTAGGAGATTACCATGTCTATTTATTCTCTCTTCTTCTCACATGCTGATTTTGAAATTATGCCCTTTATACTAAACATCACTTTTTTTCTATTGCTATTCTGATATTAATCATTATTAAGCCTCCTTTATTAAGTCTTATGCAAAATGGTTATTATAATGACCTAACTATCTTGGTAGTTTTTTACAAGTTGCAATATCACATCTAATTTAAAAGGCCTGATATTTTAAGTCAGGAAAGAGAGGAGGGCAGGTAAGAGAGCATTAGTGTGGAGTAGGAAAGTATTCAGTGCTCTGGGAGCCTGTGTCATCTCAGTGCCTGACATGTTTCTTCTAGAGTATAGGAAAGGCAAAAAACATTGTAAGGAAACTAGAGTCTGGAGGAAAGGTGTTACTGAATTTTCAACTGGTCTTCCCTGTCAGCACTTGCCTCCTTCAACTCTGCTATTGCAGAAAGTGGAGCAGAAGTAAGAATCTGTGCTTGATTTCTACTAAAGCCTGAGTCCACCCTGTAGGACAGGGCACAGCCAGAGTGTCCCCATCCTAGCCTCCACAGCAGCCAGAGACTACCCCTGACCTATGGAAAACAGCTTTCCTTCCAAGAAAAGTATTTTGCTGTGAAGATGCAGGCATGGGCCATTTTCACTATGGACTAATACAACTAAGAAGGAAACACTCTACTATTGCTAAAAGTGCACTATTTTTTTTTCAGGATGTGCAGGTTGTTTTAAAATCTAAAAAATCCAAAACCTAAAATCTAAAACAAATCTAAAATTATTTCATTTGTAAATGTCAAATTATAGATAGCTAAGCCATTTTATAGGAGATCATTTCCTGGAGTTTCCATCTCCTGTTTGATGACTTAAATTGCAGCTGGTGGCTCCACCTTTGCTAAGCCTTGACTCTTCCTTCTTTTCAGCATTTCCCATGGAATATTTAGAAATGCTTCTCCCAACCATCTTTTCTTCTCTAACCCACTACTGCTGCCCATGATTTACACTTTCCACCTCACAGCTACATTTGTCTTAACAACTTAAAAAATTTTTTGGATTGTAGAAATAATATATACCCAGTATAAAAATATGGAGATTGTAGGTTAAGTATGAGGAAGAAAACAACTCACTGCTTACCAATAGATGTTATTTATTTTTTTACAACGCTTTTCTAGTCTTCTAAGATATACTCACCTTCACAGTTAGCTTCACAGTATGATTTTTTGCTAACATGATTTTTTTCTTAAGTTATCAGAATGTATTAATATCATTAAGAATTTTTCAAAAAATGTTTGTGGATAAATAGTATTCTCTTAGAAGAAAATTTAAAACAATACTGTTAGCTAGTTAGACCTTCTTTTTCAGTATTGAAAACAATGCTTGTTAGTGTCTGATCATGATAGAGTGATGTAAGAATATAGGCTTTGAAAGCTAAAGATGGTAGCTCAAATCCTAACTTGGTCAGTAACCCAGGACCTTGAAGCAATCCTGACCTCAGTTTCTTTCTTTGTAAAGTGAGGATTGTGACTTTACTTACTATCAAACTTAAGTTCATTTACATGAGATGTGTGTAAAGTACTGTGTCCACACAGAACTTGGCATGTGATAAATTCTAACACATATTGTTATTGTCATTGTCACTATCATTAATCACATGCAGCTTTCGTACCTAACTTCCTAAAAGCCAGACCATAGCATCAAAACCTTTGAGTTATTATAATACTTTAATAGCTACATACTGCCATATCTTTCTTGACTTCTGGAAAGACTCAATTTATAGATCCACAAGTAGTTATAAATACTATTGTATGCTATCTTTCTTATTACTGTTTGGCAATGTAACAAGAAAATTGTTTTCTACAGCTTCTTCTTCCTGGTAGTTTGCATTTATTTTTTGTAATTTACACTTAATAATGGAAATAACTAGTGTGAAATGTTTAATTAGATTAATCATATTTCTTCTGTGTAAATTATTTTTGAAGTCAATACCCATTTTATGTTGACTCTCCTTTTTTCTACCTAATTCACTGAATTCTTTGTATAATTTTTGTTATTTGTAATGAGAATTTAAACCTTTTAAATTTAAAATTTAAATGATGAGGAAACAAGTGTAAAGAGGGCAATGAAGTTTGCCTAGATCCTTTAAACATTACCTGGCACAGAGTAAATGATGTTTTCCTGGTTGTTTTTGTTGTCCATCTTTGTTTTCAGTCACACCTAGCACAGCCTCTGTGGGTTGCCAAGTAGGAGCAGAATAGTATGTGTGTTAACTTTATTGCTCCCCATGCTCACTGCTGCTTTTGTGCAAACCAACCTTCCCTGTGCATGTTGGTTCCAACTGCTCCTTCAGCTCAGATGATTCAGCATCTTTTGGATTTTACTTGATTGTTCCCATATGTTTTTCATGACAACTTTTCTAAAACTCTTTCGAATCAGGTTATTTCTCTCACTTTATTTCTAGGTAGCAAACCTGAATTTGGCAAGTGCCGTCTTAAATAGAAGCAGTGCTTCAACTCCCCCCACCCTCCGACCTCTCATCAGTCCGAGTGGACCAACGTGGTCGATGCAGACAGACCCTCTTGCTCTTGAGAACCCTTCAAGCCCCATTGGAAGCAGGTACGTGAAGGGCCTTGGTGCCAACACTTTGGTTGCAGAGGGATGACTTTCACCCCAACCAAACCATTCCCACCTTGCATTTGACATGGAGATCCAAGCCAGACAGCTTGCCTGGAAGGGGTTCCCAAGACACCTTGCTTTACTGACTAGTACAAATGGCATCAGAGTCACAGAAGCTATTGAAAAAATGTGACTCTTACAGTGAGGTCTTCTGACCACTGAAATCCTTTACTTCCAAATAAAGAAGTACTGTCCCAGTGAATCCCCACGCTGTACTGTACTTCCAGCTTCTGCCTCTTCTGTATTTCTTTGCTCTGAGCTGGAAGGGAGTACCTAATTGTTGTTGAAATATCTGTTGGTTATTATTATTATTACTCTGGAGCTAATTTAGGAACCAGAAACTTCCCAGGAAGTAACATAGCATAAACATATTACATCATGCTCTGGTCTGATGTCTTCCATACCCATGATCATGTGGTTGGGATGAAAAGAAATCATCTCAGCTGAGAACTGTGAGAGTTGGAGACATAAGCAGGACTTTTTGAGACAGGGCACCCCACACACAGTTCTCCTCACAGGAAAAGTTTGTTGTTCAGTGATTTATAATCTACCGAGTAACCACATTCCTGAAACATAACTCGTAAAAAAGAAATTCTGTTTATACCATAGAGCTTTATTTTCCATGTAAATGTTTCCAAATATTCCATTTTCATGTTAAAATCAGAGTCTTTTTCTTACAAAGAACGTTTGCACCACAAATTTGGATATTTTGTTTGACAAAGTTACAGGCATTTTCTGTACTGTTAAAATGTCAGAAGTACACATTTTGGAGTAGTTTTATCATTTTATACTTACACATGGAATGGGGGAGAATCTTTAATTTAAAAAAATTATAGCTGAGTGTCAATCTTTCTTTTGGTATTACCTGTGAGTACCATCATGGAAGATGATGGGGCTTTTCAGGGTCAGAGCTGGAACCTGGAGTTGTGTGAATTACTTTCCCTTAGGCAGACTGTGGAATTGGAATAGCATTCTTACCATTTTCTTCAGAGCAATCGTAGCCAAACACAGCCCCTGTGAAGTCTTTTAGTCATTTTCTTGACTGAGCTATACTCAGCAGCCTCCTTCATCATCTCTTCTTTAAGTAAGGCCCAGTTGTTAGATTCCATTCTAGTCCAGGGAAGCCTTAGGGAGTCTGCAGTGGTCCTCCTGGTAACCTCTGATTGCTAGGACAACTGGAGGGTCAGCTTAGGAGTTTTATTTCCACATGAAATTCCTGGTGCCACCATACTGGAACAGCCCTAAGTGGATTCTCAGGTCCTTCCAGGCCTGGCTGTGTTGGGGCCATAGCTAAAGGCATAGTACTGAGTCCTGATTTCAACTTTTACCTGGTAAATCACTGTTTTTTGGATATTTATTTTCTTTCTTCTTGGTCCTCCTATATAGTAAGGGTGGCTAAGTTTAATGAATATGGGATTCATCACTTAGAGATGTGAGGTTTTTTAAAAAATAATAGGCAATTATGGTTTGTTTTGTTGCTTTTTAAATATAATTTAATTTGTATTAAGTATTATACAAAGAGGCTGCCATTTTCATAAGTCAGGTAATGAGTACATTTCTTTCTTTGGACAATGTCTCTTCTTTCTTTACCCCAGTTTCCCCTAAAATAGGAGTTTTATTAGTGGTTTGGACACTAAATGACTCTAGCTATACATTTAATATTTTTTGGGTAAGCATACATATAAACTGTCCTGTTGTGAGAGTGTTTAGATTGCCTTTGAAGGACTTTGATCTCCCTGGAAGTGGGGGCTGAGTAAACAAAGGTACTCTTAGTAGTTTTTCTACAATAGCAGCCAGTGGATTTTAGCACTGATAAATTCTACTAATTCACTAAACTAGAGTCTGCCCTGGAAACTATCGTAAGATGTAGAGACTCCCATTGCTGGCTGTACTTTTCATCTGTGTGTCAGAGAATTCAGTGACTTGGTAGCCACAGGAATGAAAACTGGTGACTCACAAGAACTCTGCAAATAGTGTTATTTTTCATTCCCCCGTGGTGCTGCTATTGTTCTCAATTTTATGGATCACACAAGTTTTTACCAGACAACCTTTCTCTTCCCCCGCTGTTGGAAACCACTCCAAATGTTCGCCTCAGGGCTGTAGTCTCCCATTGGGTCAATGTGAGCTCAGCCCAGCTCCTCAAATCCCTTGGTTCCTTTGGTCTGTCTGGAGACCCTGCTCAGGCTTTGTTGTGGAAGAGAAGGCAAAGAGCCCACGACTTGCCCAGACAATCTGAGGCCTGGCCATGCAGCTTGCAGTTCCCTAGACCCTCTAGAGTTGGACTTGGCCAGCCATTCCTCTGTTGTTACTTTTCAGAGGTAATAAGTGAGATTAATTGCAGGCCATTCTCCAGAAGAGAGAGTAGTGAGGGCCAAATGCAGTCACATGTGTAGAAGCCTGAGGTGTGCCTCCAAGCAAGGCTGGCTTAGAATTATACAGCAGGGATTCTAGAATACAAGAACAACATGTTTATGATCTCCTTTTTCTTCACACCATGTTTAGGATCTCTAGATGTAGGTACCTGGCCATGTTAACTTCATTTTAGCCAATGAAAAAGGCTAAATTTTTCAAGTCACCTTTTAATCATCCCTTTTCTGGGTATGTAGGGAGTCATTAGGAGCTGAAAGTTGATGTGCAAAAGCATCTCCTCATTACTGCCAGCTTTCCCTGGAACTGGGCTTAAGGGAGGCGACTTTCTAGGTGAGGAGCACTGAATGGGTGGAGAGAACATTTTTCTTTGTAAGACCTGCAATGGTTACTGTAAAGTCTTGGCTGCTGTTTAGAATGGTTTGGGAAGGACAGGGCCTCAGACAGCTTGGCAAGAACCTGAGGCCCTGTTTTTTTCCAGTCCAGCCCTTCCTTGTGGATCGAGCTGTCAGGGAATCCCACGAATGTCTGGCTTCCTCTCCTTTGTATGTTTTTCCAGCATTTGTCATTGAATTATTTTTATCCATTTCTGTTTTTTCATGCACACATCCTGGATTTATTTGTTCCTCGATATTAAAGATAGGGGGAGTTGACAAAAGACCACCACACTCCACCACCTTTTATGATAGGACAGAGTGTTGTGGGCATGGGTCTCTTGGCCTGCTCAGCCTTCAGTCTAGCGAATCTGTATGTCAGAACTTTGAATTCTACCAAAAAGTGGGAAATCCTGGAAATTTGTGCCATTTTGGACATCACCCTGTCCCTTTGTCTTCTTACTCTTCAGTAATAGTCATAAAGAGAACGGTACCGTGTTGTATGTAATGCTTAAGAACACAATTATCAGGCTCCAATTTGTTTTCCTCGTGCTTTTCTCCCTTCCTTTATTTCTTACAAGTGTTCCTGCAGATTCAAGTCTCCGACTAATCATCTTTTCACTTTCAATTGGTCCTCAATGTTAATGTTTTCTAAAACTGTGTCAGTACATTTTCTATATGTCTGGCATTGTAATAGGTGTGGGAGCAGTCAGGAATAGAATAGGCTCTAATCTCACAGGCTGTATTCTTCCTGTTCTCAGCAGAGTTGGGTGCTGGATGGGAGCTGACATACGTTTAAGATCTGATGTTTGATCACTAAGAGGTTAGTATCTGGCATGGAAAAGGAACCAAAGCCCTACATTTTATGACATAGGCAAGCAGGAGGAGTATCAAGAAGACTGTGAAATGTAAGAAACTGATCTTCTCACATGCTGTACTACACCATAGGTGATTCTAGGGTCTGATGCACTACGTGAAAAGAGCTAGTTACAAAAGGACTAGTGCTGTATGAGTCTATTCACAGGAAAAAAGTAGTCAGGATCAGAAACAGAAAGTAGAAAGATGATTGCCAAGGAGTGGAGAGGGTAAAGGGAGACTGTGTTGCATGGATATAAGGTTTCAGTTCACCAAGATAAAAATGATCTAGAGGTCTACAATAGAACAAAGAAAATCCTATAGTTCTACAAAAAAATGTTCAGTGACGAGACTGGAGATATTTTGTCTGTTCTCTGCCTCTGTGTAAAGGAATTGTTCTGAACCTAGTCCTTCAAATTCTCTTTAAAAGCATGTCAGTTTTGTAGGAATGGGGCTAGAGACCCCTGTGAGGAAGATGGCTTGATGTAGTGGAAAGGGAAAGGACTTGAGGGTTAGACAGACCTAGACTTCCCTATTGAGTATGTGACCTGGGGCAAGTTACTTTTCTGAATCACAATTTCCCCATCTTTTAAAAACTGCTTGTAAGCCAGGCACTGGTAGCTCACGCCTGTAATCCTAGATACTCAGAAGGCTGAGATCTGAGGATTACAGTTCAAAGCCAGCGTGGACAGGAAGGATCATGAGACTCTCCAGTTACCCACCAAAAAGTCAGAAATAGCACAGTAGCTCAACGTAGTAGAGCACTAGCCTTGAGCAAAAGAGCTCAAAGACAGTGCCCAGGCCCTGAGTTCAAAGCCCCATGACCTACTCAAAAAACAAAACAAAACAAAAAGACTTGCACGTAATATTATTTGCTTCATCCAATTTAAGATTAAATTCCGTTGCATATATGAAAGTAGCCAACGTAGTGCTGATTTGGGTATAGGTTCTTGATAGGATGGGTTTAGGGTGGGTATAGGTTCTCGACTTTCCTTTGGGGTGGGGGAGAAAAAGAAGAAAATTAAAACTAAACTTGGTCTGGGTGTCTCCAAACCACTCAGTTTGGTGTCTAGCTAAGATAAAACTAGTCAGTCAGTCACTGCCCTTGTGCAGCCAGGTCCTAGAGCTAGCTTACAGAAGAGACTGTCTCTTCAGCTGAGGATTGGACAGCCTCAGAGCTGGCCAACAAGAGGCCCTTCCTTTCTTTCTGACCCCTTTGTTGAAGGCCGATTTCTTTCTACACAGCAGGCCTTTCCTCTCTCCTATCTTCTGAATGTTGAAATTTCCATTGTAGCTCAGTGTTCCAGCCAGTAAACACTCATATTTTCCATCCATCCTGGGGGTCAAGTTTTGGGAGAGTTTGTCTCTGGAGGAGTTTGGAGCTTATAATTTTGTACTTTATCCTGTTATATAAACAACACTCTTTAGCCAAAGAGCACAATCTTTGGAGGGGGGGGGTGAGTGTTAAAAAAAAAAAAAGCTAGCTCTTTCATGTTCCAAGTTCTCTAGAAGTAATACTCTCTTTCCCATAAAATAAAGTTTACCTGACCTTCGTCCTCCTGAGTCTTAACTCTCACTCTTCCTTCCCCTGAGTAATACATTTTCCCCCAACACCAGAGTGGCAAAGACCTACACTTCTTTCTGAAATTCACCTCTGCTTTCTCATGCAGCCAACCACATAGCCTCTCAAGAATTACACCCTGAGGCAGTACAGGCTCTGCAGCAGAGTTTGCAGCTCCTCATTCACCAAAAGAACTGAGTGCCAGCATTGTTTGTGTCTGGGCCAGAATGATTGGCTTCTGCCTGTTGAGGGGATGTTGGTAAACTTAGAAAAGATTTCCAAAACAGCTGGCTGGACAGAATCCCAGAGCCTAGGCCAAGAACTTGAGGCCTGGTGTCAGGAGTGAAGAATCTTTCTCATCCCCAAGTCAGAATACAAGGCAGATTGCTTTGTGTTGTTGATGTCAGTTCTTCCTCTTCAGTTTGCTCCTTCATTCTGCCCCACCCCAGAGTATTAAGACAATCTCCCTCACATTTCCTTAGGATGGACTTGTGTGTACACACAGTCCTTTCACTGTTAAGAGGCAAGAATCCCATCTTATAAGTTCACTTTATTATAATATGACTACCTATCTGATGTAAATAGAAAGGTACCAAGCTAAATAAGACTTCTTTTCTAGAATCAGGAAATTACAGTTGTTGGCCCCAGCAGGCTCCAAAATCTCAGATCCTCAAGCTTTCCATGTAAAATGCAGTATTTGCATAGAGCCTACACTCATTCTCCTGTACATTTGAAATCTCTAGATTACTTAAGTATGTGTTATATAAATAGGCATTGCACTGAATTGCATAGGTAATGACAAAAATCATCCGTACATTTCTAGTATAATCATACTTTTTAAAAATATTTTTGATACAAAGTTGACTGAAGCCTACAAATCCAGTGGGCTAACAGTATAAAGTTTTTGTTTATAATTTAATTTTCCTCTTAAATAATGATTACTGCTTTTTTAAAAAATTAGCTCTATCCCTTAGAAATGAGCTATTTAAACAACCTTGAGAGAATCAGTGGTGAGGAAATACTGTATTTTTCTTTCTCACTCCTGCAGTGAAACACTGATGATCTTTTTCTATTTTTGGTACTGAGATTTGAATTCAGAGCCTCATACTTATCTAGCTTTCTTGTTTGTCTAATACTCTACTACTCTGAGAAACACCTCCAGCCCAGCTTTAAAGCTGGTTATTTTGAAAATGGAATCTCACAGACTTTTCTGTCTGGGCTGGCTTCACAGTCCTATAGCTTTCAACCTCCTGAATAGCTAGGATTACAGGAATGAGGATCCATTTTTAAGCTCCACCTACTATTGACTCTCCATATTTAGAAAGAAGTCCAGGCAGCTTTGCTGAACCTTTAACCAAAACAACTCATTCTACCCTTCTGGCCTTCTTTTTGTTGAAAAACAGCATATTAGTGAGTAAGTACAGCTGAAAAATCAGTGTTTAAAAAATAATTTTTTAAAAGACTCTGGGCTTAAGAGACCAAAAGGAAAAAGAACACCTCACATTTATGTTTTAATAAAGGAAACAATATAACTATAGCACCTGAAAGAGAATAAATGTCTTCTCTTCCATGCTGTCCAAAATATTAAGTGGTTGTGCAAAGGGGTTTTAATTTTTTTTTTTTTTTGCTGTTGTAAAGGTGATATGCAGAGGGGTTACAATAAGTCAGGTAAAGAGTACATTTCTTTTTGGACAATGTCACCCCTTCCCTCACTCTCTCCAAAGGGGTTTTAATTTTAACGGAGGCTTGGAATTTGATAGTTGCTACACCATATACTTTTGTGCTGGCCCCATTCACGTGCAGTGTCATAGCAGTAATACAAAGGTTTATATTATTCATATTTATATTAAAATTTTGATCTCAAGTCATTTAGATGCTCCTAAAGAGAGAACTACTAACCCCCCCCCCCCCCGAAAAAAGAGGCTAAACCTGAAAGGTTCTTTAACTATGGAGCCAGTGTTCTTTGAGATATTCAAGCAAGGCTTGTGATGGAAGAGAGGCAGTCCAGGACAACTTGGGATTCAAAATGCAACAACATCCAGCAGACCAGGTGTTCAGGTAGAACTCTTGTTGGACCATCCTTCTGAAGGGATGAATGACCTATTGTTTCCATGAATTATCAAGCCAAGACTATTAATTTGGCTTCAAAGACAATAATCAATACTATATTAGGCCAGGTTTACTATCTTCCTGTAATGAGAGTGAAATATGAGTATGCCTCAGTGATGTGAGAACAATATAGAATTTAAGTGAGGAAGCAAACTTTTTGGCACAGCAGGTTAGGAAATTCTAGAGGGGTCTAATAAACGGGATGTATTAAACAGCTAGAGGAAATTTTACTATTTTCCTCTGCAGCTGGGTTGCCCCAGAGAAAATTATGTAGTTGAAAGATAGAGTAAGTGATAAGATTTTGGAGGAGAAAGCAATCATTCTGGCTGGCAGAGCTGGCAAAAAGTTTGTGAAAAAGATGCCAAAATTGGAGTTCTAGGCCACAGAACCAACTCTAAGATTTCATATGTCATGTCTGGCCTGTGTGCCAAATAAAGAAAAGGAAGTACTGGTGAAGGGCAGAAGAAAGGAGGTTACTTCATGGCATAGGTACAACTCAGGAAGAAGCAAACTAATAATTTTATCTCATCTTTGGGGAAAGACATAAGCTTTAGACTTAAATAGAGAAAGAATTGGGGCAAGGCACAAGAGCTATGTATAATTATTCAACAGTCTTGGTCAAAGTAACTGATTGATGACTATCTAGGAGCTAATGAAAGTTATTATAGCTGAGGGGAGCAGCATGGGCATAATAAGCGAGTCACTAATAGTTCCCTGAAAGAGTTTGTCCTGTAGATATTCTGCTTTTCTTTTCCTTGGGAGTATTTGGCTTTAGCTCTTGTTGATCAGTTACTGATTGTCCTTCATGGATTCCAAGGTAGCATTAAGGTGAGTGGCTCAGAGCAAAACCAAAGGCCAAGAGACTGATACTAATCAGTTAAGAGATAGTTTTGCATTTGTTTGGTGCCTGGCACTCTACATGATTTATGAAAGAATCATTCACACTAAGTAAAAAACCCAAGTTTACAACTAAACTTGGAAATGAGAAATTAAACCAAAATATTAGCTTTCCTACTGATATGAATATGATATAATTGCATTTCTGTCTCTCAAGTCTTAAGTGCTGTTTTTTTTTGTTGTAAAGGCTCTCTGTATTTACTTGGATTGTTTTCAAATAATTTAAAACATCTAGGAAGAAAAGGAAAGGCCTTCTAACATACCAATCTGAAAATCAAAACAAAAAAATAAAAAATATTTTGTCCAAATTTCCCAGGTGAACCCAAATTTGTGGTCTTAATCTGCTTTCCCAGTGCCATTGCTTTTTCACACATTCAGTGAATCAAAAACAAACCTGACATTGTATTTAACTGATGACTCTAGTAAACTTATTATATACTTGAAAACCTCTGAGAGGAAATTTTAACTGTTCTTGACAAAAGAAAAACATATAAGGCAAGAATTAACAGTGAATAAAATAATTTATGTGAGTCACAAAAAACAAATTGCAGCCCGGAGCCAGTGGCTCACACCTGTAATTCTAGCTACTCAGGAAGCTGAGATCTTAGGATCACGGTTCAAAGCCAGCCCAGGGAAGAAAGTCCATGAGAGTCTTATCTCCAATAAACCACTAGAAAACCAGAAGTGGTGCTGTGATTTAAGCGGTAGAGCGCTCACCTTGAGCTGAAGAGCGCAGGGACAGCACCCAAGCCCAGAGTTCAAATCCCATAACCAACAAAAAAAATAAAAATAAAAATAAAAAATGCATAAGACTGTAAGACTAGCTAAAGTATGAATGTGGTGATGAGAAATAGTTTAGATTTATTTTTTTCAAAATAGGAACTTTTACTTCTTTAGTAATTCTTTTAAATATTTGTAATTAGCCAGGCACCCATGGTTCACACCTGTAATCCTAGCTACTCCGGAGGCTGAGATCTGAGGATCGAGGTTTAAAACCAGCCCAGGCAGGAAATAAAGTCCGTAAGACTATTTATCTTCAGTTAACCAGCAAAAAGCCAAAGTGGAGCTATGACTCAAGTGATACAGTGCTAGCCTTGAGCACCCAGGTATGCTCAGGACAGCATCCAGGCCCTTAATTCAAGCCCCAGAACTAGCACACAAACACAAAAAGAAAAGAATAGACCTGAAGCCCTTTCTATTACAGTGATCCAAACACGATAGAAAACAAAAGTCGCTTATTGAGCTTAATACTCACTCACTCTCTCCTTCCCTCTTCCCTACCTCCCCCCACTCCTCCCCCTCAACACACACACATACATACACACCTGTGGTGCTTCACCTTTGGTTCTTTTTAGTTCATTCTTTCTGTTTATTCAAAATTAAAAATGCCATAAAAGCAGAAAATCCTCCCCATCTCAGAGGCAGACTATGGAAGGTAAAAAGCAGAAATTTCTTTTTTCTTTTTGCTACTCTGCCCATCTGAAAAGAGTCTTAACTACTTGGAAGTGGATGGACACCTACTGTCTCTGAAAAGTCCTGTGTAGGCTAGCTCTCAATTCCAGCCTTTTCACAGTCATTGAGCAGGACGTGGTAACATTTGCTGAGTGTATTCCTCTGATTTCCAACTTTTGATATTCCTTTTAATACTTTCTCTTTCCTCCTTGACCTTCATTGTATAAGCTTTCTGGCATCCCCTACTTATGTGGTTAATATGGGGGATGGGGGATGCATAATGTTAGGCCACTATGTACTCTGATTCTGATAACCTCTGTATAGTGCTGCTCTGACACTACTGTTTCTCCTTACCTTGTGATTGTTTGTATACTTGTCTCAGTGAAAGTTTAGTGGATGTCTGACTGGACCCTATAGTCCAAGTATGACAGTCATGAGCTACATGTGGATATTTAAATTTAAATGAAAAATACAGTTTCTCAGTCACATTAGCTGTAGGCCAAATATTCAAAAACCACATATGGCTTATGATGTTACCACATTGGGCAGCATCTAGATGACTGGCCTAGAAGATTCAATAAAGACTTAAACCCGTGATTAAAAAATTAAAAGAAATGAGTTTCTAAGAAGAGCAGATTCTTGATTAATCCTCTTAGGATCCTCTTAGCCTCTCTCTTTTAGAGCTGGAGATTTACCACAGATGCTGTTCTTGGACTAATTTGTGGTCCTGGGAGGGGCATATCCTAATGCCTTAGAAATCTCCAAAGGCCAGAGCTTCTGTGTTACTAGAGCCTGGAGAATCCAAGCCCTGCTACCTGAGAGGAAGACCTTTAAAGCAGATCCCAGCATTAGAACTTTCATCTTCTAAGAAATCCATGTCTCCTTATGTTAGGGGAGGTCTCGATTTCCCCAGCCTCCTTCTACCCCCACACCGACCTGACTGGCTGCAGTCCTGACATGGCTTCTAGCACTGCTCCAACCCTGGGGAACAGAGCCAAACATGCGGAAGTGGTTACGTGTACTGGCTCCCGGGGAAGCTGTGGCTAGCAGGGGGAGTGGGTGGGGTCCTGCCTGATGGCTTTTCAGAGAAGCCAAACCTTTGAAGTTTTGTTTTAGCAGCTGCCAGGTATGCTGTTTCAGCACTTTGCAGACTTGCTTTATGTTCCCATATCACATTTTTGCTTTATGATATGTACATAGTATATACAGTGGAGCTTGGACATTGGAGGAAAAGCATGAAATTGTGGAGTACAGAGCTAAACACACCCTCTTGGCCTTCTCTTTTTTTCTATACCCATGCTGTGAAGTAGCTTTAACTGCCCTCTTTCCCTTTCAGCCTTGTCCCTTTCTAAACACCTGCCAAAGGGATCACTTCCTCCTCTGTTTTAAGTATATCATGATTGGCAAAATGGAGGTGTCCTACCTATCTGTGATAGATGGGATATCACTCTTTGGTTAGAACTTCTCCCTTTTCCCAGAAGCTCATCTGACTCCCCCATTCTCCCAGCAAATAGTCCTGATCCTGCTGTTCTTGGAATAAATATCTTGTTCACATTGGTTCTTTGGCATTTAGCACAATGCCAACAAATACTAGTTAAATGATTGCACTTTTAGCCACAGTGCTGCAGGAAGGATCCAGAGGTGCAGACCCCATAAAGCCTACTGTCTGTTCTTCTTGCTTCCTTCTTTCCTACTTAGTAATAACCTCTTTCCTCCCATCCATCCTGCAGTCACCACCAGCCCATTCCAGCTGCCCTCAAATTGACTTCTCTTTCTGAACTCTGAATTTAAACATTATGACACACTGAACTCCACTCTTGGAGTTATGTGTTTTCTTGAGTAGTAACTCTTTTTCTGCCTTAGATTCTTTTACTCCTGAGATATACATCTGCTGAAGGCAAAGCTTCTATTTTATTTCTACACAGGGAACCACAGAGCAGGAATGGATGACCTAGGTGGCAGTCCCACATGCACTGGGACTAATTGATGTGGTGCAAATCGTTGGACCTAAGCCTAATTTTACAGCAAGGAAAGTGATGATACCTGGATTGTTATGGGGGCTGTGAGATCATGGACATGCTTCATAAGCCAGAAGGCACTGCACACGACTCATAGACTATGAAATTTTCCTGTTTGTCTATGCTTTATACAGATCGGTCTCCCAGGAGCTGAGTCACCAGTTTAGTCTCATGTTACTCAGGTAGCTTGGCGTGCACTTAAAGTTCTCAGCAGCCTATTGCAGGCACTCCCTGTCATCACTCTTTTAGTCTGCTCCTCCTCTCAGACCTATGGGGACATTATTTTCTAGAGCCCTCCCCTCCCTTCTCCTGTCAGGCTTAGGCTATATTCCTTTTAACCCTCTCCATTGTGAGAGCACCAAGCTGTTTCCCCCCATCTCCCAGTTTCAGTAGAATTGCCCTCCTAATGGCCCCCCATAGTTCTGTCTGTCTGGACACTGGGACCCTCATCATTCTCCCTCCCTGAGCCCACATCTTCATCAGCACACCTTCCTGCCCTGGCCTTTCTGATGACCTGCAGCTCTGTCCATCTGTGCACTGGGACTGGGACTCTCATTGTTCTCCCTCCCTGAGCCCATACCTTCGTTAGCACACCTCCCTGTTTTGCCTCTTCTGTGTTATCCCATTCTGCATTTGCTTCCTTTCTCTCACTTCACCTATGATTCAGAAAGGCTGTCCCCATTTCAAGATTCTAATGTTCATTGCAGCTTAATGGTCCCATAACTAGGCCATCCATCACCTGAAAGCATCCGCTTAGAAAAAAAAAAGTAGGATAAATAAACGTTGCCATTTTTAGTTATTTTATTTTGAAATACCTATGATCTCACTTACACATATGAGAGCCTGGTGGTCCAGAATATGTATTTTAGAAGCAGACTAATTTAGATTTCCCCTTTATAGGCCACATACTTGCTATTTTACCTAGAGCAAATTCCTTGCAGCTAATATTCTTGTCTCTAAAATGCCTACCTCCTTTTGGATGTTTTAAAGAACAGATGAAGATTATATGTTCTAAAGATGGAAAAGCAATTTTATGTAGTCCCTACTGAAGTGTAAGTGCTCAGTAAATGGGTAGTGTGGTTGAGTTCCATATCATTCACTCATATCATGTTTTAGAGATGTTAGAAAACTGAAACTCATAAAAGCTAAATAGATTATGCAAATTCTCAAACCTAAATAAAGGACTGGAACTCAGGACTTTTAGTCCTCTGACTCATAATTTTTCCATTTGATCCCTCTAATTCCTTAAAGGGAGATATTGGTTATAGTTTCCTTCAGATGGAGCACAAATTGAGGGGTGTTCCTTTATTCCTTCCATTTGTCCACTCAACAAACATTGCGTGACTAGGCTTTGAGTACAAAAACACCAGTATGAGTCCAGGTGCCAGTGATTCACATGCTACTTGAGAGGCTGAAATCTAGAGGATTGCAGTTCTAGGGCAGCCTGAGCATACATGCAGTACCTTCTCTCAACCAATAGCTGAGTACACTGGCATGTACCTGTCAGCTTAGCTACATGAGGGGGCTGAGACTGAGAGAATTGTAGTGCCAGCCCAGCCTGGGGGTGGGAGGGGCGGCAAGCTATGAGACATCATCTCAATGGAAGCATGTGCTTATCATCCCAGCTATGATAGGAAACATAAAATACTCAGACTGTAATCCAGGCACACACCAGGGCAGGCAGTGAGATTTTTACCTTAAAAATTACCAATGCAGGCCAGATGTCAGTGGCTGATGCCTATAATCCTAGCTACTCAGGAGACTGAGATCTGAAGATCGCAGCTTGAAGCCAGGCTGAGTAGGAAAGTACATGAGACTTATCTGCAATTAACTTTAAAAAAAAAAAATAGAAGTGGAGCTGCGGCTCAAGTGGTAGAGTACCTGACTTGAGCACAAAAGCCCAGAGACAGCCCCCAAGCCCTGTGTTCATGCCCCCAGAACCAGCACACACACACAAAAAAAATAGTACATGGACCTAGCAAGCATGACATCTTCAGTTCAGCCACAATACTGCCATAAACAGATAAGGACCAGTAAGAGGAATTCACTGCCTTGATGATTGGTTAGTCTAGAAAGTGGGAAACAGTTACTAAAGAGTAATCACAGAGTAGAGTTGTGGCTCATAGTAGAGTGCCAGCCTTGAGCAAAGAAGCTAAGCAAGACTGTGAGGCACACACACACACACACACACACACACACACACACACACACACACACACACACACACACACACACACACACACACACACACACACACACACACACACACACACACACACACACACACACACACACACACACACACACACACACACACACACACACACACACACACACACACACACACACACACACACACACACACACACACACACACACACACCCCCCATTCAGTGAAAGGGGCCTAGAATAACAAAATATATGAAAGGAAGCCCAGGACAGACTGGGATAGTGAGCTTGAAGTGCATTGTTGTATGTTATACGAGGCAAAGACTCTTCATGTTCGTATAAACATATCTTTCTTAAATATTGAAAATGTATCCAGCTGTTTTCCATGCGATAGAGCCAACCAGCATTTCATTTGACAAGCAGTTGTAACGTTGTTTTGAAATACATAGTTAGAGCACACAGGCTTAGCATACATAAAGCCATGGGTTTAACCCCTCAGCACTGAAGAAAAAAGAAAAAACAAGTACTTTTTACAATCTGATAAAACATTACAACATTTGTGACAATGGTTCTCTCAGTTTACAACATTAAGAGCCTCAAGGACTTTAGTAAAGAGCTTGATTAGAATCCAGCAACAGACAATCCTACTAATATCTCTTGAGTTATATTCTTGTAGAATAGCAGGTCACTGTGATATGATGCTTTAAGGCTAAGTTTCTTTCCTTCAAGTTTGTTTAAAACAATAAGCATTTCTTGTGTCAATGTCTGTGGGTTGGGAGTTGAGCAGCTTAGC
This sequence comes from Dipodomys merriami, assembly GCF_024711535.1. Lineage (NCBI taxonomy): Eukaryota > Metazoa > Chordata > Mammalia > Rodentia > Heteromyidae > Dipodomys > Dipodomys merriami. Next base: position 126,560,015 of record NW_027202270.1, on the reverse strand, counting down.
TGGATAGCTGGGTTCTTTCTGCAGTTAGGATGTCAGCCAAGGAGGACCGCGGTCAACTGAAGACTAATGGGCAGGGATGCTCTTCCAGGCTGTTCAGTCTCCCATGGATGATGAGTTCAAGCTGGCTGTCAGCAAGAGGCTTCAGGTTCTCACCACATGGCTTTACTGGGTTCCCTGTGTGGCTTCTGACGTGGTGGCTGGCTTCCTTAGGCTGATGATTCAACAGAGAGTAAGGTAGAGCCACAGTGTCTCCTGTGACCTAGCCATGAGAGTCTCATACTGTCATTTGTATTTAATTATTTCTTTCATTTTGGTTAGATACACCACTAATCTTGCCATTTTAACCATTTTTAAAATCATGGTAAAATATGAAATCTTAAAAATCTTAACTATAGATTATTTTTCAGGTAGAGTCACGTTTTTTATACGAGGCCAGCCTTAGACTGTAATCCTCCTAAGGTACAACCTTCCATGTACCTAGAATTCAGGTACTTCCCACCATACTTGGCTTGTTGGTTAAGATGAGGTATCAGTTACTTTTATCCTAGTCTAACATTGAACTGTGATCTTCCTAATCCCTGCCTCCTGAATAGCTGGAATTACAGATGTGAGACACCACACCCAACCATGACTTAACCTGTGTGTGTGTGTGTGTGTGTGTGTGTGTGTGTGTGTGTGTGTGTGTGTGTGTGTGTGTGTGTGTGTGTGTGTGTGTGTGTGAATTACAGATGTGAGACACCACACCCAACCATGACTTAACCGGTGTGTGTGTGTGTGTGTGTGTGTGTGTGTGTGTGTGTGTGTGTGTGTGTGTGTGTGTGTGTGTGTCAGAGAGAGAGAGACAGAGAGAGAGAGAGACTAGAGTTTGAACCCAGGGCCTCACATTTGCTAAGCAGTCACTCCATTACTGAGGCACAGCTCCAGCCCTTTTCTGTATTGGTACTTTTGAGATAGGATCTTGCTTTTTTTCCTGGGCACATGCATGGACCACATTTGGCCTCTTTTATGCTTCTTGTCAGGCGTATACCACCATGTCTAGCTTCTTCTGTTGTGATATAGTCTCGTGGGGTTTTTTTTGGCCTGGACTGGCCTGGTATTATGATCTTATTAATCTCAGCCTGTCATGTAATTTAGGATGGCAAGTGCATGCACTATGAGAAGCCTCAAAAACTCCTCAGCCACAGCTGACCTCTAACCATAGTCCTCTTTGATCTTCAGCCTCCTAAGAGAATTTCCCTCATTTTCAATGCTGAATAATATTCCATCATATGTCTGTATACCACATTTATACTTACTTACCTATTGATGGACATTTTGGATGTTTCTGCCTTTTGGCTATTATGAATAGATACATAGAAACATGAACATGTAGATAGCTGTTTATTTCCCTGATTCCAATTATGTTGGAAATGCCAGAAAAAATTGCTGGATCATGTCATAATTGTGTTTTTTTCAGATTTAAATAATTCACTTTATTCCATTAGCAAAATTTTTGCATGACTAATGTTTGAACTCAAAGTTTTATGCTTGCTATAGACCCATAGCCCTTTCTGGTTTAGTTTTCAGATATGGTCTTTCCCTTGAGTTGGACTTGAATGGTCATCCTCCTACCTTACTTCTCATGTCCAGCTTATCGATTAAGACGAAGTCCCATTACCTTTTGCCTGGGCTAGTATCCAAACACAATCCTTCTAACTGCCCTGTGTATAGCTGAGATTACAGGCATGCATCACCACAACCAGCCCTAACTATGTTTTTCTGCCATAAAAACCCATGGCGGTCCATCAGAAGCTCAAGTGCTCAGTTCAGAGGCTCTGTTGGTGAATGTTTACAAGATGGTCTGATGGGAAGCCAACATAGGTGATTATAGTCTCCTTCCAGCAATCTAGGGTCATGTCTTGGAAATGGTATCCAAAGTGGACTTGGCATCACATGTAGCAGTCATCAATACTGGCTGTCAGGAGTGGCTCCCTAGGCACAGGGCCACAGAGACTAGATACCCCAGAAGAGGACGTGGGCTTGCTAGCTTGTTTCCATGGAACATGGAACATAGGACAATGGCCCTGGGGGTGGTAGGTCCTCCTTTGGAGCACTTACACTGATGGAAGTGGCCATTGTGACAAATGCTATTAACTTTATTCACTGGCCAGTGTGGGTCTGCTTTGCAGGGGTGTAGGGCACAAAAACTTCACCCTTGAGGGGTATGTCTAGGCAAAAGATATCAGAGTCCTTAACATACGCAGAGAGAAAAACAGCTCTCCTCCTGGGGTGTGATCTTCATGTTCTTGACCTTGACCAGGAAGCCCTGATGGTGGCAAGGACCACCACCAAACCTCTGCCATCTCTGTGGCTTGGACATAAATCCCTACAACCCTGGCCACCTGATGCAGTGCTGGGTCTCTAGAAGCTGCCTGGCTTCTTCCTGGACCTCTGGGGTCTCCCACAGCCCTGGTATCACCTGCATTTGGTGTTTTCTTGAAGAAAAAAAAAGACATTTCCATTTAAAAACTTGTGAGGGACCACTGTGTTGTTTTTCATAGTTACAGCACCTCTTTACACTCCCAGAGTAGTTCACAGGCTTCCTGTTTGACCAGGTCCTCTGGTTTTTTACTGTCACCATCCCAATGGATGTGAACTGGTATCTACAAAATCACTGTAGTTTTAGTTTGCATTTCCTCCATAATTTGTAGTGTTCAGTATCTTTTTATGTGGGCAAAGACTTTGGATAGACATTTCTGCTGAAAAGATATACAAATGACCACATTTGTATTTTTTAGTCCATTTATTATATTCTCGTCATTTTAAGTTTTAGTTCTTTCTATATTGCAGATATTAATCCCTCTGATACATAAAATGTTTTAAGGTTGGTGAGATATATTTTGTCTGTTTTTTTTTCTTATTGCCAAGGAATTGTCAGCTCCAATGTCATGAAACTTTCTCCTTATGTAATAGTTTCAGTTCTTATATTTGGCCTGTTTGCTGTTGCATTTTTGCAATAGCCTATTGTTTATACAATAGGCTGTTCAATTTGGGAGGGACTAAACAGGATATGAATGATGGGGTAGGGCCTCAGGCTATCTTTTTTTATTATTATAGTACAAGTGATGTACAGAGGGGTTACAATTACGTAAGTCACGTACTCAGTACATTTCTTGTTGAACAATGTCATCTCCCAGTGTTTTCTCCCAGTTTTCCCCTCCCAACTCCCCTCTCCCACATCATATAGTTCATTTTCAACATAGTGTCTAGTGAGTACCACTGCTGCATTTGTTCACCTTTGTCCCCTCATTCCTGTGCTCCCACTTACCCTCTCCAAAACAGATAGACTACATACAAAACAAAAAGTATAGAAATCAAAAACAGTGCAAAGGAGAAGGGGAAAAAGCAAAGTAACGAAAAACCTCCTGTTTTTATTCCTTGGAGTTCATTCAGTAAACATCATTTCCAAAGGCCATCTTGTAGGCTAGTGCATACAGTAAAGCAGATGTGTAGTTTTCAAAGTTAAGTGATTCTATGAGGTTTATAGTGGAAAATCAGAATCCTTTTCCTTTCTCTCCCTGGTGCTATTTAATTTCCATACTTCAGAGATAACTAACTCCTTTTTTGTTATTATTACTTTCATTTTACTTAGTCATACGTTTATTCTGCCACTTTACATTTTTTGACATTAGATGTTATCTACTAATCTCTTTTTGGGAGATTTCATGCTCTTGTGCCACCTCCTTCCCCATGCCCTTCCCCCACTTCCCTTACTCCTGTCCTTGAAATGGAACAGAGCATTTAGTCAGGTCCTGTTTACAGTGTTCATTATCATGGTACCTGAGTCATCATTACTCTCCTGTTATTATTTGTCTGTCATCCTGCCTGATTTTCTGGTGATTTCTTTCTCATCTCCATACCATCTACTTCCTTAAGTCTGACTTGGTACCCACTGTGATTTGCCCAGTTTAGGACAGTGTGCACATGACTTCAAGCCAGGAATCAGGGGATGTGATGCATGTTTACTTTTTCTTCTATAGGCTGACATTCTTAGGTCCATACCTTGTTGCACAAGGTATGCAACTACTAGTTGCACACATGTAAACCCATCATCATATAGTAATATAATACAGCAAATATACACTAAATATAAGAGATAACATCTTCTCTGAGGAGGTAAAAGGCTGATATCTATATTTTGGGGATGTCTTTTCATTAATAGGTTTCCATATTTTTTTGTGTGTTCATATAAACTTATTTCACCCACTGTGTAGTTGCCCAAAATTTGAATTTATCCTGTTCAGTTTGCCTTGTTCCTCTTGCCTTGTTCCTCTGTCAAGAAGCACTAGGTAGTATCCAGCTAAGGCACTCACAGTGAGCCCTTGTTGGTGTATCTTCATATGCATGTTCATGTGTTAGACTTGGATAAATTCCTAGAGGTAGGATTTGTTGGATCACATGATATATTTGCGTTGAATTTTTATAGATACTGTCAAATTGATCTCCAAAGAGACTCCAGTGTATCCCCAGTCTGGAGTGTGGAAGCTCTCCTCTGCCCTGCACACTTGCCTACATTTCCTACCATTGATCTTTCCATCTGGTCTTCATCACCAGGCTCATCCCTTCCACATAAGGTCTGTCTCAGGTCCATCATTGTGGAAGTAGGAAGAGACTTAAGAGAAATTTCATAGGGGTGCTTTGTTTGGGAAGCCGGGAAGGTAAAGGATTATCATGGGCTGCTCTTTTCTGAATACCATTAAGACCAGAAAACTTCCCCAAGTCTCCTTCTCCTCACACTGCTTCACTGCTTTCCTCTCCTGCTTCTGTTTTTGACGGATTTTGCCAAAGGAACCTGATCTTCCCCCTCCCTCAACAAGGAATTACCAGAGAAGGCATAGAACCCAGAAAACTGAGTGAAAGACACGTAAGGAAAATATTAAAAGGAAGAAACTGTTTGATGTACTTTTAATATAAAATGTGGAAAAAGCAGAAGAAGGTGGGGGCTGGGAAAGGAGGGAGGAAAGAGATTATTCACGGTAATGGGAACCAAATGTTGGCAAGGAAGCCAGCAGCATTCTCACACTCTTCCTGTCAACCCTGCGGCTTTTCAAAGTGATAATAACGGAGAGCCACAGCCAGGCCACACCTTAACCCTTCCATACCTGGACAGCTCCTTCCAGTAAGCAGCAGAGGCTGTTGTCCACCATGAAGGCGGCCAGTACATGGATGTTTCTGTGCTTCTCTGCCACCATGGCTGATTGTAGGTGGAGGCAAGCACTGAAGAGTAGGAACACATGTTTATCTGAGTCTGCCTGAGTCTGTTTTGTGGACCTTGAGCAGCCTGCTTGACCAATAGCTAATATTGTTTGCATGACTATAGGCACCTCACCTGGCTTTCTTGAGAGGAACTTAAGAGGAGATGAGAGCCACATGTATTAACTGAATGCCCTCTGGGCCAGAGAATGTTACTAGGTGCTGATGGGGAGAGAGCTTATTTGTAGGCTTGGGGCTTTGTTTTTCCTAGATATTCTCTTGTGCCACTGTGAAACCTAGATTTCAGGTCAAGGCCAGATATCATTCATCCAAGGAGGGAGAAGAAAATAGAGTTACTAAATGAAACTCTGGGTTCTGCTGATGTCAATCATGTGTAAACGCTGACTTGGTCCAACATGCCTTTAAAAGTCACTTTTGCCAAGTACCTTCGTTCTCAGGAGACTAAAATCTGAGGATTATGGTTCGAAATCAGCCCAGGCAGCAAAGTCCATGAGATTCTTATTTCCAGTTAACCACCAAAAAGCTGGAAATTAAGCTGTAGCTCAAGTAGTAGATCACCAGCCTTGAGCAATAAAGCTAAAAAATAGTTCCTAGGCCCTGTTTTCAAGCCTCAGTATCTACACCCCCCCAAAAAAAGATCACTTTTGCTGTTTCTAAGCACCAGACACTGAATGTAGAGCCTAAGTTCCCTGCACCTCTGTTGCTTCATTGCTCTTCACTCCTATAAATGCTAAAAGCTTATATGAGATAAGACAAAAAAAAAAACATGGAGCACAGTGCCTTTCATTTCCTCTTGGTATTCGTCACCATTCCTCATATTGCACACAGCCAAAAGTGAAACAGCTTTTGTTTGAGGTTGTTGGGTTTTTTTTGTTTTTTTGTTTTTTGTCAGCCATGGGACTTGAACTCTGGGCCTGGGCACTGTCCCTGAGCTCTTCAGCTCAAGGCTAGTGCTCTACCACTTGAGCCACAGCACCACTTTTGGTTTTCTGGTGGTTTATTGAAGATGAGTTTCACCGACTTTCCTGCCTAGGCTGACATTGAACCACAGTCCTCAGTTGTCAGCCTCCTGAGTAGCTAGGATACAGGTATGAGCCACTGGGGCCCAACTGTTGTTTGTTTCTTTTAAGACATAGCCTCACTGTGTAGCCCATGAGGGCTTCTAACTTTCAGTCTTTCTTCCTTGGCTTCTTGAGTGCTGTCATTACAGGCATGCATACCGTGCAAAACTAAAATGCTTTTTTTAAAGCCATCTTTGAGATGACTTTATTGTTTTATATTTTATGTTTATGTCTATGATTCTCCAGAGTTAATTTTTTTAATTTTTGTATGAGGTATAAGAGTTAATTTGAAGTTCAAATACGACTTCTTAACAAACAAATGGCTTAGGTACTTTTGCCAAAAATCAGTTGAGTCTATTTATGTGGGTCTTAGCCAAGAGGTATAGGAATGAGATAAGTTAGTTAGAAAATCTGGCAGTATTATTTTTAAGTATTACCGTCTATTCTGTGTTGTAACTTAGTTTCATGGTAGAATTAGCTTCAAAAGCAGCTTTTTCACCTATTCTGAATGTGCACTTGCAGAAATTAGTCTAAATCTCAAGTTGTCTCATCTGTAAAATGAATTAAATATAACACCTATCTCAGTGTGTTGTGGTGAAGGCAAAGATGATGCATATAAAGAGCTTACTGGAGTCAGACATAGAAATTCTCACTCTAATGTAGTGGTGGTGAGACTTGGCCATTTCTATGCTAAGCCACACAATACTCTGCTCTTTTAATTCTCTGAGCTTTAACTCTTTTAATCTGCTTTATTGCAACTTCGTCATGAGCACACAGGTATTCCATTTAAAGCTGTTGTGCTGGGCTTCACTTAAGTGGTAGTATTGTTTTTGTTTCATTTTAGTGATAGGGTGGTTTGAACTCAACGCTTCACACTTGTTATGCAGATACTATTATTTCAGTCCTATATATTATTTTTACCACATTCATACCAAAGCTGATTTTTTATTTTTGTCTCCATATCAAGGTGGAGGGGGGAGGTACAGTTTATAGAAATATGAAACTTTGTATTGGTTTGTGAGAAATTTGTGTTGTCTAATTGAACCTGAAAAAAACACAAATAAGCTGGATAGTGGTAGCTCATGCGTATAAATCTAGCTACTCAGAAGGCTGAGATCTGAGCATCAAGGTTCAAAGCCAGCACTGGCCAAAAAGCCTATGAGACTCTTAGCTCTAGCTAGCAAAAAGTCAGAAGCAGAGGTTAGCTCAACCCAAGTGAATAAGCAATGTAAGGTCGTGAGTTCAAGCCCCAACACACACACACACACACACACACACACACACACACACGAAACACTAGCAACTAATGGTGACTACATATTTTTGTACCTTACTTAGAGACTGTGTGTGTGGACAGAAAACACCAATAGCCTAAAGAAACTGATTTGTGTTTACAACATGTATTCAGTTTTTCCTTGGTTTGTATGCTCACTTTTATGGGTATAACTCACCTTCACAGATGTGAACCTATACTCAGGAAATCTGAATGTCAGTTTTAGATGGTAAGAAATCACATGAGGAAACATGAGCCTAGGGAATGGAAATTGTAAGGGTGTTGCTCCTCTTTTCTTACAAGAGCTTGATCATGCAGGTGTTAGTCAACAAGTCTTTGTACTGTCATCTGTCATTTCAGCTATGGGTTAACAAGCACATGTTTTAACAACTGTAGTGTTTTAGATGAAAAGCATATAAAGAAGGAAGAGGTAATGAAAGATGTCCCTGTTAGCCTCTATATCATTTTTTTGACTCAGTGTGTGGGGAATCAGGCTGTGAGACAGACATGGATGAATCATTCATTTCTTCTCAGCAAGTGCAATGTCTGAATTTAAAGTCGTAGAAGAATTGTGTTGGATAGAATCCCTAAATACAGATTCTGTATTTCCTTTTTTTATATATAATGGTACTGGAGTTTAAACTAGTGTCATGCTTTCTAGGCAGGTACTCTACAGTTTGAGCCACACTTCCACCTCATTTTCTTATAGTCTTACTATGTTTTTTAACCACATTCATACCAAAGCTGATTTGAGTGTCTATACCAAGAGGACCCAGTTTGTAGGAATATGAGCCATCTCGTTGATTTATAAGAAAGTATTATATGAACTTAAAGAACACAACTAAGAAACTGAACCTTAAAAGAACACAAATACTAGTTCTAATAGTAACAAAACATTTTTGTACCTCAGCTCTTTTTATAGCTTACTTTGTACCAGCAATTGTTCTAAAAACTTTACATGTGTTAGTTGATTTAGTGCTCACAAACCTGTGAGCCATCTATTGTCATTCCCTTTTTACAGAAAGAGAAACTAAGCCCAGAGAAAATAAAATGACTTGACCAAGGTGACATAGTTGGTGAATGTTGGTTAGCACTGAATCATAGCAGTATGGTAGCAGATGCTCTTTAGTGCTCTGGCAGGAATTCTCCTTGTGTGTCAGTCATTTGATGAGCTTGTTAATACACAGATTGCTGGCCCACCAGAAGAGTAGCCTGGTGTAACGTTCAGCCAAGGAGATGTTTATGCTGATGCTCTGATCCAGAGACCATGCTTCAAAAGCAACTGCCCTCTCCTGAGCTGCCTCTCCTGGGGCTGGTGATTTTCAGTGCAAATATTTGAGGAGCAGGATAGTAGGTTTTCCGTGTCTGATCCTATCAGACATATGTATCTACCTTTTGTGCCCCTGTGACCTTGGGCTAGCCCCTCTAGTTACTTTCAAGCATGTGCCATTGTAGCTGTGGTATGGTCTTGAATGAGACTACTTTCTACATAAATTGTATGTTGAAGGCAGCTTGGAAATCAACTTTGAGAAGCAGCGTGTCTATATTGCTGGAGGAAAATTAAACATTTTAATCTCCCATCTTTGACCTTATTACTTTTCAAAATATAAAATTTTCTTTCTTGTGATTTCCCTGGCACATTCTCTATTTTATAAAAATGATTTTTACTTACAAAGGAAAAAAAGGACAGGTGGAGAAGGTTCAAAAAAAGAATAAGGGTGGAGTCTTTGGAGTTGTCTCTCATTTTCTTTGGCCAACTGAAGGAAGGGGCAGAGGCAAGTTACTGGAGCCGGAAAAGCTGTGGACTTCACTGTGCCAAGTTGCTTGCTCTTTTGTTGCCTGGGGAAAAAGAAGAGAAGTGAAGGGAGTCTTAACTGATGTGACAGGGCAGGAATTCTGCTTTGGTGACACTTTGCAAGATGTTGTGTGCACCATTGAACCCGGCCACAAGTCAGTGTGGAAATGCTTTGAAACTGGCAGCATATCTGCTGCCTGAACATTCATGCTTAAAGCTTTTCCTGGCTTGTCTTTGCAGAGTGTGAAAGCTAGGTGGTGGTGGGCCAGCTGCACTGTGTGTACCTCCATTATTGTCACAAGGCACCAGCCTTTTCCCTTGATTTGAGAAAAATCCTGCTGCGCTGGAGTCAGTCTTCACTGTTGAATGAACTGGTGTCAGGGAGTTCTCCTTTGGCTCTCTTAAAGGTCACTCTTTGCTCACTTCTTTTTTAGCTCACCACTACATTTTTCAGGCTCCATGTGGTATGCTGGTTATGCCAAAATAAAGAGCTTGATCAAAGACATTTCTTGTTCCTAAGGCTAAGGATCAGCCTATCTTCTCAGAGCAAGCTAATAGATAATGGACCCAAGAGTCTCTGTCTACAAAATGGCTGACTCCCAAAATCTAAAGTTGCCTTCTAAACAAGGCTATGAACTTAATTTTGAAGAGATATGGTTTAATATCCAGCTTTATATTCCATAAGGCTTGTTCACAGAGTATATCTTTGCCAGATGTACTAAGAAATCCAAGTTTTTGTCCTTATTTCCTCCTCCTGGGGACCATTCCATCAATCATGGGGTGGTAGGGGTGTGGAGACAGCAGAAGTCTGATCCACATTCTGAATCCATTGTCAAGTCTAGCTGGCTGTGATCTCACTGCACTTTAAAAAGGACCGGCATATCAGCTCCTAATTTTTTAAATACTTCAGGGTGTCCTTCACAAACTTAATGTCATTGTCATACAGTTATTTAATAAAATCAAATGGAGTTAGTCCAAAGCCTTCCTCCCCAGATTTTGCCTTGTCATCACTACTACTTGCTTCTTTTTCCTTAGCTACATCTCTCTTTATCAAATGATTAACCAGAAGCCTACTCTCTCAATAGCTTGTGATTCTGTGTTTCAAATTGATATATTATCCTGGACCCTACTACTTTGGGGGGAGTGCTTTTTTTCAATTGGTTGTGAGCCACTTTATACTATTTTAATTGTATTTTTATTATCTTTAATTGAACAAAGGAGTTACCATTCAATAAATCAGTTTATAAGTACAATGCATCTTGATCTTTGAGCCATTTTTATTTTATTTTGTGGTCCTACTCTTGCTTTCAGATTTTCAATGAAGTCGTGTAGATTTATTTTTCAAGTACTAGTTGATATTCAGTTATCTCCTTAGTTATAATTTTTAGTTTTAAGTGAAAGTGATTCAGTGCAAGATTAAGATACAAAGAAAGAGCTCATACACTGGGAAAGGAAGGAGAGCAATCATAGATTAAGATGCTAAATTAAACCAATCATTGAGATGTTGGTTTCAAGCCAAAATCTAGTAGATTAACAGATTTGACAGCCCTTAGAGAGGGCAAACAATTGCTTAAGCCCTGTGTTGATTCATTAAAATACATAAATAAATCATGTTGGACTAATGTCATTTTCCTTCCTGGTAGAATTCATTAATAGGAGAAAATGGGGGACTGAAATATAATGACTGTAACTGCATTTCAACAAAGCATAATAAAATATTGTATACACAAGAGAAATATGAGAAAATAGCATCAATAAAAATATTAGGTAACTGTACCCAAACAGTGAACCAGTGTCATTGGTTCCTGTTTACTAATTTTTATCAATTTACTTACCCATTGATTTTTAAGTGCCTAGGCACTTATGTAACTAGAAAACACGCAAATTCTGTTTTCATGGAATAGTATATACCTTGATGACAAATCAGTATTTATAGTAGTTTAGAGATGAGACTGATGAATTTACTTCATTATTTAACAGGGAAAATGTACAACTCTTTTATAGGTTTAAAATTTTACATAAAAGAGAAACTTTGTAAGTTTGAGTTGACTATAAATATAATAATTAGGGTTGGAAATATGGCTTAGTAATAGAGTTCCTGGGTTCGACTCCTTAGTACCACATAAACAGAAAAAGCCGGAAGTGGTACTGTGTGCCCAGGCCCTGAGTTCAAACCCCAGGACTGGCCAAAAAAAAAGTATAATTAACAGTGGAATAAAAACTTGCTAAAACTAATATTCCCATGCATTCACAACTCAATACTACATGAAAAAAGCAGATTGTACAAAATAATCGTTTGGGTGATGGAAATACAGAGGAAAGATCCATGCCATGATGTTCATTAGGTGGACATGTATGTGCACTCCTGTAATTCTAATACTTGGGAGGCCGAGACAGAAAGCTTACAAGTCCCAGGCAAGCCTGGACTATGAGTGAGACAGATATGAAACAAAGTTTTTGACAATGTTTATAGTAGGCATTTTTGGTTGTGTTAGGTCATAGATGACTTTTATTCTTTAAATCTTCTGTATTCATTTTTAAGATGTTAAAAATGCATTGCTTTTGTTCCTTAAAAATACTGCTTTTTGGAGGAGCACCAGGGGCTCACACCTATAATCCTAGCTACTCAGGAGACTGAGATCTGGGGATCAAGGTTCAACCCAGCCTGGGCAGGAAAGTCTGTGAGACTCTTACCTCCAATAAACTACCCCCAAAAAAGCTGAAGTGGAGTTCTAACTGATAGAGCAGTAGTCTTGAGCAAAAAGAAGCTCTGGGATAATGCCCAGGCCCCTGAGTTTAAGCCCCAGTACAGGCAAAAAAACAAAACAAAAACTACTTTTTTATTTGCAGAAGTTCAAGGGGGCAGGTGTATCATTGCTGGGGATTTAGGTTCAGAAGAGGGGAGAAGCAGAGGGAGGGGTAGTAATCTCCCTCATTGATCTCTCCCTGGTCAACAGCATTAGTAGTAAACTCCCATTTTCCTGCCCATGGTTGGCACACTTTCTAGCAGACTTCCATCATGAGCAAGTCCCCTCCACCAGAGGCTGCATGCCACAGCTCTTGCTGGTGGATAAGTGCAGCAAGTAGATCTTATACTCCTACTCACTTCCCAAGTGACTTGAAAGGCCTTGTTTTAGTAGTTTTGCTGCCCTCGCTTATTACCACATTACCCCACATGGTCCCAGTACTTGGTAAGGGGATTAGAAATACAACTTTGTCTCTCTTCTTTCTATAAAGTAATGAAATTTCACACACCCATTTCTTAGTGCACCTGTTGTATCCCCTCACTCCATTCAAAAGCTTAGATTCACTTTCCATAGAAAGAATGTTAATAATAGCATTTCTTATATTTGCCCGATATTGTGTTAAAAATGCTTTACATGGATTATCACATTTAGTCCTTAGACTAGGCCAATGAGAAATGGGATGGATTTTTGTTCTCACAGTTGCAACCACAGTACAGAGACATTGAACGTGTTGCTTTTAGTGGTAGAAACAAGGGTTTGAACCAGCAGTCTTGTTCTGGATCCCAGCTCTCCATCCCAACGCTGCTTCCTTCTATTCTAGAATGAGCCAGTTCAGAATCTGTGGTGTGGATCCAAGGGTACAAGACTCCTCTACTTCAGAATTCTCTTGCTAACCCAGCTCTGGCTTTGGTTTTGACTTATTTCCAGCCCTCAAAATCTCTTACTTCTTTTTGCCTTCTTTCTTGGGTTATTTCTTTAATCCTTTCCCAAGAACCTCTCAGCATATCAAATAAACAAAATATTTTTTAAGCCCTTTCACCCCATTCTCAAGCAAGAAGTTCAGCTTGCGCTTAGAATTTCATGTTATAGTCCTGTGCTTTCAGCTGAGCATACTGGTTGTCAAAAGTTCTCATGATTTTTTTTCAGGTTATTTCTGAGCTTTTTAGTATTTCCAGAGCTCACTCTTGTACTTTAACTTTTCCTGCAAAAGAGCCCTCTTAACATAACTCTGTAGATTCAAAAGAGAAAAGGGTAGAAGGAGCAAAAGGTTAAAAGTTAGTTTCACTGGTATACTGCTATATTGTTTTAAAATAATATTTCAGCCAGGCGCCAGTGGCTCATGCCTGTAATCCTAGCTACTCAGGAGGCTGAGATCTCAGGATCATGGTTCAAAGCCAGCCTGGACAGGAAAAGCTATGAAACTCTTATCTCCAATAAACCACCAGAAAACCAGAAGTGGTGCTGTGGCTCAAGTGGTAGAGCACTAGCCTTGAACTGAAGAGCTGAGAGACAGCTCTCAGGACCAGAGTTCAAGCCCCATGACTGACAGAAAATAAAAAATATATATATTTCAACAGATAAATTCTCTAAGAATCAATGTACCTGTTACAAAAAAAAATGAACTCTTCTGGAAGGCCTATGAAACTCACTCTCCTTAAATAATGTTAGGGGGCTGGGAAGTTGGCTCAGTGGTAGAGTGCTTGCCTTGCATGCCTGAGGCCCTATGTTCGATTCCTCAGCAAAACATAAGCAAAAGGAAAAAAGCTGGAAGTGGTGCTGTGGCTCAAGTGGTGGAGCACTAGCCTTGAGCTGAAGAGCTGAGGGATAGCGCCCAGGCCCAGAGTTCAGGCCCCACAACCGGACTCAAAAAAAAAAAAAATGTTAGGCACTAATTTTACTTGTCTTGCTGTCAGTGTCCTGGGAAGTCAACACATCTCAACAGTTAAAGCTAATTCATAATTTACCATGTAGATTAAAAAATTTAGTAAATGGTTTCAGTGTTATTAGACTTGTATCTAAATTATTTTTTTCACTAATCAAAGTAGTTTTCAGTCATTCATTGAAGGCATTTTGTAATCAGATGTATTTTTTATTCACAGAACCTACACTGTGTAATTTTAATGCTAAACTTAACTATCATGACTCCTGAACTTCCTTCTGACTACATATGACTTTAATGTTATAATATATTGGCAGGCTTAGTTCTTCAGACCAGCCTTTCTTTCTGCCTTTCAGCTATAGTGCTCATGTACATCAATATTACTGTATTTGCGTTCCTCTTGCTTCAGAACTTTATGCCAGATTATATCATCCTATAGAATAGTACCAGGATCGTTATGAGATAGGCTAGTTCTCCCTTACTCTCACCTAACACTGTTTAAAACCCAGGAGGAAATACCATGTATTCCAAAATCTTACTGTGCCTGACTTCACTTGTCCAGATCGTGAGCTTTTTAAGAGCAGGAACTTAATGTTTTTCTTCTCTGTATTCCCTAAACACCTAGGAACAGTATCCAGTAAATGTGAGTTGGATTGCATTGAAATTGAAAACTCCTTAGGCATATATTTTACCATGTGAGGAGGAAAATAATTTTATAACTAAAATCAGGAAAGCCTTATAATATATACATAGAACAGTAAATAATAGCTGAGGTTTTAATGAAAGGGATATGTCTTCATGTTTGCCTTTTTTGAGGTTGAAGTATAATTACCTGAGCCAAAGAACATATATTTTATACATTCAATTCCATGTTTCAACATGGATACAACATATAGAATATTTCCATCTCACTTCAAAATTCCCTTTTGTGCCATCTAGTCAATACTGCTAGCCTCCATGACAACCCTTATGTCTCCCTCTCTCTCTCCCTCTCCCATTTTTCCCTCTCCCTCTCCTTCTTCTCCCTCTTCTTCCTATTCCTATTTGTTTCCCTGTTTGTCAGTATTCCACTTGTGTTGTTAAACAACTATATTAGATAGTTATATTTCCATTTTGCAGCTGAGAAAATTTGATAAAGACACAGAGAAGTTACTTGCTCTGAATGAAGGTCATGCTGTACAGAACTCTTCCTAACTATGCTCTCTTCATCCATTTGGTCTCCCTGAATATGACTAAAGTCCAGCTGCTCTGGGAAGCATTTGTAATAGGACACACAGTACTCATTTCCTGTAGAACCATGCTAATTGTGTCCCTGGAAATACCCCCAAGCCAAGGGAGATTCCCCCCACATCACAATGCTTCTCCAATCATGTAGCCCACTGCTCATGAGACTCCTGTCATCTGTAGGGTTTGCTGCACTTACTGAGTGCCAGGGCTACTTTGCTTGTGGTGGAGATGCTATCCTTAAATATCCACATAGTCCTGAAAGTGTCACTGTGTTTCTTATCATCAGAAGTACCATCTGCATTTTCACAGCATGTATTTTTCTTGTATATGACTGACTGTTCCTGGCATTTCTAGTTATTTAGTATCCTTGAGTTCTACTTATTAAATGTCAGAAAAGCCACACATACATACATCATACATACATACATCAACCCCATCAGGAGAGACAAAGGTATCCTTATACCTGGTAGCTCTAGTTTGGCAAAGATTGGACTGAGCTGGAGAAATGGCCAGTAGACTCATACCAATGTATAACTGTCACAGTTCTCTGCCTCACCCCACCTTCTGCTCTTGTGACATCACATCACTCTCAGGAATCTTGGTGCTGAAAGCATATCTTTGTAGAGGCTGCAGCTGCATGCTGAGATTTTTTTATGCATTTTTCAGATTTCCTCTTAAAGTTTCCTCAAGACCATATCCATTTGATGGAACAGATAATAAACCAGAGGACAAAAACAGAGACTTTCTGTGTGTTTGGTTGAAAGTTGGGATGTACAGTCAAAAGGCAGTTATGGAGAGAAATGTTTCATCCCAGAGAAGGGCATAGTGATGTAGACAGTAAAATGAAGTTCGTAATAGGCTAAGCCTGTTGTATTTAGGAGAATATGCCATACTGATGCTTGCCATTTACTTTTTTTGGGGGGGCAAAGAGGAGAGAGGCATTGGGTCTTGCTATTTTGCCCAACCTGGCCTCAAATTCTTAGGTTTGAGCAATTCCCCTTTCTCAGCCTCCTGAGCAGCTGAACTACAGGCTTTGAGTACAGGATATATATGAAACATAAGTAAATTTTATATTTAAACCTGAATTCCTTCTCCAATTATATATGTATTTACACACACGTTCCAAAATAAAAATGAAAAGTGGAAACCTATCTAGTTCCAAGCATTTTGGATAAGGAATCTTGTGAAATTTTAGAGTGAATGATTGAATCTCAGAGTTTTGGTAGGATGGAAAATATATTACTAGTAGTATGTAGGATAAATTCAAGTTCAAGAAAATAAACAGAATTTGGAATGGAAAGGAATGCTATTAGATGTTGTAGAAATACTAAGATTTATAAACTCAGAAATGAGAAATCAAGAAAAGCCCCACGTATAGCAAACCCAGCCTCCTCTGGTCAGCCCTTGTTGCCTTGCATACAATGTGCCCTACAGCTTGTGTTTTAGTATGAGGGACTATGGCCTGAACAGCCCCACTGTCATTCAGAGCAAGCAAGTTTCTCGTGGCACTTGTTATATTATACAGCTGAACATCCCCCACCCTGCCCAATGTTGCACTATAAAAATTCCTGTCTTTATTCTAAAAGCTTCTGCTTGCTTGAGAAATTTCCTTTTGTGATTTTCAGGCTGAGCTTATGTTACTGATGAGATTAAAAACAGATTTCATTATAAAAGTTTATGATGTTGCATTCTGCTCAATATATATGCAGTTGGAAGAACATGCTTCTTTTCTTACCCAGAGCCCCTTATTGGATTGTCTCTTGTCCCCTGTCCTACCCTGTATGCATGTCTAGACACTGCCTGTGTCATATACCTGAGAACCTGGGCATGACCTCCCCAGATAAGGGGTTCAGACTGACTTCTGATATGCAACACAAAAATGTGAAGACAAATACCTCCATGAATGTTTTATTAAAACATTGTTTTAGCAAACAAAACAAATCTAGCTACCCAGTGAGATGAATTCTCATAGATTCTACCTATTATATAATTCCTTTAATACCTAATCACTGAATCTAGGTTGCAGCAAGCCAGTTACAATGGATGACTTTTCTAACCTTTAATCCAGTGATCATAAATAATAGTTTCATTTTGATTCAAGCAGGACCTAGCCTTGTTAGTATGAAGCCAGGGAAGGTCATTTTTTTTTCATCTATCCTCTCCCATTATGTTATTAGTTCATTGGGGACCAATTACCTTCTCTTCATTTAAAGCCGAGCACCTCTCCCCACTGTTCCTACTTCTGCTCATTCAGTGTGTGCTCATTCAGTGCCTTTAGCTATTCAGTCTGCTGCTATGTATTACTTTCAGTCAACTTCTTTTTCCCTTTTAATGAGAAAAGAGATAATAGGCTCTTCTGGCTTCTCCTTTCATAACCATGTAATCCTGCCTTACTACCATCCAACACTCAACTTGTGAGTAGTGTTAATATTTCATTAATTTATTTAGGCATTTTTGTATTCCACCAGTGGTTGCCACAGTTCACTATACCTCTGGAAACCCCTTAGGAAGGATTTATTATATGTGCATGCTATTATATGTTGTACACACTCTCTCTCCCTCCCCTCACTACCCCCCCCCCGCGCCCATATTAAGGCATTTCCAGAGTAATCACTGAAGACCAGTATGTTCTAAGCTTTTTGGTATAGTTCTCCAAACATGTAGATGAGTTGCTTAACTGGAGGAGTCTTGATGTGGCCAGTCAGAGGGAAGATTGTACTGAATCAAAACCCTTTCATTCATGTACTTCACAAAGCACTTTGTAGATTTAGCCTTAACTGGGTATTTGGATATCTCTATCTCTGGGAGGACAGACTTAGAAACCCGAAGTATCCAAACTGAGATTCAGTGGAAGACTTGGATAACTTATAATGTAAGTAATTCTAACCTTTATCTGATTCTCTAAAGAAAAATGTCTGACAAATTTCTTTTCTTTCTTTTGGACTGCTCATATAACCACTCTAAGAAGTTTGTTTTCTCTCTCCAGGAGCCTCCAAACAGGTGGCCTTGCCTGGGAAGGAGAAGTAGAAAACAACGCATATAGCAAGGCTACAGGGGTGGCCCCCCAGCACAAGTATCACCCCACAGCAGGCAGTTACCAACTCCATTTTGCCCTCCAGCAACTTGAACAACAGAAACTTCAGTCCCGGCAGCTTCTGGACCAAAGTCGAGCTCGGCACCAGGTAATGTAAGATAAGTGTTTCTGTGTGCTTGTATCTTCCTTTCAGCTGTTGAAAAAGGTAAGGTTAATTTCCCAAAAGTTTGATGGCATTTTCCTGGATTGAATGGCTCCTGGGAAATCTCCTTCTCAAATTATTCTGGAGTCTTAATATTGTCTTTGCTGGAAGGGGATACTCAACAATATTTGATCTGTGGATTATATTTGAATGTATAAAAATCCTTATTGTCATATTTACCTTTCTGTAGTATGGTCTTTGTTTAGTACATATCTGATGCTCTACTTTCCAGACACTTAAAAACAGCATTTTAAGCATCTGTATATCTAAATGTACTATCCAGCCTTCATAGATTTTGTATGTATAAATACATATTACTCTTTCATGATCTAAAATAATAACAAAAGAAATGATCACAAATTAGGTTTCTGGTCTTATGTAAAATAGCTGTTCCTTTCATAAAAGTTGTTTATTCAGTATCTGTCACATGCTGGGTACTGTTTGAAACAGCGAGGAAGTGATAGTGGTCTTACAAACAAACAAGTTTGCTGTTGTGGAGCTTTCACATAGGGAAAAGTTAAGCTTCTACTCACTGTCTAGGTATGACAAACTCCCCTAAGTACATGGGGTGAGGACCTGTGTAATCAAGTATGGCCCAATGACAGAGAAAGAACAGGCTCATACAACAGGCTACACTTTTATTTTTCTTGATGGTTAAGGATTATCATTAGAATCAGATCCCGTGTTCTTCTGTAGGGTTATAGGTCTGACCCTTTTATTTGGTTGTGGAAGAAATAAATACCTTTTATCGGTTTGATCATTTGCCACGTTCTTCTTTTTCTATAAAAATGTAGTACATAGTATGTACAAATTTATACAGAGTTAATATTTCACAGTCTTTCTTCATCCTTTCAGTAAAACAATAGCCATTATTCCCTGTACTCTTGTCTTTTCAACTATTATGTTGGTTCTTTCTGTCACTATGACAAATACTTGAGAAGATCAACTTAAGGGAGAAAAATTTTGTTTTAGCTCATAGTCCCAGAGATTTCAGTCCATGGCCAGTTGGCTCCATTGCTTTAGGCCTGTGGCATGGTAGATTAAAAACTATGGAGGAAAGCATGGTGAAAGAAAAATTGTGGCTGGAACACATTGAAGTAACAGCAAGAGTCCAGAGCCACTTAACACTTTTCAAAGATGTGCCCCTAGAGACCTTCTTCCTTTAATTAGTCTCTACCTTCCACGGAGTCCCAATTGTCCAGATTTTGAATCCATTAGTGGATTAGACCATTCATTAAGGCCAGAGCCCTCAGGATCTAAGTATCTCTGGAAATAAGCTCACAGGCACAGTTATGCTTTACTAACTAGTTTCCTAGCCATCTCTCAGTCCCATCAACGATCAAGATAAGCCTACAAGAGGGTAAAGTATCTCAAATCCGTAAGCAGGGGCCGAGATCAAGAAAGTCTGCACCAGACTAGGCAAAAAATTCAAGAGACCTGATCTCAACCAATAAAAACCTGGATATACTGATACATCTTTGTTTTCCCAGCTATGTGGGAAGCCTAACTAAGAGAATTGCAGTCCAAACTGACCAGGACAAAAAAGTGAGACTCTATTTGAAAAATAACAGAAGCCAAAAGGGTTGAAGGTGTGGCTTAATGGTACACTGACTGCCCTGAGTTCAAAACTCTAGTACTACCTTCAAAACTAGTATCCAGAATTAAGTATGGTCATTTTATAATTCCAAACTGGTTCATCATTCTGATTGTATTCAACTATGGTGATATACTCTGTGGATAAATACATCATTTTAAAAATGCAAGCATTTGTTAGTAGTTCTCACTAGATCATTTGTACTAGAGGAAAATCCTGGCTTTTTACTTGGGAAAGTATAGAAAATGGCAACTATCTTTGACTTCCATACTGTCATGTAGAAATTTTCTTATTTAGACAATCTGTGGGGCAGTGGATATAAGCCATATATATAAGCTGTTTGCATTTTCACAATTACAGATATAAATGTATATCCTAAGGTTTTATACATCTGTGTACATTTCTTAAAGCTATTTAAATATATAAACCCACATCATTTTGAGTATTTAAGAATACCAGCTTAACCAGATGTTTTTTACAGGAGTGTCCAAGCCTTATTTTCCTTATGTGAGTAAAATTATTACTCTCATGAATTTATATCATTGGTCCTTTTTGAACCACATCTTGATACCTTCAAATGGTAGGCAATTTTTTTTTTAAATAAGAGATGTTTGTAGGATGTTGAGGCTTTAGGGTAGGAGAGTCCATTTTTTACTGATTTTTCACTTTTAGAGACAACTTTTTTTAAAACCTTTCTCATGCTTTTGATTAGTTTCCAGCAACTCACATTCCTTTGAACATTTTAACTGCTGTTTTGTGCATTTTTTTTGCTGAGGATTATACTGATTTAGTTTCACTGAATTATGAAGTATATGGAAAGCATGTTTTTGGAATGTCAGAATATTTTCTGAAGGAGGAAGAACCCCCAAGAAGAGAGTTATCTCATGTCTTTTGCAGAAGGAACAGAAAATTATCCATCATGGTTTTATATATGTATAAAGCATCATTCTGTTTCATCCCCTTTTCTTTCAAACCAAAACTAATTTAGGATAAAATGAATACGGGTAAATTTCTAGGACTGTAGGGGAGAGGTGAAGAAACTAAATTCTATTAACTTTAGTAGTTTTAACAAAATAGCAAATAAAATATTAAATATTCTGACATCAAGAGGACTTAAGGGCCTTTAGGATCACTGCCCAGCATAATCAAAGTCCTAAATAAATTTAAAGCCTTTGTTTTTAGCTTAGTTCCTAAGCCTAACCATTATAATTACCACCAAGTTGTTCATGAGACGCATGGTTTGTACTCTCAGTGTATCCTGAATTTCTGTCCTTTGGTTAATCCTTTGATTAGAGATGGTACTTCTCTAATGAATTCTCTTGCTTTGGGTCTATTTTCCTAAAGTATAGGTAACTAAAAATTAGGTTAACTGCCTGTTTGAGACTAGTAGATAGAATTGAAATTGGATTTACCTGTATTCATCCATAAGAGATGCCAGTTTTGAGTCTGGGATGTTAAAGGGGCTTTATATTTCATATTATATTATTATATATCGTATAGCAATTACTTTTATAAATAGTGCCTTTCACACAGTCATCTTCTGGTAAGTGTTTAGGGAAAAATCTTGTGGCCTTTCTCCTATTACATGTGAAGAAAGTTCTCCATTCTTTTCTGCCTTTAGTCAGAGAACTTAGATAGCCAACGTATTAAAGATACTAATTTCAAGAAGCCAAGTTCTGATCAAGATGAGAGTTTGGAAATGGCAACCCTAACCACTTGTGCAGAATGAGCATCTCTGTCTAACATTGCACTCATAAATTTAGAAATTGCCATTCACTGAATCCACACCTGAGAAGACAAAGATCCTAGAAAATGGTGTGGCCTTGTCCATTTGCTAAAGACTAGATATCATGATTTAAAAGTAAACAAACCTAAAACCATTGTGTGTGAACATAGCAGTTTGAAAAACATTGTTTTAGGTCAAAGCACAGGTCTATAGACTCTGTAAATAGGCAGATAGTAAATACTTTAGCTTTTGCTACAGCTGCTCACCTCTTCCATGATAAAATAAAACAACCGTGTATAATATGTATAGGAGTGTGGCTGTCTTCCAATAAAACTTTATTTGCAGAAACAAGATTTGAGTTTTCACTAGTCTACAGCAAGAGATACAGCAAGAGATAGACTTGAAGAACCAGTTAATATACTGGTTGTACCACCTACATCACTTCTGACACTGATAAATGAGTGAGGACTCAGTCATTTTTCCTTTTCACAAGTCCCCAGAGGATGCTAATGCCACTCTACTTAGAACCACCCATCTGGAGAAAGAAAATGAAATTTTCTCCTTTTGGTCATTTGTTTTCTGTCCTTTGGAAGGGAATCAGGGTATGTTAAAACTTAGTATCACCCTTATAAAATTTAAGACAGTAATTTTTTATAGGAACCCTGTTGCCATCTTTTCTCTCCCATGTCCCACAGTCTCCTCATAAATAAGTTATCAAAATACCTCCTTGCTCATTCTTCTTATCAGGGTACATTCTGCTCAGCAGTCAGGATTCAAGTCTTAGAATGAGCAAGAGATAAAGAATGGGCAAATCCCTCCTTTTTTGTTTTATAATAATAGTCACCATTTTGTAAGTTTATATGTGTTCCAAGCACTATTTCAGGTATTTTAACTTATGGAAAACAAGTTTCTCGACGATTGAGGGCAACGCTGAATCTTGATAGTTAGGGGTGACAGAGCGACTCTGTTATAGGCTGTTAGCCTACTGTGCCTTCTCTCCACTTCCTTCTCATACTGGCTTCTTGCCCTAGAGTGCAAGACAAAAGCACTTTTCTTTCTGCATAGTTGGGGGGACTTGCTTGGACCACTGACTACTAGTGACATCAGCATGAGTAGCTCTGTATGCTGGGGTCCGTGAGGAGGGCTGCACCGACTAGGCTGTGAGGCCCAACTGACCTGATTCTAATTGCCGACATTGAGCTGATGTTATTCTTGGCATAGGGCAGAGCGATTACTCAGTAGTTTCTGTTAAAGTGATCCTTTGTTAAACTTCTGCTCCAAATCCACTCCCCCCACCCCCATCTCCTCACTCTCTCTCTCTCTCTCTCTCTCTCCCTCCGTCCCCCTTCCTCCCCTCTTTCTCTCTCCCTCTCTTTCCCTCTCTCTCTCTCTTTCCCTCTCTCTCTCTCTCTCTCTCTCTCTCTCTCTCTCTCTCTCTCTCTCTCTCTCTCTCTCTCTCTCTCTCTCTCTCTCTCCCCCCCCCTGTCTCATCCAAAACAAAAAAGAGCCTAAAAAGCAGAAAAATTAAGGACATTCTGATAGCAAAGGCAGAATTGCTGAAGTTTCTTTTTACAGTGGATGAGAGGAGGGATTTTAAACATATAGTACTTAACTGGTTTTCTTTGCTTTCTAAACAAAGAAAGCCCTTTAGTTTTCAGTAGATTTAGTTTGTAGCATGTGTAAGGTAACTGAAAGTAGAAGAAACTGTCCTTAGTTCCTCCCATCCTTCACCCATCTGCTCTCTTCCCCTTTCCTACCATGACCAAGTTTCAGATAGTAACCTACATTTAGTAAAGTAACACCAATTGTTCCTGTTATTAACATGGCTGGGAACATCTCAGTGTTTGATGGCAGTCTGGGCGTTTCCTATGCTAGGAGCATCTCCAGGGCCCTGAGATGGCAGCTTCTTGCTACTGGGGTATATACGTGCACAGTCCCACAGAGAAACCCAACCATGTCTTGTTATTTTACTCCCAAAAGTTCATTGCATGTATAGAAAAATTACGCCACCCTTCAGGAAGGAATACTGTTTCTACAAGTCTTCAGCTGCTGTGTTTAGGTTGGGGGGAAGGGGAGAGAAAGAAATTGATCAGGCACCAGCTCCTTTTCCAAGCAGCCAGCAATAACACACGAGCTGCCCAGCACTGCATGAAGAGCAGGCAAGTGGTCTAGCCCTGCAGGCAGTATCCTTAGACATATATACTGGTGTGTCAGAAAAGAAGGTTGGACTGGAGGCACGCAAGGGGATAAATTTGTGTATGTTCTGAAGTCCCAAGACTTGTGGATTCCTGTGTCATAATCTAATACTTCTTTGATTTTTTTGTTGTTGTTTGTTTTTTATTGATTGATGTTATTTGTTTTTTATTGATCATGAAACTTGAACTCTGGGCCTGGGTGCTGTCCCTGAGTTCTTTTGCTCAAGGCTGGCACTCTACTACTTGGAGCCACAGCACCATTTCCAATTAACCAGAAATGGTTAATTGTAGATAAGAATGTCTCATGGGGATTTTTCTGCCCTAGCTGACTTCAAACCCTGATCCTCAGATCTCAGCCTCTTGAGTAGCTAGGATTACAGGTGTGAGACACTGGCACCGGATTGCTTCTTTGTTTTCCATTGGTTGATTGGTGATTGTTTTTTTTTCTCTTGACTAAGTACTTATATACCATTTTCAAGCTTTTCCTTTTTACAAATTTTACTACGACCATTTTGCCAAACCACACTGTTTCTTAGCTATTAGGAATACATTAAAAACACGTGAATGGTGTATTAAACCTTGTTTTAGAAATAAGTGCTCTGGATAGGCAGGCTTTAGAATCAGACAATCCTTGGTTTAAATCTTGGTCTTGTTTTGTCCATGACCTAGGAACTTCTTTGAACTATATTTTCTGTCTGTCCAATACGGAGATGAAAATATATACCTGTGGGTCATTACAGGGATTATAATTCTCAGATGCTAGGTTACCTGGTGTTTGTCTTGTTTCACTGATTGTTTACAAATGCCCTCCCACTTACTGACTCAGTTTCACAGATTAAAAAATGTAGATTGCTTAAGTAATAAATGGAAGACCTGGGTTTTGAACCCAGATATTTCAGCCTTTGGCATCTAAACTCTTTGTTATCAAGCCATATGCTATCTTCCTGATAATAAGGCACTCAATAAATAGCATGTTAAGTACTTTTTACATAAATTTTAAGTTAAAATTCACAAGTACTTACTGACACATACAAAACAGTATTATGAACTTCCTTTCAGGTGTCTTAGCCATTCTCCTGCTATTCATATATACTGTCTCAAAACAGAAGGCTAATTAAACATAAAGATTTAGAAGTTATCCCAATTACCTCAACTACTTAATTAAAGAGATGTCCTTAATAAGGTATTCTTTAGAGATGAGGATGTGGCTTAGGCACCAGCCTAAGAAGTGGAAGGCCCTGAGTTTAAACGTCAGTACTTCCAAATAAATAAGGAACTTTTGGGCTCAAAAATCATAGAAATGGCATGGCGCCAGTGGCTCACACCTATAATTCTAGCTACTCAGGAGGCTGAGATCTTAGGATCATGGTTCAAAGCTAGCCCAGGCAGGAAAGTCCGTGGGACTCTTATCTCCAGTAAACCACAGAAAACTGGAAGTGGTGCTGTGGCTCAAATGGTAGAGTG
Source organism: Dipodomys merriami (assembly GCF_024711535.1). Lineage (NCBI taxonomy): Eukaryota > Metazoa > Chordata > Mammalia > Rodentia > Heteromyidae > Dipodomys > Dipodomys merriami. Next base: position 126,534,565 of record NW_027202270.1, on the reverse strand, counting down.
CTTGCCTTGAGCTAGAGAGCTGAGGGACAGCATCCAGCGTTCAGGCCCCACAACCTACAAAAAAACAAAAAAAAAAAACTTAGAAATGCTCATATTCCACATTCCCATGTTGCTTCATTCTTAAATAATAAGGTCAGGATTGAATGAGTCAAACAAGACCCTGCAATATGCACTAAAGGTTTACTGTATTACAATATAGACATTAGTTTGTTTTGTTCATTTGTAGCTGATAATAAAAGAAGTTTCTTGACTATCAGGTTGTTTTATAGATAATACCTCCTTGTCATATTAGAGAGAAATGGGCACATAGGGAGAATTTCTGGTATCACGTGTAAATTTATCTCCACTCCACTGATGAGGTTTAGAGGGCTTCTTGAGCTCATTTGCCTTCTACCCCTGCTCCTAACAGAAACAGTTTTGTTTCCTCCTTAGTTACAGATTTATCATCAATAAATTGTTGCTGCACTGCTGCCCACTCTCATACACAAGAAAGAAAGGAAATGTAATGTCATCAGTGCAAACCTAGATGTCAGCCTGGTTGTAGATACTGAGGCAGCTCTCCACTTCAGCTGCTTGGGAACAGGCTTGTGTGTCTTGCACTGTTCAACTGTTATTTGCCACCGGACCTGGTCATCAGTTTCCACCTGTCTCACTCCTGTGGTTTGTTTCTCATTGTGTGCCTATGGTAGACTCAGAAAACAGTAGCTCTGTGTAAGATAATGAAAGACAGGCTTCAACATGAAAAACTTGATCTACCTGAGATGGTGAGCCTCAGGAAAACTACTTAATGGAGATATGATGGCAAGGCCTGTGTGAGATTGGCACCGTAGGCCACCCAGGTATTGTTCCTGGCCAAATAAAACAAATTATTCATTTGAAGGACAGAGATGAATTTATTTTTATAAACTTAAGTTTGAAGTTGTATAGGAGCTTAGAGAGTGCTTTTATTATTTTCATTTTGCTAAGTAGGAGACATAAGATGCAGGCATGTTATTAGGAGATTAAAGACCTCAAGATACAAATAATTCCCAACAGTTCCTAGCAAATGAAAAATAAAACTTGAGTCAAGTGGTAGAAAGTGTGAAGCCCAGAGTTCAAATCACATGTCTGCCAAACAAATGACTAATGGGATGATGCATGGATAAACAAAAAGATAGTTAATAAATAAAACAAATAGTGAATAAACAAAACAGATAGTTAGGGCTGGGAAGGAGGCTCAGTATAGAGTGCTTGCCTGGCATGCATGAGACCCTGGGTTCAATTCCTTAGTATCACATAAGCAGAAAAAGCCAGAAGTGGCTCTGTGGCCCAAATGGTAGAGTGCTAGCCTTGAGCTAAATAGCTGAGGGACAGCGCCCAGGCCCAGAGTTCAGGCCCTACAAACGACCAAAAATAAATAAATAAATAAAAACCAAAACAAAAAAAACAGATAGTTAAAAATAAGATCATTAAGCGATGCACTGGTGGCTAATGCCTATAATCCTAGCTGAGATCTGAGAATCAAGATTTGAAGCCAGTCTAGGCAGGAAAGTCTGTGAGACTGTTATCTCCAGTTAGCCACCAAAAAAGCCAGAAGTACAACTGTGACTCAAGTGGCTAGGGACAGTGCCCAGGCCCTGAGTTGAAGCCTCAAGGCTGGCACACACATAAACAAATAATGATGATGATGATGATGATGATGATGACGACGATGATGATGATGGTGATGATGATGATGACGACGACGACGACGATGACGATAATGATGATGAGGATGATGAATTCTCTTTTGTTAACTCAATTGAGCTTGTAATCTAAGGTCATTGAGTGTGTGTTTGTGTGTGTGTGTGTGTGTGTGTGTGTGTGTGTGTGTGTGTGTGTGTGTGTATACTTGTGCATTGTGCATGCATGTGCATGTATGTGTGTACTGATCCTGGGGCTTGAACTCAGGGCCAGGGATCACTGACTGTTTTTGCTCAAAGCTAACATTCAACCACTTGAGCCATAGCTCGGACTTTCCTGCCCAGACTGGCTCCAGAGTGCGATCCTCAGATCTCAGTCTCCTGGGTTGTTAGGCTTATAAGCAGTAGTCACTGACACTCCGCTTATTACTGGTATTTTAAATACAGGTTGAGCCAGAAAAATCCAAAGTGTCACATAATCCAAAAACTTTTACACCCTGCCACGATGCAACAAGTAGAAAATTCCATACCATGAAACTTTGTTTCATGAATGAAAGTACTAAAAATACTATATAAAGCTACCTTTAAACTGTGTGTTTACAGGGTATATAAAATATAAGTGGACTTCCTGTTTAGACTTAGGTCCCTTCTTCAAGATATCTTATGTATATGCAAGTAGTAAAAAAAAAAAACAAAACAAAACAAAACAAAACAAAAAACTGAGGGGCTGGGAAGGTGGCTCAGTGGTAGAGCACTTGCCTTGCATGCCTGAAGCCCTGGGTTCGATTCCTCAGCACCACATAAGCAAAAAGAAAAAAGCCGGAAGTAGCTCTGTGGCTCAAGTGGTAGAGCACTAGCCTTGAGCTGAAGAGCTGAGGGACAGCGCCCAGGCCCAAAGTTCAGGCCCCACTACCGCACGCAAAAAAATAAAAATAAAAAATCTGAAAAAGTTCCAACCCCAAACATTTCAGATAATGGATATTCACTCTGAGTGAATATGTATACATGTGTGTACACAAAAATACACAGTCATTTAGATATACTGTGCTTTTGCACTGCTACATTCTTAGATACAAGTATAAAAGAAAGGCTCAATTTGTATGCATTTGTGGATATCTGTATACTAAAAATATTCATATACAAAAGAACCTGTGTGTTTGTGTGCACGCACACACCTGTGTGCCTGTGTCCTTGCACATGTGAGCCAGTCCTGGAGCTTGAACTCAGTGCCTGGGCACTGTGTCCCTAAGCTTTTGTGCTCAAGGCTAGTGCTCTACCACTTGAGCCAAGTTTTAGTGTAGTCTTTTTGGTGGTTAATTGGAGGTAAGTCTCATGGGCTTTGGAGCCTAGACTGGCTTCAAAACCTGTGATGCTCAGAACTCAGCCTCCTGAGTAGCGAGGATTGCAGGCATGAACCACCAGTGTCTGGCAAGAGCCATTTTGTTGTTGTTGTTGTTGTTGTTAATGACAGTTTCATTATATAGCCAAAGTTGACCTGGAATTTACTGTGTGGTCCAAAATGGCCTCAAATTTGTAATCCTCTTACTTCAGCCTCCCAAATATTGGGATTAAAGGTGTTCATACCAAGTCTCCTATATGTATCTTCAGTATTTAAAACAATTAACAGATTTGTTTACAAATTATTCTACAAAGAATAATTTTAGAGAGAAGCAAATGAAATCTTTGCTATCTGTATGCATCTGGCAAGAGTTAGACATAGTAACAAGTTTGTTTTATATTGCTTTGGAAAAGAGACTTAAATAAATCCACTTTAAAAAGGGTGTCAGCATCATAACATAAATAAAGAAGGCAGTGTGGTGTAGCTGGGCTCAGCCACACCCCATGGGTGCAATTTCCAGATCACGACTCAGTATTTATGCAATGTAGATAGATGACTGTTGATTATGTGCTTTGGTTTCTTTTATGTGACCTACCTCAGGTGATTGGTAGGATGAATGGTATAGGGCAAAGCTGACCATAGCAAAAGCTCAATAAATGCTGCCCTTATTGTGTGCAGCATGTAAATCTACGCTCTTAATAATCTTTAATTTTTCCATACAGTATTGTCAATTATTGTAAATTGTGCCACACATCTCTAAAAATCGATTGAAATTCTATTCTCACTGAACAAATCCTTCCTTTTTTGCTTCTTCTCCCAGACTCTTGATAGTCACCATTTTTACTTTCTATTTCTATGGTTTTGATTACTTTAGGTACTTTACAAAAGTAGCATAATGTAGGATTTCTCTTTTTGTTTTGTTTTTTGGTCGGGCATGGGGCTTGAACTCTGGGCCCGGGCGCTGTTCCTGAGCTCTTCAGCTCAAGGCAAGCACTTTACCACCTGAGCCACAGTGCCACTTCTGGTTTTCTAGTGGTTTATTGGAGATAAGAGTCTCACAGGGGCTGGGAAGGTGGCTCAGTGGAAGAGCACTTGCCTTGCATGCATGTGGCCCTGAGTTCGATTCCTCAGCACCACATAAGTAAAAAGAAAAAAAGCCAGAAGTGGCGCTGTGGCTCAAGTGGTAGAACGCTTGCCTTGAGCTGAAGAGCTGAGGGACAGCGCCCAGGCCCAGAGTTGAGGCCCCATGACTGGACCCCCCCCCCAAAAAAAAAGAGTCTCACAGACTTTCCTGCCCAGGCTGGCTTTGAACCATGGTCCTCAGACCTTAGCCTCCTATGTAGCTAGGATTACAGGCTTGAGCCACCAGCGTCTGGCTGTAATTAGCTTATTTCACTTATCATAATATCCTCTAGGTTTATTCATATTTTAACATATGGAAGGACTTTCTCCTCTTCTTCCTATTCTTCATCTTTATCTTTTCATGAAAAGAGTGTTAGTATGTAGCCCAGTTTTTTTTTTTTGTTTGTTTGTTTGTTTTTTGCCAGTCCTGGGCTTGAACTCTAGGTCTGGGCGCTGTCCCTCAGCTCTTCAGCTCAAGGCTAGCACTCTACCACTTGAGCCACAGCACCACTTCTGGATTTTTCTGCTTATGTGGTGCTGAGGAATCGAACCCAGGGCCTCATGCATGCAAGGCAAGTGCTCTACCACTGAGCCATCTTCCCAGCCCGCCCAGTTTTTTTTTAAGGAGACATAAGCTGTTCCTCATATATAATAATCAAAGGAAAAATAAAGATAAAAATAAAGTCTTGTCATTACTGACAAACATTGCGAATGGAAGACCCCCAAGGACACCATACAGTGAGACAAAGGCCTTTGGAAGTATGTGAACAGCTACCCTCACCCTCGCTGGGTTTCCAGAGTTTTCTAGCATCAGAGGCTTACACAAAAGTCAAAGTGTATTAGCACTGAACAGCTCTCATCAGCCTGTAGTAGTCAGGTCAGTGATTAGTGGCTTACATAATCAAGAAAACACGTTGTCCCTGTATGTTAACATATTACCTGTGACTTTGTATATTGTGTAATAGGAACACTATCCAAATTAGAGCTGAATCAACTGTGGAGACAATGATGTCTCATGTATTTGCCCCACCAGAGTATGAAAGGGGATACAAAACAACATCGACCAACTCAAATAGAGATCGAAATTTGCTACTTTATCTCCCTTGGTTCTCGAAAGTGAATTTACCAGAGCTCTTTTATTACAGAGAGAGTTGTCAGCTCTGTTCCCCTCCAGCAAGCCTAAGTGAAAACTAAAAGGAGTGCTTTCTGGAAGGTTTTTTTTTTTTTGCTTACAGAATTTAATCTCTGACTAGTATTATCTTTCTGGTATGAGAATCCAAATCTTGCTTCCTTGTGACCTTCCAAGCAGCAGTCTGTGTTCTATCAGAAATCCCTCCTTCCCACCCACGAGCGCCCTGTGTGGTGGCAGGAGGAGGGCCTTCCCAGTCCTTTGCCTGGGACAATGCCAACCCTCAAACTGTGGTTTCCTCAGCCTTCTTGCTGCAGTGTGGCTGTTTCCCACACATGCCCAGCAGAGCAGCAAGAGTCATGTATATATTGACCAGGTCAGTAGAATCAGTCCTCAGTCGTCCAGCTCTGTCACTCCAGGACACACGGGAACAGTTCACACACTGTCTCTGCCTGACTCTAACCTGTATCCACAGTTCACTTGGAAATTATATACACAGAACCTCTGTCCTTTTGGAATGACTATCAGGACAAAACAGTTAATGTAATCTGTGGTCAGTAGAGTTGCAGGATTGGGCTAAGAAAGGGTAGGGGAACACAGGAAGGCTCATGTTTGCCTGTCTAAATTCATTCAGAGACATGCCCACTTTTAACATAGTCCCAGTGTTGTCCTAGGTTGCTTTGTATCAAATTTGATTAACCTGGGCTTTACCAGGACACCTGAGGACTCATCTCATTACTGACTCTAGGATTGCAGGTGGTGTACAACTGTAATCACTTCAGTGGTCACTCACTGTGTTGACCACTACAAGTCATAATGTAGAGCCTTTTACTGTACTGGAAAGAGGATCTGCTTCTTGTCTGTTGTATTGAGGCTTAAGCAAGTTTGAATGTGTGGTAGACTGAGAATCAGCTCTCATAGCAGGATTCCATTTGTAACAAGATCCCCCATCCCTGCATCAATGGGTTAATAAACAAGTTACAGGGACTTTTCTCATATGATTAGAAACCTGAAGCTAGGTTCTTTCAGACTCCATGGTGACATCAGAAACCTACTTTTCCTTCTGTCTCTATCCTCTACAGTGAATCCTTTCATTCTGGGCCTGACCCATCTCTAGCTAATTCTGTGTTCTCCATTAGGAAGAACTGTAAGGGAAAAAAGATAGGAACCAACCAAGTAAGCTTTCTTTAAGAGTTTTCCTAAAACATCTCATGGGCCATAACTGTGTCATATGATTATCTCTAAAGACAAAAGAGAGTAGATTGTGTTGTTGTTGTTGTTTCAAGCTAAGCATGCATTATCTAAACAGAATCAAAATTTAGGAAGAACAGGTAAAAGGATAGTATCCAGGCAAGTGTCAGTCTCCTAAGCACTAAGCCCTAACTTACTTCAGTTGTTAGGTAAAATTAAGGATTGACTTTACATAGAATATTAAAGTCTAAGGTCTTCACACAAGATTTACACCTTTAGAAAGAGGAACTTATTTTTGCTTAGGATCTACCAAGAGCTTATTTAAAATAATGTAATAGTTACTATTCAAAATCCAGAAAATGGTGCTGTTTAAAAATTACATCTATATATTAGCACACATTTGCCTGTCTTCTTGTATAGAAATTTGAGTTATTGCTTTAACAAATTATAATAGTTGGGATATTTTGCTGGTCTCTCCGTAATGTTTATTTAGCACCTGGGCACAACCATGTACAAACCACTCATGTACAACTTGGGTTGTACAGAAGAGCAGTACATTCATCAGTGGTTATAGTGCAAAGGGAGAATGGCTAAGCTGTGATAAGACATGCAAATAAAATTTTATAAGGGTTCAGGAGAGGGAAAAATGTTTCTGCAAGAGAGGATTGAGTAAATTATCTGGGATCCTAAACATATGTTTTTATTTTAAGAGTTTGCTTTCATAGCTAGTGAGTATCATTGTAAGACCAGAAAAAGATGTTGGAAAAATGCATAACCAACTACCATTCACAAAGGATTACTTCTAGGTAGCTTGTATGCCATCCCATCCTTCAGTTAATGAGGGGGAGGTTTGGGAAGGAATGGATAAATTCTTGGGTATCCATTGTGTGCCTAGTGCTCCAACTTATTTCAAGAAACCTTAATGGAATGCTGGATTAGACTGAACTTCCTTCAGTATCCCACAATCCAGCAGAGCAGTTATAATTGCTTATGAGAAAGCAAAGCTGAAGCTCAAAGAGGTTAATTTACTTGAGCAGATCACCCAGTTTGTGAGTAACCAGACTTCTCTTTGAGCCCAGGCACATTTGACAAAAAAAAAAAAAATCATGTTCTTTCCATTTTAGCCTGGGTCTCTCTCTGCCTCTTGTAGCCAAGACTAAATAGTCTCTTCTTCAAATCTAGTCTGTAGCAAATTCTACACCCCACTGGTTGAAACTGGGGCTTCACATAGTTATTTTCACTCTGCTCAGAGCTCATTTGTTACCTGCTTAAATGCTATCACAACTCTTTTTAAAATAATTGATATGTTTTTATAATAAGTAACTACAGAGTATAAAATTTAAGATACAAATTTATTAATAGCAAAGTATTAATCCCACTTCTATCTACCTTGATCCCTAAAGAGCTCTTTGCCATGGAAATTACTATTTTTTGGTATATCCTACCAGAATTGCCCTGTGCAAATACATGTGTGTGTGTGTGTGTGTGTGTGTATTAGTGTGTTGCATGTGTGTGTGTGTGTGGTTTCCCTTCTTTTAATTAGAATAGGTGCTTATTATAAACATGGTTCTCAAAACTTGTCCTTTCTCCTCTTTCTTCTTTCTGTCACTTAGATATCCCATAAAGATTTTGATAAAAAGAAAAAATTGATGAATTTGGAAATATGGTTTTAGTTAAGTTGTCTCCATGGTACATTTTTTGAGTAGTTCTTATTGATAGCAATTTCCTCCTAACATTACAGATATTCCTCACTGAAGAGTATTTTGTGGATAAAATGTAGCTCATTAGTGGATACCTGCTTATCATGTGCAAGGCTCTGGGTTCAATCTCTTAGCACCACAAACAAAGAGGATGGGAAGAAAAAGGAAAGAAAGGAAAGGAAATGGGAGGAGGAAGCATAGTGTTCTTACATCTGATTTCTTCAGCCCTCATTCTGACTTTGGTCTTCTTGCTTTCTTACACGAGGCATCCCCTGGGACAGCACATTCCTGCCTCCCTTCCTCCTGCCTGTTGGTCCTCTCCCATAGGTTTTGGGACCTTAGGTAGGGAAACTGAAGTTGAAAAGAAGGGGTTTGTATCAGAACTAGTCCCAGAAGCTTGGCTTATCTCTGGGAGCTTTAGTGACTGTACCATAGAAGTTTGCTAAGCAATCTGGACTCCATGGCCTTCCACTAAAAAACCTTCTTATATTCACATGTTTTTTTAAAAATTCTTTTTGGGTCAGACATGAAGAAGAATTAATAAAGTCCTTTTGTTTATCCTTCAGGTAGTTTGCTGAAGTGAGGGAGCATTTGGTTTAAAAGTCCTTAGATCCTCTTAACTATCAAATCACCTATTTTTTTGTCAAGCATTTTAATCAAAGATCTCCACATGAGATCCCTCCATTCTTCTTATTTCTGCCTCCCCAGACCTCTGGACTCATTTCTTGGAAATGGGACATCCCAAGGCATGAGAAGGGCCAGTGGACATTTTTCTGAATCTTCCTAATTCATCTTTTAAATCTGAAAAAATTAAAATTGAGCTGAGATCTGGTTGATTATGCCTGTAATCCTAGCTACTCAGGAGGCTTGGATCTGAAGATTGTGGTTCAATCCCCAGGATCAGCACCAAAACAAATTAATAACAATGCAAATATATAAAGGACAAAAGTAATATTAGTGACACCTAACTAAAAGGTTAATCTTTCTTTTTTTAATATTTTTTATTGTAAAGATACTGTACAGAGGGATTACAGTTACATGAGTAAGGCAATGAGTACTTTTCCTATGGAGCATTGTTATCCCTCCTTTGTTTTTCTCCTGTAAAAGGTTAATCTCTTTGGAGCTCTCATCTCATTCTACCAGGCCTAGCATGATGAAAATTCCATTCCTCCCATCTTAGCATATCATAACTACCAACAGAAGCCAATTTCAAGAAATGCTTTCACAGAAGTAGAGTTGTGGCTTGAATGGTTGAGTGTCTGCATTGAACAAAAAGGCCATGCAGGAACTTGAAGCCCTGAGTTCAAGCCTCAGTACAGCATACACATACTCATACACAAATGCTTTTAATTAAAAGTACTATGTATTTCATTGATTATATTATTTTTCTCTTAATGTGGCTTCATGTTTTTATGATACACATTGGCAGAAGTACTGATCATATTGAAGGACTAGTAACAAATTTGTGACACACACAATCCCTACTGTTAATGAAGTAAATAGGTATAAGAACTTGTACAGTATCTACTCAAAGAAAGTATGCCTCTACCTCCTGCAGATCTATGTACCTCCCTGATCTGTTGTGGAGGTTTTATACATTTATTTGTAGGTCTATCCTCTTGCCAAATTACCTTTGTGTTGATTTTTTATTCATATAATGACTGGTATTCATATAGTAGTTTTACTTTATTTTTTACTCACATATTAATGTAAGCAATTTTTAAAGTTATTTTCTTTTTTTAGCATGTATATTATATATATATATGTGTGTGTGTGTGTATATATAATATATATTTTTAAATTTTTATTTATTTGATCAACTCCTTTGTACCAGTAAAGACAATAAAAAATATACTTAAGCCAGGCACTGGGGGGCTCACACCTGTAATCCCAGCTACTTAGGAGGCTATCTGAGGATCTCCGTTCAAAGCTAGCTCCAGGCACGACAGTCCATGAGACTCTTATCTCCAATAAACCACCAGAAAACTGGAAGTGGTGCTGTGGCTCAAGTGGTAGAGCACTTGCCTTGAGCTGAAAAGCTGAGGGACAGCACCCAAGCATGCTATTTATCTTTTGACTTTGGTAAATTTATAAAAGGGCATCCAAATTTATAAAAAGGCATACTTGCTAGCCCAGGGATATACCTAATAAAACAGTATAAAGAAGGTACTTTATAAACCTCAAACACTATACTAATAGCAAAGGTACACTTAACAATTCCTAATTTTTTTTTTGGTGGGGGGTATTGGTTGTGGGGCTTGAACTCTGGGCCTGGGTGCTGTCCCTCAGCTCTTCAGCTCAAGGCAAGTGCTCTACCACTTGAGCTACAGCACCACTTCAGTTTTCTGGTTGTTTATTGGAGATAAGAGTCTCATGGACTGTCGTGCCTGGAGCTAGCTTTGAACCGAGATCCTTAGATCTCAGCCTCCTAAGTAGCTGGGATTACAGGTGTGACCCCCGGTGCCTGGCTTAAGATTATCTTTACTGGTACAAAGGAGTTGATCAAATATAAATTTTATGTTAGTCTTTCAGTCAGTAGGATGTTACTATGCTAGAATTCTAGAAACAATCCTCAAGGCCCTGTATGGTCTGCTTTTTGTCCTGGTCTCATCTCTGCAGTCTGTTGGCTCATAGTGCCCTAGCCATATGGCTTCTTCCCTTTCTTCCAACTTCAAACTATCTAGAGTTAAGAATGCTAGGATGGACTTGTCCCAAATTTGACTCTGTTTCTGGTACTTAACACCCAGAAGGAGGAAACATTCATTAAACATTCACTGAATTTAACAAGAAAGGAAGCTAAGACTGTGAAACCAAATGGTTTTTTATGTCCATGGCCAGTGACTTCTAGGCCAGTGTCCTTTCAACAAGACAACCACAACTCAGCTTCAAGAGACTCCCTTCTCTGAATCCTAGACCTGTTTTAATAGTTTCTTTTGCTCTTTGCATGGCTTTAGGATTTTAGTTACATACAGAAAATGGGTATGAAGTGAATCTCAGTCAATCTTTTTTTTCTCTCTTGCTTACAGGCAATCTTTGGCAACCAAACATTCCCTAGCTCCAATTTATGGACAATGAATAATGGTGCAGGCTGCAGAATTTCAAGTGCCACACCTGGTGGCCAGAAGCCAACCACTCTGCCACAAAAAGTGGTGCCACCTCCAAGTTCCTCCTCCCTGCTCCCTAAACCCCCATCTAATCACAAACAAATGCTCAGAAAGGCAACATCCCAGAGAGCTTCCAAGTAAGTTTTTCTGATCATTATCTGTTCAATTTCTTCAAAATTGTATTAATTCTAAGCTAATGGTAGTTTTTATGAAGTTTTTAAGACCACATGGATTGAAAACCAGAATACTTGATGGGTAATAATGGTTAACTTTGGACTCAACCATGGCTCCAAATTGCTATCACCTGGGAGCAATGGCAGCATTTTAGTGACTGACAATGCTATGGCTGGACAGCTATTGCTCTTTTCTTTTCCCCCCCAGTCCTTGAACTCAGGGCCTGGCCACTGCCCCTGAACTTTTTTCTCGAGGCTAGAACTCTACCACTTGAGCCACAGTGCCACTTCTGCCTTTTTCTGATTTTGTGGTACTGAGGAATCAAACCAGGGCTTCATGAATGCTAGGCAAGCAATCTACCACATTCCTAGCTGTTGCTCTTTTAGGTTCCCCAGGTGACAGAAGAGAGTTGTCCTCTGGCAGGATCTGTAAGCTTAGATAAAAACATTTAAGTATTCTTCATGTATCTTCTCTTAGTTACTATACAAAATCAAATCATTTTAATTTCATAAAGAATTTAACATCAGGTCAGACGCCAGTGGCTCATGCCTGTAATCCTAACTACTTTGGAGGCTGAGATCTGAAGATCACAGTTCTAAGTCAGCCTATGCAGGAAAGTCCATGAGCCTCTTATCCTCAATTAACTACCAGAAAAGTAGAAGTGGCACTGTGGCTTGGAGTGGTATTGTGCTAGTCTTGAGCACAAAAGCTCAGGGACAGCAGCACCCAGGCCCTGAGCTCAAGCAAACCCCAGGACCAACTTGTTGATTCAAGGTTAGGCCTTTGAATGGAAAGACAAGATTAAGGTCATTTACACAATTAAATTAATTGACATTAGTCCACAAGCTGTAGAAACACTATTTCTTGTACCTTTTATAGTCTTATGTTTTTTTCTACCAAAAAAAAAAAAAAAGAATTCCACAAATCAAATTATTGTCACACACCTTCACTCTCCTTCCAGCCCTTGTTTTAGCTAGTGAACTTATAACAGACTGTTAAAGCCATTTGCTTTTAGCAACCTTTCTCCAGGTTAAAACCAAGGACTTTTCAGCAGTATGTGGTGGAGGCAGGCATTTTCTGCTATATAGACCCTAGAGGGTCCTTACATACTTGCTCACATTAAGGCTCCTCATTAATTTATCCTTCCTAAGTTCAATTTTAGTTTTAAGAAAGAATCCTAGGGTCTAGAAAATAGTTTTTTTCTCTTAATGGGTGAATCAAATTCTATATTCAAATAGAAAAGAATCTATTTACGGCTCTTTTAATCCTATTGCTACCATTATTCATTTATCCAGCAAATACTTACTCTGTGCCTGCTAAGTACCAAGCACTGTTCAAAGAAGAGTTGGCATTGTAATGCCTGCAGATCTCTCCAGAGCAGTAATGAGGAATGCTACAGCCTGTGGTTGAATACTGATAACAGATGGATAGAAAGGAAGTTGTATGTCCTCCCAACCTGGAAAGAGGAGTTAAATCTCTAATGGTATAGTCCGTGGAGCCAGACTACTTCCATTCACACTGCATTCCATTCACATCCCTAACATCACTAACCTGATACCTTTGGCAAGTTATGTTAATTTCTTGGCCTCAGTTTCCTCATTTGTAACAATAGGACAGAGTAGTTTGTAAGTCAGTGGATAAATATGAACAGAGATAAATGTATATAAAGCCTGGCTCACACTAGAACTCAACCAACAGGCCTTAGTCACCCTCGGATACATGCTAAAGCCACATTGTCCTCTGCAGAGTGGAGAGGCCCACAGTAACCAGAGAATCAGTGAGTTGAAAGTAACTGTTAAACCTGCCAGTATGCTCCTTGTTTGTGGACTCCCAAGTTATTGCCGGTACCCTGAGATAGCTGGTGGACTGGTGGGGAGATGATGATGGCCCTTGGTGGCCTGTGTAGCTGGCTGGTGGACTGGACTTGTTGGGGAGGTGAACTTGGGCAGCAACTGCTCTCTCTCCTGGCAGAAGATGTGGTAGCCTCCTAGGTGGAGTTGCAGCCCTTTGTACAAATTTTGCTTTGCTGCATTTTTGTGGTTTCTTCTCTATGACAAGCAGGAGTGTGGGAAAACCGGAAACAGCTCAACATCAAAAATTCACAGAAGGGAGGAAAAAAGCAAAGATTTCTTCAGACTTTAAGAAATATAATCCAAGTATCAAAAGGCATGCTGTGAGGCACTGTTCCAGGAAATAGTTTCCAATTTGCCTTTAAAACTCTAGCACAAGCCTGTGGAGCTAAGTTAGCACTAATGGGGACCTTAATATTCTCCTGCATGGAAAATGTCCGGGGTTGTGAAGGCCCCACAGATATTTTCAAGTATTCTAGCTTTCAGAAAAAGAAATAGAATAGATTTCCATCTGAATGGACTCAAGGAAAATCTCCCTCTATTAAATATTCAGATACACTTTTAAATAAGCTTAATATTAATTTTAGGTTTACAGAAAAGTAGTAAGTCTAGTACAGAGAGTTTCTATGTACCCCTCACCCAGGTTTCCCATTGTTAACATCTTCCCCTGCCATGGGAAATAACCCTTAGTATGTTATTGCTATTGTGATCTGTACTTTTACTTTACTTGGATCATTGAAGTGACTGAATCCAGATTTTTTTTTTATGACCCCTGGAAGATCCTGAGTACCAGAATCCTCCAGGTATTTTTATTCTTCTAAAGAGATAGTTGTTCTTATATAACAGAACAGCTTAACTAACATATCTGTGATTCCATTTCATATTTTAAAATTAAAATATAAATAGCACCTGCCTCTTGGTGGGAAAAACAATTGAGTTAATGAATGTCAAGCACAGTTACCAGCACCAATACTTAATAGATGCTAAACAAGTATTAGATGTAGTTATGAATAATACCAAGACTGTGTTTCAAAAGTTTTTCAAAAAAAATTTTTTTTATTTCTGCCTCCCAAATGTATTGTTTCATTTGCTTGGATCTTATTGTAGCCTTTATTCTAGCCTGGTTCAGATTAATCAGGAGCCCTCAGTAATGACTGGTGGGACTGAGTCACACTCAGGAATGCCATAGTGGCCCCAGGAGACACAGCTAATGAGAAGTTGTAGTGAGGATTTGACCATGCCAAGCCCTGTGTCTTTGGGTTGAACTTCAAACTTCTTCTAGCACAGAAGTTGGCATTAGATAGATAGAGAAGCAATTTCCAAGAGCATCAAAGTTTCCACATCCTAGAGGGTTGTGTTCGGAGAACAATAGAACATAAAAGATGGAATGTGTGGATTTGGTGCACAGGGAATTGAGAATCACAACAGCGGGGTCCTATTTCTTTATGATAATTTTCAAGTCGCCTTCTGAATGCAGGTTTCATTTTCCCATCTGTAAAACAGAAACCACTGTCCCTACTGAATAATTAACCAAAATAGCTTGTCAATTCCGTTGAAAGCTTTTTTATGAGCACATTTGTCTTTTAATCCTGGTGCTTTGCAGCCATTTTTCTGATCCTCTCTTGGCCCAGCAATTCTTATTAGGTTCTCAAACTATTAGGTTCTCAAACTCATATTTCCTTTCCATATACCCTGTTTGCCAGTTCCATGAAGAGAATAATTTAGAATTTTCTTTCCTCACTTCTCTCTTGCTTGCTTTGACTATTTCCATAGTGCCAGTAGCCTTTCTCGACCTCCTCAGACCTTCCTTTCTAAACTATTTCTTATAGTCCAAGAAGTAGGCTAAATTAAGAGGATTGACAGCTTACGTGTTACCTTAGGAACTTGCATCCCAACTATCTTCTTTCTATGTTACCTTTAACTATACTGATACTCCCCAGGAAATATGGAGAAAGAATCCCATCTGAGGAGACTGAAGTTTACTCAGAAAAACTCATAGATTGCAGATTAATTTTAAAGGGGCCAAAGCTGTTACAACTTGGGAGATTTCTCTGACTAAAGGAACCAGACAGGCCAGGCTTGTTGGCTCAGAGGTAGAGCATACACTTAGAATGTGTGAGACACTGGGTCTGGTCCCAACAAAAGGTAGAATAGGAGAGGTGAGGATGAAGAGGGCTAAGGAAACAGAAAAGGAGGGTCAGACTAACTTCATTCCCTTTCTCTACAGAGCTCATTGCCTTTCCCTCAACATCAGAGTGAGCTCAGTGGAAATTGAAGATGACTACTGTTCTGTGTCAGCACCCAGGACAGTGGAATCTATTAAGGGCTGTGGAGGATTAAGAGGAAGGCAAGCAGTGAGAGCCAAGTAGCCCAGTAAAACCAAATACCATTAATGTGCCCCAAACATGGGTGAGGTCAGCAATATGATAGACAGTGCTCAGAGATTAATGTCAGAAGAATATAAAAACATACATAATATACTTTATATATCTTCTTTTTATCATGTGAGCCATTACAGTGAGGAGATTCTAGGACAAACTAATCAGGAGTTATTATATTAGTATGAGCGTAGAAGCTGTCAAATTAGAGATTAACTATTATCAGTCCTCCTGTTAGCCTCTTATTACATGTAGTCTAAAGAAACATGATTGAATCTGTGACGTGTCCATCCTTAAATTTAGGTTTCTCTGGCTCTTCTGCATTTCCAACATATGTAATTATAAAGTTTTCATGTTGGGAAATAAAGGAATGGAGGCATGGTGTGGGATTACGAGTGTGGCAAGGCTACAAAGGCAGTCAGTGGCCAAGCCAGAATTGGCTTCATACCACTAGAGACCACTTGTGCCATTGTCTCTACCAGTCCATCTGTACAGCAAATGCAGAGTCATCATCCTAAATGTTGCTTTGATGAAAGCACAAACTTATTCCTCTTTCTTTCCACACCAATTTTACCACTTGAATGACCAATGAAGTACTCAAAAGAAGGAAGATTTAGCGCCACTCTTAAGGTGGGAGGTGTTGGGGGATTCCTGGTAGGTTCTGCATGGAAGGGCTGGATTGATGACCAGTCTGAAAGGCTTTTATGTGATAGCTTATTCCCATGAGAATGCAGTCTGAGATATGACTAGGATACCCAGACAAACACCTTCTCACTACAAAAGGAAGAGGATAGGCATAAGAAAAGGTGAGCAGTCAGATCTGCCACTTAGGGTAGGAGAGTTGGTAGTTCATGCCTCTATAATCCTAGCTACTCAGGATCTAGAGATTAAGAGGGTCAAAGTTCAAGAACAAACCTGGCACAATGTTAGCCAGACCCTATCTCAACCAACAAGCCTCGGTGTGGTGGTTCATCTCTGTAATCTTAGCAACCTAGAAGGTAAAGGTTAGAGGATCACAGTCAAAGGTTGACCACAGGCAAGAAGCATGAGACTATATCTGAAAAATAACTAAAGCAGAAAAAAAAACCAATTTAAAGACTGAGGATGTGTTGAGTGATGGAACACTTACCTAGCAAGTGCAAAGCCCAGAGTTCAGTGGTACCAAAAAAAGGTTTGTCACTTAGATTCTGCCCTGGTCATTTGGTGGCATTAAGAGGATTTAGGTTTAGTTTGGCAGGGATGTTGACGTGAGTAATAGGTGCTAGCAATCACTCCTAAGCAGAAATCACCCTGCCTATATATGAGTCAGTGGTGGGGCACGTGAGAGTGTGGGATGATGGATCTCCATTTACTGAATCATGTTTGGGTTACTGAGTTGAAAATCTTTTTTCACATCTCTACCTGCTGATATGTTGAAATGATAATATAATTGCTGGATATTTCCCATCTCCTTACTTTTTTGTACTGTATATATACCCTTCATGTAAACTCCCATAAGGATAAGCAGATATTGAAAGTAGATTAAAAGAAAGCATTGTGGAAAAGATTCAACAAGAAAGAAAATAACACTTTATTAGAAAACAATGATTTTTCTTAGCAGAACTTAAAAGCAGAGTGCATCATGTGAAGAGTTAGCAAAAGCTCTCAAATAGAGCCAGGCCATGTGGTGCACGCCTGCTGTCCCAGCACTTAGGAGGTTGAGGCTGGAGGAGTGCAAATTTGAGGGCAGCCTGGATTACAGAATAAGATGAGGCCTACCTGAGCCATAATGCAAGATCCTGCCTTTAAAAAAAAATAGCAAGCTAAAAATGGAATGAAGTAGAAAACCCAAGCAGTGTGCAGAGAGGAAGGATTGTGGGGATGAAAATGACCTAGAGGAAAGTCGGTGAGCAGAGCAGATAGAGACCAGGCATGGAAGAGTACTTCATGCATGCAGTAAAGGCAAGCACCAAAGTCTTGAGGGTAAAGTGTGTATGCAAAGAGAGAAGTGGTGGACAGGCAGACAGGTCCAACCCAAAATAATGGCCACTGTGGCAGGCAATACTAGACAGCCCTCAAGGATATGGTAGGACTTTGAACACAACAAAAAAAAATATTAGATTGATAGCAAAACCACTTTTTTTTTTTGGTTGGTTGTGGGGCCTGAACTCTGGGTCCTTACACCCTTACCCCATTGAGAACTACTGCTCTACATGAAACTTGGTGTTTTTTTTGAAGGTATCAACACCAGGAATTACATGTGTCTGTCCACCAAAAAATTGCTTATTGAGTACTTGTTCTGTGGGTAGAGACAAAGCAGTGACCAGAGCCTATGCTTTCTTGAGGCTATATTCCGTGGAGGAGGAAATTCAAATCCAAAGTATGTAGTAGTTTATCTTATTGGTTGGTCACAGAAATCATTTAATAAGTTACATTTGAACAAAGTCTTGATTAGAGCAAGGGAATGCATTTGGAGAGAAGGAACCCCAAAACAAGAGGCAGAGCCATGGAGGTCTGTCCTTGAGCTCACTTTTGATCTCCTTGTCTTTCCATCTGCAGATCTGACCAAGCTCCTTTGTTTTTCAGAGGGTCCTCAACAGAAGGGCAGCTGAATGGACTCCAAAGCAGCCTTAATCCTGCAGCCTTCATGCCCACCACCAGCTCCACAGGTTAGTGGCTAACAGCTCTTTTCTACCTGGAACAGCTGGGAAGGTGACCCTTAGCCCCTTCCCTCCTCCCTGTGATGAGAGCTCTGGTTCAAAGAACAAACAGCCACACTCTTCAAGTATTGGCACCTGGGCATTTATATCCTCCTTTAAAATAATGTGATAGCCTGGGGGAGACATTCTCTGGAACTAACTTGCAATAAGTGAAACCTTTCTGTCTAGTGAGCTGCTATCAGAACTTCAGCATTTAGTGCAAGTGCCTTGTACTTGACTGGTATTTGGTATTCCACTGTTTCTGCAGAATTTCTGTATGTTGGGTCCCTCTCATAATTCCCACAACAGCCCCATGAGGTGGGTATCTCTTCCCATCACAGGAAGAAAGAGGCTCAGACATTTGAGAGGCTGTGGATACAGAGCTGGAGTCTGGTATTGATCGAAGTTTGTCCTGCTAATGCTGTGGTCTTTTGAGCAGCCCACAGCTCTCGAGGTAGAGGCACACATCTCCGTGAGGCTGCAGGGTTCGAGAGCCCATAATTTTCTGTCCACAGTAACTCATAAAAATACTCTAATTGTAAATGGAAGAAGATTGCTTTGATTCGTATCAACAAATATTGGTTATTGAGTACCTATGTGGAGAAGGTAACCTGTGGAATGAACAGGATAATCTTAGCTCAGGGAGCTTATGAACTCAAGGAGATAGGTATGGGAGCATAAATGGGAAGTGGGTACCGATGAACAGGGGTCATTTGTGTACTAAGGATAGATACATGGAATGACAATAGACCACACTGGACAATTGCCTTATGTCAGGTTCAGTGGTGAAGGCTTTCCAGGTAATAGCTCATGGATTACTATGCAGACATGTACTGTAGGAACTGTGTTCCTCATTTTATGGCTGAAGAAATAAAAGCACACATTATGAAATGTGTCTGAAAGACTCATAGCTAGTAAATGCTCAGGTGGTATTTATACTCCAGTGGAACTCTGGGGTCTTTTAGGATTGGGGAGGATTTCATAGAGGAAGAGACATCCAAGCCAAGACTTGAGTGTGGGCAAGTCAATCAGGAGGGGGAAGGTGTAAGATGAAAGGAGTCCCAGGAAGAAGGTATGAGGAGTGCAAACGCCAGAGACATGCATATGAGCTGTGTTCTGCAGGCTCCCACCTGTCAGTGTATCTGGGACTAGGGAGGGCATGAGCAGGCAGTGGCAAGAGAAAGATTGTGCAGCAGCAGGATCAGTTTATGAGCCATGTAAGGAACTTGCCCGTTATCTTAGCAGTAAGGAGCCATTGAGAAGTCCATGTGGAGAATGTGGTGAAGAGCTGACCTGATACACTTGAAAATGCTTACATTTCTGAGAAGTAAATTTGCTTGACAGCATCACTGGAATAAGTGCATTATCTCATTGGCTTATTGTGAGGATTAAATGAAGGGATAGAATAGAAGGGATCTGTGCCTACCTGAAGGTCAGGTAACAATATTTCTGATACGAGGTTTGTTCTCCTTTACAATTTTAGAGCTGAATTCAACAAATAACATGTATATATTCATGTCCCTTCCTCCAAAAAAAGTTACAAGAATGTGGCAGTATTTTTGTTGTTGCTGTTGCTACTGTGGTGGCAGTGCTGGGGATTGAACCCAGGAACTCGTGAATGGTAGGCAAGTGTTCAGCCTCTGAGCAACATACCCAGCTCTCAGAACACGGGAGTCACTTTTAAGGAGGTAAAATTTCTACCTGGCACTGTGATAAAAAAAGAAGTATGGATCTGGATGTCTGTGAGATTCTGGATGAAGGTGTTCTACCTGATAGGCCCCTTCACCTCCCTGGATTGCTTCAGCAGAGTTTACAAAGCCCAGAAGCTCCAGGAAACCCAGGCTACTTCATATGCATATCATTGGCCTGATCAGTACTGAAGTGAGCTGAAGAAGTTAGCATTGTGACACTGGGTCATACTTTGCAGCTATCTGACCATCAATTCATGTTTGCTGACCCTTAGTGGCATTATGTGGAAGATTTTGCCATGGTCATACTGTATGTGGTATCAGCATAGAGCTATAGAACAAAGAGAAGTTATACTTCTTATGTCCCCTCATATTCCACCTTAAGGTAACATCCTTGTTCAGGTAGCCTGTTACTTACTGCTTTGTACCAGTGACTCTTAGTGTCAAAATACTCTTGAATTTGTTCTCCTCTGTGACTTCCCTGGAGTTTCTTAGTTAAACACTGATGGGCATATTTTGTGGGTCAGGCATTTCCTATACTTTTCAATAATTTTTTTTTTTACGTTTGTAGCATTTGCAGTTGATCCCATCAAACTAGTAAGTGGCTAACTAGTAAGTGGCTCTCGGTACTCTGGTGTTTTAACCTCATATTCTGTGTTTCCTGCAGTACAACTCGTTTTAAGTTATCCTGAAGGACCAGAAAGGTATCCTGTGGAAAAGAAGTTAGGTTACCAGAAGTAACATTTTTCTTTAACCCCAAAGAAGGCAAAACACTCCATTGAGGTCTCAGGAAGTTTGTTCTTGGTAGGAATCCCTAAACTGCCTTAGAAAAATACTTAGCCCCTGTTTCCAGTAAACTCATTTGGTTAAACATGATCTTAATGAGTCCATTAATACAGTGTCTGTTTCCTGGCCCCTTAACCTGTCTGCATTTGGCTAACCTGGTTTTAAGATGTGTGATTTCATTTCTCAAGCAGTCTGATTAAGGTAGTAATTTATCACAGGGCACTATTGAAAGACAGTGCAGTCCTTCCCCCCTAATGGTGGGCTAAGTATATTCTTTTTATTATAAGAATCGGATGAGATAGTGCCTGGAATGCTCCCATGACTGCTACCCTCCTTGAATTTCCTACCTCAAACTGTATAGTCTAAGTTGTCTATGGAAGAAAAGGGATAGAGTCAGCAGATTGGGAAACTTGAGAAGGAAGCTGGAGTGAGGCTGTTGGCCCAAGGCCAAAGTCATTGCCTTTCTTTTTCTATAAACATGGCGTTCTTCTTGAGTTCCAAAGTGCTAATGGTGAGCTAAAATAGCAGAGAACAGCAGACTAGATAACTGACATATCTTTCATGCTGATTTAATCATGTCAGCTACCATTAATGTAGAGGTCTAAAGCCACACCAGCTGCCCTCAGCACTGCCTGCCCCCAGGCTCCTATAGAAGCACTGTGTCCTGTGATGTGGCCTCTTCCTGCACTCTACTCCCTTTTTTTTTAAAGATCTTATTGGTCTATAGTTTGTGGAAGAGATCTTACCACGTCTTGAAAATCAGTGATGGATTTCATTTACAGGAAGTAAGAGGCAAGTGTCTGTTTAATGTTTATCATTAAACATGGTGAAGTGTGCTACAGCTTTGTGTTCTTTGCATGAGGAAAGTCCAGCAGGACTCCAGTGACTGTGCCTGCCCACTCCACTCTGTCACTGTGATAAGAGCAAGTATCTTACCTTTATGTAAAGTAAACCCAGTGGGGCTTTATACTCTCAGGAGCTGGAGTCACTTTAATTTTTCAAGTGAAATTATTTGCCTAGTAGTTCTCAGTAGAAATTTTACTATTCTTTCCTTTATCCATTATATAGTTGGTGGGAATCCTGGTGAATGTCAGTAAAGAAGTTAAAAATAAGTAAAGCTCTTGACACGATTGCCCTAGTGTCCTATGACCTTTTTCTTTTCATGGTAGAATAAAGTCCTATGCTTTATTGCTCCCAAACACTCCTAGGGCCAAGGAGTAAGAATCTGCATTGGTTACCCACTCTCATACTGTTAGAAAACAGAAAAGAGATCATTAATGGACCTGGTGTTTGGCAGGAAGTAGAGCGACAGCATCTTCAAGAATGACAATCTCAAAAAAAAAAAATGACAATCTCCTTAACCTAGTTTTGGATTTTACTTCCTGTCCCTTGGGCCAAGATCAAATATAGTGTTAAGTAGGGATTCTTTTTCCATTTTTTCAGGACCTTTGGAAGCTCCCAAAGTCATTTTCGCCAGATCCAAACGCTTACCCCCACGATCTGGAACCCTTGCT
Organism: Dipodomys merriami; assembly: GCF_024711535.1. NCBI lineage: Eukaryota > Metazoa > Chordata > Mammalia > Rodentia > Heteromyidae > Dipodomys > Dipodomys merriami. The sequence continues at coordinate 126,512,251 of NW_027202270.1, read as the reverse complement.
GCAATTGTAGGACAGAGAAAAGCAAAGTAGGTGAAGGCAAGGCCAATTTAAGGTAATAGTAAGAATAAGAACATAAATATATACACACATATATATATTTAATTTTTTTAATCATTACACTTTCTGACTTTATGCCATAGCAAGACAGTAGTTAGGGAGAGTGACAAGGATGGATATAGTTCAATGCTTGGCATTTGTGAGGCCCTGGATTAGATCCACTTCACACAATACCACACACACACACACAATACCACACACACACACACACACACAATACCACACACATACACACACACACACACACACACACACACACACACACACACACACACACACACACACACACACACACACACACAGCAGTGAAGTTGGAGCTTCATAAAACAAAAATTCAGAAAAATGCTCCAAAACCTGGGTCAAAGTTGAGCTACGACTAGTTTGCTCCCATAATGGTCTACCAGTAGGTGGAGCTGTGGCAGTAAGGAATTTTTTTGCTATGGAAGGCTTTTATTTAAAAATGGTGGGCTCTTTGAAGCAAATGAAAGAAACTATAGCAATAATTAAGTTTTCATAGGTAAATTATAACAATATATGAGAACATGTTATATTTTGAAGATCATATTGTAATAATATCAATTACCAAAAAAATCTCTCAGTTGAGGGCTAAATAGTTTGTGAACTGGATTTACAGGTAATGGGAAGTGGAGAGGTAACAACAATATATTGTTTTTTAATTGAATTAATCAATAACACTTTTGCTGAGTTGTATAAAATATGCCACAAAACAAGTAATAAACCCTTCCTACACCCATTTAAAAAAAAATCTCATACATTGAAGGAACTGTCCAAACTTAATCTTATGAAGCTGTATCTATACATACTAAATGCTGCTCTGAGTACTGTATTCCCAACTGTGGCCTTCACAACTTTCCAGAAAAGTCTGTGAAACCTTGGGACTGTGATGTTTCCTTAGTGGCCCACCTGCTATAAGTTTAATATTCTACTTATCTCTCAGGGAATACTTGAGAAGCATTATTCATTAAAATGCCCCCCAGGAGAGCAAAGGAAAAAGGAAAATTATTTACCCACCACAGGATTCATTTACATTGGATCAGAAAACGTCAAATATCTTTCTCCTGCCCATCTAAAATCTTCTTAGAATGAAATGAGAAGAGACAGGAGTATCAAATCCCTGGCTTGGTCATCTACCAAAATGTACCCCCAAAATCTGAAAATAACCAGGGTTCTATGGTAACACTTAGCCTGTGGCCCCTTCATGTTGATACTAAGCATCCTGTCCAGAAAAGAACTCATAAAATACAGAAAACTAAAGTGAGAAGGTCAGAGTGAATGTGACATCAAGCTCCAAACCAAACTGAGGGCCTGCCAAGAAGTACTTGTGTCCATGCATTTCTAGGACTGTGAGCTTTGGGCTGGCCATTGCTATGATATCACTTTCCTTAGTATCCTTTACAGCCCACTCTGAACATTGAGTGGCGGTATAGACCATCACAAAGAAGCCTACTTCTTAACTTGCTAATCTATTGCAAATATAGCTCCCTGAGCCTGAGCTGTCCATATACAGGGATGGCTGAGACTGTGAGACATGCTAAATATACATGGGCACAGAATATAGAGCAGGCCCAAATCTCAGAAGGCAACTACCCAGAACCAGGCCCAGCAGCCTGGCATTAGCAGATAACACTGGGCTGCCTCTTCTTGAGCTGGGAAATAATGTAGGTTACAGTTAAGAGACAAAACCCCACAGGTCACAGCTCCTTACTGAGGCATTTTTTTAGTAGCAAATGAGTTTTAGAGGGTCAAGATCCCTTCAGCTACAATCATAAGTGAGCATCATCACAAGTTCTGACAGTCCTGGAACCTTTTCAAAGATGGTTTTAGTGAGGCAGTGAGGTTCACTGACAGGCTTACAGTGTGTTCACGTACCTTGTTACATAATATTGAGAAGATACTATTTGTCTGTATCAAAAGACATTGAAAAGGTTTTGTTAGTCCCCTCTATGCTGTCCCAGCTTAAATATAGACATTTTTGTTTGCTTAGATTCTATTTTTTTAACTATATTTGCTTGCTTTCTGATTTCTTGATCTGGCATTTGGGGAGCTTATAGTCCTAGAAAGAAGCTGTCCCACCCAGGGATAGTTCATTCCTGAAGATACTAACAACTTGTTCATAAGCATACCTTTTATACATAGACCAGCCAGCTCCAAGCCTATGCTCCCAGCCACTCTCTTTATCTAACACTCCCACACCAAACTAAAGCCTCCCCTGCCCTGATCATTCCAAGGCCAGATTCCACTCAACTAGAGTACTAAAAGAGTCCCAGAGCTCATGGGAATTTTTCAGACCAGCCAGTCCCAACCTGTTTATTTGCCATGCCTTCTTTTTATCCACAAAACCCCAGTGAAGACTGTATCTTCCTAGACTCCCCTCTTCCACCTCCTGATGGACACCAATAATTTCCCTCTGACTTGCCCTCCCCACCCACTTTGAGAGCTGTGAGTATAATGAGTTTCTTCCTTCTAAGCCTTCTCTTCCGTGGCCACACTGCCTTTACCATACCATATCCAATATGACATCCTTTAAACAAACATCATCAGGAAGGTATCTTTAATTTGCAGCACCAGAGACCAACAAAAGTATTCATCAGGTTATTACCACTCAGTTCTAAGCAACTGTCTCAGCACTTGGTCATAGGCTTTATTACACACGTGGTGTGTTCAGCTTTGCTGCCAGTTCAATCTGACTACAGCCACACAAGGATGTAGATCCCTCCACATGGCAAACTCACCTGGCTCCCAGCCAGTGGAATTTCATGCTCTCCTATCCTGAGGCCTCTTTCATTTCATTTAGTAACTGTTTATACATTCAGAAACAAAACTCAAGTGTATCTGAACAGCCTGGTTGGAAGAGGGAGGAAGGGAAGAACCGTGGCTATGCGTTAGGGTGAGATAGGAAAGCACCCACCCAAATGGGGACTCTTTTGCCTTAAAGAAGAGTAAAGAACTCAATTTCTGAAGTGAGTTAAGAAACAGACTACTGAGAAAGATAGCATCTGAAAATTGATATTGTCTCTTGCTGAGCTGGCAAGATCCCAAGAGAAGAGTTGTTAACAATTGCTACTTTGTTATAAAGAGACAAGGGAAATACAGGAGCCCCTTTCTCAGATTACACTGTGTCTGGAAAAAAAAATGCCTGGCACCCTAGCTTTGTTAGACTTGTACCTACCACGGCATCTTGTAGCAGAGTTGTGTGGTCCCAGGTAAGGCCCATTCACCTTGGGTGGAAGAAGATCCAGCTCAGAACTGGGCAAGTAACCAGCATAACATTGCAAGTTTTTGTACATATCACCCCTGGGTATGGAGCTATCCTCTGTGGTTATGCATGTGGGTATGAACCCACACACCTTGCTCCTAGTTTCAATGGCATGCTTGTTATAGCCACGTACTTTACCGTCCTTGTATCCTCAGGATATAATTGTTCCTGATGTTCTAAAGAAAGAAAATGGCATGCTAAGCCATGCCTGTCTTTGGAAAAAGAAAGCTTTACAGATGGAAATAGTTACAGCTCTGCTTACCTGATTGTAGAGTTTGAACTGGGCTCCAAAGAGTGTAGGTGTTTAACTGCAGGGTGTGGACAGTGATAACTTAAAGTGCATTGCCTTGTTGACATGAATGGCATTGATATTTATCCTTTATTCCTTCAAATTACATTATAAAGAAAAGCCTCTATTCCCTTCAGTCCTCAGAGTGAAGGACATCACAGGTCCAACTTGAAACAATAGTCTCTTATACTCTGTTCTCATTTTGCAAACGTGCAGGTATTTCCAATTAGCACCAAGGTTGTCAAAGGCCTCTCTGCTCTTGAAACCTCAATCCAAGTAATTGGTCTCTCATAGCAAAGAGGAACAGCTTGAATATCCCTTTAGTTACATCAGTGAAATATAACACGCATGCCTAGTAACTCGGGTTCCTAGTAACTTGTTTCCACAGCAGAAAATGGGTGGTACAAGTCAGAAACTAACCTGGTTATAGGATGGTGAGCTGGTGAGTTGAAGAAAAAAAGTCAGCCGGTTGGAAGTTGCTGCAATCTTGTTATTTATTTGTTTCTTGTTAAGTCTTTCATCCTTCCACAGACTTCTAATTTGCTTCTTGTGGAAGTCAAGACATATGACAAGCCAATAGGAAGATACTTTGATATTTGACAAGATTTTTTTAATGTATTATTGCTGAGCTGCAAATTTTGAGATAATGAACTATCCACAGTTATCAGATATCAAAATGTGCAATTTGTGTAACTGCATACCCACATGCATACATGTGTATATGTGTGCGCGTGCGTGTGTGTGTGTGTGTGTGTGTGTGTGTGTGTGTGTGTGTGTGTGTGTGTGTGTGTGTGTGTGTGTGTGTGTGTGTGTGTGTGTGTGTGTGTGTGTACCTCAGTGCCTGAGTGCTGTCCCTGAGCTTTATTTTTTTTTTCCATTCAAGGCTAGCACTCTATACTTGAGCTGCTGCTCCACTTTTGGCTTTTGATGGTTAATTGGAGATAAGAGTCCCACAGACTTTCCTGCCCAGGCTGGCTTTGAACCATGATCCTTAAATCTCAGCCTCCTGAGTAGCTAAGATTCTGGCATGAACCACTGGTGCCTGGCTTAGAATATGCAATATTTAAACTGCCATTCCTGTTTAGAAATGTAAGTCCCCTTGGGCCTTTTTTGTATATGTATTTGCCCTGCTCACTGTCCTCCTCCGGAATAAATCACTACTGTGTGAGAGCAGCCTCATCTCTTTGTGGAGGAGTTGTCTATGGTAGCCTTTGATCAGCAAGAAGAGAGACACCTTCAATTACCTTTGTTAAGGAAGTCATTGTATATAAACATGGGGATGAAACAGCCCCAGAAACCAGACCTCACGGCAACCAGCCACCTTATTTGGGATAATTGTAGCTCTGCTGACTGAGCAACAGCTCTATCAGCCCAGCCCTCTGACCAGGTCATCTCTGTCCAGATTTCCACTGCCCAACTCCATGGCTACTCTCACCACCTTGTTTGCATTCAGTCTTCAGAAGATACAATCAGATTACTTCATTCATTCATCCAGCAGTGGCCATTGGTGGGCTGTCTCCTTGCTAAAAGATAGGCAGTGGTTGCCTTGCATTCAGGTGCCAGCCTGGGGCTGCCATTTATGCTTTCCTTGTGATTTTCTCAGGTGGGACTATAGGTAGACAAGTATGAGGTAGACTTTTCATCTTTAGCATAAGATTTTAAGAGATAAAATGACATGTAATAAAACAATAAAATAGAGAAATTTAGGGTCAGAAGGTAATGAATTTTTTCAAAAATAAGGGCAAGCCTAGCCCAATGGCTCATGCCTATAATTGTAGCTACTCAGGAAGCTGAGATCTAAAAAAGTTCAAAACCAGACAAATCCATGATAGTCTTACCTAGCAAAAAGACAGAATTGTCATGGCTGAAGTGGTAGAGTACCAGCTGTAGCAAAATAAGAGCACAGGCCCTAAGTTCAAGCCCCAATACTGGCATAAATGATGGTGATGATGATGATGATGATAAATTTACTATAATTGAGTGAAACTTGGCTTTGAATCTCCTAATAGGAAAAAATTGAAACATGATAAATTAGAATATACAGTTTGAACAATCAAAAAAGAACAAGAAATACTCTGAGGAAGATTAAGCTTTCTCCTCTTTATTATTCTAAAAGAAGTTTTTATATTCTTTATTAGAGTAGGCCAAATGTAGTAACAGTGCCCTCAACAAGCAAACCAGCAGTGTGTTTCATATGGCTACTTCTTGGTATGCCCTATATAAGGACATGCCAATGAAGGCGGCCTTGTGAAGAGACAAAGCCATTGTGGTCTGAGTCTGCAGTGCACATAATCAGAGTAGGACAATAAGTACTTAGAGGGCTGGATGAACCACAGGTGGCCTAGACTATCCTTAAACACAACCTCTCTTAAGGAATTGCTTGGTAATGACTAGTTGTACTCTTAAATAGGGCCCAGGCTTTTGTTATCTTACTGTGTGAAGATGCCTTATATACTTTGGGAAGCAAGTGGTAAAAGTAACATTCTCCAAAACCTGGAAACTAAGCAATATTCTCACCCCATCGTGTAGCCTGTGTGTTTTTCTGCTCATTTATTTGCCTAACTGGGTACCATCTTTCCCCTTTGCTTGTCTCTACCAAATATGGCTGACTCCTGTTTGTTGCCCCTGCCCCTGCCCAGTTCTCTCTAATTTAGTTGTTACCAACTACTTAGAAAGAACTCTGACTACTCCTGGTTGACATTCTGGGATCTTTGTAGATTGACTGTTCCAGCAGCTATGATTTCCTGAAAGGCAAAGGTCAGTTCCAGGTTTATTCAGAAATCTCAACACAGCCTAAAGTGCAGAACTTAAGTTTTGCCAACTAGACAAATGAGTGAATTTTCATTTTTCTTTCTTTTGCTGACAATTTGAATACCTGTGTATGTATGCAAATTGTTCCTGTCCCTTAGGAGTCCAGTTAAATTTTTCTCCTCCAACATTCTGTATACATATAAGTGTACTTATTGGGCTGGGATGTAGCTCAGTGGCAAAGCACTTAGCAAATGCAATGACCTGGGCTCGATCCCCAGAACCAAAAAAAGAAAAGACAAAAAAAAAATACAGTTAAAAAAAATTAGTGTATTTATTTTGTCTTTTTCTTGGGGCTTGAATTCTGGGCATGGGTACTGTCCTCAAGCTTTTGTGCTCAAAGCTAGCACTCTACCTCAGCTTCACTTCCAGCTTTTTGTGATTACTTGGAGATAAGAATCTCATAGACTTTTCTTTCCTAGCTGACTTCAAACCAGTATCCTCAGATCTCATCCTCCTGAGTAGCTGGGATTACAGGTGTGAGCCACTGGTGCTCAGCTGTCTTTTAATCATTTTTAATCCCTAGGGGTTTAAATTAATACCACAAAGTACACTGCACTGTATTTTTTTTTTTCATCTTCATTGGTTACTTTTTAGGAGAATTGTTTCTTCAGTAAGACCATAAACTGAAGGTACTGTTACAATCTGTATATTTCCAAAATCCCTAGCGAAAGCTAAATACTTTATTGCCTTGTAATATAGACCTTAAAGGACAGAATAAATATATAAATACATGTACATAATTTTCGAAATAATAGTCTGATCTCTCTTTTTGACTTAAAGTAAAATGCCTAATCTAATGCAGAGTTCAAAATATGTAAGAAACGTAACAAAATATAAAAATAATAATAAATATTAAACACTTTTCAAAAATAACTCTTCTTGTAAATTACCTAATATTTGTATCCTGTTTTGTACAGTGTTGCAAAACCACTTTATTTAAAACAGCAAATGGACATTAGTCTTTAGATCGTGACTTCTAGCGTGCATTTATAGGCTGTATGTTTCTGTGACAAAGAAACACATTTGTTTATCACAGTGCAGATTTCAGAATGAAGTACTGACCAGACAAGGATATTGTGATTTTTGGCCAAAAGTTACTTTTTCCTGCACCAACTCATGGGAGCCTTTAAATTTTTATCACACAATCAAGTTTCACTTTTGAATGCTGAAAGATTTCATTTTTAATTCTTCTACTCTTGCATTAATTTTTTTAACTTTTTTTTGTGCCAGTCCTGGGACTTGAATTCAGGGCTTGGGTGCTGTCCCTGAGCTTTTTCATTCAGAGCTGGCGCTCTACCACTTGAGCCATGGCTCCACTTCGGGCTTTTGATGGTTAATTGGAGATACGAGTCTCACAGACTTCCCTTCCTGGGCTGGCTTTGAACCTCGATCCTCAGATCTCTGCCTCCTGAATAGCAAGGATAACAGGCCTGAGCCATTGGTGCTCAGCTAACTTTTATGAATTGTTTATGCAAAGAAGTGAATTTGAATTCTCACACTGGACATGAACATTATACTTTGCTAAAGATCTCAGCAGTGTTGAATGTAGTATAAAATTTGTCACCTAGTTCTGGAACCAAAAGTAGTGCTTTTCCTTTACATTTATACAGTCTTCTCAAAAATGAAATTGAAGGGGCTGGGAAGGTGGCTCAGTGGTGGAGCACTTGCCTTGCATGCATGAGGCCCTGGGTTCGATTCCTCAGCACCACATAAGTAAAATGAAAAAAGCCAGAAGTGGCGCTGTGGCTCAAGTGGTAGAGTGCTAGCCTTGAGCTGAAGATTAGGGACAACGCCCAGGCCCAGAGTTCAGGTCCCACGACCGGACCAAAAAAAAAAAAAAAATGAAATTGAAGTTCTCAACTTTTCCCTTTGCTCTCCCTTCAGTTCATATAGCATTGCCATTTCCCTTGTCAGTAACAATATTTAAATTCTGTGAGAATTCAGAATGCAAGTGGAAATGAAAGAATTCTGAAGTTGGACTGTGGAAACCCTGACACTTCTCACTTGTCAACTCTGACTGATCAGAGCCTCAGTTTCCTCAGTAACACAATAGAATAAAAATATCACTCTTACAACACTGATGTAGAGATCTTAGATGATGTCAACAGTAGAAAGACACCGTGGTTTTAAAATTGAAAAGGTGCACAACTAATCAAGTCTACAGCAAGATACTACTCACTAGGATGACCACTATTGAATAACCAGGGTTAGGAAGATGTGTGCTGCTGACAGAAATATAAAATGGTGATAGAAAGATGGTATAGAAAACAATTCTGCAGTTACTCAGACTTTAGAAATAGATACTAGAAATAAGAGTAGGAGCCAACAATTCTCCTTAGCAGGACTGCAACAGATTTTTATACATCTGTGTTCATGGCATCATATTCACAGTAGCAAAAACCATTAGCAGATGTGGGTACAAAAGAGATGTGGCATGGACACACAGTGAATGGAATAGTACTCAAGCTCAGAAAAGAAGGAGATCCTGGCACCTGCGACAGCCTGACGGAACCTGTTACCCAGAAGCAAATCCTGCATGATTTCACTAACACATCAGGGACCTAGAGTAGTCAAAATCCCAGAGCCGGAAAGCAGAATGATACTTAGAAGAGGGGAGAATGTGAAAGGTTAGTGCTGAGTGGGTACCAAGTGGCAGCCTTGCAAGATGAAGGATTGTGCAGCTAAAGGTTAGGATGGTTTTACAACAGGGTGAATGTGCATACTGCTGACAAACTGTGCTGAAAATTGCCAAGATGGAAAATTTTATGTGTATTTTGTCACACACTCAAAAATGATGATGAATTGTGTAGGTAATAGTCCCAACCTTACAGAGTCAGTGTTCTTATTTTTCCAGATTTACATCTGGGGAAAGTAAAGCAGAGAGAAGTAACATGTCTAAGCCTCACAGCCAGAGGTGGAGCTGCAATTCTAGCACAAGCAGCTCTACATCCTGCTGCCCTGTCCCCTTACCATCAGAGTCCAAACACTAGGCCCCTCAGGTGATTTAGTTTTATCAACTTCCTTTCCTAATGGAGCTGAGTGGCTGCTGGCCTGGCCCTGTAGCCTCAGCCTCCCTGCAGTGTCTGGCCGTTATCTCAAATTGCTCAGCAGGGGATTCCTGGCTGTGTGGGGCGCCTGTGGTTTAGGCTGGCTCTTTTTGTAATCCATCCATTTAATTTTCCTGTCTTTAGATGGAGCCAGACCTGGAAAGGGGAGGATAAGGAGCCAGGCGGGCCTTCTGCTTCCATGCCCCTGGGTGGGGTTGGTAATCTTTTCCATACTGCAGCTGGACACAGACAGAGGAGGGAGCTTGAGACCTCTGCAGCAGAGCTAGGGGAGGAGGAAATGTAGCAGGCGGGGTTGAAGGGATGGGGGAAGGAGAGAAAGAGGGAAGCAGAGAATGCAGGGATCCCCCCTGGGTTATTTCAAACAGTATTCCCTGCAGGACAGCCTCAGTAAGGGAGTTCTTTTGCTCCTGTGTCCAGAAGCCAGAGACAAGACATCCAGAGAGAGCTTCTCTCTCTCCTGAGCCTTTAAGCACTGCTCACAGTGCTTTGGTTCTAGATGGGACTAGCAGTGTGTCCAGTTTCAGGGAAGAAGAGGTGGAAGGAGAAGACAGCTCCAACTCCATCTGCCCTCCTTTACAAAGCTTACCTGGGAGTGTGGCAGTTGTAAGGAATAGAGCAAGCAAGCACTACTGCCCACACTGGAGCCTTTCCCGCAGCTCCAGGAAATGGACTTTTTAGGAAAGTGGGAGAATGGATGTGGGTTAAGTAGACCAATTTCTGTCCCAGCACATTTCCATGGCCTCTCTAAGAGAGAGCAAGCCTCTGCCTCTGCTGCGAAGACAAACATTTCTTCCCTGGCCCTTGCACTTGGAGCAGGGGTCCCTATTACCTGGAATTTTGAGAAACATTTGAGAGTCTGCATCTCTTCAAGGGTTAAAATAACAACTTACTATAAGTTATGTGAAGGAAGATGGGGGGGAAAGAGGCAGAAAGAAGAAATCCTGTAAATCCGTTAATTAAAATTTTGAACTCATTGTAGGTAAATTATAAACCTCTAGTGTTCCACATCCATTTGCTTAGTTATTTACTAGTTGTTCTTATTTACCCTTCAGCAGAATATGTGTGCTCTTTTTCTTTTTTTAATGCGTGTGCTTTTAAATTATTCAGATTAACATTCTTGGAAGCTTCATTTTATTACAGTAGGAAATTCTGTTTGCAAATGTATTCTGAGGATTTTGCTCACAGCACAGCTGCTTTAAAAACTGGGAAAGGTTATTAGTATCCCATTTCATTTAAAGAAACATTTTCTTGTGTTCTAGTCTGTTGAATTTCTCTAAAGAGAATAGTATTGGGGTCTGGTAGCATAGTGATCTAAAACAGAAGTGTGCTTAGCAGTTGAGTCTGTTTTAAACAAGATCTAAAACAATTGGTGAATAGGAAAGCTATGGTAATTCTCATTCTCTCTCTCTCTCTCTCTCTCTCTCTCTCTCTCTCTCTCTCTCTCTCTCTCTCTCTCTCTCTCTCTCTCTCTCTCTCTCTCTCTCTCTCTCTCTGTTTCTCTCTTTTTGGGGGACAGATGGGTTTAAACTCAGGACCTCACTTGAGGCCATGTCCCCAGCCCTTTTTGCCTTGGTTATTTTCAGATGGTGTTATGTTTTTGCCTAGGACCAGCCTAGGTACAATCTTCCTACTATGCCTCCCACATTTTAAAAAAAAAAAAACTATAGACATGAACCACCATGCTGAGGATCTTGCTTTTTGCCCTAGCTGGTCTTGAACTGCATTCTCCCAGGTAGCTGGCATTACAAGTGTGTGCCAATGCTGAAACAAACAGTACAAAAATCAAGACAGCTATGGCATGGAGTAGATCAGTAGAATAAAATTAAGTGCCCAAAAAGAAATCCATCCATCTATAGCCATTGATTTTCAACAAGAGCACCAAGAATACACAATTGAGAAAGAATCATCTCTTCAACAAATGGATTATTGTCAGAGACTTGCATCCAGAATATATTCCAAAAAATTCTACAGCTCAGCAATTAAGAGGCAACCTAATTTTAAAAGTGAGCAAAGAATTTCAATAGCTGTTTCTCTAAGGAAAATAGAGTTATGGCCAATAAACACCTTGAAAAGATGACAGAAATGCAAAACCAAGATGGGATCCAGTTTATACCCACTGGAATGGCTGCAACTAAAAGTTTTAAGAAGTGTTGGCAAGGATGAGGAGAAACAGATCTTCATACACTGCTGGTGGATATGTAAATTAGATAGCTGTTTGGGAAAAACTAGGCTGTTCCTCAAGTGATTAAACAGAGTTACCAGATGATTCGGCCATCCCAAATCTTAAGTATATATTCAAGAGAAAGGAAAACATGTCCACATATTATTTGTACATGAATATGCATAGCAACAATACATGTAATAGCCAAAATGTGCAAACAGCCTAATAGATGCCAGATAGTAAACAGATAAAATATAGTATACATACAGGGAAATATTTTTCAGCCGTAATTAAGCATGAGGTGAGACATGTCTGCAGTTGCAGCACTTGGGAGGTTAAGACAGGAACATCATGAATTCAAGGCCAGCTAGCTTGGGCTACATGATAAGTTCCAGGCCAGCCCATGCTACATTACAAGATCCTGTCTCAGTGTCTCCTCCCATTAAAGAAGCAAAACAAAAAGCAGCACTGATAACATGCTAAAACATGGATAAATCTTAAAAGCATGTTCAGTGAATAAAAACTGTCACAGAAAGCCACATATTATATAAAATGTCCCAGATAGGTCAATCCATCAAGAGAGAAAATAGATTAATAATTGTCCACTCTGGGTCTAGGGAAAAAAGAATGCACAGTGACTTTTCTTGGGGATAGGCTTTCTTTCTACAGTAATGAAAACGTTTTAAAGTTAGAGTGTAGTAATGGTCACACAACTCTGAATACAGTAGAAAACACTGACCAATGCACTTGAAATGGATAAATAAAGATGTAACATGTATATTAATCTACCTTGAAAAGTTAGTAGTTGATATTTTTGATAGTAGAAAATAAAAATATTCAGTACAAGCAGTCAACTTGTATTTTACTTCTTAAGTAGGCAAACTAATAAGTATATATTTGTGTGTTTTGTGCATGGACTCAACTAGTGTTTGACTATCTCCTTGGTTGCAGATGTGCTATAATGTCTTTTAAGTGGAAAGACCTGGAGCCCAGTGTTGACCTTAGGATTTTACACTCCTAAGTAAGCTGGTGTGCCTAGGGGCCAACAGCTGTCCCTTGATCTGGCCTCACTTGCTTTCCCCCATTTGGAAAGGTGTTAGCTCCGTGGTATTTCTGTTGCTGTAGTCAGCACAGAGCAAAGGAAGACCCTGACTATAGTTTTACAGCCTTAAGCTTCATCTTGTGCTCCAAATCCACAAAAGAGCAGCTGAGAATGGAGCTAGCTGTGCCACCAATTGCTTCTCTTCCATTGTTAATCCCTGTGCTTCTCCTGGGCACCCTTCTTTTGACACCATCCTGTTGGTCAATATGATATGGCTGAACAAGTGGTTGGTGCTTTGAAAAGTGACTCTAGAGGTACCTCAAGTGACCCAGCCCTGGCTGGATGGGATACTCCTGCCATTCAATCCAGGAAGCACCACAGCATGTCTGGGCCTACCCTTTCCATTCACACTGGGTCTGACAAAGGAGGTGGCCCTGTTGCCAGCAGCATTCCATTACTTAGCAAAGGCAGGGAGAAACTTAGGGCTCTTACAGAAAAGTTTGTGCTCTGACATTTGAGTTTTTAGATCATGGTAACGGCTAGTTTGTGATTGGGGGGCGGGGGGTTATATGTAAATATCCACACATATATGTATTTATGTACATGTACTCTGTGTTTGCAGGTATGCGTGCTTCTGCTTTACTCCATCACGACCTGGTCAAGATGATATGGTTTTACTTAAAAATTCATCCATCTCTTTCACAAACCCTGGACTTTGTGAAAATGAAAACAAACCCAAACCATTATGAGTCACTTTTCAGTGTGTGTGGATTCTGTTAAAGAGAGTACTAGAATTCAGCTAATTGTATTCTAAGTTACAGGTGACTGCTGGACAGGAATTCCCAGCTGTGTCCTGGGGTAAAGGAAGCCCAGATGGTCGTCCTGTGCCTGGTGGTTGGGGAAAGGAAGGGAAGCATCTTCTCCCATCCCCAGCACTCCCCTTAGCTCCTGTAGGAAAGGGAGTAGCAGGAAGTAGAATCTGCCCTGGTCATGGGAGTTTGGAAAGAAACAAAGCATGATGTTATGAAGAGCAGGTTAATCCCAGTATTTTACTTCCCTTTCAGAAAGAGTGGGGGCAGGGTTGCCGTATAAAGTATTTGGTTTCACATCTGTTCCAAGAATTATCCTCAGCATAAATCCATCTTTCTTTTAAGCATCCGAAAGCATCCCAGGAGCTGCTGCTCCTGCCCTGCCTCTCACCCTCTCAGTTTATTTCCTGGCCACAGAGCAGCTGACAGATTCTGAGAGATAATCTTGTCATTGCTACCAAAGGAAAGGATCTGGGAGTCATATAGGTCAGAATTTCTGTGCATCAGAAGTATCACTGCACTCTGCTTTCAGCAAAGGGTTTAGAACAAAAGTGAGCAGCACAGCAGCTCAGCAGTACAGCATAATGAAGAGGGTACCCGGCTGAGAATTGGGAGAAATGGGTCTCATCTCAGTTTTACTATGTGTGATGGTTAGACAAGTCACCAAACCTTTGGGCTCAGGGCCCTCAGCTATAAAATAGGAGAATGCAGACCAGGCACTGCTGGTGGCTCATGCCTGTAATCCTAGCTTCTCTGCAGGCTGAGATCTGAGGACAGTTCAGAGGCAGCATAGGCTGGAAAGTCCATGAGACTATTAACTCCAGTTAAACACCAAAATGCAGGAAGTGGTGCTATGATCCAAGTGGTAGGTCACTTTAGCCTTGAGCTAAAGGTCAGGAACAGAGCCCAGACCCTGAGTTCAAGACCCAACGCGTGCGCGCACACACACACACACACACACGCACACGCACACACACACACGTACAAGTACGTTTCCCAGCATATACTTGTTAACACAAGTTTTTGTGGTCATACTGATTTGAGGAATGCTATCCGCTATATGCTAGTTCTGAAAGACTTGTAATATATTACCATATTAAACACTCCAAGGGGTCTTTCAATAAAGGAATTTATAACCCAGTATTTCTCAGCATTGATCTGACTTAGAGCCATTTTTCCTACAATGTTGAATATCTTGACATTTTGAGCAATGAGATTTAACTCCAAAATGCTGCAGATCTGCAATCTGTCACATACTGTGTTACCACACTCAGTCTAAAGTAATTTTCCCCTTTCAAATCTCATTTTTGGAGAATGAGAAACATTTCATATGGAGCAAGGTGACTTCCAGTTTTAAAAACTGTGAACCGATTGGGGTGGGAAGGTGGCTCGGTGGTAGAGCACTTGCCTTGCATGCAGGAGGCCCTGGGTTCGATTCCTCAGCACCACATAAGCAAAAAGAAAAAAACCGGAAGTGGTGCTGTGGCTCAAGTGGTAGAGCGCTAGCCTTGAGCTGAAGAGCTGAGGGACAGCGCCCAGGCCCAGAGTTCAGGCCCCACGACCGGACCCAAAAAAAAACCCAAAAAAACAAAAAACAAAAAAAAAACTGTGAACCGAAGCACCAAACCAGTTATTCAGCCAAGACAGAGCTACAACTAGACTTGGGAAAAGTTCAGAGATGGCTATTTGCACCCTTACCTGTCAAGTGCTTTTATTTCATGTGGACTTGGGTATGTATTTTGATGAATTATTCCAAGAATTAATTATGCTCCACCCATTATTGGATGCACTAAAGAATAACGAAATCAATCACAAGACTCTTGGTCTATAATTTAGAGTATAAACGTATACAAGGAAAAACAAAATTTCAGACTTCAGAATAGGACAAAACATGATTATAAATCCTTACCTTCATAATGTGAGCCACTTGAGAGAAAACATGTGAAAATAGACTCAAGCAAAGGAAATGTTTTTTATAGTACCATGGGAAAGTAGCCATTTCATCTGGTATAAAGGAGCTGGCTAAAAATTAAGTCCTGTGTTGGGGGCTGGGAAGGTGGCTCAGTGGTAGAGCGCTTGCCTTGCAAGCATGAGTCCCTGGGTTCGATTCCTCAGCACCACATAAGCAAAAAGAACAAGAAGCCGGAAGTGGCACTGTGGCTCAAGTGGTACAGCGCTAGCCTTGAGCTGAAGAGCTGAGGGACAGCGCCCAGGCCCAGAGTTCAGGCCCCATGACCGGACCCAAAAAAAAAAAAAAAATTAAGTCCTGTGGTCAGCCTTGGAGGTAGAGATGTGGCTCAGTGGTAGAATACATACCTAACATGTTTAAGGCCCTGGGTTCAATCCCCAGCACCAGGAGGCAGGGGCAGGAAGTGGGAGAGGGGGAAGAATGTAAGTTCCACCCTAGACAATCCTAACTTCGTAAAATGTATGGCTAATGACAAAACTTTTGTTGTTCACTCTTGTTTTCAGTCTTGCTACAATAGCCCAAGCCAGCTCAGAGCTACATTGCTCCTGTTTTAGCCTCCCAAGTGCTAGAATTATAGGTGTTTGCCACCATATCTAGCTATGGTAAATCTATTGAGAAATAAAATGGGTGATTTATTTACTCACTCAGTTTAGAGAACTGTCATCCACCTATTTGAAGTATTGATCTTAATTAGTATTGAGCTTTCAGTAATGTTGACTCTCCACTCTACCTCTCTGGATGCTCATTCTCTCATAAAGCATGTCATGCTTTGCTGCATTGTCATTTTTATTGTTCTTTAGGATCCTGTGTTTGGCCCTCTTTGTTACTTTTAGACAACTCCAAGCCTGTATGCATAACCGAGGTGGTCACATATGGTATTACCAGTGGTTGTGCATGGCACAGTTCTGGGGGCTATAGTCATAAAGTATCTACACAGCGACCCTGCTCAACATACACTTGTTTTTGGATCTGTAAATCCAAGCTTCCTCATGTCAGTCACATAGGGCCCAAGTGTACATAACCCACACTGAACTCACCATCCTGTCACACTTTATTCCTCCTGGAGTCCTTGCCTTGTCACTCATCAAAAGTGAAATCAGAAACCTGAGCCTTTTTTTTTTTTTTCCAGAGCTGAGGACTGAACTCAGGGCCTTGCATTTGCCAGGCTAGTGCTCTTCCACTAAGCTAAATACCCAACCCAAAGTCTTCATTTTTACAATCCATTTTTCCCCTCATATTCAGAGGCTATGCTGCTTCATTCACTCAAAACATTGTAGTTTGGGTTTGGGTTGAGACAAAGTCTTTCTATGCATCCCAGGTTGTTTTATAACTCACTGTGTAGTTCAAACAGCCTTCAAACTCCCAGCCTCAGCCCCCTCAATCCCCTTCCCAAGTATTGGGATTATAGGCATGTACTACCACACTCAGGTCACTCAGAACTTTGTGGGGGGAAAAATACTAGGTACATGGTATAGTTACTTATCTTTAAATATGTTAAAGATTTTAAATTTACAGATAACTGATTTATGTTTTAATGGTATATGCCTGTAATTCCAGAACTGGGGAGCTTGAAGCAGGAGGATCTCAAGTTCAGAGCCAATCTTGGTTACATAGTTGAGACTTGTATCTCAAAATAACAACTGCTAGGCATTGTGGCTCACGCCTGTAATCCTAGCTACTCATCTGAGGATCATGGTTCAAAGCCAGCCTGGGCAGGAAAGTCTGTGAGACTCTTACCTTCAGTTAACCACTAGCAAATTGGAAGTACAGCTGTGGCTCAAAGTGGTAGAGAACTAGCCTTGAGTGAAAGAGCTCAAGGACAGTATCCAGGCCCTGAGTTCAAGCCCCACAACCAACCAAAAAAAAAAAAAAAAAGCATATTTACCTATAGACCTTGTAGAATTGAGTGTGGGGAATGTATTGGGGTTTTTTTGTTTTTTGTTTTGTTTTGTTTTGTCAGTCCTAGGGGCTTGAACTCTGGGCTTGGGCACTGTACCTGTGCTCTTCAGCTCAAGGTGAGCCCACTACCGCTTGAGCTACAGCACCACTTCCGGTTTTCTAGTGGTTTATTGGAGATAAAAGTCTCATGGACTTTCCTGCCCCAGCTGGCTTTTGAGGATCACAGCCTCCTGAGTAGCTAGGATTACAGGTGTGAGCCACCAGTGCCCAGCTATGTGCTCATATTTTAATTGACCATTTTCAGAACATAGTAGTTTATATCTACTTCCCATGCATCCTCTCATAGCCCCAGTTGCGGAAAAAAGGAAAATAAAATATCAGTCAGCAGGGCTGGGAAGATGGCTTAGTGGTAGAGTGCTTGCCTTGCAATGCATGAGGCCCTGGGTTCAATTCCCCAGCACCACATAAGCAAAAAAAAAAAAAAAAAAAGAAAGCAACTTTAAAAAAATATATATATATCAGTCAGCAGAGCATTTTTATTTACTTTTGTTTTTATCCATGTGTTTTTACCCATAACTTCAAGGAAGACAATTGCAAAGAGCAATATATAAGGCAGGATGGTACAATAGAAAATATCCTGGGCTCAATTCTATTCCTATGGCTCTCATTTACCAGCTGGCAGTTCTACACAAGCCAGACAACCTAGTAGACCCAGTTTTGTATTCCAAAATGCAAATACTTTTGTTTAGATTTGTCTATGTCTGCTATATGTCAGGTGTTTTGCTGCAGACTTTGAACTAAAATAGTTGCTGTGTCTTTTTCAAGGAGTTCCTGGGAAAGCCAGATGAAATACAAGTGAAAATGTACATTTTTGTTGTTTTTTTTTAATATCAAGGGACACCTAGAATAGTCTCGCTGTTCAGTCATCAAATACATTTCTTTTGGCAGAAAAGCACACTGATTCATTTGTGGCAAAGTTTGAAACAAACATTTGGCCTAAACCTCAGTCAGCAGAAGAGTTCAAGTAGCCACATTGTCCTTTGCACAGCACTTCAGGTAATACAAGATTTTCTTTGTTGATAGGTGAAGTTATTACTGGTGTTCATTACTGTTGTTGCCTAACAAATCTTATTCCAGAGCTTATGGCTTTACCAACATTTATAATCTCACAACATCTGGATCAGGTTCCCTAGCTTTGCTGGCCACCTCTGGTGGGAGCTGTGATCTCATTTGAAGGATGGACTGGGGATATGACAGGGGTCTTTGTCCAAGCTCACTCACACAAGTCTCTTTCTGGTTTGACCTCTCCATAGCCCTTCCCCCACCACTACTCCCAGTGCTGGGGACCAAACCTAACGACTGCTTTTACAGACCAAATTGCATGTCCCCAAATTTGTATGTTGAAGCCCTAACTCCCAGTACCTCAGAATGTGACTCCATTTGGGAAGACACAGCTTTAAAAGAGGCAATTAAGTTAAAATGATTCTGTTAGGTTGGGCTCTAATCTAACCTTTTATAAGCAGAGGAATATTGGACAGGCAGAAACACTGGGAATGTAGCACACAAAGAAAAGACCATGTGAGGACTTGGTGAGGCACTCCCTGTCAAGAAGCTGGAGAGGTCACCTGCTAGCACCTTGATGTTGGTCTTGAGCCTCCAGAACTGTGAGAAAATATGTTTATCTTCTTCAAGCTCCTCTGGATGTGGTATTTTGTTATGGTGGTAGTCCTAAGCAAACTAATACAGCTGCCTTATGACATGGCAACTGGCCTCCCCTGGACAAGCAACCCATCAAACAGTGAAAAAGTACCCAGGGGAGAAGCCATGGTTTTTTTATAACTTGGTCCCATAAGCAGTCTCCCATAATTCTCTCTATATCTTCATCCTTGGAAGTGAGTCACAAGTTTGGTTCACACCTGAGTGGAGGAGACATGGATACCTAAATACAAGCATCACCAGGGGTCTGTAACGTGAAATTTTTTAAAATAAATTAAAATAGAGCATCAACAGGTAAACAGTTCAGAAATGTTTTCATGATGTAGTCAGCCTCACCACATAAACCCTGGTTAACTTAGCACCTTTTACCCTATAGATCATCCATGAAGCTAAGGTTGTTATGAGAGATAGGACAAGGTTCTCTGGGAGAAAAGAGCATTTTGTGGATTAAACGGAAGAGAATGAGTCCTTGTTGTAAGACTCATACAGTCAGGCGTCTTCCAGGAGGGTATGAGGGGGAAAAGAGGAAGGGCAATGTCATAGATTAAAAAGCATAATCAAAAGTCAGGCACATGGCTCTTGCCTGTAATCCTAATTAAGGAGGATTGTGTTTGAGGCCAGTTCAGGCAAAAAGTTCTCAAGACTCCATCTCAGCCAATAAAAAAATTAGCATAGAGGTACATATCAAGTCATTCCAGCTATGCAAGAGGCATACAGGAGGACTGGTTGACTAGTCAAACTCCAATTATGTATGGAAAGTGAAAAGAAATGCATAGCTTTCATAGTACAGTAATAAAACTGCAGAGAATCTTCTCAGCTGACAGGGTGCTGTCATTGTTCTTGTTAATGGACATACAGGGGAATAAAAGAATGGGGTAGGCATGGACATCCCACATACTATGATATCCAGAGAGATGAGACAATTTAGAAACACCAGTAGATAGTAATTGAAATTATTAAAGAATTATGTAAATTTGTTTAGGTGATAAATATAAAATAGCTTACATATTCAATAGCCTCTTGGTGAACTTCTGTGAAGAACTGTAGGATTGTGATAGTTGAACCCAAGCTTTAGTTCAAAGGATCCAGAGGACATCTGCTTTGTGTGAGCTGACATCTGACTCCCCAGCATGTCCACTGGGTTCCCCATGGCTAAGGCCTCTAAAATTAGTAGCACTGTCAGCTTCATGGTCTCCTGTTTGTCTAACCATCAGAGGCCAGGAGATGTGCTCTCATCATTCCTAACCGAAGCCAAACTTCTTTCACCACCAACCCCTTTTTTCATTTCTTCAGTGATGCTGCTGTGAGAGAAGCTCTCCCTTTCATTTTCAGAGCTCTGAGGAATAACATCTCTCAATATTAATTGCAATAATTTAGCTCCTGCCTCATTGGAACTCTCCTGGGTGGGCCTTTATTGTACAAGAGGAAGAAGCTGTTTCCTGTTATCCCCTGGTTGCATGATAACAAGATGACAGACTGATTCTAGGGTCCATTTTAGTTTTCCTACACCAAGTACAGTAAGCAGAGAAAGAGGGAAGGTTGTGAGGACTTCAACCTACAGTTTAAAAAAAAGAGTTTGTATATTTCAGCCAGATGTTTTTGTGGATAAGGAATAATTTCTGAGTTACATTGTAAAATAAAAGATGTGAAAAAATGCTAGTGTAGATCATGCTCATATTTGTACAAAAAGGGAAGAGGAGCTTGTCTGAGAATGGCATACACGCATACACACACATACACACCGAAATCAGTACCTGGCAGCTGCCGAGCTCTAAAATAAAGACCTCAGAGAGTAGAAGAGATACTTTATACCCTTTGGTGTTTGTTTGTTTTTTTTTTTGGGGTCCGGTCATGGGGCCTGAACTCTGAGCCTGGGCGCTGTCCCTCAGCTCTTCAGCTCAAGGCTAGCACTCTACCACTTGAGCCACAGCGCCACTTTGGCTTTTTTCTTTTTGCTTATGTGGTGCTGAGGAATCGAACCCAGGGCCTCATGCATGCAAGGCAAGTGCTCTACCACTGAGCCATCTTCCCAGCCCCTGTTACTGTTTTTAAATTCATGCATTTTTAACAGTTTTTTAAAATTTGTATTGTTTATAGTTATTATAAAGATGATGTACAGAGGGGTTACAGTTACTTAAGTCAAGTGATAAGTCCATTTCTTTTTGTTCAATGTCACCTGCATGGATCACTTCTAAACAACACAACTTTTGTTTTTTGGTGGTACTGGGGACTTGAACTCAAGAGCTCATGCTTGGTAGGCAGAAGCTTGACCACTGAGCCATGCCTCCAGTGCAAATAGACTTTTTAAAGAAAAAGCCCTGTAAGAAACAAAATTGAAGTTACGACATGTAACCTTTAAATTCATGCTCTAGCCGGGCACTGGTGGCTCACACCTGTAATCCTAGCCACTCAGGAGGCTGAGACTAGAGGATTGCAGTTCAAAGCTAGCCCAGGCAGGAAAGTCTCTGTGAGACTCTTATCTCTAATAAACCACTCAAAAACTGGAAGTGGCACTGTGGTTCAAGTGGTAGAGTGATAGCCTTGAGCACAAAGAGGCTCAGGGACAGAACCCAGGCCCTGAGTTCAAGCCCACAACTAAAAATCATGCTCTATTCTCCCACCAAGTAGATTTGAGTTTTGCAGTCCTCTCTACTTTTGATCATTATAGTTTGCAAGAAAATTGGACCATCATGATAGTAATAGCTATTTATGAAACATATGTCCCAAGTGCTATAATTTTTATATAATTTTTACTTATTTCAATTTCTTCTGCCTTGTTTTTAAATAGTGAGTTCCAGTATTAATTTTCTACCACATGCCAACCAGCACTTCACTCCAGAAAGGATTATAGAATGGCACTTTTCATGAGAGGTGCTTTGGATCATTTCTACCTTTGGGTTTTCCTCCTCTATTTGTGTGTGTCTTTATCTCTGTTATTCTCTGTTATTCATTTTTCAGAACCTCAGCTTTTACCTTTACTGTAATGATCTTGACATCTAGGTCTCCATTGGTAAAATGTACATATTTGGTTTCAAGTAACTGAGCCCAACTCAAACATATAGGGAACGGATTTGAGTCACATTGCTAGAGAGGAGAACAAATCTTAGGATCCAAGAACCAAATCTTGCTCCATCCCCTCTGCCTTGTGTTCTTCCTCCCCATCTCACTTCCTCCCTCTTCATTTCTCAGCCGAGCTACATTGACCTCCCTATTTCCTACTTTCTGTAGCTTCTTCCATGTGACATGATCATATGCAGGCTGAGTAGCTCCAGCCTTATTTTAATTTTTTGTTTTGTATCAGTCCTGGGGCTTGAGCTTAGGGGTTGTATGTTGTTCCTGAGCTTCTCTTGGCTTAAAGCTGGCACTCTACCACTTGAACAATAGCTTTATTTCCACCTTGTTTTTGTTTTTGGTAGTTTATTGAAGATAAGAATCTCACGGATTACAGGTGTGAGCCACCAGCACTATGCTCCTCCCAGCATTTTGACAAAAATGTAGAGAGCTTTTCTCCTTCTACTGTAGTAGAAAGAGTTCCTAAGAAAGTACCATGATTGGCTTGGCCTGGATAACAAGGTCACCTCTAAAAGCAATTGGTATGTTCAAGGACATACAGACTTTGCCAGGTCTGGATCTCTGGCCCACTTTTAGGATCAAAGAGGTATGGGACTAATATTTGCAGTCTGGCCATAATAACCTGTTTGGAATCCAGGCAAGGGAGGTCAGAGTTTCCATAAGGAAGTTGTATGAGTTAACTTTTTGTGCCAGTAACCCAAGTACCTGACATAAACAAAGGAGTCAATATTTATTTCGCTCACAAGTTCAGAGGTATCCAGCCATGATGATGGGGGAGCTTTTGGTGTGGCAGAACAGTTCATGTCATGGCAGCCAGGAAGCAGCAGAAAAGGAAATGTAGGGAGGCCCAGGAATACCTACCCTCTCAGTTTACTTCCTCCAACTAGAACCCTCCCACCTTTCATCACCTCTCAATAAGGTCATCATAATATGAATCCATCAAATTATTAATCCATTCATTGGGTCCTCAGGATCTAGGAGCTCCTTAAACAATTAGGCACACCCATCTCCTGCCCAGAGGAGTGCTTTACTAATCACCTGGGTGTGGCTCCATCCTGTCAGGTTGACAGTGAAGATGAACCACCACAGAAGTCAAAGGGGCTGAAACCATAAGTAGGTAGAGTGATGAGGGATACAACAAATTCCTCTAGTACCGACTCTTCTTAGTTTATTGTTTACAAATATGGGGCAAGTAAGACAGTGCCCACCCTAAGCACCCCATAGGCTGTCTGGAGCCAGAGTGATAGGGCCCTACTTACCAGTAGTCAATATGTATTTTTTAATTGTAGGAAAATATGTGTAGCAAAACTTGGCCATTTTAACTTTTTTTAATCTTATTTTAATTTTAAATTATTATAAAGGTGATATACAGAGGGATTACAGTTACATAAGTAAGGAAAAGGAGCATGTTTCATTTTGGACAATGTCACCTCTCTCTCTCTTTTTTCCTCCCACCAGTTTTACCCTCTTTCCCTACCCACAAGTCGTATAGTTCCTTTTCAACATAGTGTCCAGTGAGTACCGTTGCTGCATTTGTTCACCCTTTGTCCCTCCACTTCTGTGCTCCCCTCACGCTCCCCATCTATGTGCATTAAACACATTCCTACTGTTATGTAGCCATCACTACCGTCCAGCCCCAGAACTCTCCATCTTGCAAAACTGCACCTCTGTACACACTAAATAATAATGTCCCACTCCTGTAATGACAGAATATCTGTTCAAGACTCTGCTTTAATTTTTTTGGACAGGATATATTCATAGAATTGGAACTACTGAATCATGTAGTAATTCTCATTTTTTTCAGGACTGCTTACCACAGGGCTGCCGCATTTTATACCCACCATCAGGGCACAAGGCTTCCATTTCCCCCACTTACAAAACTTGTCACTCTTATTTTTTTTTTTTTTAATGGTACCTATCCTAATAGTATGAGGTAGCTTTAAGTGCTCTTAAGTTGACCTCTGGTAGCTGAGATAAAACTAGTGCTGCCAACAGAATCAGCCTTGTGGGTGAACAAGACAGACAGAGCCACCTTCTCATAAAGATAGCTGTTCATGCTGTGAGAGGATAGCTCCTGCCAGGAGAGAGAGTGAGGAGGAGCAGGCAATCCCAGGACAAGGAGGCTCCCTGGGGAAGCCCAAGAGTGACCTCTGGATAGGAACCATTGATGAGCTCAGGTGCTGAAAAGGAAGACTTTGTGTGTGCCTGGGTATACCAGTCCTGGGGCTTCAACTCAGGGCCAAGGTTCTGTCCCTGAGCTTTTTCATTCAAGGCTAGCTCTCTACCACTTGAGCTACCGCTCTACTTCTGGCTTTTTAGTGGTTGTAGATGAGCGTCTCATGGCCTTTTCTTCTTGGGCTGGCTTCGAACCACAATCCTCAGATCTCAGCCTCCTGAGCAGCCACGATAACAGACATGAGTCACTGGCACCAGGCTGAAAGATGACATTTTTTTACATTTTTAATTATTATTAAGTAGTTGTACAAAGAAGTTCCCATTGTACAAAATAGTATATGAATACAAGGTGTCTGACATTGTCATCCATCACTCCTAACGAAAGATGACTTTTTTTTTTTGGTCCGGTCGTGGAGCCTGGACTCTGTGCCTGGGCGCTGTCCCTCAGCTCTTCAGCTCAAGGCTAGCGCTGTACCACTTGAGCCACAGCACCACTTCCGGCTTCTTTCTTTTTGCTTATGTGGTGCTGAGGAATCGAACCCAGGGCCTCATGCGTGCAAGGCAAGTGCTCTACCATTGAGCCACCTTCCCAGCCCTGAAAGATGACTTTTTAACTGTGAATAAAATACTATTATTTTCATATGACTAATGCTCTCTAGTGCCCTTTATAATGTTCACAGTGCTTTTGTGCGGACCAGTTTACTTAACTCTTCCAGAAATGGAGTGAAATGAGTTACTTCCAAGTTACAGA
Source organism: Dipodomys merriami (assembly GCF_024711535.1). Taxonomy (NCBI): domain Eukaryota; kingdom Metazoa; phylum Chordata; class Mammalia; order Rodentia; family Heteromyidae; genus Dipodomys; species Dipodomys merriami. Next base: position 126,487,155 of record NW_027202270.1, on the reverse strand, counting down.
GAAACGGGCTGAGAAGGTGGCTCAGTGGTAGAGCGCTTGCCTTGCATGCCTAAAGCCCTGGGTTCTGCAGGCTTGTGCTGTGATTTTTGAAACTAGATCGTGATCTGATGGTGGGTCATGGAGTGACTTTAGTGGGTCACGTGTAGACTCACTCGAGCCAGTGGTGCTTGTCCTCTCCCTGTGGTGTCTTCAGCAGCTTTGTGTTATTTGAACCTGCTTGTGGAAATCAGCCAACAACACAAAGTTGGAACTTTTGTTTGTTTTACCACTGACAGTTAAACATTTACTTAGCACACCTCAGGCCACAAACCATCAACTTCTAGCTCCCTCTCAGTGGAACCAAATAGAATAGAAAAAAAAAAAAAAGAGTCCATGTTTAATAATTAAGTTTGCAAGATTTCTGTTTAAGTAATGTTATTTATATATGGGTTAAATGACTACATAGGATGTCCTCTTTAACTATGCATTGACATCCAAAAACAGTTCAAAAGTCAGTGGCCAAGCCGGGTGCTGGTGGCTCACACTTGTAATCCTAGCTACTCAAGAGGCTGAGATCTGGGGATTGTGGTTTAAAAGCCAACCCGGGCAGTAAAGTCCCTGTGAGAAAAGTCCCAATTAACCACCCAGAAAACCAGAAGTAGTGCTGTGGCTCAAAGTGATAAGAGCAAAAATGGCTCAGGGACAGTGCCCAGGCCCTGAGTTCAAGCCCTACAACCAACACACACACAAAAAGTCACTGGCCAAAAGGCCTTTCATTTACTTCGGACATCCTTCAGGCAATTGAAAGGACTTTTCTGATATTCAGGCCTAGAATAGGTGTCCAGCATCCTCCATTCACATCATATCTTGTAAAGGAGAATGGAACCTCCTGTAGTTGAACTACAGGAGTTTCTACCAGACTAACAGTTGCTGCTTCAGAATTGATTAAATCTCTCCCACATCTGTCTGATCTTTTAAACTCAAAGCAAAACTCAGAAACCCCAAGGATTTTCTACAATAAGCAGAAAACAATTATTATTATTATGGTCTAAAGATGAGTTGTTGGTAGATAGCAAAAATTAGCTTAAGGCCATAGTTTACTCTAACACATTATCTGAGCATTCTCATAAACTCATTTGTGTGTGTGTGTGTGTGTGTGTGTGTGTGTGTGTGTGTACACACATGTACATGTACATGTACACATGCACTTACGGGTACATGTTCCATCCCAGAGCTTGAACTCAGAGCCTGGGTGCCATCCCTTAGTGTTTTGCTGTTTGTTCACTCAGTGCTAGGATTACAAGCATGAGTCACCAGTAGCTGGCCTAAGAAACTTTTTTTAAAGAAAGAATTGTTTCATAAAATAAATCACTTACCCTATAATAATTTCTTTTGTAAATCTAGAGTTTATATCATATGGAAATAAGAGCTCATATCCTTAGATAGATTGTGCTTCAAAAAGCATGGTGGTTAGACCACAGATTTAGATCCCAAAAACCTTTATTTAGATCAACCTTACAAATTTTAAATTTCCATGAAAATGTAATTATTGAATATTCTCATTGAACAACAACAAAAGTAGCTGTCAAATGTATAAAATGGTCTCCCCTTAAGAAACTACTTCTTCCAGGTACCTGAAACTCACGCATGTAATCCTAGCCACTAGAAAGACTGAAATCTAAGGATTGAAGTTCAAAGCAAGCCCAGATAGGAAAGTCCATGAGACTCTTAGCTCCAGTTAATCACAAATTAAAAAAAAAAAAAAAAAAGAAGTAGAGCTGTGGTTGAAATGGTAGAGCACTAGCCTTGAGCACCATAGCTCAAGAGCAGCACCTAGGTTCTGAGTTCAAGCCCCAGGCCTGGCGCGCGCACATGCATACATGCGCGCATACAAACACACACACACAGATATTAGCAACTTACATGTAGCTACAAAAAAGAATACCTTTCACTGTGCAACATTTGAAAGTCATTCAATAATTTATCTCTATCTCTCTGTTCCATGATATAATTTTATTATGTATGTTTACTGGTTTCTTATAACAAGAAAATGAGACACAGTAAGGGAACATGTTGTCCTCCATATCTTCAAAGATAAATTATATTCATTTTTCTTAGAAGAATTGGACTCAGTAAGGCATGATGAGGTACATGCCTATAACCCCAGGTAGAGGCTGGAGGATCTTGAGTTTGAGGCTAGCCTGGGATACATATGAAGACCCTGTCTCAAACAAAGGGAAAAATAACTACTCACAAAGCAGTAGCAGTGGAATTCTTTCATTTTTTTAATTAACATTATTCAAGACTCATTTGCAGATAAAAGGTAAATCTTCCCCTAGGTAGACACTTGACCTAATGTTGGTTTTTGACATCTGTGACTTGAACCAAGGGTTTTGGTTGTTCGTTAGGAATGACCACGGATATCTGGGAGCACATGTAGTTGGAGCTCCAGCTCTGCTGCCGTGGCCAGCAGCCTGTGCTCCAGTCAGCTGCATGTCAGTTACCCCAGGGCTGCCTTTGCGCTGAACAAACCTGTTGCAGCTGTGCCTGGCGCCTTTATGTCACCCAGGCAGGGTTTCATGAAATGGATCTGCTGTTCTGGTGCCTGTGTTGTTCATTCCTCTGCTGGAGCAGTGCCCAGGAAGGTGAGGGGGCAGCAGGTTAGCCTTCACTCTCCAGCTGTCCCTTTCTACTAATGTCACCAGAGTATAAATAGATTGATTTGCACAGTATAGTTTCTATTGAACCTTTGCTGCTCATAGGGTGACACTGCTATTGGTCATTTTCCTCATCTATCAGCAGACTATATACCAAGCAGCTCCCATGTAAATATTTACAAGCAAAAGGCCAGGTGCTTTAGGTCATGTGAATATTTGTAAGATGTAGTCTCTGCACTTAAAAGAGTATGGCAAAAGAGATGTGACAGATGAAAGACAGAATCTCTCCCTTTGTCCCCCCAAAAGTGAATGAAATGATAATTCAGATCATTTTGGAATGTCTGATCAGCATATCTCTCAGACACTCAGGCCTTCAGAGAGAGCATGAAACGTGACTCTGCTCTTCCCTCAGCAGCTCTCTATTGCCAGGAGATCATTGTAGTGCAGTTACCTTAGCAAAGGTTGGTAAGAATGTCTACAAATGCTGTCATCCCCTCCTGTGGCCCTAAACAATCAGGTGCTTATAGAGCAGCAGATTAGAAGAAAAACTGGGTTTTATGGGATTGTTGATGGTTGCCAAACCAGCATGATGTGTTTTATAGGTGCTTTAAGGTTTTAAAAAGTAATTCTGAATATATTTTTTATGTTGCTTATTGTCTTTAAAATTCTGAGTATTAATGATCTGAAATCTCAAAAATACATAGGCTGGCAAGCTATAATTTAAAAAAAAAAAAAGAAAGACTTAACCATCTGTTGCCTCCAAGAAACTCACCTCACTGGTAAAGACAAATCCAGGCTTAAAGTAAACGATGGGGGGAAAAGGCAAGTGGTATCTGACAGCAGTTAGGAACAGCCATATCATATCTGACAAAAAAAAAACTTCCAACTGAGACAAAGTCACTACCAAAAAGGATATACCCAAATGTTAGCACACCCAATTTCATCCAACATTCTGTCAGGTGATTTAATATCCCATTCTTGCCAAGAGATAGATGCATCCCTCCCCCAAATCAGTAAGGAAACTTCATAATTAAACAATATATGGTAACAGACAGCTACAGAATACTCTACTGAAAAACTCCAGAACATACATTCTTTCCAGCCTACAGAACTTTCTCCAAAACAGATATTTTAGGATACTAAGTCAGCCTTAACAAATGTCAGAAAAATGAAATAATTTTCTGTACATAATCAGAACACAGGGGAATCAATAGAAAAAAAGGTATATATAAGTGTTAACATATAAATTTTTAGATTGATTTTTATGTTTCTGTGAAAAATGACACCAAAAACTTCTTAGATCTGATGAACACTTTTGGAAAATAGCAAAGCTCAAAAATTAGTAGATTTTCTATATACTCATAATGGGAACAAAGTCAAGAAAACTGTTCTATCCATAGTCTCAAAAAATAACAAATACCTAAGAATAAATCTAAGGAGATGGAAAACCTAAAATTTGTACTTAAAATTATACTACAAGACCATAGTAATAAACAATTTTGGTGCTTACACATATAGATCTAGGTAAAGAATATATACTACCCCTGGGGGGACCCACAAAGCTTCAGCCATCTAATTTTTTTTACTAAGATGCCAAAAGCACAAATGGGGCAGAGACAACTGAAAATCCACATATAGCATATTCCTCTATCTAGTTCTGAACAAAAATCAGCTCGAAGTGGATCAAAAATCTTTTCTGTATATATTTGTATGTGTTTGTTCATGCACATGTACCATAAACTAGGGTGGATTGAAGATCTTAATGCAAGACCTGATACCTCAGAACTAGTATAGGAAACATAGAGAAAATATTAGAAGATGCAGGCATAAGAAAATAAGTACCCCGGGCTGGGAAGGTGGCTCAGTGGTAGAGCGCTTGCCTTGCATGCATGAGGCCCTGGGTTCGATTCCTCAGCACCACATAAGAAAAAAGAAAAAAGCCGGAAGTGGCGCTGTGGCTCAAGTAGTAGAGCGCTAGCCTTGAGCTGAAGAGCTGACAGCACCCAGGCCCAGAGTTCAGGCCCCACAACCGGACCCAAAAAAAAAAAAAAAAGAAAAAAAAAAAAGAAAAGAAGTACCCCCTAAGATATGTATTCAAATTTTTTTTTTCTTTCATGCGATTGTTTCTAACACATTTATAAGATTATTTCTTTGTTGCTTTGTATGTCCCTCCCCCACGGTATAACCCCTGCTTTCACTGTATTTGATGTCGGTATAATTTGTGGAGGGGCAGGGAAAAAACAAATCGTTTAAATAGGGATACAGGTAGACCCATTGCAACAATGAGATGGACAAGTCGTTATGTCGAAAAACGAACTTTACAACTTTGGTGAGGGGGGGAAGAGTGGGGGGACGGGGGGGGGGGAAGATGGGAAGGGAAAACAAAGGAGGAGGCTACAATGCTTGATAAGAAATGTACTCATTATCTTGCCCATGTTTTTTTTTAATAAAAAAAAAGAAGCACCAGAAATAGCAAATGGGATTGCTCAAATGAAAATTTTCTGCATATCAGCTGGGCACCACTGGCTTACACCTGTAATCCTAGCTACTCAGGAGGCTGAGATCTGGTTTACACCTGTAATCCTAGCTACTCAGGAGGCTGAGATCTGGTTTACACCTGTAATCCTAGCTACTCAGGAGGCTGAGATCTGAGGATTGCAGTTCAAAGCCAGACCAGACAGAAAAGTCGGAGAGACTCTTATCTCCAATAAACTACTCAGAAAAAGCCAGAAGTGTCTCTGTGGTTCAAGTGGTAGAGCGCTAGCCTTGAGCATAAAGAGGTTCAGGGATAGTGCCTAGGCCCTGAGTTCAAGCCCCAGGACCTACAAAACAAAAACAAAAACACAAAACTTTCTGCCTATCAAGGATACAACTATTGGAATGAAGAACCAACTCACAGAATGGGAAAAAAATCTTTGCCAGCTATTCATAAGATAAAGGATTAACGCCTTGAGCTGAAGAGCTAAGGGACAACGCCCAGGCCCAGAATTCAAGCCCCACGACGACAAAAAAAAAAAAAACAAAAAAAAAAGATAAAGGATTAAGAGCTGGGAAGGTTGCTCAGTGGTAGAGTGCTTGCCTTGCATGCATGAGGTCCTGGGTTCCATTCCGGAGTACCACATGAGCAGAAAAAGCCAGAAGTGGTGCTGTAGCTCAGGTGGTAGAGCACTAGCTTTGAGCTGAAGAGCTGAGGGACAGTGCCCAGGCCCCATGACAAAAAAAAAAAAAGATAAAGGATTAATATTCAGAATATATTAAAAATTCCAAAAATTAAAGACCCAAAGAAATAACCTTATTAATAAGTAGACAAATTTAAACAAGGCATTTTGAGAAAAAAGTTCAAATGGCCCATATATATATATATATATATATATATATATATATATATATATATATATATATATATATATATATATGATTCCATTTTTAGCCATAAGAGAAATAAAGTCAAAAATGACATTGGGATTCCATTTTATCACAGTCAGAATGGGTGCCATCAAAAAGACCAACAATGACAAATGCTGGTGAGGATTATACACTGTGTATATATACTTACACACTTAAACACTGTTAGGAGTTCCCATTAGTGTAGCCACTCTGGGAATCGGTGTGGAGGTTCCTCGAGAAACTACAGTGAGAACTACCATATGTTCCTGACATGCCACTCCCAAGCATATATCCCAAGTTAGGTAAATTGGCACAAAATAGAGACATCTGCATACCCATATTTACTAGCAGCACTATACACCATAGCACTATACACTATGGAATCAATCCATCAACCCAAGTGCCCATCAAGTAGTGAATGTTGTTCTTATTTTTTATGTGGTATATAGAGGTCATGATAGGCAGCAAGATAGCATCTGCCAACAGGGTCATTCAAGTCCAAATCCTCATTAATTAGGTTCCCTGAGAGAAGGCACAGTCCTAAACTGCAGTGCATGAGACACTTTGAGATAACAGGGTCCCCATCTCACTCTTCTCTAGTCTCCCTGCATTCAAGCGAAGTAAACCAGTAAACCACCCAGATTTACTGCATCACACCCACCAGACTGTGCGGAAGTATTAACACCATGACCTCAGACACACAATGAAACTTGTAGCTTGAGAAGAAACGGGATCTGCCCACACTGGACATACAGACCAATCATTATTACTGTTGTTTGCTATCAGACAAAAGAATTAGCTTTACAATAAAGGACTTCCAAAAAGGCAAGTAACAAATGTATAGTAAGCAGCCTTCATAAATATTCTGCAAAAAGAATATCAGCTTCTCCACAAGCTTACCTAACCTTATAGTGTACATTTTTAATGTTAGGCTATTAATTTATTCCTGATTATGAAGCATTACCAGTGATGAACTGTTGAAGCACAGGGTAACTTGTAAATTACTGTAGGTTTTCCATAATTTCACTTTTCTTTCTGTTTCTGTTGGATCTGGAAAGAATTCATAGGCAGAATTATTACTTTATGAAGGTGATTTTCTTGAAATTAGATTAGGACCAGTGAAATAGTATCTCCATTATATGTTCTTGACCCCAGGAGTTCAAGAACAGCCTGAAGAACTCAATGAGGCCCTGTCTCTTGAAAGTAATAAACTAAAATAAATCCTTTTCTCCCAGAAAAAGAAGAAAATGTCCAAAAAGCAATGGCAGAAAATGAATGTTTCAGGAAGGTTTCCAACAAAATTGGTTTAAATTGAGCGGTGTTCTTCAAGGGGAACGTCGCTGACATGGCTATAAAGGAATAGAAGCCACCCTCTTCTCTCAGTCACTTAGTGGTTGCTGTTCTTTTTTTCAGATCCCACTCACACTGACAGATGAACCACAGACACCGGAAGAACCCATTCGCTGCTCCTGGGTGCGAGATTGCGGGCAAAGCATCCACCAGCATGGCAGGGGTCCATAGTATTTTTTTGCGGCCTCAGAGTCCCCAAGGCCCTCAAGCAGAAGTGGCAGTAGATGGTTGCCATCAGCCAAGCCAGACTTGTACTGAAACAACAGGAAAGCACATCCTCTGAGCTTGGATGGAACTCGGCAGTGGGGACGCCGGGCTGCTGCACTCACCCACACCAGCACATACTTATTTTACCTCCCCTCACCCCCCCGCCCCAACCTGCTTAGGTCTTTGTACCTTTCCTGCTGCTGCACAGAGATGATATAAAAGAGGCTCTTTGGCTATTTGCATTTTGCTTCCTCTTCTTTTCCAGATTGCACTATTAAGCTTTATTTTCTATGTACAAACTTAAAGTCCCCATATCATTATTTATCAGAGCTGTTCTTCCCTTTTCAGAGGGCCTGGGGGAGGGGAGGCACACACCACAAGTTCCCCAGCACATGGAGACAGGGTGGCATGCTGCTGATGTGAGCCACGGTACAGGCAACCCTGTGGGATTACTGATTTCTAAGATTAATAAAGTAATTCGATTTTTATTTTCTTTTTTTTCCATTTACTAATTTCCTAACAGTCATTCACAAACAAGACTAAAATGGGACCAAATGGCCTTTTTATTTCATTGCCAATTTTTTAAACTTCATTTTAGAAATGTGGGCTATCCAGAAATTTTGTTTGAGCAGATGGTCTGTCCTCCCTCCAGAGGGAGGCTCCCGCATCCCAGAAGTGGGAGTGTGCGGCCGAATCTCCCCAGTCTGCCCTCCAGCAGCAGGCACACCAGTGTGGTCCTGCATGGCATGTGACCGTGTCACGGTTGCGGCGCACACTGCCTCCCATGCAGTGCATCCAGATAGTGCAGCATGGCCCCAACCCCTGGCCCCTGCCCCTGCTCACTGACTTCCACTCCTTTCCTAGAGAAAGGTTGGAGCCCACTCAACAGGATGTTCTTGAAAACAAGCCATGGTCAGACTGCTACAGCAGGTCCTATAGACTTGGCACTGGAATCCAAAGAGAGAAATGACACCCGAGAAGACAGAAAGAAAAAGGATTTTATTGCCTTCTTAGTGAATGAAAACAAAGATTTGAGCACATGGAAGCATCTTGTTTGCTTGGGAAGGACAAGGACTCACAGTTACAGGAGAGGGGTAATATATCGTATCTTCCCAGAGTCTTCTGGGTACTAGTTGGAGGACCACCTTAACTCACTTGATTTGAGTTGGATAGAAGACAAATTGAGATCCTTCCTATTTCCCTATTGCTATGTAGAATTAAGAGATTTGGAGGATCTCACCAGTGAATCTTGGGTAAAGGGATACAAAGGTATGATTTAGAGCAACTACAGTGCATGGAATTGCCCTGCGTGGCCAGTCAGTTAAAGCTGACCCACAGGTGCTAGGAACAGACTCCAGGTCTTCCCTACCAAAGCACTTTCAAGGCATTCTTACTGGTACTAGACTTAACGCAATGAACCAGATGAATCATTTGAGCCTTTCTCCAGCAGTGTCATTCCCAGTGTTACTGCCCTCAAAACAAGTATGTCTTTTTGAAGAGATCAAAATTCAAGTGTCCACAGTGCCCACCAGTGGTACATGGAAAGGGGAGGCTGGGTTCCAGACCTCCTTCCATATTTGGATCTGCTGGTTAACATGAAGGGTAGCGCTTGAACATGAAAGAACATTTGGAATCACGGTCTTTGGGACATTTCAGGAAGTACCTCAGTTGCGTTGGTTCATTAGGGTGAACGACAGACCAACCTTTTAGCCGTGTCCTGTAAGGCTGGATGAAAAAGGAGATTTAGTCTCAGGCCACTTCCTAATTGATGTTCCAAATAAGGACCAATGTTGAATGCAAGGCACTACTTCTCTCAAGGGAGTTTTCAGCTGGCCTGGACCCTACCCCAGCATACAGATGATTCTAACACTGCAGCCAAAACACATAATCCTCTGCTAAAATCTTAGAACTGCCACAAGTGAACAGACTGACACTTGGAAAAACAGCCACCATGGCTGGCATGCTGGCCTGCAGCACATACCCCTTTCTCAACCCACTGGCTCCTGGGATAAGACAGCACATTCCCACAGCCAGAATTTTCAGGCAGGGGCATATAAACCCTTAAAGGACAATAGAAGTAAATGGGTGCCCCAGAGACAAAGTCAGAGAAGCCTTAGAACTATCTGGACATGGACAAAACAGGGGGGAAAAGTCTTGGAGACCTCAGAAGGAACAAAGTATGCACACACCTAAACACATCCAGGCATGAGCATAAGTACAACCTCCATCCTGTGGATTATAGCTTCAGATGGACTTTGTACCAATGTTAGTGTGAGCTTGCTGGAGGCAGGTGGTTTGGGAGAGAGGGGGTCCCTTGCTCTGCTCACTCCCTGTGGAAGGCTGCTTCAAATGGCCGATAATTTCCAAGAGCAGATGTACACCAGTGAGCCACAGCACAATTGTGCAGAGGCCTGGGCGCTGTGGTTGGAATTGCGCTTTTCTTGCCCTCTCCCATTTCCAAACCACAAGCGAGAGGCCCAGAGTCTGAAAAGTGTTTCCAGGTTGGCTCCTTTAGATGTAACTCAATGACAGAATTTGCCTCTGGGTCTATTTGCCTGAGACAGTTTCTCTAATGTTGAAATCATTTGAGAGCTGAGATGAGATTTCCAAAAATGATGGTGTGGATTGTTAGATAGAATACACAAGCCACATTTCCATATGTAAAAGTTCACACCTCAGAGTTATCTGGAAGTTAACTTGGTGCAAATCTGAGCCAGTATCTCTGTGTGTCTAAAAATATGTCCCATGAGAGGGAAGGGTGCACAGACACTAGTGCCCTCCTCCCAGACGGCAGAGGCAGCTCTGTGCGGCTACCTTCTAGCACGCTCACACTAAGCAGTGAAGTGACCTTTGCAATTATCTGCCTAGGTTCCAGTTATGTCTGAACAGTAGATGCAGGCATGGAGTTAATAAGAGGGTAAGAAGGCTACTTACAGAGTCAGACATTCATCTTAGAAAAGGTTTTTACTGTTCTAGAAACAATCTCCCAGAAGATGAAATCATCCACAATTCCCCCCCAAAATATTTATTCATACAAAAGTTTTTAGAGTAATAATTTGTATTTGTTTTTATATCTCAGGCTATGCGTCTGGGGCCAAGTCACTCACTGTGTGGTACATGTGCAGCTCCCCAATGCCTGACATAGCACCTGCTTCCAGGAACATCAAAGGAACACAGGGTCGTAGAGGGCAGGAGAAGAGGAATCCCTGATGCCCAGGCTGCATGGACCCAGAATCCAGATTCTTTCACCCTGACCTGGAAGGTGTCTAGCCAAATGTCCCAGGGGAAATGTGATCAAAGGAGAAGCTGGGAGGAGGGGCCCAGAGGGCAGACAGGAAAGTTAATTCCCACCCTTTCTTGGGAATTGAGCATCTCCATGGATCCAATAGAGTTGCTTGGCCCAGGAACTCACTGTAGTACCTGTAATAAGCCAAGATGCTGACTGATGGAGAGAAGACAGTTTGAAAATTAAAAACAAAAAGAGTTGCCTTTAATCCCAGGTAATGCAAGATACAATTCTGGGACTTTGTCTTGGTAACCTGTCTAAAAAAAAAATAAAAATCTTGCCTCCTATAACATCATCGGAGTCCCCAAAGCAGATATGGCACACCAGTAACCCAAACTACAGATCCAAAGTGTCTTCCAGTTTGGCCACCTTCTGCCCCACCTCCTCCCCAGGGTAGCCCAAATCCCATTGCCACTTGCCATCCCTCTTCCTCTACCCCAACACCTCTGTGTCCACTTGCCCTCCCTCTTCTCTACCCCAACACCTCTGTCTGCACCACAAAAGTACTGTGTTCTAAAAGAGTTCACTTCCCCTAACCAATCCACACTTTCTTTACCACAGTGATTCTCAGAGCCAACAAGAAAGAGAAATGTTCCAGAAGGAAGCCTCCATTTCAGCTGTTCACCAGGAGCCAAGGGTGGTAGGCTCCAGGCCTCTAGGTGAGGTCTGTTGCTTTGGTTTCCCAAGGAACGGGGCCGTCAGCAGTGGCAGTTCTCCCTTCTCTGTTGCAGGCTGGGCCTCAACTGCACTTACAGGACTTCACCACCATGTTGGAGAGCTGCTCTACCTTGGGGGTCCTCCCCACGTAATACAGAATGGTCAGGGGCTCCAAGTCCTGGGGTACGCAACAGGGTGAGGCAGATGCTTCAGGGTTCAGGGTGTTGTACAGCCCCAGCACCTGGAGGTGGAGACCATGATATTTAGAGGTGAGAGAGAGAGAGAGAGAGAGACATTGCAAGCCCTCAGTCCAGGAACTCTACTCTGAGGGTAGCTCCGAGATGAGCAACTGGTAGAATGGCCCCTGCTGCTATTGAAGAACAATTATAGGACCACAGTTCAGTGAGAGACAACTTGTGTTCACCCTCTGGAGCAAAATGCAGAACACATGCACTTGTCTGAATTACTAGTTTAAACAGGTGGCAGTTATTGGAGGACTTCTGTTTGATAAGGAAGTGCTTTGCTAGTAAGAAAACTCCTTTGCCCTTCCTTGCTGTAACTGATTACATTAGTGAAAAAGGTTTTCACTAACTAGTGTCGTGGGCCATTTAGTAAGTGCCCAGACAGTATGCAGCCCTGACTGTTTATAAGTAAATGTGACTGACAAACCACTGCCCTTTTCTATTCCCCTTGGGGAAAGGCAAGTTTCAGAGGTTGAGCTCCCTTTCTCTGTCTGTCTCTCTCTCTCTCTGTCTCTGTCTCTGTCTCTGTCTCTGTCTCTGCCTCTGTCTCTGCCTCTCTCTCTCTCTCTCTCTCTCTCTCTCTCTCTCTCTGTCTCTCTCTCTCTGTCTCTCTCTCCCCCCTACCCCCCCCTCTCTCCTCACTGTCTTTCAGAATACCTTTGTACATGGTACACGAGTGCATGCTGGCACTGGGGCTTGAACTCAGGGCCTGGGCCCCGTCCCTGAGTTTTTTTGCTCAAGGCTAGTGCGCTACCACTTGAATCACAGCTCCACTTCTAGATTTTTGCTGATTAATTGGAGATAAGACTGATGGCCTTTCCTGCCTAGGCTGGCTTCAAACTTCAATCTTTAGATCTCAGCCTCCTTAGTAGCTAGCATTACAGGCTCAAGGCCTGTAATGTAATGTTTCTGCCACATTACAGGCTCAGGCCTTATATTCCTTGCCAACCAGGTCATATGACGGTTAACTTCCATAGTTCAAAATCTTTAGTCGAAGCAAATAAAAAAATTAGTCAAAACTTTCTTGAGGGATTCTGGGGATTGAACGTAGGGCCTCAAACATGCTAAGGATAAGCTCTACCACTGAGCTATACCCTCAGCCTCTATGATAGGATTTTTTTTTTTGGGGGGGGGTGTCCGGTCGTGGGGCCAGAACTCTGGGCCTGGGCGCTGTCCCTCAGCTCTTCAGCTCAAGGCTAACGCTCTACCACTTGAGCCACAGCGCCACTTCCGGCTTTTTTTTAAACTTTTTGCTTATGTGGTGCTGAGGAATCGAACCCAGGGCCTCAGGCATGCAAGGCAAGCGCACTACCACTGAGCCACCTTCCCAGCCCTCTATGATAGGAATTTTAAGGGCTTGGTGGGATGTTCGTATTGGGCTGGGATGCCAAGATCAGAACATTTATTAGAGGGATTTTACTCACCCAGCTTATCATTCACTTATTCAACATTCAACCCTTCATTCGTGCTTTTTAACAAATGGCCTAGTTGGCTGACCCTCAGGATTCTGATAGCATGCGCCCTGCTCCTTACCGTGCTGTGGGTTGTATCTGTGCTGCGGAGGTATGGGCAAGGGCCTGAGCAAAAGTTTGCATAGTAGCCCTTAGGTTCGTGGACCCATTTCCAGCCCAGATCCTGTCGGAAGTCAATGTAGAGGGGGCGCACACAGCAGTTCTCCTCCAAGTTGCTACAATGAAAAACATTTACAGGAAATCAGGTTCAAGTGCATGGGATGAAGAGACCCAAAGGCATTTTCCTATGTTGAAAACCAGGATCCCAAAGTTGTAATAGGAGATAGAATACTGCACGAGGGACAGTAAAGAGGTGGAAGTCTTGTCCCCTTGTATACCACACATCAGAATGGATATAACATGCTCCACATACAAGCAAGTCCTAGAGGTTTTAGTCAAATCAGCTTTGTTGAGATTGGTTTAGTGATAGCTTCTGCATAACTAGAAATAAACTCTAAGCTCATGCAGCTTGCATACTACCATATAGTGTGCTTTTTAGACTACCTTTAGCCAAAACAAGGCCTCTCCTTCTAGCAGAACCACGATCTACAGGTCACCAAGTTGCCAGACCTCAATCCTGTTGTCTGCAAGAGCCCACTTGGCAGTGCTGCTTGCTAAGTGGGCAGCTAGCCTCTGCTTTCAGTGCATTTCAGCTGAGACCTGGAATGTGTCACTTCCAAAGACAATGACTGGCCACAGTCTGACTCGTAGGAACCATAGCAGACTCTAGGGTTGTTCTGAAGTTGCCATTCCTAACCCTTTTCTCCCATGTCACCTCACATGACAGTCTGCAACACTACTCATTTTTCTGGCCATTGCAGGCAGAGGTGGTGATACGACCTAACAATGGCCAATCAGACATAGGAGAAGGAGGCAGGGGATGAAGTCGAGGTTTTGCAAAGTTTATTTGTTTCGTTTTTGTGGCTTGAACTCAGGGCCTGAGCACTGCCCTTTGGCTTTTTCACTCAAGTTTGGCACTCTACCATTTGAGCCACAGCTCTATTTCTGGCTTTTTGCTAGTTAATTAGAAATGATCTTATGGACTTTTCTACCTGGGCTGGCTTTGAACTAGAATCCTCAGATCTCAGCCCACTGAGTAACAAGAATTACAGATGTGAACCACTGGTGCCCTACAGGCCAAGATTTTTTTATTTATAAAAACCTAGACTGGGGATGTCACTCAGTGATACAGAGTTTGCCTGACATGTGCAAGGCCCTGGGTTTGAGCCTAGCACCATAGAAGTGGGGAGAGAAGAGAGATTAGTTATAAAAGCAACAGAGGGAAGAGAATACTGCTAGCTCATTCCCCGCTCTTGTCTTAAACATGGACCAGCTCCTCCCTCGCAATACTGTGACATGGATGAGAGAATGAAGAGCTAACATACCAATCACACCAGGCTGGAAAATGGGAAAGCCTGCATCCTCAATGGCACAGTTAGGCAGCCAGAAAAAAACCAAAGCTGCTACCACAGACTTTTTGTGAATAGAACTTCTGTGGCTGAATTCATTGTTGCTTGAAGCCAAAAGCAATCATGTCTCACTGATAAAGACACACAGAACACTTCTACATGCCAGCCTGCAGACAGATGGCAGCCACCACAGAGCCTCTTCCAGACCTTTCTGCTCTCCAGGTGTAAGATTCCTCAGTGATTCGGCAGATACAGTTCCAGATAACAGAGATTTCCCAAGTCATTCCCCTGGCTGCTTCAGGCAGCTTGTACAGCCAGATCCTGTGCTACCCCTGCCCTTACCCCCAGGGCTTTCTGCCTCCCCCATCCCTACATCCCCAAACCTCCCCCATCTTCCAAAGCACTAAAACCCCACCCTTGCTGAAGCCTGTCCTGAATCTGTGCTGGAACCCCTGACTCCCGCTGTGCAAAGGACTTCACCCTGACCTTCAGGTACACAGACAAAACATCCCTTCTGTGTATGTGAGCACTTCATCTGCTCCAAGGAAAGGGACGAAGCTGGGTCTTCTCCATCTACATCATTGAGTAACAAAGGTTACTTGAGAATTTCTGAATTCATTTAATTTCTCTAGCTCAGATTTTCCATATAAAAAGAGGCTACCCTACATTTCTCCCCTACCCAGTGGCATCCTTGCTTCCTCTACTAGAACAGAGCAAGCATTTCCTGCAAACTCCTGCAGTGATTTCTTCCCACACAAGCATGCCCCACAAGGACTGAAAAAAAACACCAGGAGGCTTCAGGCAAGCATCCACCATCCAGACTATTTTCCCAATACACTCTGCTCACACTTTCCCTCATTGCTCCAGCCAGGCCCTGATGAAGTTGAGGTGCAGGAAAACTGGAAGCTTTGCAAAAGGTTTCCAGTCAGTTCTGTACAGTGCAGTATCTGGCTCCATGTGAGTTACGTCTGAGGCCTGCACCACAGGAGACCCAGGGTACGTCGTGGTCCCCATGGGGCCCAGGCTCACCGGAAGCAGTAGTTGGTGTCTAGGGCCCGCTTTTTCCTCTGACCCCCCTGGCCTGGGCTGTCGAGCCGGTGTGGAGGAATCATCATAAGGATCAGATGGGGGTTGTGGTGGTCCTTCTGCTTCTTTAGGCGTCCCAAGTCTCCACGGCCATGGTCGTCCTCATTGTCCACCCCTGCAGAAGGGCAGGAAGAAGACAAGCTCCAATCTATGAAAAGCAGAGCTGTTAGAGGCTGTCTCCTCACCCTGGCCCATCGCTGCCAAGGGGAGTCAGTGCATCCATGAGAGGGCAGGGGTGGGTGGGTAGGTGAGCTGTACCTCAGGATCTCCTGTAGGAAAGCTGAGCTGAGCAATCGCTACCAAAAGAACTCAACAATCATGACAACCATGCTCAGATCTCCTCACAAATCCTGCACAGAATGTTCCAGAGGACAGAAAGCCCTTCCTGAGATGCTTCCTGGAAATCACTGTGAAGCCATGACCCATCTCTATCATCGGGTGGGCAGCTAACACTTGCCTTTGGGTTATTGGTTTCATTCTGAGACAAGAATCCAACAGGATGAGTATGAGGTATCCCAATTTAAGATAGCTTGAATGGGGGTGGAGCAAAGAAACAAGACTGAATGACAGCAAATATTTACATTGTACTTATTGTTTCAGACATGTATTCACTATAAAATTCAGGTGAGATAATAGTGTATGTTATATGGCTTAGCAAACTTTTTCTGAGAAAGGCCCTGAATCCATCTGAACCTTTTCTAACTGAAGAGGAAAAAACAAACAAGTCTGACTTAGAATCTCAACTAGCTGGAGATCTAGTATGTGAAGGACAGAAGCCAACTACTCATCAAACTTTACCTGACAGGACATGAGCATTAGAATTTACATATTAACATGAAGGGGAGTTTCACCTTAGCCTGGCCTCTAAATGAGGGCTCTGAATTTCTGAGCTCTGTGATTAGGATGTGAAATCCTTGGCATTAAAATTGAAAGAAAAATTTCAAGAATTGAGGTTAAAAGAATGACAAGATGCAGGAGGCCAGAGCGCATCTTTTCTCAAATGAGCCTCTGATGGCAGGCATTGCTCAGGTGCCCAAAATGAGACAAGGAAAGGAAAAGATAGCTTCTCTGAACTCCAGAGACTGTCAAAGCTGAGGCCGTTGGGAAAATATTAGAAACCCATAAAGAACTCCCAGCTACTTCCATCTCTACACAAACACATGTGGTCAAATGCCTGAACCCTGAAATCATCAAGTCTCAGACAACCCCTGGGTAAAGATCAGGTAGGCCTGATAATTTTAGGAAAGCTCAGTGATACTCATGTTCAGGACACCATAGTTTACTAACTTTAGGGAGAAAGAAGACAGCTATAACTTGTTGAGTGTCCTTGGTGCTGCTTTACATGTTATCTCATTTAACACTGTGAAAGAGATACTGGTGACCTTGTTTCCTTGGGCTCTGAACAGTTAACCTACTTGTTTTCACCCAGAGCTAATACAATCTCTAAATCTGCATGTTCATTGCTCTTGGGAGAAAGCAGATTTACTGAAGTATATATTAGTTAGCTATCTCTTCTACGAAGAACATTGGTTTCATGGGGGTCTGGTTGGGTTCTCCTGTTCTGTCCTGTCCCATGAACTGCCCCACCATACTCTCTCACACATCCATTACTGTTACCTTTGAATTTGATTTCCATCACCTCATGGACATTTTCCAGAATGTCTCCGTTGGGTTGAAAGGTGTGACATGGACAGTGAATGCTGATTTCCAGACCTAAGTTGGACTCTGCAAAGTAAGATCCAGAGTCAGTGAGAAAAGCACTGTGTGTGATCAGGTGAAGGTGGGCCAGGAACTGAGTGGTACAGAGGGTCACAGGAGACAGAACGAGCTTCCAAAGCTCAGAATGGGCCTTGGTACAACACAAGTTGCCATATTCCACGTACTTGTATTACATTATGAAAAGAACTGGAAGTGACCATTGTAGCTACCAGGAAAAGGAATGTAAATGGTCATCCATTTTCAAAGGACAGTATTAAGAGAAAAATGTCACCACCTACAATGCACAGGGGAGAATATAGGAAGTGAGTACAAAGGAGGAAGGAGCGGTGACTTCCCCCTACAGTAAGGCAGCTAGAAGAAGGAGCTGGGGTAGTTTTAATGAGCCACCGAACACCATGTGTACTTCCTGCTCAAGGTGTCCGAGGAGGCCCAGGAGAGACTTTGAGTGGCCACATTCTGATTGTTGGGTAAGAAAGCAGACAGATGTTTGTGTGGGGGAGAGTAAGATCGTGTGGTCAGCATGACAGAGTGAATGGCCTCACTTGGCCAATGGAAGACACAGAAATGACAGCAATAATCATCAACACTGGAGCATTGCAGCAGGCCAAACACTGCTCTATGGCTTGTCAGGCACTAGTACATTGAACCTCAGTAATCACCCCACTGGGCAATCACCCCATTATGCATATGAGGACAAATGGCTTACCCAAGATACAGTAGTTGGTAATTTTGGGATTCCTAGCCTATGAACTGTGGTGCCAGAAACCCAGATCCCACTGTTTAAAAAAAAATAGTGTCTTTCTTGCCATGTAGCCCAAACTGGCCTCAAAATTACAAGCCTTCCGTCTCAGCCTCCCAAATGCTGGGATTATAGGTCTATACGAGCATGTCTTGCTTAGATCCCACATTCTAAGTTGTTAAGAGACAAGGAATGGCAAAGAGTAGACAACAGAGAGCACCAAGAAAGATACCCACATGTTTACTGAGATGCAAAATGGCTATGCTTTCTTAGTATATAGCCTGTCCTGAGCCATGAAGCTGGGGGGAGGGAGGGGCAGGGGAAAAAGGGTTCCTGCCCAGCCTGGCTCTACATACTAAGAAGCTAAGAAGCAGACCCCAAGAGTAAGAGCACAAAGATGTGAGGATCCTTGATCCTGGACAGGGCTCCAGCCAGCTCTGGGACCTAGGGCACAGCTTGGGTACCTGGTGCACACAGGCTCTCAGATGCTTGCTAAGTGACTCCAAGACCTCTCAGATAATGCAGAGCCTCATCCATCCAGACCAACCATGGCTTTAATTTAGAGTCCATTTGTAGCCTGGCATGAGGCTGAGAACTTTGATGGGACTCGAGCTCTGTATAAGCAAAGGTCTAATGTTCCCGAAGAAAGGAAGGCAGAATTTGCCTAGGCGGGAACTTGACATTGGCAATGAAGAACCAACCTCAGAACTGGCAGCAGCTGGGATGGTGGGTTAGGAAGCAACAGGTTTTATTATGAAATTGTCTTTTCTAATGTCTCAAGGAGGATGGAAATGATTCTCTCTGTAGGCTTCTCATTGAGTTCTACAGCTGTGAAAATAAGAACTCCAAGTGCCCAGGGCTTCAAAGAAATCCAGGTGGAGCTGATCCGAATCAGACAGGGAAGCTAAGAGATTAATTTCCCCAGCCCCTCCTTTCTGTGGCCAGGCAGAGAACGTCTGAGTCAGAATTCCCAAACAGTGCTGCTGTTGGCCGAGCCTCATGGGTTCTCCCAGCCTTTGCCTTTGCCCAGGAACAGGAAGGATCTCCAGGCCATCATCTGCCAACTCAGCCACCAAAGAGGCCCCTAAGATGGGGGTTTGCAAACTCAATTTTCACACTTTGGCAGTACTGCTGTTTGAACTCAGGTCCTTGTTCTTGCTAGGTAAGTACTCTACCACTTGAGCCATGCCCCCATTCCAATAGAGGAAAACTCAGTGAGAGGGGAAAAGAACAGATAGGGTTACCATGCATAACCCTCACCAGTAGGGACAGACATAACAGAGCACTGTCATGAGACACATGGAGAAGAGACTCAAGTTCTAGTCCAGCTGGATGACCTTGGACTTTAACTACTCTGGGCCTCAGCCCCTCTATCTGGTATGATGAAAGCTTTGTGTGTGTGTGTGCCAGTCCTGGGGCTTGAACTCAGGGCTGTCTATGAGCTTTTTTTGCTCAAAGCTACCACTTGGGTCACAGCTCCACTTCTAGCTTTTTTTTTTTTTTTTTTTTTTGGTACTTAATCTGGAGATAAGAGTCTCACGGACTTTCCTGCCCAGATGGGCTTCAAATCACAATCCTCAGATCTCAACCTCCTGAGTCGCTAGGATTCCAGATTGGTACCTGGCTGAAAGCTTATTCTTTTAAAAAATATTGTTATTATAAAGGTAATGTACAGAGGGGTTACAGTTACATAAGAAAGAGTACATTTCTTTTTGGACAGTGTTACCCCTTCCCTCTGAAAGCTTATTCTTATAAAATATGTTGAAAGTTGGGCTGGGAAGGTGGCTCAGTGGTAGATTGCTTGTCTTGCATGCATGAGGCCCTGGGTTTGATTCCTCAGCACCACATAAGCAGGGGGGAAAAAAGCTAGACGTGGTACTGTGGCTCAAGTGGTAGAGCGCTAGCCTTGAGCTGAAGAGCTGAGGGACAGCGCCCAGGCCCAGAGTTCAGACCCCACGACCAGACCCCCCCCCAAAAAAAAATACGTTGAAAGTTTTGACATTTTCTAAATATCTTTGAGGCATGGTGCAAGGGTACCATTCTGTCATCTTCCAGGTGAGGAGCCACAGTGAGTGGATAAGATATTCAGGACATGGAAAGTTTAACATACTTATTGTATAGTTCTATTTGGATGACCATTAGACTTTTTAAACTTAATTGCCAAAACAGAACTTGCCCTTCACCCTCTTTTTCCAGTCTTCCCTATTCCAAGATGCCACTACCTACCTGCTATTCCAAAAATTTAGAAGTCAACCAAGATTGCTCTTGTGTATTCACAAACCGTTGGCTTTACCTCCAAAATATGGAACAAGCCAAACACTGGTGGCTCATGCCTTTAATCCTGGATATTCAGGAAGCTTGAGATCCAGAGGACCATAGGTCAAAGCCAGTGTAGGCAGGGAAAGCCACAAGATACTAAATCCAAAATAACCAGGGCTGGAGATGTGACTTGAGGGGTACAGCACCAGCCAAACAAGTAAGCTGAGCAAGTAAGTGCAAGGCCCTGAGTTCAAAGCATAATACAGTGTGTGGGAGGGGGGTGAAGAATATGGAACAAATTCATAAATTTTTTTGGTCAGTCTTGGGGCCTGAACTCTGGGCCTGGATGCTGTCCCTGAGCTCTTCAGCTCAAGGCTAGCACTATACCACTTGAGCCACAGCGCCACTTCCAGCTTTTTCTGCTTATGTAGTGCTGAGGAATTGAACCCAGGGCCTCATGCATGGAAGGCAAGCACTCTTCCATTGAGCCATCTTCCCAGCCCGAATCCATATAATTGCTATGACCAGCTACTGTCCCAGTCTAACCCATTGACTTCACCCAGACTATTGCAATGGTGTCTAACTGATTTTCCTGCCTTTTCCTTTGACCTAATGGTAACTAGAGGGAGGAATCATTTAAAGGTATAATCAGTCACTTTACCCACATCCCCAGCTTGCTGACAGAATACTCCTGGATTTTCATCATACCTGGAATGAGTCCTAAATCCTTCTTGTGGCCTGAAAGATACTAGGTCATTTTCTATGGTCCCAGCTCATTTTACCCCACTTGCTATAACAAATCAACTTGCTTTACAGATGAAGACTTGGACTTTGAGGTTTCCTTTGCTTAGGACAGCCTTTACTTTACCTTCCTCCTGACCTTCCAGGGCTGACTCCTACTTATCAGCTGGATGTCAATGCAGGCTTCCCTTCCTCAGAGCATCTGATCTTGGTTCCACCCACTCATTATCACCTTATGCCTTTTTTATTTTGCATAACTACCCACATTTCTTTTTTTCTTTTTTTGCCAGTCCTGGGACTTGAACTTGGAGCCCGGGCTCTGTCCCTAAGCCTCTCTGCGCTCAAGGCTAGCACTCTTATCACTTGAGCCACAACACCACTTCTGGCTTTCTTCTGCTTATGTGGTACCGAGGAATCGAACCCAGAGCTTCATGCATGCTAGGCAAGCAATCTACAACTAAACCATATTCCCAGGCCCTACCCACAGTTCTTACTCATTAGTATGTTCACTTGTTTATTATGTGTATCTGTCCCAACAAAATGAAATCCCATGAGCGCTGAGACCTCACCTGTGTATTCACTGCTAAATCCCCTGACTTTGACTTAGGCCTGACTTAGAACAACATTTCAGAAACACAGATTGAGTAAATGAAGGAAAAACAGAATCAGTGGCAAAGCTAAGCTTTGAACCCAGATCTGAAACACGTCTCTCTTCTTCTCTGTCACAATGAACAGCGGGTTCCTGAAATGCTTGCCCTGGGACCACCTACCTCTTCGTAACAGCCACTCACGCACTGTGTCAGTGACATCAAAAGACAGCCACTCGGCAGTGCCTCGAGTGGGCAGGTTCTTGCCACCAATGTAGCGCTGCTTGGCGATGTGCTCATCTGGCCGGAGTATCTACAGGGCAGAGAAAGGAATAACTATCCAAGGCCAGGATACTATACCAAAAAGAAGTAGGTCTCCAGGCAGGACAGGTGGACAGAGCAATGAGAATTCAATGTTTTCCAGATGCTTTTACACACCCCAACTAACCCATCCCTCTTAATAACAAATCTGGAAACTGAGGCTCAGAGAAGCCAGGATTCAAATCTAGGTCTACTGAACCTGTGCCCAGGGAAGGTTGCCCAGGGTGGAGGAACTGGCTTTTGGGCCTGGGGATGGGTACCTGAAAGAGCTCAATCCTCTGCTCTGTGCGCTTGGAGCTGGGGTTAGGCACCCGCAAGACCCGGAACTCAGCCCGGAACAAATTGGTTCCATTTTTCTCCACTGAGGACACGTTGAAGCGAAAAACCTTGGAGGTAATTCCTTTGGGACAGACAGCCAGCTCATCTAGAAGACAAAGGAATGGAACACAAGGTGAACCTCTCAGCAATAGCGAGCCACCAACAGACACGTGTTCAAGTGGCCAGAGTCCTGCCTGTGACCTCCCTAGATGCCGGAGGCCTCAGACCTGATGGAGATAGGAGGAAGTTTCTTGGTGACCTGAGAGTCACACAGTCTTGAGTGAGGAGCAGAGAGACCTCAGAGCCCCAGGACTTAATAGTAAGACTGATGAGTGAAGGGTGATTACTCTCTCCTCCCACCACCTTGACATTACAAATCCACTGAGCTCTCTAGCCTGATTTTCCTACTCTCCTACAAAATCAAAAATTCCCCCAAGTAGTGTAGTTATCTTAGAGATATTTGCTTCATCCAGGTTCATTTGGGCAGTCATTCACTTATTAACCATCTATAGAGTAAATACTATGTACCACTAGCATTAGCCGTGGGCAGGTAAAAGTGAACGGACACAGTCCCTGCCTTCCAGGGGAGAAATGTTAAGGGAAGTCATTAACACATAGACCCAGACTGCAGAGTCAGAGAGAAGAGTCCAGGAGTGGCTGCAGGAAACAAGAAGAGGAAGAGAGCAGGGCCCTTCATGGAAGAGAGGACTGGCTCAGAAGGAGGGGGAAGAAAGAAAGTTTACAGGGAAAGTGATTCACAGAGGTAAAGGGAGAGGAAGGGAGAGGAAGAGGTACTCAAAGCCACAAACCTGCAGCCTGGTAAAGGAAGGTCTGGACAGTAGACTGGGGGCCACCTGCAGGGAGACCCTCATGTCATGCTGAGAAGCTGGATTCATCCTATCCACCACAGAGAGCTATAGAAAGAATATGAGCAGCCAGATGCCAGTGGCTCATGCCTGTAATCCTAGCTACTCAGGAGGCTGAGATCTGAGGATCACAGTTCAAAGCCAGCCTGGGCAGGAAAGTCCATGGACTCTTATCTCCAATGAACCACCAGAAAACTGTAAGTGGCTCTGTGGCTCAAGTGGTAGAGTACTCATCTTGAGCTGAAGAGCTGAGGGACAGTGCCCAGGCCCAGAATTCTAGCACCACGACCGACAAAAAAAAAAAAAAGGAAGGAAGGAAAGAAGGAAGGAAGGAAGGAAGGATGAATTTGAGCAGCACAGTGACAGACTCAACATCATGAGTCAATCTTGTATGAAGCAGGGTTCATACAGCAAGGAAGCCACATCTTGAACCTAAGAGAAACACAGATGAGTGAGTGACTGAGTGACTAAGTCGCTACCATTGGTCCTTTTAATTCTGTGTCCTTGAGCTGGGTACTAGTGGCTTTCGCCTGTAATCCCAGGTACTCAGGAGGCTGATAATCCGAGACTCTTATCTCTAGACAACCATCAAAAAACCGGAAGTGGAGATGTAGCTCAAATGGTAGCAAACACATACACATTCTCTCTCTCTCTCTCTCTCTCTCTCTCTCTCTCTCTCTCTCTCTCACAAACACACACACACACACACACACACACACACACACACACACACACACACATACACATGAGTCTGTGTCTCTGACAGCCTGTTATGCTGGCCTGTGTCCCCTACTCCCTGCAACTTTTTCCCCTGAGTACTAGACAGAAGGTAGCAGATTCTCCACTCACCCCTCCAAACCAATTAAAGAAGAAAGCAAGCCAGACCCTTCTCGGCTCCTGTGAATGCTACAACCTCAGGATCTGAGGAGTGTGAACACTCACAGAAACCTTTCTACACAAATGGTAACAGTAGCCAGAACTTGAAATTCAAGCTCACGGACCCAGATTCCACACATAATGGACATGGCTGAAATGAGCTCATAATCACCCCTAGGGTGGTTTAGGGAGTCATGGACAAGGCGGGACAGATCAGACACTATGAAGGAGCAAATGTGCTACTGATCTTTAGGAAAGGATGAGTGTGTCTCTGGAAATTGCCATCTGGTGGGTCTGACATTGGTTCTTAGGAAATTAATGGAACAGATGTTAGGAAAACAAATGTGTGAATGCAGTTAATGATGCCCTGATTAATAACTGGCCTTGAAAGAACAAATACAGAACAAGAGCAAGAAATCAGAACACAAGGCCTCAAGCATAACAAGTACTTTAACCCTTGAGCTACACAATGTAGTAAATAAGTTGACAAGTTTACAACTCTGGACATGGATAAGCTACTTAGACTCATGACCCTCCCAAGCTGACTTCAATCTGGTTTCAGTCATCCAAGGACAGTAACCATAAAGAGCAACTCAGGCCAGTACCCATGGCTTACACCTGTAGTCTAGTCAGAAGGCTGAGATCCATTGGATCATAGTTAGAAGGCAGCTTCCAAAGTAACCAGTAAAAATCTGAGCTGGAGGCATCCTCAAGTGGTAGAACACCAGCAGAGCAAGCAAGCTGAGCAAATATGTAAAGCCCAGAGCAAGTATATCAAGGTATCAGGGCTTAAAAAAAAAAAAAAAAAGGATAAGTCAGGATGACATGCACCTCTGCATAAAAAGGAGAAGGAAGAAGAAAAATGACACCTGCCACTGAGGAGAGTCAGACTGGGTTTAAGACATGGGAAGCCAGGATAGGGAGAAAGCCATGTGCTAAGAGAGGTTAGTCTAGTGACCATCCCTCCTTGGTTTCTTCCAGTCTGTCACTCCTACATCTGTGCCCCGAGATTAACTCCTCATAGAACTTTTAAGGCATCTGAAGAAAGAGGTAGGAAAGATCGTTTGCTGTCATGGAGGTCATCCTGAACATGAACTCTTCACACAAACACAGCCAAGACCAACCAGAAGGGTCTGGACAAGGTCACACAGGAATGAGCTGACACACTAAATTAGCTCTAGCAAGCAAAGCTCCACATAACCATCGTGATGACAAAAAGAACTGCCTGGGAAAGAAAGAAATATAAATATAATCCCTTGGACAATGACAGCTGACAAGTAATAATGATGTTTTAAATAATTGATGGAATTAGAATCAGAGTCAGAGTGTGAATTACAGAATGTAATAATGCTACCTTACATTTTCCACAACACTTATTAATTCATCTGCTTTTCTATCTAACGATTCTTGCAAGTAAAGAGAATAGATAAAATTTGCTATTCTACAAATGAGAAAAATGAGTATCAGAAAAGTGCAATGCTTTTCCCAAGATCATTTAGATAGGAGGTGGCAGATATGGGATTGGAACCCAGGTCTTCTGACCACACTTCATATATTGAAGCAGAGACCCTGGGAAGTCATCCAGCAGAAAGATACTTTTGATTTTGCTCTGGGGAGGAAACAAAAAATAAGTACACAAAAACTAGGCAAATACAGAATTCATGTAAAAATTAGGAAATAGTCAACTGCTTCTAAAATGTTTTCAGACACCTGGCTGCTAGGTCTGCTTTTGGTGTAGACATCCTCTTTCGGCTTGTTCCAATGTAAGACCTGGATCTGTAGCACAACTACCTGGGACTCGTAAGGTCTTACTACAGACCCCAGTAGTGGGATGGGTGGGTCTATAATTGCCTGCCTGCCTGCTTGCTTGCTTCTCTCTCTCTCTCTTTTCTTCTTTCTTTTATTCTTCCTTCCTTCCTTCCTGTTTCTTTCCTTCCTTCCTTTATTTCATCCTTCCTTGTTTCCTTTCTTCCTTCCTTCGTTCTCCAGATGACTCTCATGTACAGACAGAATTGAGAACCATTGTTTATAATCCACTATGTCAGAGGTTCTAGAAATTGGAGAAACCACTGCCTTAAGGACTTTACACTTTACATGATTAACTTTTAAGTGAATTAGATGTATTATTTGGCCAGTGCATCATGTTTTAAATGTCTGGATTTGAAGCCCATAAACATTTTAAGTGTATGTGACAAGTTGAGAGATGTTGACAAAAAGACCCAGAATTTTCTGTTCTTTGGGGGAAATGACAAAATGTAGTCAAGTTGGTCCCACATTCCTGAAGGTAAACATCAGATGCAGCTAAGCACAGTGACTTCCTCTTCCTACAGGTCTCAGGCCTCCCAGGTCCCCTCCTTCCCCCCTGCCACACACCTATGTTCTCCACGATCCCAAGTGCATAAGTGTCCCCTGTGTCTTATCATGGTGCCTGGACCATGGCTTTTCTTCTAGACCTCCCTGCCTGTGTCTTTAGGTCTTTGTATTAGCCAGAGGCTTTCCCTCATTCCCTGCAGCTTACACTTGCTGAAGACACAGACTCTCTAGGACGCTACCTCCATCCCTAGAAGTTGTGATGGTGTTAGGAAGAAGCAGGGGCTGAGAATCCACACCCACCAGCCTCTGGGTCACCTTTGGAGAATCACTGCCATACTGTACATACAATATCAACCTCTAGGGTCATGAGTTCTTTCAACATGAGACATTTTAATTTTTAGCATGAACAACATCTATGGTTAGTAGCTAAAGGCTAAAATACCAAGTTTTCTTTTTCTTTTTTGGTTCCGGTCATGGGGCCTGAACTCTGGGCCTGGGCGCTGTCCCTCAGCTCTTCAGCTCAAGGCTAGCGCTCTACCACTTGAGCCACAGCGCCACTTCCGGCTTTTTTCTTTTTGCTTATATGGTGCTGAGGAATCGAACCCAGGGCCTCATGCATGCAAGGCAAGCGCTCTACCACTGAGCCACCTTCCCAGCCCCCAAGTTTAATTTTTTTGCTCAGGAATTCTGGGTTTGTTGATTGTCTGCCTTTGGCTCAAAATAAGCGTTGCCCAGCAGACACAGCTAATTCTAGGACAGAAGCTAAATTGTCACCTACACTGATGATGCCTTTGGTGACAGAGGCACTGGAAAGGTGGCATCTTTCCCTACCATGTAGCTCAGAGAAGGTGCCTACTCACTGCCCATGGCAAAATCCTAGAGAAGTGAAAGGTTGCAGAGTCTTGCCTATACTCTCCAGCAGAGGTAAGTGAACCATCTGACTTGGTGATAAAATTCTTTCGAGAGAAAGGAAGTTAGAGGTCCTTTCGGATGTTACAGGAGAGGAGACAGAGAAACAACTTTCACTTGCCTCCGGCAGCTTGACTTACTTGAGGCTTTTCATGAGATAAAGAAAATTCTTTCATTAAATTTGGGAGAACATTTGTAGCAATATTAATTACCTGGAAAAACATCAACCAACCAACCAACCAACCACTACCAACAACAACAAAAACACCACGGAGAACTATGAACAAAACTAGTATTATCCCCAATCAATTTACCACCTGGGTTATTAAGGCAATTTATTGCATCTGCCCTCTCTTGCCAAGATCTACATGGAATTTATCTGTGTCCTAAAAAGTTCTATGGAGCCTCAAGGTTAAAAAGTGAACTTTTAGAGCCTGCCACAGTAGCTCATGCCTGTAGTCCTACCTGCTCAAGAGGCAGAGATTAAGGGGATTATAGTTTGACACTAGCCCCCCAGATGAGAAAAGTTCAAAAGGCCTTATTTCAAGCTAGAAAAGCTAGGTGTAGTGCATATGTCTGTTGTCCTTGCTATGCAGGAAGTGTAAATAGGAGGATCATGGGCCAGGCTGACTCAGGCAAAATTAGAAAATTAGACTCTATTAGAAAAATAACTAAAAGGCAAAAATGGCTGGAGGAGTGACTCAAGTGGTAGAGCTTCTGCCTAGCAAGTGCAAGGCCCTGAATTTAAATCACAGTACTGCAACACACACACACACACACACACACACACACACACACACACACACACACAAATAATGCATTTTCCATGTATATTGGTACTTCACAGCACATATTCTGCACCTATCCTGTCTAGGTGAGAACCCTGCTCTTTTTGGACAAATGATTTAATGGATATGAGTTTGACCCCCTCATCTATACACTGAGTGACAAAAGAATGCACAACAGGCCAGAGCCACAGGATAGCCTGCCTCTCCACTCACACCACCAGAAATTCTTTCTTTCTTCGTGTTCCTCCCCAAAGACCCTTACTTTCTCACTACATCTCCTGTTGTCACCTCCTTCTGACTGTCCATCTACTGGAAAAAAAGAGGTGGCTGAGAGTGCTAAATGTGAGAGAATGGCATCTCATGACCCCTACTCTGGCACCACCACCACCAACACCCTGCTGGTGCCATATCACAGATCCAGAATCCCTGCACGCTCCCACTCCACCTGGCCTCAGGAGTTAAGGACAGGTGTCCCTCTCCCACACCTCTGGGGACTGGCTCTCCACCGCTCAGCACCTGCTGGGCTTTTGAATTTCTTTTCTACTTAAGTGTGCTTTGTAAATCTAGGGCGAACTCAGCACCTGGCCAGCTGCGGGGCGGGCCCAGGTCCACATCTGCTCAAGCTCCACGTCACCTCCTACAGCTGCAGGGACTGGGCCTGCTTCCTGTTGGCAGCTGAAGGTTCCAGTAAGTGTTGCCTGCATCCCACTGAGCACCCGCACCTCCTCACCACCCAGAACATTCTGCTGGCTGTGCAGAGTTGGTCCAGACCACACCACCATTCCACAACCCCATGGCTACCCCTACAGGCAGAAGCAGCTCAACACCCTTGGGGCCCTGCTCTGCCCTTGCCCCAGGCCGCCTCCCTTTGGGCCCAGAGTCTGCCACACCTGTGTAGCCTTGTCTCCCAATCCCCTCTCCCTTAGGTTCTCGCCCTCATTCAAGCCATGAAGGTCTGAGTCGTTCCCTTCCCCCCCCCTCCTTACCCTTGTCTTTCCATAGACTTCTCCTGCTGGCCTCAGATGACTACCCTCCTCTGCTTTCATGAGTGACCACAGAGTTGAGGATTCAGCTATGTAGCTGCTAGGTGTCTGTGGGCACCGCACTGCCAGGCAGGCCCAAGCCAGCACCACTCAGAACCCCTGGGCAGGGAGCTCTAACTCTTGCCTCACCTCCTCCAGCCTTAGCCCTGCATGGTAGCCACATCCTAAGGCAGAGCACTCCAGGCAGCCACAGGAAGCCGCAATGGGAACCCCTGGCCAGAAACCACAGGCTCCTCCACCCAGTATAGGCCAGCTCCCAATGGGGCAGTTTTCACCTTTATCTAGAGCTGGTCCACCCATTGGTAGCCACTGTTTCTTCTCTTGAGCCACCTTCCTGGTCAGCCCATGACCACCCTTACCCTGCAAGCTCCACTTCAGCCTCCCACCCCTACTCAGGCACAGCTCACCTCCCAAGTGGGCCTGGACTGGGGTAACCAGGGCACGGAGGACACCTGCTGGTAGGAAAGCAAACAGAGCTACTCCCTGGTCTGGCGCTTGAGTGGCTCACATTCCTCTTTCCTGGGCTGTTGGTTTCTCAGCATCTGCCAAATTTCTCTCTTGTATTGAGGTTTTTTAAATCCCCATTCAGTAAACACACATGACTTCCACACGTGTACAAACACACACAGCCGTCTCACCCAGAAGCTTCCTAGCTCCTCAGCAGATGGGAGCCTCCTGGGAAGACACACTCCCACTCTCACACCCCTGCAGCCGCCCGGCCCCCCTCCCCCCTGCGCTGCCACCAGGCCCACCACCCATTCTTCAAGACAGGCAGATGCGAAGAGCTCCCAAGCCCTCCTCTACACTCCCAGAGCCACAACCTGCTCTCCCATGCCCACGGCCTGGGGGGGGCACATTTGCATATATGAAGCCATATGAGTCCCTATGAGCTCCAAGTCTGGGTACATGTGAACGTGTGCATACCCCTCCCCGCCCCACTGCTCACGTGGGTCACGTGGGTGGGGTAGACCCAGGGAACTCAGGCAGCCAGAAACTGTCTCTTGCCTGGACTTCCAAAAAGCTTGACAGACATTAATTTGGGGGCAAGATACTATGCTTCCCAAGAGTTGGAAAAACTGAACTGGAGACGTGTCACACGAAGCTGTGGAAACACCGAGAAGAAGAAGAGCAAAGTGTCCAGGCTCCAGGCAGCCCAGCCCTTGATGGTACCCATATGCTTACAGTTACCCATATGGTCACATGGGCAGGAACCCATCTGTTTCCCTGGACGGCACAATGTAATTCCAAATTAAAATCAGTCAGGGATATGATGTGAGTTCAGCATGCCGTTTGGCTCTGAGGCTCCTGGCCTCCCAGAAGTATCTGGCTCTTACCATTACTGCTCTTTCCTTCCCCACCCACCTACCACCCAGCACCAGAGCCTAGGTGCCAGTGAGCCCTGGGGCACTCTGCTGTGTTGCCCCCCCCCACCTCTCCCAGCAGGCACCTTCCATGCAGTTCCCTACTCCAGTTCATCCCCTTCAGAGCAGACACGCAGTGAGCATTCCGACTTACTGTGCTCCGCCAACCCCTGGATCATGTCGAATTTATGGATCTCTTTGGCATAGTATTCCGACTCGGTGTTTTCCTGAGTGCAGCCTTCTTCCCTCTCTCCCTGCATCTCCTCCAGCAGTTCCCGGGTGCTATTGTAAAGTGCCAGGACCTGATAGGGGACGTGGGTCATCACCGATGGCTCAGGGGGGCTGGTGAGCCTGAGCTTGCTCAAGATCTGTCCCCTAATGGCTTCCACCCTCTTTTTCTTGATGTGGCCGAAGTCCAAAGTGGTGCAAGTGGACAGGGAGAGGCTGACCGTGGCAAAGTCCAGCAGGGCCAGGACCACCAGAGCCCTTTGCAAGTACATCTTCATGTGTGAGCCGGGGAGAGGGGCTGGGGGGGCAGTGAAGCCTGGCGAAGAGGAGCCCCCAGCAGACGTGCAGAAAGAGGGAGGAAAACCAGGCAGCCTCCCCAGATCCCAAACACTGAGGCTTGGCAAAAGGGTGCATGAACTCACTGCACTGCGAGAACTTCAAGACTTCCAGGAAGCGCTGGTTACCCTGAGGACGAAGAAACGGACTGTGTGTGCCGCGGAGCTCTGGGATTCTTGTCCATGTGTCTAAACAGGTTTTGCTGGGCTCTGATTCCCAGCAGGCCAGGTGGAGGGCAAGCAGAGGGCTGGGAGGGGTGGCAAGGCAGCTGGGAGTGGGAAGGGAGCTGGAGTTTTTCCTTAGGTAAAAATAAATAGAGCGGATATCTGATATTGCCAAACACCGCTTGGCGATGGGGAGAAAGTGGGTCTTTTAAAGAAGGCACAGAAGGACCAAGGGCTGGGACTCAAAATCAAATGGTTTGCCTTGTGCTGATGGAGAATAAGGGAATGGGTAGGGGGAAAAAGAGGGGAGGGGGGGGAATGGATTAAAAAAACAAAACAAAACGAAAAACAGCAACCACCAAAAAACCAAGCAGTCAGATCACCAGTGAGTAGGTGTGGAAAGGCAGGGCCCAGTAGCCGCTGGCCCGGCTAAAGGTGGGGGCAGTGTAGAACACACTTGTCTCTCCATTCATGCTTTCCCTTTTGTTTACACTTCCTCGGGGGCTTTCTAAAATGACTTTGTTCACGCTGCCTCCCGTCTTCATTGGCTGGGATGCATGCGGGGTTATGTGCACTGGCAGGGAGGGAGGGCAGGCCTCTGGAGATCAGCCCCAGGAATCCACTTAGACGCCCGCCACCGCCGTCACCCGCATCGCAGCGTGTCTTCTCCCTCGGCCATCGCTTCTGTGTCCCTTGCTTCTCTTAAAAAAAAAAAACAAAAACAAAAACAAAAAAACCCAAAAAAGTCAGAAAGGAAAAGAAAACAGAAGGCAGTTCACTGCAGTCCACTCCGGAAAGCGCCTTATTCCTCCGTCCCCAGCTTCTTCCCCTGTCTCTGCCCTCTCTGGCTCATTCCCTTGAACTTGACGCTGAGCTCCTCTCTCTCTCTCTCTCTCTCTCTCTCTCTCTCTCTCTCTCTCTCTCTCTCTCTCTCTCTCTCTCTCTCCCCTCACACACACGCACACACACTCACGCGCACGCACACACACACACACACACTGCTTTCTCTATTTCTCTCTGCTGTAATTTTATACCTCCCTCCCATGACGTCTGGGGCCTGGGGTGGGGGTGGGGGAGGGAGGGGGAGGGAGGGAGGGAGGGACCGGCGCACGCAGCCCCTTTCGCTGCACGAATATTAATGTTTTAAACAGGCACCGGAAAAGCCGAGCCCATTTGAAAATACTTTGCGAGTCCTCTCGTTCGACGTGGTAACTGAACTTTTTTCCTCCCCCCACTACCCCTTTTTCCCTCCCCTCTTGGAGTCACTCCTGCTACACGTTGGCTGTTTTTCTGGAAAGTTACTCGGCCGCCGAGCCCCCTCCCTGCGGCTCCCGCAGCCCCTCCGCGCGTCCTGGCCGGCTGTCAGTGCGCGCTCTCCCGCGGGCCCGCGTCCCCGGCCGCCCCCGGGCCAGGCCTGGCCGCCCGGGGCGGGGCGGCGGGCACTCCCGATCGCGGGGATCGCGGGCCGTCCGGCCGCCAGTCTTCGCGGACCAGCCTGGAGGGAGTCGGGCCGGCTGGAGCTGAGAGCGGGACGTGGAAACATGGTGGCGCTTTCCGGAAGATCGAGGGTGCCCTCTGGCGAGGCCCGGCCGCCAGTGAAGACCGGCCCGGGCGGCCGCGAGCCCGGAGGACCCGGGCAGGGCGGGGTGGGAGTGGGGGGGCCGGGGTGAGGGGGCTGCGGGAGAGGAAGACCACACCCGGCGCCCGGCCGGGGGAATCGCCGCGCTCGCCACGTGCGCCCGTCCCGCGCACCGCTCCCGGATCCGGGAGGCCCGCAGGGCACGGAGGATCGCCGAGCGCCAAGCCGACCACCGTCCCCAGCCCATTTCCCAGATGGTTGAGGGGATACTTGCTTTTCCCAGCCTGAGCTGCAGGCCTTCTATCCTGAGCAGCTGAGTGGGGGCAGGTGTCTTACACACACACACACACACACACACACACACACACAGGACTTGTGCCTGAGCTGACCAGCAGGTGTCTTTCCCCCCTCCCCCCCCACACACACTGGACTTGTGCCTGAGCTGACCAATTTTTCCCTCACCCAATTTCCAAGCCTCACTCCAGCCTCCATGGACTCTTCCCAAGAAGCCTTTTTTCCTCCACAAATTGAACGTTAATGTAGCTCCAGGACAGATGAGGAAACTGAGGCACAGAGAATTTGGGGTTTTGTTTTTCAAGTCACAAAGAGTGAGACAGGATGTTGAACACAGGTTCTCTAGTTACTGTAGACATTATTTTCATTTGCATATGAAGAACTAATGAAGAATCCTAGGTGTAGATTTGCTTTGAAAGTTGTCAGCCAGATCCCAGTGGCTCAGGACTGTAATCCTACCTTCTCAGGAGGCTGAGATCTAAGGATCTAGGTTTAAAGCTGTTCAAGCCAACTCAGACAGGAAAGTCCCTGAAACTCTTATCTCCAATTAACTAGCAAAAAGCCTAAAGTAGAACTGGGGCTGGGCTCAAGTGGTAGAGTGCTAGCCTTGAGCATAAAAAAAGCTCAGGGACAGGGCATAAGCCCTGAGTTCAAGCCCTAGCACTGGCACACACACACACACACACACACACACACACACACACTCACAAGGGATTTGTCTAAGGTCACATAGCTAGTAGGTGGCAACACAGGGGTTTAGGCCAAGGAAATCCATTGCCAGAGTCTGTGCACTTAACCGCTATACTATACTGCCTCTATCTGAGAAATGGTTTTGATATTTGTTATATGCCAGGCATATTCTAGGTTCTGTGGATAAATCAAAACACTCCCTTTCAGAGAGCAAAAAATTAGAGGCAGTAGTAAGGCAGCAGAAGAGGCAATACATGAAATGAATACATAAATTATATATATGATAAAAGGTAAGTGACAGTGAAAAGTAAAGCAGGAAGGGGGACAGAGACTGCACGGTTGGAGAAGAGGAGTGTTGTGATTTAAAATAGAGTGATCTGAGGAAACTTTATGGAAACCCTCGAACAAACAATGAGTGCAAACATTGCAGATAATTTCCCCTTCCGCAACATAGAAGCTCCACTTCTATTAAATTAGAGTTTCTTGAGATGGGGCCTGACATCTGTATTTACAAATACAACTCTCCTATGATTCAGGTGCTGGGCAAGGTTTGGAAACCCCTGTTACATGCTCTTAGATTTGGGGCAATGACTCTTGCATCAGATTGTTGTCTAATAGAATATTCTTTCTGAGATGCAGAATGAGTGAGCAAGAGACTTTAGAAGCAATTTCAAAAGTTAATTATAGATCCAGAGTGGCTCTGTTCTGCTTACACAGAGACTTGTTAGCAGAGCTAGAATGAGAGGTCAACTCTAGTGATTCTCAGGCCAGTATGCTCCTCATTAGGCATAGGAACACAGAATTCTGCCTAGGAAACATGTAGAGCAAATGATTGGCCTGAATAACTTAATGGGTGTGTAAGAAATGTTTGCCATTCTGTTTTAGGGGTACCATTACCACTTCCAATCCTTGCTTTTAACCTGTGAACACCTAGGCCTTGCCCTCAGGATGATATTGGAGATGCTGTTCATTTTCAAGGTCAGAACCCATCTTTGGTGAGTTACAGTGACCAGAGC
Source organism: Dipodomys merriami (assembly GCF_024711535.1). Lineage (NCBI taxonomy): Eukaryota > Metazoa > Chordata > Mammalia > Rodentia > Heteromyidae > Dipodomys > Dipodomys merriami. Next base: position 126,452,237 of record NW_027202270.1, on the reverse strand, counting down.
CTGGATCTAACCCATTTGTGTTGACTTAGGGACCTCACCTGGTAAGAGTCAATGAAATTTGAACTTGACTGCCACAAGGCTGGGAGTTTGTGGCTCCTTCCCCTCTATTAGCATAAGAGAATGGCTGACACTTACTAGTATGAGCTAGAGAAAAAAAGGCTTCATTAATAACTGCTGTTATTAACTGTTACTCTGGCACTTATCACGAAAGTTCTTTTCATAAAGCTATCTCAAGTGCCTCAGTGTCTTGCTTTGCACTTACAGCTGTATTTAAGCAGGGGTACAGATGCTACAAATGCACACAGTCCCTAAGACTTAACTTTTTCCCACAGGAGCAGCCGTGAGTTTTTAAAAAATGTGTGGGAAGTCAAGCAAGGTAGTTTAGGAAAGATGTGTTTTAAAATAACAAAAAGCTGAAACAAGGATACAGGTTGACCCACTGTAACAATGAGATGTACAAGGCACTATGTAGAAAACGAACTTTACAACTTGGTGGGGGGGGAGGAGAAAGGGGTTGGGGAGGTGGGGAGGATCGGGATGGTGGGGGAAAGACAAAGAGGGGGGTAACACTGCTCGTTACCTTGCTCACGTAACTGTAACCCCGCTGTACAGTATCTTTACAATAAACAAATAAAAGAAAAAAAAAACGGGAGGGCTGGCACGCGGAATCCAGGTGTGGCGTGGCGGGCCCTTTAACTATTGGGATGGAAGGGCGGGTCGTCGTCAGGAACGCGTCGGGTCGCTTGGTTTCCAGGAAGTGACGTCAGAAGGCCGCCGCGATGGAAGACTTGCTGGATTTGGGCGAGGATCTGCGCCGGGACTCGGCGTTCTCCGTGAGGACGGAGGAGGGGAACTGGGGTTCCGGAGTAGGCGGGTGGGGAGAAGCGACCCCGTCGGCCCGGCTCCCCGGAGGCACCTCGGCCGCGGGCCGGCGGCCCCGCAGCGCTCGGCGGCGGCCCGACCCCGCCGCCTCCCGCCCCGCCCTCGAGGCCCCCGAGGCTCCGGCAGGCTTTCCTGAAAACCTTCAACACGTAGGGAAACACGGGGACCACGGGGGATTTCTGAGCCGGGGGCCCCCAGTGCGAGCCTGGCGTGTAACCGCCGGCTCCCGGGGTGACGGGCGGGAGCGGCCTGGACCCGACCCTCGCGCCTGCTCCCCATCCCGGGTTTCCCTTGGGGTGCTCTGGTCAAAGCTGCCAGGCTCCTGGGCGCGGCGAGGAGGCCTGGGGGAACGCCTTTTCCTCCCTGTCAGACCCGCACCCCTAGGGAGATGGGGGTAGCCTCATTTTCATGGTTGGAAGTCATCGAGATTTTTGAACGATTTATAATGTAGCGGAGAAATTAGGCCCCGAAGTCATCTGTGACAAAGCTTAAAAAAAAAAACAACAACGCGTAATTTCCCCGAGCCTCAGTTTCCTTGGGCCTGAAATGGACGTGCTGCTGTGAAGATGCATACATGGAAAGCACTTAATACAGTGCTAGATGTGTGTGAATTTACCTGAAGAGCTTAGCTGTGGTTGCCTCCAAGAGCTGCGATTGGCCCTAGGATAGCCAGTAAATGACAGAACTTAATTCCAGACCTGAATTCACAACTCCTGTCAGGCCTCTATAACTTGGGTTGTGTGTGTGTGTGTGTGTGTGTGTGTGTGTGTGTGTGTGTTGTTTTTGGAGTTTTGTTTTTTTTTTTTTTTTTTGCCAGTGACAGGTTAGGGCTTGAACTCTGGGCCTGGGCTCTGTCCCTTAGCTCTTTTGCCCATTACTATACTCTATTACTTGAGCCACATCTCCACTTCAAGCTTTTTGGTGTTTAATTGGAGATAAGAGCCTCAAGGACTTTCCTGCCTCTGCTAACTTCAAACCATGATCCTCGGATCTCAGCTTTCTAAGTAGCTAAGCTTACAGGCATAATTCACCAGCGCCAAGGTATAACCCTTAAAATTAGTCAAGATTGTAGTCACTAAAAGATTGGGCCACAGGGTAGGCCTTAGTATCTGCTGTGAAACTTTGCAAGTGTTTTAAAGTTGTGGAATAGCATTGGGTGTCTTCTCTCCAAGGTACAGAGAGGAACACCTCTCCCAGGGATGGGCAAATTAGAGAATGAAGCAGGCTATTTGACTAAGGAGAATATGGAGCTTATCTGGCCTTTCTGATACACGAATTTTTCTACTATCTATCTGAGGATATGGCTATACTTGCTCATTCCTTTCCATAAATGTATATTGAGACCTACTCTGTCATTCATTGACCTAGGTGATAGAGAGACAGCAGGGACCAAAACATGGGTCTTCTGTCTTATTAGAAGAAAATAGGCAATAAACAGACAGTTTTCAAATTATATAAATTAGGTTTAAGGTGTTTTGTGTTTTATTTTTTCAATTTTTATTTTTTAACCTGTGGCCCTTTTTTAAAGACAAGAGTTTCAAAATGTTTAAAACCTTAAAACACATGTCAGTTGTTAGAGCTTTAGTAAACAGCAATTAGGGGCATCTTTGAGATTTTAACACACTATATGTCATATATCATATTTAGATACTACAGCAAATGGAAAAGGGGAGCCTTGGGTGAAGGAATAGAAGTGTCTGCCTTGAGAAGAAAAGGAGTTGCCTATTATCAGGAATGTTTATTTACTTGCAGAAATGATTCATCTGCTCAATAAGCTGCTTTTTTTTCACCCCCACCCTCCCCCCTTTTTTTTTTTTTTTTGCCAGTTGGTCCTGGGCCTTAAGCTCAGGGCCTGGGCTCTGTCCCTGAGCTCCTCTGTGCTCAAGGCTAGTGTGCTACCAGTTGAACCACAGCCCCACTTCTGCCTTCTTCTGAGTAGTTTACTGGAGATAAGAGGCTCACAGACTTTCCTGCCTGGGCTGGCTTTGAGCTGTGATCCTCAGATCTCAACCTCCAGAGTAGCTAGTGTGACAAGCATGAGCTACCAGCACCCAGCTTAACTGCAGTCTTAAGTAGAAAAGTAACTTTGCTTTTGCCATTCCTTATAGGTATTAAAAAGTAAACTTCATTGTCACAAGCCCATTTCTAGTTAATAGATAGTAGAATAGATACTATCTAGATAGTAGAACTAACCTCAGGTACCTGGTTTTAAGGAATTAGAACACTTTGTATGAATTTATCCAAGTTATTCAAAATACCATTCTCCATCATGTCATCCTAAACCTGGTCCTTGCTTACCTTCCCAGAATTGCCATCCTCATAATGGATTAAATAACGTTTGATCACCATCAGCATTACCCTCTGTCTGTCTTTCCAGGGCGCCAAGATGGGTCGCCGAGCTCAACAAGAACCAGCCCAGACTGAGGACTATTTCAGTAGCAAGAATTCTTCATTGCCTCTGACTGGAGAGGTGAGTGCTAAAAAAATAAATGAGGTGTATGGCTCAAGAGGAGAGCACTTGCAGCTGGGAGCTCTGAGTTTAATCCCCAGTATACAAACAGACAACCACTGCAGAAAATGTTCTTTATGAATGAGTGATTTGTCAATGAACAAAGATTTGGTATTCCATACTTCTCTGGCATGCCAGCCCTTCCTCTTATCTTGGTTTTGGAATTCTCTTCCAATTAGCAGGAAATGAGAGAGGAGCAACTTTTTTTTTTTTTTTTTTTTTGAGGACAGACTAGTTTCTACACCAAACTATTGGTGTAGAGCTTTTTAATTTTAGCTGCAGCAAGGGTCTGGGAAGTTTCAAAATTCAGTCTTTATCTTTCAGTCAAAATTTAGGCTTTAATTCCTGCTGAATAAATGCCAATGGTAGATGCAGATGATCAGGTTGGATTATATATTTGCTCTTAGCAGGGACCTGTATTTTCAGCAGTTTGCAGAAAGGGCTTATTTACTCGCCTTGCTTCCCTGGAAACTTCCTAGTGGCCAGGAGTTCTGGGAAGAATCACCTTGCTTCTTTGAGAAGGGTGGGTAAGAGAGATGAGCAATATTATTATCAAAACATTTTTTTTTGCCAGTCTTAGGGCTTGAACTCAGGGCCTGGGCAATGTCCCTGAGTTTCTTTTGCACAAGGCTAGCACTGTACCACTTGAGCCACAGCACCACTTCCAGCTTTTTCTATTTATGTGGTACTGAGGAATGAGCCCAGGGCTTCATGCATGCTAGGCAAGCACTCTATCTCTAAGCCACACTCCCAGCCCTGACCAGGGCACTCTTTTACTCACAGCTTCTTTTTACTTTCCTCTTACTATTTGAAAAATCTGCCTTTCAAGAGTCAACTTGAAGACCATCCCTTTTGTTAGTTTTCCCTGACTTCTGCTGGCTGACTTAGAGCTCCCTCCTGTCACTTCCTTAGGACTGGTCCCATTTTACACTCATTGTCTTCTTCCAGGTCTGTCTGTTCTGCAAGATAATGAGTCCTTGCCAGTTTGTCTTCTTTCCTTTTTTCACTTAGATGTAAGTATTGGGTATAGCAAATCATCAGTAATAACTATGGCAGCCTGACAAAATTGGTGACCAGCCCTTGGCCTTGTGACCCTAGGGGGCACATTGTGGTGGAGGTACTAGAAACTGTGGGGCAGGTGCCTCTTCCAAAGGGACAACTGCTACTTAGTGAAGCTGGTTGAAGCTGTAGGCAAACAGATTACTGTGATGATCAGATTTTTCAAGAGAAGCTAGCTTGAAGGTTTGTTATTGTCATTGTTGCTATTTGTTTTGTTTCTTCTTCTTCCTTTTTTTTTTTTTTTTTGGCTGGTCCTGGGGCTTGAATTCAGGGCCTGGGCCCAGTCCCTGAGCCTTTTTGTGCGAGAGGCTAGTGCTCTACCACTTGAGCCACAATGCCACTTCCAGCTTTTCCTCAGTAGTTTATTGGAGATAAGAGTTTCATGGACTTTCCTGCCCCAGCTGGCTTCAAACCGTGATCTTCAGATCTCAGCCTCTCGAGTAGCTAGGATGACAGGCATGAGCCACCGATGCCCAGCTTGTTGCTTTTTGTGTGTGTATGTATGTGTGTGTGCTGGGGATAGAACCCTAGGTCTTGCACATAATAGACAAGCACTCTACCCCCGAGCTCTACTCTTAGCTTAGCAGTCTAAAGTATCAGATGAGAACAACACTGATATGCAAGATATGTTATCAGATGATCTAGTTTTGGCCAGAAGATTGTTGGTTTGTGACTTTGGCCTTACCATTATTGTACTTACTACATTGTATTGTTTTTTCAGTTGTTTTCTTGCCTGCTTCTCTTATGTGAATTTCTGAAATGCAGAAGGTGTATTTTATTGCTTTATCCTCTCATTTATCATAGTACCTGGCACAATACCTAGCATAGATGTGCACTTGCAACTGCCCAGGGGATGTGCAGAGTTTCCAGTGTATATTTTATATGTTAGATGCTGAGTGGGGGTTGGGCAGATAGTGAGTCATGAGAGGACCATTCCAGATTTTAGGGGAGCTTTAGCTTCAGTAGTCTATGTCTTTCAAGAGAAATGACTCAAGCCTGTAATCTTGGCTACTCAGGAGACTCAGATCCAGAGGATGGCAGTTCAAGGCCAACCTGGGTAGAAAAGTCTGCTAGATTCTATCTCCAAAATAATGAGCAAAAAGCTGACAGATACTTGGATGACTGAGGCAGAAGAATTGAGTTGGAGCTCAGTTTGACCTACACAGTGAAGCAACATCTTCAAATGCAAGCGAGAGGGAGGAAAAGTAAATGACTGGGTTGCTGGAAACCTCGTCACAGCTTCTGGTCATTTCACCCTGTTCCATAGGAATCTAGGAGAATCTATTGTGGTACTGATCCATTCATCCTAGCCTTCATTCATTTATTCACAAATATTATTGTGAGCCAGATATCATTGAGTAGAATTCAATGATCAAAAGAGACAAGATCTTTTGCCATATGGAATTTATATTCCTGTGCTCATTGGCAAGCAGGAGACTAATTAAAGTTCCACTTAATTGTGAAAGAGGTTAGTGGATAGATGAGTCACCCTAGGATGAGCCAGGATGTCCAGGAATGACTTTAATAGGTCTTGAAGCCTTAGGTGACCCTCATACCAAGGTAGCTCCAAAGCTGAGGTCAGCAAGCCTTATTCACCTACCATTCCCTTCCCTGGTTTCTTAGGTGAGATTCAGGGCAGTGAGAATTCAATTCTACCTACAGACTGGGATAGACCTTTCAAGTTTTCAGGAAGACTAGCTTGTTTTTCTTTTTGAGACTCTGAGCCATAATACTTTTCTAGGAGAACATGATGAAAAGTCATCCTGTACCTTATCCAGCTGATGCTCCTTTTGGGATTCCAGGATGTGCCAGCCTTTCCTTCCTGGGTTAATTGAGGTTTGAAGCAACGTGGGCAGCCTCCCACAGGGCCAGATGCTTACTTGGCTGTGTGCGACTTTGACTGTTTCTTTCTAAAATTAGATCCCAAGACTTGTGTGTGTGCCCATTTACATTCCGACTCTGAGTATATTACTTAATACATTTATTTTTTCCCTCTTGCTGACTTTATTCTCTGTGAAGATATACATGAACATGTAAATGTGGTACCTGGAAGCTGTCAAACAAGTGTGGTTACTTTAGTGTGTTAGAGTGAAGTAGAAATTGTTCTCAAACAGTTAGGTTGAGATAGTGGAGTTGGGAGCTATTGTGAAGAAGCAGAGAGAACACAGGGCTTGGCATCAAAAGATCAGGGCTCTGCTAATAGTCTGGATTTTAAGCCCACTAATCTCAGGAATCCTCTATTTTCATTACTGTCAAATAATGAAAATAGTACCCACTAGATTGATGTGTAGATTGAATGAAATGTGCATTTAACTTTAATAAACTGAGGAGCCATGACAAGCATCCATCCATTCAATAAATTAGTGCATGGATTAGTCTTTGGAGAGTGCTTTGCTGTTTTATTGAGGGCTGCAACTCATTTATCCCATAGGTTGGCAAGCCTTGAGGAGCAGAGTTTCAAGCTTTCTGGCTGCAGTGGGCATTCTTTATGAAGAGTGTACCAGGCAGGCCTCAGGGTCAGGCAGGCCTGGGCTGACAGCCAGGCTGCAACCCATTATACCTATGATTGAGCAAGTTAATCAGTCTCTATGCCTCTGTGTCCTCACTGGTAAAATAAGGATAACAATATCACATATCTCATAGGGTGGCTAGCAAAAACAATAGCTGATACATGGAAAGCCCTGAATACTGTGATACATGAGTACTCTGCATGTTGCTAATCATTATTACTTCACTAGACCTTGTAGTTTTGTTTGTTTTTAGAGTTACTAGTTTTTTTTTCTCTTAACTATTAAACTTGAAAGCTTTTAGGCTGAAGTTAGCCTTCAGTCATACATGTTTGATTTGTGCCAAGTTTAAAATTTAGTTATCATTTAAAAATTGGAAAATTCACAAAATCATTTAGATTTGGTTGTTCTCATGAAAATTGGAAGTTCTCACCCATCAGGAATGATGGGCTGGCATTCCTTTGTGGTGACACTTGGCTGGAATTTGCTGGTGGTATTGCGTAGGTGCTTGAAAACTGAACTACACTTCTGGCCCCTCCCCCCTCCTTTTTTTTTTTTTTTTTTTTTTTTTTTTTTGCCAGTCCTGGGCTTTGAACTCAAGACCTGGGAGCTGTCCCTATGCTTTTTTACTCAAGGCCACAGTTCTACTTCTGGCTTTTAGGTGGTTAATGGGAGATGAAAATCTCACAGACTTTTCTGCCCTAGACTGGCTTTGAGCAGCAATCCTCAAATCTCAGCTTTCTGAATAGCTAGGAAATTCAGGCATGAGCCACCAGCACCAAATTTACTTCCAGCCCTTTTAGAAAAACAGACTATTTTGAGCAAGATCTTACCCTTGAACTTTTGATCCTCATGCCTCAGCACCATGTCCTTCTTGATATATACCAGGTCACACTGATTTATTTGATCTACCTAGATCCTGTTTCCCCTTAAGTTGAAAACTTCTGCTCTCTTAGAATGGGTTTATTTTCCAGTATTCTTCTGCATCTACTAGAGCTGAGTCTGGCTCCATACATCAGAAATTCATGTCCAGTACTTTACTGAAAGAAGTAACTTTTTTCCTAACATAGCAAGGAATGTGTACAGCAGAATGTGTAGACACAGCAGGATGACCTGTCATCTTAGTCCCTTCTTGCTTCCAGCTCTGTCATTTGGAGCTTATGACTTTTTTATTCATAGTTGCAAGATGATTGGTAATTGTCCAGGGTTTAGGAAGGAAGATAGTTGAAAAGCTCAGGGTACATGCCAATTAAGTGTGCCCCTTGTCGGGAATACAGTAGCCAGAGACCTCACTAAGTGGATATATGTTTACAGCTGCTTTGACTTTCAAGGGACCTTTTAGCCAGGACAGAATTGGGTCTCATAGCCAGTACTCCAAGTATAGTTTTTACCTGTACATTCCTCTGTGATAACTACACTTTCTTGGTAAGGGGAGTAGCTGTTGGATAGGCACTTCAAAACTGACATGATTTTTTTTTATAACTGGTATTTATACAAAGCTTTTCTTTTCCCCCATACAGTTGAGTAAGGAAATGAAGAAATATTTCTAGTGGCTTATTTAAAAAATTTGTCTCCAGCGTTTTAAATTTCAAGTTGGATTTCAAGTCAGCGAAGACCCTGTATCCTAGCATACACGAGGAAGTTGTCCTGTGACCTGTTTCACAAATCTTCTTCTTTTGGTTATTTTTGTAACATGTTAGGGCTTTGTGCTGTACCTGTGGCAGTCCAGGTACTTAAAGTTTTCCACCTGCTATGAGAGAAGAGGAAGATCTCTTCATTTGCTTAGACATTCTTTAAATTTCTGAGAACCTGACTGCCTAATTTTACTGAATTGATCTACCAAGAAGATGCGCTCTTTGTGTCATTTACTGACTTGACTAGATCAGTTGTGCCAAATTCTTGGGGGAGGTTGTGAAGATCAATTTGGGCAATGCATGTAGAGAATTCCAGCACAGTAACTATTACATGATTCTCCCCAACAAATGGTATGACCTAAGAAAACTATGACTAGCTGGGCACTAGTGGCTCACGCCTGTAATCCTAGCTACTCAGGCGGCTGAGCTCTGAAGATCGCAGTTTAAAGCCAGCCTGGGCAGGAAAGTCTGTGAAACTCATCTCCAATAAACCACTCAGAAAACTGGAAGTGGTGCTGTGGCTCAAGTGGTAGAGCTCTAGCCTGGAGCTGAAGAGCTCAAGGACAGCACCCAGGCCCAGAGTTCAAGCCCCACGACCAACCAAAAAAAAAAGAAAGAAAAAAAAAGAGAAGAAAACTATGGCTACCCATGTGTACGTGTATGTGTATGTGTATGTGTGTGTGTGGGGGTCATCAAATGGGTTACATAGTTAAGGTAGCAATTTAAATAGATGGTAATTGAAGTTTCTGGAATTTTACTAGAAGGTAGTTCTATGATATGTCTACATGTCTGCAATATGTAACTTTCTCTGCTAGCTATACTGGATTTCTCTACCTAAGCAGAGATTCTATTGATAAAAATGATTCTGCTCTTACATAAATAGTTCCTTTAAGAAAGAACCCAAATACTTTTAATCCATAATGATATATTACACTAAATTTAGGTAAAAGTAATTTTTGGCCTGATCTTTTGGATGAGCATTCTCATTGGTTATAAACCATTTATTTATTTGTTTGTTTGTTTGTTTATGTACCAGTTCTGTGGTTTGAACTTGACCTTGAATTTGGCTTTTTCATCCAAGGTTGGTGCTCTACCACGTAGGCCACACTTCCACTTCTAATGTTAGCTTTTCTTTTGTAGATTTTTTTTCATAACAATAATAATCCTATCCTACACTGTAGCAGTTGACACCTATCAATCTGATACAGCATTGTAGTTAAGCCTTGGTTCTTGAAGTGGGTATATTATCATCTCATTTACTTGTGAGGTTTTTGGGACTTTAAGGCCTTGGATAAGTTGTTTAGTTACTCAACTGATCTCTGACTATAGCAGGTGCTTAACCACTTCCTGACCTCACTTACTTGACAAGTGAATGCCCAGACCTCTATGAAGAAAAGGCCTTTGGAGGGAGCAGAGAGATTCTGGGTTTTTCTCTTGGACTCTTTGGCTATGGGATTGAGTTCTCACTTGGTCACCCTTATTCGTCCAATTGTCAAGAGCAGTGTTTGAGTCACAGCTGTTCCTTTTCTCCCCCCATGCCCTCGGTGTTCCTCCGAGGACGCAGAGCTGAAAGTTCTCCAGAATCTTTTTCAGGAATCTGAGAAATGCTGCTGGACTCATGTTCCCAAATTAGGCCAATTTCCTCATCCCCGGCAGCCTCCCTGAGCTGGAGCTCCCTCAGTGCCTTGCATTACGTCCTTCACCCTCTGCCTTTCACTCACTGGTCTGCCAGCCGGACAGTTATTTTCAGCCCAATAGGGTTATCTGCTGACCCTTTTTGGTGACATTTTCTTCTTTCTCACAAAAATAACTCTCTTGATTGGTCACATTTTTCAGCCTTTTTCGTAGTCCCTCTCCACCCAGCTAGAGTGAATGATGCTTTGATAACATTGCTGAAGAGGGATGTGGGGAATTTGATTTGGAGCTGTTCATAAGGAATGCGTTTTCCACACTTCATATTTATGTCATGCTTTACATGTTTTAGTTTTGAACTGTCCCTTGGGGTGGCCAATGCATATCACTGACCCATCCTTGGGGCTGGCCACTGTTTGGGAGGGAAATGTTGTGTCAGGGCAGAGCATCTCAAGAAGCTCCTCCAACACAAGCTGTGGTCTAGGATCTTTGAATGCCCCAGGACAATGTATACCATCTTTCTGGCTTCTTCCAAGTCCTGGGGTAGATATTTTTGTTTACAGAGCACTTTGAGATTCCCTTCATCCTTTCTGAGAGTTTTACATGAGAAATACCTATTGAGAGCTTAGTTCAGTGGCACAGTAAATTAGCTATTGTAATTTGAGGACTTCTCAGATTACATTTTTGTTATCATTTTTTTCCCTCTAATCTCAGCTCTGCCAGTTTATATAAATAAACTGGGCATATTTCTGGCAAGTAACTAAACCACCCTAAGTCTATGTCCTTATCTGCTAAACCAAAGTAATAGTAATTCTCATTTCATAGGGTTGTTGCAGAATTAAATAAGAGAGTATAGAAAGCTCTTAGTAGGATTGTGCCTGGTACATGCTAGTTCTTACTGTTACTTCTCTGTATCACATGAGAATTAAAGCATGATATCAATTGAATCTTTTTTTTGGTTGTGGGGCCTGAACTTTGGGCCTGGGCACTGCCCCTCAGCTCTTCAGCTCAAGACTAGCGCTCTACCATTTGAGCCACAGTGCCACTTCTGACTTTTTCTGCTTTTGTGGTGCTGAGGAATCGAACCCAGGGCCTCATGCATGCAAGGCAAGTACTCTACCACTGAGCCACCTTCCTAGCCCCAATTGAATCTTAAATTTGCAATATTGTTCAAGATACAGAGATACTCATATTTCATAAAACAAACTGATCTTTAGGGCAAAGAAGCATTTAGATGAGGAATCTTTTTTTTTTTTTTTTTTTTTGGGTCCGGTCATGGGGCCTGAACTCTGGGCCTGGGCGCTGTCCCTCAGCTCTTCAGCTCAAGGCTAGCACTCTACCACTTGAGCTACAGCGCCACTTCCGGCTTTTTTTTTCTTTTTGCTTATGTGGTGCTGAGGAATTGAACCCAGGGCCTTGAGCATGCAAGACGAGTGCTCTACCACTGAGCCACCTTCCCAGCCCCTAGATGAGGAATCTTTGATGAGAGTTCCTTGTACCACTTGAGACCTGTTTTGTCTCCTGTTCCTATGCCATTTGTCAATACATTTCTATTGTTATTGACTAGAAGTTGGCAGATGATGTGGCTTGCATTGAGGCATAGGAACAGGAGACAAATTCCAGACTTTCCCACACCATTTTTTAGTGTTGAATATTTACATACAATTCACATTATTATAAATTTAAAAATTCACCTTGTTAGGTACTGGTGGCTTATGCTTGTAATCCTAGCTACTCAGGAGGCTGAGATCTGAAGATTGTGGTTTGAAGCCAGCACTGTAGAAAAGTCCGTGAGATTCTTATCTCCAATAAACTACTCAGAAAAAACTGGTAGTGGAGCTATGGCACAAGTAGTAAGAGTGCTAGCTTTGAGCAAAAGAAACTTAGGGATAGCTCAGGACTGTCACACATAAAAAAGAAAAGAAACAAATTCACATTATTATTAACTTAAAATTTTCTCCTTTTATGCTTAAATAACATTTGTTTTTTAAATTTAACAATGACATCACAGCTTATGATAAGTATTTCAATGATGGAGCAGTTCCAGATTATAACTGGCATTTGAAAAAATAGTAAAGCCATTGGCATTTCAAGAATCAGGAAACCATGAAGGTAAACGCGAACTGAATTGTTCCTGTGAACAATTTACTTTACTCAGAATTATGAGACTAGTGGTAGAAAGAGAGCCAAATGCCCAATTTTCATCAGTGTATGTTTGGCCAATTGTTAGTGACAGGGATGAAGAAGATAGTGCTTCACGAGAAATAGTGTGTGACCATTTGGAAGAGTCATAGTCTAGAGGAACTTTAGGGAATGAGGCAGGAGCATTCTCTTGGGTGCTTGGATTTGTGAGGTTTTATAGAATGATCAGGCTGTACTTGATAGAGCTGCTGGAGAAATGAGGTTCCTGAGAGAAAGCCAGGTTTTAGGAGAAGGGAGGAGCTGGAGAGAATAGGCTATCAATGGAAAATGTCCAGTCTGCTTAGGATCATGAGATTGAAATCATTAGCTAGGCTATGTCATTTCTCATTATTTGACTATCATTCTGCTACTTCTCAGTAATTATTGTGAATGTCAATAATTACTGAGAAGTAGCAAAATGATAGTCAAATACTCTTTTAGTAATGATACTCTACAGAGGAAGGTACTCACTAAGGTTGAATGTCATTGAAACATTTTGGGTCAGTCACTTACTTTCACCCAATAATAATAGAGAATATGTCACTGCATTTAGACATTTTCTTTTATGTCCCAGTCTTCCAATGGCTTTTTGGGTGTAGCTTTTTATATGATTTTTGTAGTGGATACTCTGGGGATTAAAATATGATTTCTAGCTGGGTGCCTATGGCTTATTCCTGTAATCCTAGCTTTCAAAAGGGTAAGATCTGGGGATTAAGAAAGTCTGTGAGATTCTTATCTCCACTTAACTATCAAAAGGCCAGAAATGGAGCTGTGACTCAAAGTTATAGAGCACTAGCCTTGAGCACAAAAGCTCAGGGACAGTGCCCAAGCCATGAATTGAAACCCCAGGACTGGCAAAAAAAAAAAAAAAAAAAAGTATGAATCCTTATTACCAGTTACTTCATATTGTAGTGCTTTATGTAAAAACTTTTGTATTATTGATGTCATATTTAAAAAGAACTTATAAACCCTACAGTACAAGTAGGTATTGGTGGTTTATGTCTGTAATCCTAGCTACTTAGGAAACTGAGATGTGAGCACTGCAGTTCAAAGCAAGCCCAGGTAGGAAACATTTATCTCCAGGTAACTACTAAAAAGCCAGAAATGGCATTGTGGCTCAAAGTGGTAGATCACTAGCCTTGAGGAAAAAAAAGCTCAGGTACAGTGCCAAGGCCTTGAGTTCAAACCCCAAGACTGGTATACACATACACAAATTCTCAGTTTTATTGGCTGGTATCTCTTTAGATTGTTATTCTGTCCCATTTTCACTCTCCAGTTGGAGGTTCTAGGACTTCAGTTTTGTGAATGTTAGACTTCTCATTATCTTACAGGTTTGTCCCTTGTTTTCCAATTTTGTCTTTTTTGGGGGGGCGGGCGGTGTCCAGTCGTGGGGCCTGAACTCTGGGCCTGGGCGCTGTCCCTCAGCTCTGCAGCTCAAGGCTAGCGCTCTACCACTTGAGCCACAGCACCACTTCCAGCTTTTTTTCTTTTTGCTTATGTGGTGCTGAGGAATCAAACCCAGGGCCTCATGCATGCAAGGCAAGCGCTCTACCACTGAGCCACCTTCCCAGCCCCTCCAATTTTGTCTTTTTTAAAAACTGTATGTTTGTGTTTATGTGTGTGTGTGTGTGTATTTGTGTATTTGTCTTTTCTTTTTGGTACTGGGGATCGAACCCAGGATAAGCACTTTGCTACTGGGCTATATCCCAGCCGCCCCCCCCCTTTTTTTTTCTGGGGATCAAACTCTACCATCTAAACCATACCACCAGTCCAGTCCTTTTTTGCTGATCTGTCTTTAAGTTCACTGATTATTTCTTCTGTCTCCATGCTATTATTAAATTATTAGTTGAAATTTTCATTTCAAATAATATATGTTTAAATTCTAAATTTTTTTCTCATTTTTCATATATAGCTTCTATTCTCATCTTGATTCCTCATTTGTTTATTCACTATGATTATCTCTGCCTTTAAGTCCTTTGCTTATATGAATAGTAACTTCTTTAAAGTCTTTGTTAATTGCAGTATTTGGGTTATCTTAAAGTTAGTTTTTAAATCTGCTGTTCTTTTGACTATGAGTCACATTTTACTTTGCTTCACATGTCTAATAATTTTCACTTGTACATCATGGTTGATACCTTGTAGAAACTTGGATTTGGTTATCTTCTTCTAAAAAGCATTGAGTTTTGCTTTAACAAGCAAATTGTTGGTAGTAGACCACTTCAGTTACTGCAGGTTCAGTTTGAGGCTTTGTTAGGTCAGGTCTATTTTTGTTTTGCCTTAGTCCTAGAACAAATCTCATTGTCTGGGAACTGGCCTTCTAAGGCATGGTTCTGCTGAGCTTTTGATCACTACGTATATATTGGAGTCTCCTTATCCTCATATGCAATGCAGTTGTTAAAGAAGGATTTTGGGGGATCTTTCATTGCAGAAAAAGACACTGTAGTGTGTTTTAGCACTGGTAGCTAAGAATGTGTTTTTTCTTTGTTACCAAATGAGAAAAGATTGAATGTAAGTTTTTCATAGATTAAGTTTATTAAATTTAAAGGTCCATTCCTTATCTTGGCTTATATCCTTTATAATTTGAAGAGATTGGGCAGGTCCATTCTTTAATGATATGATTTTGAGAAGGAATGGTAGTTCAAAAAAGATTAACAAAATTAAGTTACTGACCTGGTACTGTCAACCACATCCCAACTCCTAAACAAAATATTGTTGTTTGAAATACTGATTATTCATGAAAAGCAGAAGTTTGAGAAACAGTTCTGCAAGTTAAAATTTTTTTAAGCTCACTGGAGACATTTTGAAATTATATGCAATGGGACAGCGATATATACAAGACAATATGTTGGAAATGATCTGTATAACTTGGGGTGTGGGGGTGGGGGGAGGGAAAGTAGGAGAAAAATGAGGGAAGAGGTAACAAGTTTGACTAGACATGTACTTATTACCTTACTTATGTAATGGCAACCCCTCTGTACATCACCTTTACCATAAGAAAATGTGAATCTTAAAAAAGAAATTATATGCAATGGGGCTAATTTTCCAGCCATGACTTACATCTGTGTTTACAGTGTTTTCTCCTTGAGCTGTCACAACTGAAGCAGGATAAAGAACTGCAGTGTGTGACCTGTGATGTCCCTGATCTCACCAGTGTGACACAACATGAGGAAAGGAGCTAGCTAGGCTTCCTTTCAGATGGGGCTGACAGCCTAACGATTAATAGCTCTCTTTCAAGCTCCCCCCACTTTTCCATCATCACCCCTGAGGAGTCTCATGAGAGATCAGGTTTCTTAAAGGTTGCAGCTTGCTTCTCCCACCCTCCTCTCACTCCAAGTTATTCCACTCTGGATTTGGTTGAGGTAGCAAGTCTAGACTGTGCTTACACAAAGCTATGAAGTCATAGGTGCCAAGTGGGGCTGCTTCTTAGAGTGTTGGGAATTTACACCCTCCACATCTTGTGCATTTCTGGCTACACATGTTGGATTGATTTTAACAAATGGAAGGGAGTAAAGAGAATGACAGAAATGTATAGGTTTTCATTTATGATGAAAGTTGAAAAGAATGTTTATGTTGGCTGAGTAGCAAAAAGTATAGGGGAACGGAGCATGTCTTTGTAAGTGTCTAGAAGGTATGTAGACCCAAGAAGGACGAGGAGAAGGAGAAAGAGAAGGAAGAGGAGGAATTGATTTAGAGTTGATTTAAATGTATCCCAAGGGATACAATTAAACTTAAAAGGATGCCATCCAAGGTGGGAAAATCCAGGGTGAGTTCTAAGCATAATTTTCAGGACTAAAATCTGTTCTCTCTAGTTCAGCCTCTTCAGAAACTACTGGCAGCTCTATCTTATGAGTGACTTTGAGGGCACAGGGTAATGACTGTTGAGCTATGGAATATGGGTCTTTTTATTATAAAGTGCATGTGACTATCTGGGGAAGTATGACACCGCTGAGAGCATTTGCTGCATACTGGCTGTCCTGTCATTTATGCATGTGTCAGCGAGCAGCAGAGCTGTAGTTTCCTCCTCTTCATTTGAGTATCTTTAAAGACTTCCTGGTAAGGAAGACAGAGTAGACGAAAACAAGATCTCAGAATGAAACACATGCAAGGCAGCCCCAAAGCAAAGGCCCTGCTATGCATGACTATCAAAACCATGCCATTGATCAACCCCAGGCATGAAAGACTTGTCCTCCAGACTTTGCAATTTATTATTGATTTCTGATAAATAATAATGACCATCTCCAACAAGAAGTGCCTGCTCTATGGCATGGGGTTGTTACTTGGGCCTACAGTACATCTGCAAGGGACTCATGACTACTACTCTTATTTTACAAAGGAAAGGAGGCTTTGTGAAGATGTAACTAGCTCAAGGCTACATAGCTATAAAATGGCAGCTCTAGAATTTGAATCCAAATTGTTATTTCTTTACTCCTCTTCCTTCTCATCCCCACTCCTACATCCTTGTATTATTAGGAAGAGGCCAAGATAGGGAAAGATCACAGTTTCTGACAGAAAAGACCATCTGGATGAATTAAGGTGGGCATGATAGTGTGAACCTGTCATCCCAGCTGTAGCAGGAAGTAAAAAAAAATAGGAGGATCATGGGCTAGGTATTTACCTGATCAGGAAGTGAGATCTTATTTCAGAAATAACCAATGCAAAAAAGAGTTGAATATGGCTCAGTGGTAGAGTACCTGCCCAGCATGCATAAGGCCCTTAGTTCAAACCTGAGTACCACCAAAAACAAAGGCTGTTCTTATTGCCTCCTGGTAAACCCACTTCTTCCTCTCTATTGATTCCATCATTCTTCAAAATGACTCCTTGGTATGAGGAGACTCTCGTGTGGCATGCAGTAAAGACCCAGCTACTTTCCAAGTGCAAAAGATTTATATTGCATTTAGCCTGTCACAGTTTGGCACAGTATTCAAGTTGTTTCAGTTTATTTTTGGCCTCACTTTCTAATCTTGCCTGTATCCTTACCCTTTCTCTCAGCAGAGGCCTCACCAATGGGGTGGTGCTAACCCATGTTACTTTCTGGTTCTCCTATCTTATTTAAACGTATTTGTATTGTTAGTAGGTACATTTGACTTTGTCCCAAATATAAATGAAGCATATGGTCTTTTCAGTTCGATCTTCCCAGTTTTCTTTGTAATGTCAAGCTAATGGCACAAGATTCTTATTCTCTGGCATTTGGTTCCAGCTCAATTCTCTCTTTTTGCTGGCTGCTGTGTCCTTCCAAGTTCATCCTGGCTGGCATGCATGTGGCTACCAGGAAGTCTTGTATCGGCTGGCTTTCTGAAAACTCTACTGACATGCTGACCTGGATTTGAATCCTTGCTTCATGACTTATCAAATGAAATGATTTGGGGATCTCAGTTTCCTTATCTGTAAACTTGTTACGTAGTAGAGCATGCTTCACTGAGTCATGAGATCCAGCAAAGCAACTCTCCTGAAGCTTTGGAGGGTTGTATAGTAATCCCTCAGAAGATGTTAACTATTATTACTATTATTATTATTTTGCCAATCCTGGAGCTTAGACTCAGGCCCTGGCCACTGTCCCTGAGCTTCTTTGCTCAAGGCTAGCTCTCTACCACTTGAGCCACAGCGCCACTTCTGGCTTTTTCTATTTATGTGGTACTGAAGAATTGAACCCAGGGCTTCATGCATGCTAGGCAAGCACTCTACCACTAAGCCACATTCCTGGCCCTATTAATTAATTAATTAGTTGACGCCTTCTTTTACTATGCCTAGGTTAGTACTACTGATCAAGTCTATGTTTTCTCATATTTTTATGTTTTCTCATTTCTTGATGTAGCTTCCAACTACTTTGTACCTACTCAAATTGATAACTGTCCCATGTTATCATTTCTACCATTTTCACCTCTTGCTGCCTCTCGCAGAATTCAATATGCTACAATTCATAACTGGGAGGAATCACTCTTAACATGAAGCAAAGCTCAAGATCTTGGTACTAGAGTGGTAAAGCCAGGAGCAGAAGCAGATTACATCATGTTATTTTAGTCACACTCTCCCCGTATCCTAATTTCATATATGCATATAAACACAAAATACCAGTCACAATAAGGTGGGGGTTGGGAGAGTTACATATATCTGAAAGTAAGGGTCTATAGCACTTGCCTAGTATGTATGAGGCCAGCAATCCACAGCACCACAAAAACAATAAAAGCACATTTTTTCCATCACTTCTAGTGATGGATTTTTGCTGTAGTTATTCTCTGGTCTTGGTGGTAGGAATTCCTTGCCATTAAATAGAGAATATCTCTGATCCTATTCAACATAGTACTTCCTTGAACATGTAAATCCATTCCTCATAAAAAGGACTCTCCCTTACACCAACCCTTCCATTTTTCTCTTTGGTTAACTTAAACTTCATACTCTTAACTTCATTAGTATTTGGGTCAACTTTTCATTAAAATTAGAAACATTTTGAAAAGTAGAAGTTATACAATGAATAGCATACACCTATCACTGAGATTCATCTGTTACTAACATTTTCCCATGCTTTGTTATAATTTATAAAATATTTGAAATTATAAGGCTGTATTGCATAGAATGCATATATATAATATTTTTGATGCATTATTTCTGTAAAAATGACAAATATTATAACCTGTTATTTAAATGCTTTAGCGTATTCGTGAAGAATGCTCTTTTCCCAGGAAACCATAGAGCTATACCTTAACAGTGTTAATAATTCTCTAACACTTTTTTTTTTTTTTTTTTTTTTTTTGTCGGTCGTGGGGCTTGAACTCTGGGCCTGGGCGCTGTCCCTCAGTTCTTCAGCTCAAGGCAAGCGCTCTACCACTTGAGCTACAGCGCCACTTCCTCTCTAACACTTATTACCCAATTCATATTCGTTTTCTCATTTTCTCCAAAATTGCTGTGTGTGTGTGTGTGTGTGTGTGTGTGTGTGTGTGTGTGTGTGTGTGTGTGTGTGTGTGTGTGTGTGTGTGTGTGTGTGTGTGTGTGTGTGTGTGTGTGTGTGTGTGTGTGTGTGTGTGTGTGTGTGTGTGTGTGTGTGTGGCACGCATGAGCATGCCTTGTACTAGAGTTTGAATTCTAGAACCTAAGCTTTTGTTCAGCTCCCCCCAACCCTTGTTCATGGCTTGATGAGCTCTACCACTTGCAGCATGTTTCCAATTTGGCATATTGCAGGTTAACCAGAGATAAGAATCTCTTAGACATTTCTGCCCAAGCTGGCTTTGAAACTCAATCCTCAGATCTCATCCTTCTGAATAGGATTTTAGGAATTAGCTACTGGTGCCTGACTAAAAAATTGCTTTAATTTAAAAAAAAAAATTTAGGTAGCTGTACAAAGGGTTTCAATTCAACAAATCAGTTTATAAGTACAGTATCACTCCTTCCATCATTTTCCCCCATCTCAATATTGCTTTTATAATACATTGTTTACAGTTTAGGTTCCAAGCAGGAGCCACATTATTACATTTCTCTCTATGAAAGTTTTAATTTAGAATGATCCTTCACCTTGCTTTCATTCTCCTTTAATAGCATTGACTTTTTAAAGAGATTGGGTCAACTGTTCTATAAAGATTCTCACTTTCTGTATTTGTCTGATTCTCTCTTCCTGGTGACAGTTAACTTTTTCCTCACCTAATTTCCAGTAAGCTGGAAATTATATTGAAGGTTTGATTAGGTTCTAGTGAAACATTTTTGGCAGGAATTTTTCCTGGATGGCTCTGTGGCAGCACATCATGTCCATTATTAATGTTGCTGTTTGATCACTGAACTAAGTTAACAAGAAATAGTTTCATTGTGAAGGAACATTCTCTCCCTTCAGTAGTGTGGAATGTATGGTCAGTTCTTTGGAACCATAAGAATATCCAGATCTTTCCTTCAGTCTCTTACCTCCTCGCTTTACCATCCATTGATGGTCAAGATTCTTTCTTAGGTTTAAAATAGAATTTGTTTTATATGTGCGCTTCAGCTTGTTCTTTCATAGAATTGTGTTTACTGAGTTAAACACAAGTCGTAAGTTCTATTATCTTCCTTGATCTTAAATCCACTAGGGGAAAACTTGGGTGTATGATGGGACCTGGGGTTTAGGAGATAGATGGAAGCATGGAAGACAGAATGGAGGGATGGATCCCTGTAGGGGTGCACATATTTCTAAGTGTATGTCTTGCCTTTCATCAAGCATATAAAGAACAGCTCTCTTCAGTCTTCTTTTAAATTGCTAGGGAAAGGACAGGAGGTTGGCTTTTAGTAATTTTAGTTTAGATGTGGGAACTGTATGGTCCCTAGGACCTGAAAAGTGGATAAGGTGTGAAATTTGCACTGGATCTTACTTAAGTAAATGCCTTTTGGCTGGGAATTTGTGCATATATCTGTGCGTGCGCGCGTGCGTGCGTGCGTGCGTGCGTGCGTGCGTGCGTGTGTGTGTGTGTGTGTGTGTGTGTGTGTGTGTGTGTTGCAACAGGATGCTACTTGGATTAAGAACAGCCTGATTCATTTCTTTGGTGGTGGGGATGGGAATGGGGGTAGGATTTCTCCAGGACTTATGAGAGTATATGAGAAGTCCCTGAACTCAGAAGGCTCCTTTTTTGGCACTGCAACATTTTTCTGTGCCGGCATCTTAAGAATCTGGGGGAACCATATAAAGATCAGAAACAAGTTTGGCCTGTGAGTCTCCCTCTTACATGGTAATTCCAGTTCTTTGAATCCTGGCCCATTCGGATGAGACCAAATAAAGAGACTATTTCCTGAATTTCCCGCTCTTTGCCTCTCACAGGCTCCTTTTTGTAGCAAGCTGGTATTTCAGGACTGTAGCCTGCAGTCACGTGCTCCTAACCCTTACAGTCATTCCTGCCCCCCGTTTATTTTTGGAGAGAGTGTATTTTTACTTCTCTTCAGGAGCTATGTAGGGTCCTGCCCCCTCTGCCCATCGGTGGCAGCCCCAGCAGACTGTGTTCATTTCCCACACTCAAGATGAAACTCCACATTCAAGAAAGGACAGAGGGATGCTCAGAGGACTACCATCACAGCTTCTATTTCTGTCCCTCTTGGTGTAGCGTATTTTAAGACTTTTCTTTCTTTAAAATGATTTGGATAATGTTACCTGGCAGAAAGTCAGCCAGAATTGGAAATCATTTTTCCAGTTGATGTCCTTGTGGCCATACTTCTGCATTTCAGAAGCTAAGTAATTTGAAGAATAAACCAAGGCTTGTAAATTGTAGGACCAGGCCTGTCTTCTGGGATTTAAGATCAGTCAAGTTCTAGTCTGTCTCCAATCCGGTCATTACATGCAAAGTATACACATTGGGAGTAGATACATAATGTCTTTCTAAGAGCTTGATCAAGGAGGTTCTAGAGTTGTTGGGCTCCAAGCAAACAGTGTCTCGGTTGTCACAGTCTGCCAATAGTTTAAACGTCCAGTTTTGAAAATGAATCAAGAACATACTTCTTCACCTTTAAATATATACTCAGTATGTGATGTGAGTCATTTTACAGAGAACTTGGACACATAAAATTCAGGGGGGGGGAATCATGTATTTGTGTCTTCTCTGGACTTAATTAGATATGGTGGGCATGAAAAGGAAGCATCTCTTTTCCAAATGGAAAAATCCCTGGCTAAAAGATTTCAACTCTTCATTGCCTAGCTAGGAACCAGAGTTCTGACAGTTCAGCTGGTAAGGGCATTCCTAGCCTCTGATCTGTCAGCTGGGAAAGGAAAGCACACCAATGCTAGCAGCTAGGTTAGAATGAACAACAATTGTGGCCTGGCCAGAATGCCTTTTCTTGTTTCAGACTGCCCTTGGGGGAGACCCATGAGACTCTCTTGGGAATGGAGCTGGCTAGGTATCTAGATGTCATCAGAGTTCCTAAAAACAGCATTCAGACATTCTGGAGCTTGACTATCCAGGCAAAAGGATATGCAGGACTTTCTGCATTATATTACTAAAAAGCAGTCCTCTGCTTCCATTTCAAACAGTTTGTTTCTACTTAAATTTAGAATACTGAGTTGTGATGAGGGAGCATCAGGTTCCACTTATAGCCTCTGGTGTACCCACGGTGACAGATGTGGAAAGGCTCAGACATTGACCATTATAGAAATAGAGTGGCAACATATGCTCCAGGAATAGTGTTGTGTTTTCCTGGCATCACTATACCATCATATCTGGTTGTTTCTGTAGTGTTCTTCTTTGATATATCTAATGCAGTACAAGCCTTGCTTTCCCCATAAATAGAGTTTCCTGGACCTCTCCTTTTCCTCAGCATATCCCAGTTTAGTATAGTTTAGCCCTTTGCTGTGTTATGCAAGTGCTATGCAGGAAATACCACTATTACACCCACCAGAGAACTACAGAAATGTGTGGAGCTGTCCTGTGGCTAAGGGATTCTACCACAGCTCCACCTCTGGACCCTGGATGGACCTTTCTGGAATACCATGCCTCTGTTCCTCATGGTAGGGGTGTTGGCAGAAGCATTTCCAATTCTTGGAATTGGGACTGTAAAGAGCCTTCCTTCCTCCACAACAAATCTGAAGACACTTCCCTCTAAATGCACCCTCCAAACTTCTCTCTGTGTACACAACTAAGTTTTACTTGTTTGTCCTAGCCTCCCATCTGCCTCCGGCACCTCTAAGACCTAGTGAGTGGGAAGCAGGAGGACTCCTGAAGTTCCTGCCTCAATTTGCTCTGAGGATTGTACCAGGAGCATGTCAGTTCTTGAAGACCTCAGTCATTATTGAAGAAGACACTTGTTTTTAGAATTTGTTGTTAAACTGGACTGTATATTAGAGGAGTGACTTGTACACAGTGAGATTTGTAGTTGCCGCTAGCATTTTATAATAGGGGGAGAATAAGCAGAAATGTGGCTTGCTTCTACCTGTAGTTGGAAAGGATCTTCATATTTTCATTCACTCCTTAACAGCTGTAGCTTCCTGGAGTTTGTGGTAACAGAAAAGAAAGCCCATCATTTTGGTGTTTAGCATATTAGAAAACTCCTATTAACTATGCCCTCTGGTAGTCAGAGTGGCAGGAGAAGAGGCTAGGCCAGCATCATTGTTTTTCTCCCCAAATGCTTAATGTATTTTACTGGACATGTTGACATAAGTAATGATGATTATGATATAAGGGTAGAAACAGGTAGAGTATTATGTGCTGGGCACTTCTTTGAGCACTTATCCATTGGGTATTGATTTAATCTTGCCCTACTTTTAGGGATTTCTCAAAAGACTGCCTTATGAAAGAATTTTATGTCACTTAAGATCCTCTTCCATGCTGGATAATCATCTTTCACTGTCCCTTCCCAGTACAGTTTTTGCTCTTCCTGTTTCCACTGTAACCTATATCACAGAATAGAAAACAGTGGCTTTAGGCAACATAGGTTTCTTCCTATCTCATTGTGGATTCTTGGCATTAGACAGGACTGGCCAAGCTCCCAAAGAGACTAGGGCACTCCCTCTGTTATGGCATCATGATTTTACTTGGGTCTTTCTGTTCTCTCAACTTGTGAAACAAAGAGAAAAAAGCAATTGCTCTAGCTCTACACATCTAGTTCAGGGTCTGTACACCTCCTGTCATCAAGGCTAGCTTTGATGAGTGAAGTAGAATTGAGCTAAGACAGATATGCTTTCTGTTTGCACACTATATATGTATATAAGAAATCAGGGCAGGGAAGGTGGCTCAGTGGTAGAGCGCTTGCCTTGCATACATGAGGCCCTGGGTTCGATTCCTCAGTACCACATAAGAAAAAAGAAAAAAGCTGGAAGTGGCGCTGTGGCTGTAGCCTTGAGCTGAAGAGCTGAGGGACAGCGCTCAGGCCCAGAGTTCAGGCCCCATGACCAAACCCCCCCCCCAAAAAAAAAAAAAGAAACCATATAAAATGATGCTAATCAACATGAACTCCAAGATATGCGAACAAGAGTTTTTTTTAAATGTACTGTGTGAAGTTCTTTCTTTTTTCTTTCTTTTTTCCCTTTTGGTTTATCCCCTTGTCACTATTTTTGATTTTGGTACCGTGTGTCTTGTATCTATGTTTATCTGATTTGGGGAAGGGAAGAGCAATAACAAAATGTTGAGACAGGACTGGGAGTGTGGCGTAGTGGTAGAATGCTTGCCTAGCATGCATGAAGCCCTGGGTTTTATTCCTCAGTACCACATAAGCAGAAAAAAACCAGAAGCAGAGCTATGGCTCAAGTGGTAGAGTACTAGTCATGATCCAAAGAAGCTCAGGGACAGTGCTCAGGTCCTGAGGTCAAGCCCTAGGACTGCCAAAAAAAAAAATGTTGAGACAAAGGACAAAGTTTGAACTAATGCAGCATTAATACTCACAAGATACAATGCTGGAAATGAACTTTACAACTTGGGGAGGGGGAGGAAGTAGGGTAGAAGGAAAGTGGGAGAAAATGAGGGAGGGGGTAACAAAGTTCGACAAGAAATGTACTCATTACCTTACTTATATAACTAATCCCTCTGTACATCACCTTTACAATGAAATAAACTGGAAAAAATAAAGAGAAGTGTGCTCTCCCATTTTTCTCAAAATACTTGGCATAGCTTTCATTTTCACTTCAGGCAGACATGGGGACAGAGAACTCCCTACCACAGGAGAAAGAGCCACACCGTGCAGTAATAGTAGATGGCAACTGACACTTGACTTCAGCAGACACTTTAGCAGGAAGAAGACAGAAAGGAAGGGTGGGGACTGTGGCAAGCTGCATTATACATGTTCACTCTACAGGGGGTGGACAGCTCCTGTGCAGCCCCTACTGGATAGTTCCATTTTCAAGAAAAGTTAGAAACTGAATTTTTAATGTGGAAATCTTTTGATAAACTTAAAGCAAAAACAAGAGAAACCATGTTGCTGAACAAAACATACGGTTACCAGGCTATAACTTTATTATATTATCACTATATAGTATGTCCTTGGGTAAAGAAATATACACAGCCTAGGGAAAACAGCAGTAGGCCAAACTGCTGTAAAACATCCTTAAGGAAGCTCAGTGTGGTTCAGTTCTCCTCATAATTTTGTCTCCCCTTCACAATGCTTTATGCATCTTAAGAGCTCAAGACAAGGTCCTTGGATCTGTCTGTACACTGCCTTGGCTTGTGAGAGTCTTGGGTTAATTTGACTCCAGCTGGTCTTTACAGTTCCAGTGCTTTCTATTGCCTAACAAATCTGCCTCTGTGCTTCAGGTCTAGATGCCTGAGACAGAGAATTCAATTGGTTCTGACCAGGTCTGGTACACCCCCGGTATCTAAGAAGTTCACAGAATGTGAACTTCCAGCCTGTGGATGATGAGTGTGGGTAGACTGGGAAGCAATGTGTGGCCAGTTTCTCAGTACGTCTTTGGACTTCCCTCTGTAGAGACAAACAATAACTGAATTTGGGAGGTTTCTATCTGAAATATTAGGAGCCTTTCTATAGCTGTGTTACCTGCTTCTTGCATAGAAAACTTGAGTGCTGCTTCCATTTCCCAGATGCTAAATGGGTACCGGTATTCCCAGACTTGGCTCCTTCTCAGTCATTTCCAGCAGGCTCTGGCTCACACTGCAGAAAGGCCCCAATTGTACATGGAGCATGTCCTTGGCAGGCGAGGGCACCACTAGGGAAGCAGGAAAGAAAAGGTGTCAGGGTGTGAAATAAAGGTATCAAAAATATAAAGCTATTTGAGCATATCGAAGGGGCTGTTATTTTAAAAAGTGAATGCCTATGTTAGGCATTAGGCTAAAGGAAAAAGAGACTACAATGTCACATTTTAGTCCAAGGGTCAGCAAGCTCCACTCTTTCTGCCAAATTTGGCTTGCTGCCTGTTTTTGTTTCTGTTTTTGAAATTCAGCTCAACTTGTTTTTCCACTTATATAAACTGTCTCTTTCTCTGTAGTATTAGAGCTGCATAGTTGCATTGGAGTTTATGGCTCACAAAATAAATGTATACTACCTGGATAGTATACATCCTGTGTAGAAAAAGGATCTCCAACCCCTGTTATCAAAGTAGCTTTTCAGGTTGAGAGTGACAGAATTCTGTGAAGTGCTTTGGGAAAAATATTGGTTGGGTAACCCAAAACAGGAAGTGTCCTGGTCTATCTAACTTACATGATTTGGTGGATTCAGTGATCTTCTCTTGGTGTTTTTAGTTAGGATATGCTGGGTCAGAATCTATGCACTTGGGTTTCTTCATGAACCCATTTCTGGGCTCAAATAATTTAAATAGACTTTTAACCCATCAATTTTGTTTATATCTTCTAAGAAAGCCTCAATCTTATTTCTCTTACTACTTTTTACTTTGATTCAGGTAATAAAAGTTAAAAAGTTAGACAATTGCTGGGTGCTATAATCCTAGCTACTTAAGAGGCTGAGATCTGAGGATTGGAGTTTGAAGCCAGCTTAGGCAGGAAAGTTTGTGAGAGTCTTAAAATTCTCCGAATAACCACCAAAAAGCTGGAAGTGGAGCTGTGGCTCAAATGGTAGGGCACTAACACACACACACACACACACACACACACACACACACACACACACACACACACACACACACACACACACACACACACACACACACACACACACACACACACACACACACACACACACACACACACACACACACACACACACACACACACACACACACACACACACACACACTCAAAAAAATATACAAAACAGAGAGGAAAAATTAAATTGGAGCCTCCAGTTAGGCACATGTAGTTAATTAACACTAGATACTGTATATTCATAATCTCATTACAAAATTAGAAGCTGTTTGAAATGTTTTTGAAAGAAAATGAATATGTACATTAAACTTTCTCATATCGTTAAGTATTTTTGTAAAATAGTTTTGCATTATTTACATAATATATTCATGTGTATTCTGCCATATACTCAGTTCTTCATTGCTGATTATTTTGATAGCTTCCAGCTACTTAGTGTGCCGAAGTAACAGTGTGTTCTACTGTGTTTATTTTTTAGGGATAAATTCCTAGGATTAGAATTACTGGCTCAAAAGCCTAAAAAGGCTGGGGTATAATTATATACCCACTAGAAGGATATGGAACCACCCAGCTTTTCATACTAAATTAGAAAGCCTACTGTATTTTTTTCATTTGTATTTTAGTTTTACATTTTTATTGAGGTTGACTGTTGGTTTAGATGACCCGCTCATAGCCACTGTAATGTTTGAATGCACATGTTGAATGATGGTGGCTTCTCTTTCATTGCAGGCCCCTCCTCCAAAACCACCTCGAAGGCAGGGAGGCTGGGCAGTTGATTCTGGAAAGGTGTCAAAGTGAGTACCAGCAGCCTATGTGGATGGGGGTAGGTGGTGGGGGGTACACCAGTCCTTTGTCATTTTATTGAGATAAAATTCACATACCAGTTAAAGGATACAATGGAATAATTCATAGGATAGGCACAGAGCTGTGCCACCATCACCACAATCAGTCTTAGAACTTTATTTTTATCATACCCTACCCAAGAAACTTTGTATCTAACAGTGACTTCCCATAGCCTCCTAATCTCCCCAACTCTAGGGAGCAATCAATCTTCTGTCCCTGGGATGTGCTTATTCTGGATGTTTTATGTAAATATCATCATATATCATGTAATTCTCTATGACTTGCCTTTATTGCTTGCAAAGTTTACCTACATGTAGCATTCTGTGTTTTTAAAGTACACGAATGAAATTGTGCCTGGCTACTGGGATGAACTTTGCATCATGGCCACTCTGGACATAGATGGTTCACAAAGAGCAGGCCAGATGTCCTATCCCATCACTCTGTCTAGTTGGCATCTCATGTTTACTGAAAGGCAGTGCTGTCATTTGGCAGGCATATTGGAACTGTGACCCTCCAGTATTAACTCATCAGCTTATCCTCTTCTGCGAGGAATAATGTAACATCACAGAGCATTCATCAGCCCTTCGTAAGCCAAGTGGGTATGGATGCAGCTTCTGTTTTCACCAGGCTGGATGACGTTTGACAAGGTGTTTATACTGCCCAAGCTGCTCAGTGGAGGCATTGGTGCTCCCTTCAGTGTAGTGCAGGAATATGGCGGCTGTTTGTAGCCCTCCTGGTTTCTCTGCAGCTTAGGCTAGAGGCTGATCCCTTGTGATTCCATGTGGAGAGATGTCAGAGTACAGTGGTGTACTTAGGAGCCACAGTTTACCCTGCTTTTAAATCCTCACTTGTGCCACTTGTATCTCAGGGACTTTAAGCAAGTGGTAAGTGATTTACCTATCTAGTCTCAGTTTCCTCATCTGTAGAGTGGGTTAAAATAGCTCTTACTTGAAAGGACTCTTGTGAGAATTGAATTGATTCATATGTGTAAAAGTACTCAGAAGAGAAAGCATTTAGGAAGCATTCTAGATGCTGACTTCTGTTTCTATAATGATGATTGTGTGGCTTCGAATATATTATTTTTCCTTTGCCAGTCCTGGGGCTTGAACTCACGGCGTAGGTTCTATCCTTTAGTTTCCTTTGCTCAAGGCCAGTGCTCTACAATTTGAGCCTCAGTTCTACTTTCAGCTCTTTTGCTAGTTTATTGGAGATGAGTCTCATGGACTTTGCTGCCAGGGCTGGCTTTGAACCATGATCCTCAGATCTCAGCCTCCTTAGTAGCTAAGACTATAGGCATGAGCCTGTAACATCCTCTTGTTGCATATCTTTATACACTCATGAAGTTCTGGAGCTTTTAGATGTTTATGTGGGTATATTTTGGGGAAATAATTCCAGGTCAGGAAAAGCAAGGGCTGTTTTGATGATCAGGAATTGTCTTTAATCATGAGTTTACCAGCCTTAAATATAAGAATGTCAGACTTTCTAAGCTTTTTTAGTCTCAGAAGCACTTTTAAAGTACATGGTGTTAAGAATTGGACATAATGGCCTGGTGCTAGTGGCTCATGCCTGTAATCCTAGCTACTCAGGAGGCTGAGATCTGAGGATCACGGTTCAAAGCCAGCACTAGCAAGAAAGTCTGTGAGACTCTTATCTCTAATAAACCACTCAGAAAACCAGAAGTGGCACTGAAGAGCTCAAGGATAGCACTCAGGCCCAGATTTCAAGCCCCACGACCAACCAAAAAGAAAAAAAAATTGGACATAGTGAATGAGTGATGTCTTCTCATCTCTGCTAGCATCAGGGAATGCATATGACCAAGAGCAAACTAGGACTCTGGACACCAGACTAAGATCTTTGTCTCTGGGATGGTTTTATAATGACCTTGTCTTTAGTAAGGAGAGAGCAGTCCTAAAACTTCTTGCTGCTCTTCAAAGGACAGCATTTGTCTGAAACCCCAGTACTTGGGAGGTGGAACCAGAAGGATTGTAAGTTTGAGGCAAGGATGAACTGCATAGTGAGACCCTGTCTCAATTTTTAAAAAGGGCTGGGCACTCATTGCTCACATATGTAATCCTAGCTACTCAGGAGGCTGAGATCTGAAGATTGCAGTTTGAAGCCAGCCAGGGCAGGAAAGTCCATGAGATTCTATATCCAATTAACATCTAAAAACCAGAATTGGAACCGTGGCTCAAAGTGGTAGAGCACTAGACTTGAGCACAAAAGCTCAGGGACAGGACCCAGGTGCTGATTCAAGCCTCATGACTGACAAAAAAAGAAAAGTCAAAAGGGAGAATTTCTATGCTAATTCAGGAGTGGCAATGAAGTCTCTTCTTGTTTGTTGGATAAGAAGTGACAGCAGAACAAAGTTTAAAACACAGCATCTGATTCAGACATACCTGGGTTGGAATTCAAGTTTCAGTAGTTCACTGGTTGTGTAAACTTGAATTATTGCTTGCTCCTATAAAATAGTCACAGTGCATATTACAAAGATTCATTCTGAGGATTGAATGTATAATATAGGGAAAAGCACCCAGCTTAATGGTAGTAGCTATTGCTGCTATATTTGTTAATAATTGACAATTACTTTCTGGCATGCACAGGGTCCCAGGTCTCTGAGCTCTGTAACTGTAAAACGTTGCAGTGTTGCACATGACAGTGCTGGCTGCTGCCTCAGGACTTGTTATCACTTCTCTCCCAGTGGTCTTTTGTCACTCAGATGCTGTTAAGCCTCTCTTTTCTTGATAGAATTCAGCACTGGTTTTTAGTGACTTTGAAATACAAGTCTTAGGTACTAGAGAGAATCTTGGATAGGAGCCTCATTTTTCTAAGATACTAGGAGATTTTATTATAATATCTAGAAATGTAGAAATAAGACAAACCCTGTGTCTTCCTCTTAGAGAACAAAATATTATGACAGGTATTTATTCCTCCAGCAAAAATATTTGAGATTTTTCCAGATCAAGTCAGTTTTCTCTTGGAGAGAGATACTTTTCCCTTCTTATATTCTCTTTTTTTTTTTTTTTTTGCCGGCCATGGGGCCTGAACTCTGGGTCTGGGCGCTGTCCCTCAGCTCTTCAGCTCAAGGCTAGCACTCTACCACTGGAGCTACAGCGCCACTTCCAGCTTTTTCTGTTTATGTGGTGCTGAGGAATCGAACCCAGGGCCTCATGCTTGCAAGGCATGCACTCTACCGCTGAGCTATCTTCCCAGCCCCTTATATTCTCTTTTCACAAGTTTTACCTTGGCTGACTCCTTACTCAGTTTGTGGTTGTTTGTCACTAATAATGTTGGAGGGTCAGGCAGATCCTGAAACTTACTTTGTGCTGTGTCCACATTCATTCTTTAGATCCTTTAGCCTCAGATTTCATCTGTACACCAATGATGTCCAGTCCTCCCCCTGGACATCCACTTGATGTTTCTACTTAGTTATACAACTTCTTAATTTCCATGCCTTGTTCCCCTCTTCCCAATCCATATCTCTATATTTCCTCAGATCTTAGTAAGGGGCAACCCCATTTTCCTAGATCCTCCCACAGTTACATTGGAATCACCCTGACAAGGGGTCCAAGAGGCCTGTGCTGAGCTACATTAAGGACCTCCCCCATTAAGGTTGGAAACATAGCTCCTATTTGCAGAAGGCTCTCGGGAACACCAGAGTATAAGAGCAGAATTCTAATTGAGGCATTTCTGTTCAAAAAATCAGAAGCAGCAGTAGGCACACATTGTGAACAAAATGAATGGCTAGTACTAGCCATGTGACGTCAGAGAACAGAGTCATCTCTAAAATCAGGGTACACCTTTCAGAAGATCTGAATTCTGATGAGCATAGAGGCTCATAAGAGCATTTAGGCTGAAAACTTGGTGTTGAGTGGTTAATAACCTTAGTATGGCAGAAAATTCACACTGGGAATAGTATACTTTTTGGATAATAATAGCAGTGTTCTAGGCATCTGCCACAGTTCAGCTGCCATAACAAACTACCTTATATTGGGAACCTGAACAATGAACGTTTATGTCTCAAGTTTTTGGAAGCTGGAACTCTGCATTCAGTCCTAACTAGCATGATTGGGTCCTTGGTGAGCGACTCTTCCTGGCTACATCCTCACATGCTTCTTCTTTTGTTATCTTCACAGAGAGAAAGGGGTGGGGGTGGGGGGAGAGCGAGATCAAAAGTGCTGCACCTTCATAATGACTTGTAGACCCAATCACTTCCCCAAAGTCCCACTTCCAAACATCATCACACTGGAGTTTCAAGTTCAGCATTTGGGAAAGGGGAGGGAAGGATGGACACACATTTGGTTCACAGGTGCATCTTTGAAGTGTGTTATATCAACTCTTGGGTAGCTTCTATTCAATGAGATGGTATCCCTTACAAGGAAGGTGGGAGGAAAGTGACATCAAGGTTGTCACCAGTGGAAAGTAGGAAGTATCCCCTTCTTGATCTACTTTTCCCTGGTATGTGTCTCTAATTGAGGAGCTCAGCACCAAACAATATGAGTTCTTAGGGTAGCCTTACTTTATATAATACTACCCAAGACAGAGAACAGAGCATTTGTCAGCCATCTCCCAGGGTGCCAGAACTCATGCTCACCCCCAAGGCATGAAATAGAGTAGAGTTCAGGAATTGCCTGGGACCTGGAATTACAACCTGTCCCTTCTCTTGGCATAAAAGGCATAGCTGTGAACAAGATGCCATCTTGGAGCCAGTTTCCCTTGGCTCTAAAGTTGTCTAAGTTGGGGCACTTTGAGTTGATAGGTCACTGGCTTCGCTGTGGAGAATAGAATGAGAGGGACCAGACTTAGTCAAGAGAAGAAGAAAGGTAGTCTGATTAACTTTTGTCTCAAAGTGTCTGTTTTTGGGTTTGTCCCTGCATTGATCTGCAAGGGAATGAGGCAAGTAATGGCCCCTCAGGGACTTTCAGGACTTTGCTCTCAATGTCAGCCGTCATTTTCAATCACCCTCTCCCTCCCAGCCATTAATTTTGGCCCAGGATCATGGGGACTTGTCCATCTATCACTCCTAATTGACACTAAATGATCTGTCAGTTTATTGATGAACGGCAGGAGTGGAATTGTCACAATATATTTTACTTTCTAACAACTCCTCCTGACAATTTTACCTTGTCCATCTCACTCTCCGCACATAAATCTCCATTGGCCGCTCATTCCTCCTCTCGGGCTGTTCTGGTGCCAGCCACTTCCACACCATCTGCACGTGTCAAGGACATCAAGATGGCGGGAGAATGCCGTGTGCTGGTCCCGAGGTTACCCCCCTTCCCTCCTCCTCCACTCTTCCCTTCTCTCTCTCTCTCTCTCTCTTTAATGGCATAGATGTTCCAAGAATACTAAAGGGCTTCTGTGCTCTTCCTCTGTCATTGCCATATCAGAGTCTCTTTACCTTCTTGTTAGCAGCAAGTAGTTAATGCTTATTAGGCTTCAAAAGGCAAAAACTCATAGGGCTGGAGGCGACTCTAAGCACAGCCAACTCGGTTATAGGCCGTGCATCCCCAGTGAAGCCTGTTCCTCAGAAAGGTGTCAGAGTAGTATAGCTGGAACTTCCTAGTTGCTGTGTTGTGTGCTGTTCTGTATGCAGGTATGCCATAATCTAGCATTCGCTGCCGTTGGGCCTGCTGGGTCTTCCTAGTCCTGCTGAGACTCCTAGGCTGCTTATCTGTGCCTGTGAGAAGTCTCATTCGTCTAATCGGTTTGCCATCCAAGTGTTATTTTTAAATGCTCCATGTCTTGAAAGATGGGGAGTTACTGAGTTAGGCACATCTAAGGCTATACAGTTATTTAGGTTTAAGAAGGTATATGGATGGATAGGAAGAATCCATTATCCTCTGGGAGATCTGAGGAGCCTCACAATGGATAAGGAATGTCACTGATTCCCTTCCTCCTTCCTTTCCTGCTGGAGGTAATATTTGTTAATTGGCAAAGACTGTTTTTGTTTATTAACCCTCATGCCTATCAGAATTAATAATAATTCTTAATATCATCTGCTATCGAGATCATATTCAGTTATTCTCATTGTCACATAGATGTCTTTGTAGAGTTGGGATTGTAAAAAAGGACAAATCAAGGTCTCCCATTGTATTTAGTTATGTTTTTAGTTTTTTTATTCTGTAGCGCTGCAAACAATTTTTCTTTCATGCCATTATTTTCTTGTTTTGTTTTGTTTTGTTTTTTGGTAAGAAACTTGTCCTGTAGAGAGCATCCCATATTCAGGATTTGGCCCTTTTCTTCCAAGTCATGATGTTTAACTTATTTCTTCATCCCCCAGGTTCCCTGTTATGTCTTTTTTTTTTTTTTTTTTTGCCAGTTGTGGGGCCTGAACTCTGGGCCTGGGTGCTGTCCCTCAGCTCTTCAGCTCAAGGCTAGCATTCTACCACTTGGGCCACAGCACCACTTCTGGCTTTTTGTGCTTATGTGGTGCTGAGGAATCGAACCCAGGGCCTCATGTATGCAAAACAAGCACTCTACCACTGAGCTACCTTCCCAGCCCCCAGATTCCCTGTTAAAGGGACAGTTCCATTTAATTGTTAGCTCAATTGAGGCTCAGAAGTATTTTGTAGGTTGGGCCATCTGCATCTCCTGTCCACATCTGAAAGGTCAGGTGTGGGAAGGTTCAGGCATCCTTCACTTTACCTCACTTTCCATCAATTTCCCTGCTACTGGCTGTAGCCTACTGATGGTAGTTGTCTAGAGAAATGGTTTCATTAATGGTTGTCAAATAGCAATTTTCGAATTTTCAGTTGTTAATGGAAATTGCTCTGTAAAGAATATCTCCATATCAACCATTTGGTTGTCCTCTCAGATCTGTGTGCGTGTGTGCGTGTGTATGAGTGCCATGCGCACATGTGCGTGCACCAATCCTACAACTCAGGGCCTATGCACTGTCCTTGAGCTTTTTTGCTCAAGGCTAGCACTCTACCACTTGAGTCACAGCTCCACTTCTAGCTTTTTTTGTAGTTAATTAGAGATAGAGTTTCATGACTTTCCTGCTTGTGCTGGCTTCAAATCATGATCCTCAGATCTCAGCATTATTGAGTAGGTAGAATTACTGATGTGAGCCACTGGTACCCTGCTTCTGATCTTTTATATTCAGAAAAATTTAAAACCTATGAAAAATGTTGGAAGAATAATAGAGCAAGCATCCTTATACCTCATGTAGCCAGTTGTAAATGTTCACCTGCTTTCCTGATTGTCTAGTTTAATTTTTGTCTTTATTTTTTGCTGTAGCTGACTTTGTCTTTGTATTACTGGTAACTAGAAAGTGATTACTGTGTAAGAGATTTTTGTCTATATATTTTGCTTCTGGATCTATCGCACTTGGTACATATATGTTCATGGTGTATCAGTGGGTGAATTTTGGACATTTCTTACAGAAGTACATTACTTAAGAAGGGATCAAGTAGCTGGCAAAGGTACCATTGGTTCATACCAGTGATCCTTGCTACTTGGGAAGCTGAGATGGAAAGATCGTGGTTCAATTAGCCTGGACAGAAAAGTCCATGAGATTCCATTTTAGTGGAAGATGCTTGATGTGATGATGCATGCCTGTCATTTCATCTACATTGTAAAACCTAAAATATGAAGACCGTGGTCCAGAAATGCACCAGAAGAAGGAAGCAAGAGCAAGACACTGAGTCAAAAATAAATAGTGCAAGCCAGGTCCCACTGGATCATACAGGTAATCTTAGCTGAGGTCTAGAGGATCACCATTTAAGACCAGCCTGGGCATAAAAGTTGGTAAGACTCCGTGTGCAAAATAACCAGCAAAAACCAAGGCTAGCGGCATGTCTTAAGTAGTTGAGCACCAGCCTAGCCATTGTGAAGCCATGAATTCAGACCTCAATATCCTCTCCCCCCCCAATAAAAGGATTATATATCCCTGAGTCCTAGCAAAGTAAAATAATTTAAATCTTGACCAGTAAACACATTTTCACTTATTTTATTTTCAAGGAAAACAAAGCAGAATTAGAAGCATTGAGAATTTGTTTTCTCCATGTTAGTAACCAAAAATAATAGATATTATTATATGACCATGGATCAACTGTTGATTCTCAACAAGGTTCGTTATCTAGATAGGATGAGGCCATCTGTGCAGTTGCACTTGAGGTGGTTGAGAAGGGAAGGTCTCAGATCGCTAATTGCACACTATCTCCCATTGCTGTACCCAAGTATCGGGTCTTGTCCCTGTTTCTGTGGCTTTTGGAGAGATGCTCATGAGTGTCCTGCTTAGATGTTGCCTCAACTTAATCGTGTACTTTGTGTGCATCTGTGCTTTTCCTCCAGGTGCTTCTCAGACACTTGTAAGCTTACCTCACTTGCAAAGTAGCTTTAGGGCTAAACAACATCGTATCTGTTAAATGTACTTTAAGTGTACAGTTTATTGCTGAAGATCTTACACATGCTGTAAGATCTGAAGCTGAGGTAAACAACAACCAGTCTGTGAGCACTGACAGAATGAGAGAGAAGTAGGAATTCTCCAGGAAGTGTAGTAAAGTGGGGATATGTCAAACACAAACCTTCCCTACCTTCAAGCACTCATATTCATAGTTTGATTTCATTTGTTTAGTAGCTGATGGAGTGAAATGAGGACCATGAAGGGATAATGAACTGGAGGGATAATGGCTGATCTGCTTGTGGGTGAAGCACATAGCTGTGTCTTTCTATCCCAGCCCTTGAAGCTGCACAGTGGTGTGTGAAGTACTCAACCAAAGGCCCCATGCAAGGGTGTCAGGAACAGCAAGCACTTGTTCATTGCCTAGATGTTGTCTTGGCCAGCACAGACACCAGGGCTGGCTTTCTGTGACAATATGCTTATTTAAAGTGGAGGACAGTATATTTAACCTTCAAACTGAAATGTAGTCAGATCAGGAGAGGATGATCATTTCCAGAGGACTAGGGCAAAAAGAGCAGGATGTGGACACTGGAGAAATCCTTAGGTTTCACTCATTATGTATAACTTTTTACCATCTTTTGAGACATGAGAGCTCTTGATGAGTTTTAATTGTATTTATTTTCAAACAAAGACTAAATATACATAGTTTTAATTTCAAGAGATATGAAGGATGTAGTACACAATGTGTCTCCCTTCCCTGCTTCCTATCCTGAAGGCAACTGCTGTTACCCAAGATTTTGTTTCCTTCCACTTTGCATTCCCCCCAAAAAACACAGGTTAATATATTCTTCTCTCCAACTATGGCACAAACAGAACGTATCTATTCTGTACTTTTCTTTTATCTGAGAACAGTATTTCTTCTTGATCTTTCTGAATTTCCATACAGGCAGAACTGCCTTTTGTTGTTGTTTGGTTTTGTTTTTTTTTGTTTTTTTTTTTAATTTAATTTAATTTTATTTGTGAACATACTGTACAGAGGGGTTACAATTACATGGGCAGGATAATGCGTACATTTCTTACCAAGCATTGCACCCTCCTCCTTTGGTTTACCCTTCACATCCCTTCCCAGCCTCCCCCCTCCCCCCCAATCCCAATCCTTCTCCTTCCCCCCCTTCCCCCCCTCCTCCCCCCTCCCCCCCCGCACCGACGTTGTAAAGCTTGTTTTGGACATGACAACTTGTACTTCTCATTGTTGCAACAGGTCCACCTGTATCCTTAAACAACTGGTTTTTCCCCATCTCCTCCACAAGTTATACTGACATCAAATATAGTGAAAGCAGGGGTTTTACTGTGGGGGAGGGACATACAAAGCAACAAAGAGATAATCTTATAAATGCGTTAGAAACACATGCATGAAAGAAAAAAACATTAAAATACATATCTAAGGGTTCATTTTCCTGACCTCACATTATCTGACCTTTTCCGCTTGACTCATACATATACTAGATATTGCAAATAAGGGAAACCATGGGACCTATGTTTCTTTGGGCCTGGCTTACTTCACTTAATATAAATTTTTCCAAGTTTTTCCATTTCCTAACAAATGGGGCAATGTCATTCTTTCTGATGGAGGCATAGAATTCCATTGTGTATATATACCACATTTTCTTGATCCATTCATCTACTGAGGGACATCTGGGTTGGTTCCATATCTTAGCTATGGTAAATAATGCTGCAATAAACATTGTTGTGCTGGTAGCTTTAGTGTGGTCTTGTTTGTAAACATTTGGGTAAATGCCCAAAAGTGGGATTGCTGGGGCATAGGGGAGATCTATGTGAAGTCTTTTGAGGAACCTCCATACTGCTTTCCAAAGTGGTTGAACAAGTTTACATTCCCTGTTTGGTTTTGTTTTTGAGACATGGTTTCACTCTGTACTCTAGGCTGGCCTCCAATTCATAGTCCTTCTGCTTTAGACTCCTGAATGCTGGGATTACAGTTGTATACTACCACCATGCCTGGCGACTGCCTCATTTTTAAGGGCTGCATAGTAATACAAAATTTCCTATCTCTATGAAGGTAATTGATCATGTATAAACAACAGACATGGTATTTTCCCAGGTTAAAAAAGCAGGCTTGCAGTGTTTACTCATGGAACAGCTGTAAGTGGACCCTGGGAGGTTTTATAAAGGTGCTAAGTATGGCACATAGGGTCTTACAGGCTACAGAAGAGGTATAAAGTATTCTTCATGATTTCTCACAGTAAGATTTGGTGGGAAGACTCTTTCATGCACTTCTGCTTGGGTGGATGTTTGACACTGAGCAGGGGTGATGTTCAAGGATATAATCATTGCAATTCAGGGCCTTGGATTGCTTGTCTAGTGTCACATTTACTTATGCAAATGACTAAGTGCTTCTCAGTTCTTAGTAGTTTGTGGGCACTTCACTTGCCACTGTGAAAAGCAGGGCAGTCTTCATGCCAAGTGGCCCTCGTCACTTCTGACACTAGGACAGAGTGAGTCCTAATGCCGTAGAAGAATGGCAAAGTGAAAGAAGAACCATGAGCACCTGAGGTGAACATGCTGTCTGTGCCCATGCACTGGGGAGAGGGCATCTGGGCATCCACGGGAATAGTGCTTCTAAGGGCCTCCACACCCAAACGATGCCAGGTACACACACCAGTCTGGCCTCCCCAGAGCCTTCCTCCAGCTTCCTCTTCTCCTTTCAGCTTTTCTTTTTTTCTTTTTTTAAAGGGAATCTTTTATTTATTTATTTACTTATTTATTTTTGGGGTCCGATCGCGGACCTGAATTCTAGGCCTGGGCTCTGTCCCCCAGCTCTTCAGCTCAAGGCTAGCACTCTACCACTTGAGCCACAGCACCACTCCCGGCTTTTTTTTTCTGCTTATGTGGTGCTGAGGAATCGAACCCAGGGCCTCAGGCATGCAAGGCAAATGCTCTACCACTGAGCCATCTTCCCAGCCCCCTCTCAGCTTGACCTTTACTGTCATTACAAACTAGGTGAGCTTCTGGAAGAGGTTTTCTGCCTGTCTTGTGATTGCTTTGACTTTTGTCCCTTCTCCAGTTCTAGTTTTGCATAACTGAAAACTCAGTGACTAGAGCTGGTCATTTAGTGGAACCATGTGTCTTGTAGAGTCGGAACATCTCTAAGGTCAGGAAAGGAAGGAACCCACAGCAGTATCTCTTAAAGACCACAGGCAGAAAGTACTGGCTCCTAGAGAATGTGCCTTTGTGTGGGGACCCTCAGGAAAGCTGGAGCCAGTGCTCCTAATTCCAGTGTGTGAAGCACTGCTTGGGGTCTGTGGGTACCTATCCTTCCATTGCTGGGGAACTCACTGATTCTGTTTTTTAATTTAGGTCCTTTTTCAGTTGTACAGGCAAACTGAGAACATTTGCTAATATAAAATTTAAGCAAAAGAAAAAGCTAAACTTACTTGTAACTGCCATCCCCGCCAATCCCAGCCACTGCTCCAGGAGTAGCTGCTGTGACCATTTGGTGTTATCATTTATGTGCTGCAATTGATGCTCAGATGCCCTGACTTAGGAGAGTGCAACTTAAGAATCTGGGTTTGCAGTATGTGAAAGTAGTATATGAGAGCAAAAACTATACTTTGAATTTGGGTCTTTTCTTATTTCAGTACCACAGCTTCCTGTCAGCTACACGGTCACAAGGGGAGATGTTGACCCTGTTGCTAAACTGTGGCAGAGTCCATTAAATGCATTTCCAACCTACAATTTGTTTATTTTCACCTAACCCTATTGTAAGTTGAGGAACATCTTACAGAAAAAAACTTTTGTGCGTGTGCTGGTATTGGGGCTTAAACTTAGGGCCTACAAATGCTCTTTTAAGCTTTTCACTCAAAGCTGAGTCTCAGACTTTTCTGTCCAAGCTGAATTCAAATCTTGATCCATAGATCTCAGCCTCCTGAGTAGCCACTATTATGGACTTGAGCACCCAGCATCAAGTGTGTGTGTGTGTGTGTGTGTGTGTGTGTGTGTGTGTGTGTGTGTGTGTGTGTGTGTGTGTGTGTGTGTGTGTGTGTGTGTGTGTGTGTGTGTGTGTGTGTGTGTGTGTGTGTATGTATTTAGGATAATATTAAGTGTGTTTAGCATCAATTTTTTTTGTCTTCATATGTAGTCCAGACTGTTCTTAGTGCTAGGGTCACAGGTATGAATCACTATGCCTAGCCTTGCTTTTATTTATTTTTAAGTTTTCCTTTAGCAGTAATTATATCCTGGAGCTCTCTTAATCCATGTAGATTTACCTCATTAAAAAAATGCTTATATATACAATGGAATTCTATGCCTCCATCAGAAAGAATGACACCGCCCCATTTGTTAGGAAATGGAAAGACTTGGAAAAAATTATATTAAGTGAAGTAAGCCAGACCCAAAGAAACATAGGTCCCATGGTTTTCCTATTTGTAATAACTAGTATATGTCTAGGACAATCTTACCAGACAAGCAGTAAAGGTCAAAAGCTATGTACATATGACCATATAAGATGATGCTAAGCGAAATGAACCCCAAAATAGGGACACAAGAGTTGTTGTTGTTGTTGCTTGTCGCTGTTGTTTTTAATGTACCATGTGATTTTTTTTGTATCTTTTGTTTGTTCTCCCCCCATGGTATAACCCCTGTTGTCACTGTATTGGATTCCAGTGCCCTCCATCTTGTACGTACATTTTTCTAATTTGGGGAGGGGAAGGAAAATACTGAAACAAGGATACAGGTTGACCCATTGTAACAATGAGACATACAAGACACTATGTTGAAAATGAACTTTATAAGTTCAGCAGATAGAGCAGAGCGGGGAGGAGTTGGGGGAGGGAAGGGATACTAGGGGAAAACAAAGGATGGGGTAACAATGCTCTATAGGAAATGTACTCATTACCTTACCCATGTAACTGTAATCCCTCTGTACAGTATCTTTAGAGAGAAAATGCTCTAGTCTGGCACTGGTGGTTCATGCCTGTAATCCGAGATCTGAGAATTGCAACTCAAAGCTGGCCTGGGCAGGAAAGTCTATGAGACTTTTATCTCTAATTAACCACCAAAAGCTAGAAGTAGAGCAGTGGCTCAAGTAGTATAGCACTAGTCTTAAGCAAGAGCTCAGGGACAATGCCCAGGCCCTGAGTTCAAGCCCCACAGCTGACAAAGAAAAGGAGAAAAATCTAGAGAGAATGAGTGAAAGGGTGACATTGTCCAAAAAGAAATGTATTCTTTACCTGACTTATGTAACTGTAACCCCCTTTTCCCATCACCTTTATAATAACAATAAAAAATTAAAAAAAGAAACAATGCTCTGTAATTCTGTAATATGTGTGCAGTTTGCCTGTTGGTGGACATTTAAGCTCCTCTTTCTACCATTACTAACCCTTTGATTTTTTTTTAAAATAACATCTCGATTCTATAGGGAGTTTGCATCTTCATCCTCAGAAGCAGACTGACGGGCTCTGGGCCACACAACAGAGCCTGTTTGTGAGCATCCTGCTGTCCTGAATAGCCTCAGCTGTGTGGATGACGACACACTTGTATCGTCATAGACACCTGCTTGATGGTATGGGTACATACACGTAACAGTTATTGTGACTGGCACCTTG
This sequence comes from Dipodomys merriami, assembly GCF_024711535.1. Lineage (NCBI taxonomy): Eukaryota > Metazoa > Chordata > Mammalia > Rodentia > Heteromyidae > Dipodomys > Dipodomys merriami. Next base: position 126,410,551 of record NW_027202270.1, on the reverse strand, counting down.
CTAAACTCAGTCCTCGTGACAGAGCCCTAGGAAGTTGGTACCATCTTCATGCTTGCTTGTAGATGAGGAAGCTGGTGTTCAGAAAGCTTAGGTAGCACACTCAGGTCACTCAACTGGGCAGTAGCTAGCCAAGATTTGAACCCAGATAAGTGAGTGTCAAAGTCACACTGATCTTTTCAGTACTTTGCTGCCTTTTGGCCTTTGGCTCTTGGCACGTAGCTTAGTGTTCTTGCCATGGTGGAGCCTCAGCGGACATTTCCCAGGGGCTGGGTGATTGGCTTCACCATGTCTACCCTGAGGAAAGCAGCAGGGAAAGGGGAGGGGGAGGGCCTTATCATCCCTGACCCTTCATGGGCCTAGCTGCCCTAGGAGCTGTGTGCCCGCCAGCCACCTGGCCCTTCAGAGAAGGTGAGGGCGAAGGATGCAGCCTGCTCTTAGAGCACAAGCCAAGGCCACTCCAGCCCTGCCATTAAAAGGCTTAATTAGGCTAGTCATTAAGTTCAATTAGGCATTGGAAACGATTGTCCCCTCCAACCCTGCAGTGCCCTCCAAGAACTGGATCCATTCCCAGGCAACCAACACTAGTTACTGGTGCCCGGGCAGCCCCTGCCTCTGCTCTGGGGACTGTGACTTCAGTGTGCAGAGGGAGGGGCTTATAGTGCAGCTTTTGACTGAACCCCTTCCTCCCCTGAACCTGTAGTAGAGTAGATGTCCCTGTGCTTTCATCCTCTGCCTCTCACTGCCCCATTGTGTGCATGCTTTGGACCAAGGTTCTTTGAGGGGTCTGGACTCGATCATTTCAGACTTCCTTTTCACCTGTGGCATAGTTTGATGGTGCAAACAACTTGTACATGTCTATGCCTTGGTTAGGAAGTTAAGGCAAGGGACAAGGAAAAGCAACACATACAATGCCAAGCCCTGCATGGGAATCTTTGGAGAAGCATAGGGTGGCATCCAGCAGCCAACTCAGTACCTGTGGGTTCTAAATAGAACCCACCTTAGTGAAAATTGAGTAGGGCCAGGTGCCAGTGGATCACTTTTATAACCCTGGCTTCTTGGGAAGTAGAAGATTGGCTGTTCGAAGCCACCCCAGGCAAAAAGTTAGCAAGACCCATCCCAATCAATAGTTGTGCATGCTTGTTATACCAACTATATGGGAGGCAGGAGGATCTCAATTCCAGACTAGCCTGGGCTAGTTCACAAGACTCTAACTCAGCAGAAAAAGCTGGATATAATGTTGTGCAACTGTCATCTCGCTATGGGAAGAAGTGTAATAGGAGGATCTCAATGGCCTGTGTGGGCAAAAGTGGAACTGTCTTGAAAACATCCAACACAAACAAGGGCTACAGGTATGGTTTATTGGTAAAGTACTTAACAAGCATGAAGCCCCTGAGTTCAAGCCCCCATACTGCAAAGAACAACAAAAACCCCAAGATGTCTTAGGCTGAAATAGAGTAGTTACTTGCCATGCCTGCAACCCTGGTTTTATCCCCACTATCCCCAAACGAGTAAGAGCCACTAAGTAGTCTGAAAGTTTTTCACCAACTCAGAAGGCCTGTGTGAGCATCTGACACACTTTCTAGGTGGCTGCCAGAAATAGGATGTTTTAGACCTTGAATTACTGCTTCCAAGTAGAACAGTTAGCCTACAGTGAGGCAGAACAGACTGTCCAGGCTGAGGTTCAGAGGAGGCATGGGTGTAGTGTGTTCAGAATGCGCACAAAACAGGGCTAGAGCTCGGGTTTGCCAAGAGAAGTAGAAGGAGTAGACTGGTAATGGAGGAAGGCCCAAGGGCAGGCTCCTGAGCTGCAGGCCCAACTTCAGTTTTCAGCAAATAAGTGTCACTGAGGTGCTGACAGGTGAGCATAGCACAAGGGTTGCCTTGTCATACACTTAGGAGCAAGATGTGAGTATGTGGGTGGAAAATTCCATTTTCCCCAGAGCAGAATCGTCTTTGTAGGATAACTGACCAACCTCTCTCCTGCTGTCTTAATACTCAGCACTTCACCGCAGACACCAGACTCCTGCCCAGCAGACCCCACCTGGTGCTCAGCTCAGGTCTCCACTCAGGTCTCACATAAATGAGGTTAATGTCAAATCCCACAGGGTAAGAACTCAGCCCCACAAGACTGCAGACACCCTCGACTTCAAATGCCAGCTGCCAGCCTCTGGTGCCTTCTTGACCACTGAATGATAATTCCTCTTAGGGTCCCATTAATTTGCTGGCGCGGCTCACAGAACTCAGGGAAACCCTTTGCTCTCCATTGCTGATTTATTGAAATGCAAGTTGAATGGATATAAATGAGCCCTTAGGTGGAGAGATAGAGATAGTATGAAGGTAGGCAGGGTTTCAAGCCCCATGGAATTGGGCTGCGCTGTTCTCCTGTTATGAGATACATGTTGTTCTGGAAGGTCTCTCCTGTCATAGGATACATATTGTTCTGGAAACTGTCAGAACCTACTCCTTAGAGTGTTTATAGAGGCTTCATACCTGGGCATGAGAATCACTGGGCCTTGGTGTACACTGTCTCACCTCATCAGAGGTTGGGGGTCAGGGATGAGGGGTTGAGAACTGGGACTGGAAGTTCCAACCCTTCAACCCCACAGACACTTCCTTTGCTTTGGTCACCAGCCCTTCTTCCCCTCTCCTACACCCCCCCCATCCTGAGGCTCTCCTAGAACCCTTAGCTGGCAGTCTCATGGTATACAGAAAGATCCTCACAACTTGGAAACTCCCAAGAATTTAGCAACTGTGAGCTAGGAAACCCGGCATACACTTTCCTACTGTAAATCACGGAAAACCACTCTGAAGGGCTCTCCTATTCTGTTCTGCATAGCCGGAGTCCTCTCTGTAGGCTGTAGATGAAGATGTGGACAGCCTCTGCTCATTTTCTGTCTCAAGTCTGAGACTTTTTCTCTGGCAGGTGTTGACTATGTCTCTCATTTGTATCCTGAGAACTGTAGTCCTCTGGTGTTTCCACTTCAAATCATAGCTTTCTGTCTGGAGATCATGTACAAAAATTAACTGTGATTAAGGCTGGGGTTTCCATAGGTTTCTCTTCCCTTCTGGATGAGACAGGGATTGCATTTGCCCCCAGAACCCACTAGACCAGCTGTGGAGTTGGGCTTTATCTACCCACAAGTAACAAAACTTCATTAACAAAAGCTTACACAGCAAGGTGTTGGTCTCAGGAAAGAGAGGACCAGAGCTCAGCAACTCACAGTGCAGGCAGGGACAGAGCTCATCCATCTCCCACCCTACCATTCTTAGTGTGTTGCTGTTGTCACCACAATTATACCTCATAGTTGTGAAATAGTGGTTGCACCTCCAGGTCTCACTTTTGTCTTCCAGGCAGGAAGAATTGGGAATGACTGACAGTAAAAGTGAAGGTCTTGTTTGCAAGTTTGTTGTTTGGAGACAAGGTAGAGAAAGAAGCTCTTTCGGAGCTGCTCCATTTTGTCATTAGTCAGCCTCTCTCCAAGCAAGAGAGGCTGGAATATTTTTTATTGAGCTCAGTTTCATCCTCCTTCTCTCCCCGCCCCCCCCCCCCCACCATTAGAGTTTAAATGAAGACAGTGGACCAGGAGATGGCTTCGGGGAGGTAGCAAGCCATTTCTGTGGTCTGACCCCATGAAAATTCAGAATCACTGGGTAAGAATGTTCTATTTAAAGATGATGTCAGGTGACACAGGTGAGCTAAGTAGCGCAGATACAACTTTACTTAATTCCAGAAGCTTCATAGGAGAATCCTTCAGAAAGATTTAAAACTAGAGTAGTTGCTTTTCAGATGGTGATAAACAAAAGCACCTGAAATGAAGGCAAGGAACCAAGCTATAGAGAAAGTGAAGTAAGAGGTGGGACAAAATGAGAGGCACAAGCTGTGAATGCTGGAGGCTACACTTTGCAGAGAGAGCAGCGGGCAGCTGGGACCAGTGAGGAAGACAGCATCTCCAGCAGTCTGGAGTAGGAATATTTATAACAGTGGAGGAAGCCATTGTTGCTACTTCCTGTGTGCTGTGTTCAGTCACATGCTGTGTAACGATGTGTGAGTCAAGGACAGATCTCATAGCACAGTGCTTCCACACTGCGTGTAAGATTGTTTGTGTAAACGTGCTCTATGATGTTTGCAGAAAGATGAAATCACCTAATGATGCATTGCTCAGTATATATCCTCATCATTAGGCTAGTGCAGGAGGGGTCTATGCTGAATGCTTTGCCATAATGAACATACAAATATAAGTAGAGTGTGGTATTCTCATCAGGTTTGCAGTTTCTTTTTTGAGTGGCTTGCTGAAGAGTACACATTTAGAGAATGATAAAACTGACTTGAACGCAACCAGGCCATCTCTCTTAGTTTGTTTGTGCTGCTGTAACAAACACCACCAACTTGGGACCATTCAAGAGGTGGGATCAGAAGGATCACAGTTTGAAGCCAGCATTGGCAAAAGATTAGCAAGATCCTCACCTTAGCAAAAGCAACTAGGTGTGGTGGTACATGTCTGTCATCCCAGCTGGTGTGTGTGGGGGGCATAGGTAGTAGGATCACAGTTTAAGGTCAGCCCAGGCAGAAGCACAAGATCCTATGTGAAAACTAACTAAAGCTAAACAGAATTGGAGGTGGAGCTCAAGTGGTAGAGCACCTGCCTAGCAAGTGTGGGGTCCCTAATTCAAACCCGGATTCAAGCTACTGCAAAAGAGAGGAGAGGAGGAAGAAGCTTGGGCAGAACTGGGGAAGAGCCGTGAGCAGGGGAGTCTGGCCCCTCAGCTTGGAGATGGAGAAAATGATGCCTAGGGACATTAAGTGACTCCGAATTATGGAATCTTGGAGTTAGAAAGGCCCTTAAATGTCACCTTGCCCTACAGCCCAAGGTCATGCAGCTAATTAGTGTAATGGAATGTGCCTCACATTCTTGCCTATTCTCAAACCTTGAGAGCTGCACACATTCATCTCAAGTTCATGAAAAGGCCACGCACTGTCCTATTTGTGCAAGAGCGAGTCTGTTAGAATAAAACCGTCTTTACTGCTATCCTCGGGGACCCTCACAGCAATGAGATGTTGATCACATGAAGCAATCTTATTGAACAAAAAAAAAAAAAAAAAACTTTTAAGGAAAAAAGTTGCACTCCCCTGAGCCAGCCAGCCTCTGCTGAGGGGGATGGGCTGCCTTGTGGTGTGAGCAGCTGGGGGCCAGGAGGGATGAGGAGAGATGCAGCCATGGGTGGAAATTCTCCCTACAGAAGTCATCTCCTTGTTCTCCCTTTGATGGATTCGAGCTCTCTCAAAAAATAAAATGCATCTGTGAACATCACACCTCCCTTTCCTTTTCTTTTTAGTCCTTTACTGAGAAGGAACTGAAAGCAGTCTGAATAGAAGCAGCTTGGGCATGTGTGAGCATAGATATTTGCAGGAAATGGAGACCCCCCTCCCATCACCTGATGTCTTTAAGACTGAGTGGGTTTGACTCACACTGCCCCCACCAGGGTTGGTTTCTGGAGCCTCAGCCAGTGTTTTCCATTTTCCTGGGGTCATTATGCAAGACCCTGGTTTGAAGTGCCAGACGCCCTTGGATGGCATTTGCCAGGGATTCACCAGGTCACAGGCGCTGAGTTTTCTAGGGGCCATCACACACAGCTCTGTTCATGGCCTGTGGCAGATGGGATCCTGTGAGGGCAGCAGACCTTTTCTCTGCACACCTCACACTTGGGTGAGGCCGTTTGCATGAGTGTATTTCTGGATACAAAAGAGAAAACAATAGGTTCATTACTAAGGAAATCTTTACAGGTTTTTCCGTTACCAAGCAGGAAAGTCTCCAGGAGAAGTAAAACATCCATTCCATACAGTAATTGAAAAGGCATTTCCAGTACCTCATATCTATAATCCTAGCTACTCAGGTGGCTGAGATCTGAGGATCGCAGTTGAAAGCCTAAGCAGGAAAGTCCATGGCATTCTTATCTTCAATTAACCACCAAATAGCAGGGAGTGGGGCTGTGGCTTGAGTGGTAGAGCACTAGCCTTGAGAAAAAATAAAGCTCAGAGACAGCACGTAAGGCTCTGAGTTTAAGTCCTAGGACTGGTACCAAGAAGAAAAAAAAAAAGCCCACCAAAAATAAACAAAGGAATTGCAATCAAAGTTTTAAGAAGCGCTGAGAAGTTTGTCCTGACTTGCTGTGGTTGCCAGCCTTTCACCCACACAGTGGTGACTCCATGCTCTTCCTTGCACACCAGTCCCTCTGGCATGTAAATGTGAAAAGTCAGTGGATGGCTAGTGTGCCAGTTATTTCCCTCACCCTTTTAACAAAGAAGCTATAGGCTCAGACTATAATAAAATGAAATGTGTAGCTTTTATAACTGACTGGTTATGTTTGTTTTCCATTTCTTTTAAGTACATTTACTAAAGCAAAAGTAAGAATGTATTTAAAATCTACAGGAAGTCTGTGCAGAAAGTTCAGAGCAGGAACAGATATCCTGGTCATGGTGGGCAGAAAGGAAACGATGTCCTAGTGCAGTTCCCAGCTGCTCTTTCCTCGCTATTCTTTCTCTAGCAGAGGAATAAACAGTTCCACTTAGCTGCTTTGTGATGGCATTCCACAAGTCTCTGACTCCTGAGTAGCTAGGAATACAAATATGCATCACTAGTGGCCCACTCTTCACACGTAGACTTCAGTGCAGGGCGAGTTTCCTATTAGTCATAGAAATGTCTCTTTATTTGGTAGCTAAAAAGAGAAAAGAAAGAACTCAGTGAAAATTTAATTTCCAGCCCATAGATCCCTCCTGATCCCTGACCAGTGTCACTGTGTATTTATAGAGCTGATTCCCTGTGCAGCACCATGTGTGAGTCTGCCCACCGGCCCAGCCAGCTCTGATGCCATCCTTACTTTCAGCCACTACCTTGCCTGCATTTCAGCCTCACCAGGTCCCCTGTTGTTTTCTGCACACACCTGGCCCACTCCAGTGACCCCTGTTTAACAAGTGTATCTCTCCCTTGGCAAGTCTTCCAGAAAACCTCCCCAGATTCCTCTACCAAGAGCCACTAGTTTGCTCTTTGGTGACAGTTTGCTTACATCAGCCTTGCTTGTCGTGGGAAGTTAATCACAGTGGAACCAGCAGCACAAACCAGGCAACTGAATGTGAACATAGGGAGATTGCTTTAGGTTTCCATACCCACCTGACAGCTACAGTGTGGTATGGGGTCTCTCAGATCCTGAAGTATGAGTTTAAGGAAGTATTAGTGTTATTTCTGTTATGTTCTTTCAGGAAATTGTAAAATACTGAGCAAACAATCCTCAATTCCTAGCACCTTGAAGTAAAACTTTCTGGAGTAAAACTGTATTCAGTTGAGATACTTAAAGACTAGACGCTGAACTCTCTGCCACCTTTTCTTTTTTTTTTTTTTTTTTGCCGGTCATGGGGCCTGAACTCTGGGTCTGGACGCTGTCCCTCAGCTCTTCAGCTCAAGACTAGCGCTCTACCACTGCAGCCACAGCACCACTTCCGGCTTTTTCTGTTTATGTGGTGCTGAGGAATCGAACCCAGGGCCTCATGCTTGCAAGGCATGCACTCTACCGCTGAGCCACCTTCCCAGCCCTGCCACCTTTTCTTGATATTAAACATATACACACATAATGTGATTCCATAACTGTTGATAGTTATTAAAACTTTTTGTTTTTATTTTACTCTATTTAAGTGGTTATACAAAGGAGTTGGCGTTTAGCAGATCAGTTTATGAATATAATGCGTCTTGATCACTGTCACCCTTTTCAACATTCTCACCCATCTAAAACTTTTTTTTAGTGTTTGAATTTATTTTTATCTTGTGGTGAACTTCCTTAGGAGTTTTTAATTTTGCCAGCAGGGGGCAGACTACACTCAGGAATTGCCTTGTAGTTTACCACCTTCAAAAGGACAAGGCTTGCTAGGACACACTATGAACTATGCTGGCTAAATGCTATCGAATATGGCAGAGCCTCAAGTGCTCAAACTTGGATGCCACCACTACCACCCCTTCTTTCTGTTCTGTCACTTGAACTCAGCCTGAGATTTTTTGTTCAAGGCTATTGCTGTACCACTTAAGCCACAACTCCTCTTCTAGCTTTTTGGTAGTTTTATTGGAGATAAAAAGTCTTACAGATTTTCCTGCCTGGGCTGGCTTCGAATGGCGATCTTCAGGTCTCTGCCTCCTGAATAGCTACGAATACAAGTATATGGGTCACCAGTGCCTGCCTCTTGCCTGTCTTTCTAAGGAGGAAGGATATATAATAGCAAACTAATCTGTACTGGATGCCCAACACCTGAATGGCAAGAAGTAGGAACTGAGGAGAGAGAGGATGGGCAGTCTAGCTCTCAGAAAAGATTAAAGTGAGGAGAAATCAGAAATCTCAAGGCAAACCTTGAAGTAGTTTGCTGCTGGCTTAGGGTTATCATGGTCCTCCTGTTCCCCTAGCCAATTTTCCTTTAGGAGCTTGGCTTTTGGCTGCAGAATTTCATCTTTTTACAACAGAGCTAGATGAATGTCCTCCTATAGTTTGTTTGTCTCATTGCAACAACTTGTAGTAGCTAGTGTTTGTCCAGACCCTTCTCCTTCCTCCTTGGTCAGAAGCCGTGCTGTGTGAGGGGTGAGCTGCTGGTGGACCTTGCTCTGGGCCAGCTATGTTCTCGTGCTTGTGCTCAGTAGTGCTTGGTTCTTCATGGAGCCTATTCAGTCTTGGAGCAGCGAGGTGAATCTAGGGTCTGGTGTGGGCTATGGATATTAACTGGCTTCAAGGACACTTCTCCCCATTTATCCCAGTTATGTCCCCTGCTAAAATAGGTTAACGGTGTCTAATTAACCACTGAACATTGTCATGCTGCATAAAGATAGCATCCTGGCTCTCCTCTGAGCCACGGTACTTTATCTCCATTTAGATCAGCGCAGTGTTCCATTAGGCACGAGAGGAACATTTCAGCTGAGGTGATGTCTGAGTCAGGGCTGCTTTCAGCCTCTTCTCAGAACCCGGAAGCAGCACTTGAGGCTTGGGTCTGGTGGCAGAGGGACTGAAGTTTTTTTCTGAGCCTCTCCTAGGAGCACGCAGTCAGAGTCCCTGAAGTTGGAGTCATAGCCACTCACTGATCCTGCCTTTTGTGTGTGTCTTGATCATGATGGCCAGACCAGGTCCCTGCTGCAGTCAGAGGACAGCAAGGACAGATTCTGCAGGCAGGTGGACAGGGTTTTCCACCTCACAGCCTCCTGGGCCTCATGTAGACCAGTCACAGGACAAACTATGGGATCAGACTTGCCCTCAGCCGACCAGAAGAATGTCTTCATGGTCTCTAAATGCCAAAGAAAGAGGTTGCATGCAAGCAAAAGAAATGTCAAAGGGAGGGAGTGTGGAGGGGAAGGGTCTTTTTTTTTTCTTCTTCAGTAATATAAGCTGTTGGGTTATAAATAAACTTATATAATAACACACTAAACAATTAAAGCAGTGCTAACTAGCCATCAGCCCTGACAAAGCTGTAGCCCTGCAATAAGCTGAAATTTCCATTGAATATCCCCATCCATGGAAAGGATTATTTGGATTTGAAGCAGAGACTATGGGAGGACATTTCTGTCTGTGTAGGGCTGCCACGGCTCTGTCAGAAAGAGTTATAAACGGGGCTTTGCAGCCCCACAGCCCCAGCTTACATCCCAGCACTACTGCTTTCCTGGTGGTGTGGCCTTTGGCAAGTTACCGTACCTGTCTTGAGCTCCAGTCTCCTTACCTGTGAAACAGTGAATTAAATGAGATAACATGATCATATATATTTGTTATATGTTATTATAATAAAAGCAACATATAAATAATATACTGTTAGTTCTCAGTGCCTAGTGAACTCAGTAAATGCTGACAGATGCTATCCTCAGCCCTCACCCTTTCTACGTTGCTTTTTTGGTGTTTTTTTTTAATTACATTAATTGAAATGTTGCCTTATTTATTATGAATTAGGTGAGAGTGTTTTATATAGCTCTGTATTTCTTTTTTTTTTTTCTGTTTATGTGGTGCTGAGGAATTGAACCCAGGGCCTCATGCATGCAAGACAAGCACTCTACCACTGAGCCACCTTCCCAGCCCCACGTTGCTTTTTTGGAAGAGCTGTTGAGACCCTGGGAATGGGATATTTCCCTTGAGGTCAAAGGCTGGGCATGGTGGCTCAAGCCTGTAATCTCAACTACTCTAGAAGTGTAAATGGAAGATTGAGGTCCCGGACCAACTTGAGAAAAATGAGCAAGACTCTATCTCAACAACAAGCTAGGCATAGTGGCACATATTTGTGATCCTAACTATTAAAGAAGGGATATTATAGTCCAGAACCACCATAGTAAAATTGTATTTGAAAGACAAACTAAAAGCAAAAGGGCTAGGCTATGACTCAAGTGGTAGCGCTCCTGAGTTCAATCTCCAGTACCAGGGGTTGTTGGAGGGATGTGGCTGTGATCAAATCCAGGAGGAAAAAATGAAAACTAAGTTCAGGTCAGAGAAGAGCCAGGATGAAAACCAGGAAGGAACTGGGCTCCAGTGGTTCACACCTTATTCCTAGCTACTCAGGAGGCTGAGATCTAAGGATTACAGTTTGAAGCCAGCCTGGGCAGGAAAGTCCATGAGACTCTTATCTCCAGTTAACCAGCAAAAAGCCAGAATTGTAGCTGTGGCTCAAGTGGTAGACTGCTAGCCGTGAGCAAAAAAGTTTAGGAACAGTACCAAGTCCCTGAGTTCAAGCCCTTGTATTCTGTTCCAAAGAAAGGGGAAGGAAGGGAAGGGGAGGAGAGGGAAAGGAAAGGAGAGAGAGAACAAACAAGAGGAAACTGCTGAGCTGAGGGACTGGGCTTTAAATGAAGGTGGGAATAGAAAGACAACTTTAAAGACATACCCAAAGCTAAGCATAGTGGTGCATGTCTGTAATCCCAGGTACTTTGGAGATAGAGGTCAGAGGATCTCAAGTTTGAAGCCAGCCCTGCACAATTGGTGAGACTCTATCTCAAAGACAAAGTATGTAAAACCGCAAAGACTGGGGTCTGGCTTAAGTAATAGAGCTTTGCACGAGAAGTATGTGTTTAAAGAGTGCCAGTGGCTTTTGACAATTGTTTCTATTTGCAAAGTACCACGAAGAGATGGCGTGATTTCCCTTTGACAAGCCACAGTCTAGATAGAGACCTTCACCAGCAGGGAGGGAAGACACCTATGCGTCCTTACTCCTGTTACCTGCAAGTCCACAAGGCAGGAGGTGAGAAAGGATGTTTACTCTTGTCCAAAGGCAGAGGTTCAGCACATGATGGAGGGCCTCTTAAAAAGGAACCTGGCATTTCATTTACTTTTCAAGGTGCTGGTTCAGCAACCTCGGAGCTTTCCATTTTGCTAGTGAACACGTGGCCCTAATACAATCTGAATTTCTCTGGCCTGCTGTGGTGGCAAGTTTCTGGGCTCCCACTTGATTTGTACTCTGGCGTGAGTCTCAGGAACTCAGCTCAGGCATCCGGGCTTCCCCCGTGGGCCTTTCAGGCCCCCTAGCCATTGCCTCCTCATCTCACCCTCCAGGTCAAGTTGACGTTCATTAACACTGCCAGCAGAAGCAAGGAGGCACCTCGGGAGAAGGCAGGCAGGTTTCTGTTTTGCTGCTTAGCAACTAGAGTGTCCAGCTTCAGATCTGGAATAAGGTTGGGGCACTGATTCTCATAGCTGTGACTACGGCCCATTTCTAGAAATTACTACCTCAGGGGGCCTATCACATGGCCATTGATGAAGCCTTGCAAGTGTGATTCTGTCATGTGCCACTGGTTTAAGAATTACCTGTTTAAAAGATTCTCTCCAGCTTTCAATTCTCCAAACTGTCTTCTTACAAGTAGGGAGAGTCAAGAAGGAACTGTCTGCAGGGGAAATACAAACAGAGGTCTGGGTGCTCTAGGGATGGCTTGAGGGCAGTGTGTTTGGGCCGAGGGTGCCGAGGGTGTGAGTCAGAGAAGGGGACCTGGTTTCAGCTGTACCACTAACTAGCTGTGTGATCTACCTCTCATTGCTTAGTAAATGGTACTCCTAAATACACAGGGCTCTTCCCAGAGCTCAACGAGAGAGTAGTGTTGATAGGTGTGGAAGTCGTTAGAGAGTTGACAAGTACTGTCGGTGTGAGGGGGCCTCACAAGTATTATTATGTCCACCACCAAATTCCCAGCTCTCTGTTAGCCCTTTCTGGAAACAAAGCTCAAGGCCCCTGGGCAGTGGTGGATGGGGAAGCCTGGGGCCATGCCGAGCACATCTCTGCAGATTGCGTGCCTCAGTGCTGGGACCCACCCACAGGCCCCAGCAACCACAGCCTCTTCTCCTCAGTTAGGAAAGATGTGTCTGTGTGAGGAATATTAATCAGAATATTATCTCAGCCTCTACCCAACGATCTGTGAGAGATAGGACCTCAGCCCTAAATCCTCTGTTTACATACTCTGATGGGCTGTTGTGGACCACTGTGTTTTATCTTTGTTTGTTTTCTTGTTTGTAACCTGTCATTAGCAATTTAAAATACATATTATTATGATAGGTTTTATGTGTGTGTATGTATGTATGCAAAAGCAAGGAGTTTCCATAATACTTAGACCATTTGAAATATACTTCTTTTCTATGCTTTAAAAAATAAAGACCAAGAAAGAAAAAAGAAATAAAGAAGAAAGGAAAATAGCAGTGTGCTCAACTGATCTCATAGCTCCCTAGTGGGTCATGACCTGTAATCTAAGAAACATTGTGCTAGATTTAGGGTCTTCTGGGCTCTGTGTCATTGTGCTTCCTGAAATGCCTTTGGGGACCAGATAGATAAAGAGAACTGTGCAGAGGATTTTCTTTTAGAGTATCTTCTTGGGATACATATGTGAATTATTGCATTTTCATATTGCTTTGGAGACAGACCCCTCTACCAGTTCTCTTTCCCTTTAGTCTTGGCTTTCTCACATTCATTCTTACTGTGCAGTATAGGAATTAACCCACTTGTCTTCTGTCACCTTTCAGAAAACTTACAGTGTAGACTCAGTGACTTAAAACTAGTCTTGGGCCTCAATGGAAAGGAGTTCCCGGACCACCTGAACTCAGGCTTCTCTTTGCAGTTCCACTGTGCCAGACTTTTTGCTGAAAGAATCCAGATATCTGGACTTTGGTACAAAAGCTCCCAGTTGTGGCAGTGAATTCATGTTCAAAAGAATATACAGTAATGTGGTCCAGGTCAAACTCCACAAGGCTCCAAAGTGGCCAGTTTTCTATCCATGACCCAGAGCAGGAATAGGGGCTTCATCCCACTAAGTTTTGCTTCTCGCAAGCAAAAGGTACCCCCAAATCTGTCATTTCTGAGAGGGTAGAGCGTGGGAATGCAAGAATGAACTCAAGAAAGAGCGCCCGCACAAGCACGCCACCTGAGGGCATCCTGCTGCCTTGCTTAGGGCTGCCATTTTCTTCTCTCTTTCCTCTGGTGGATGGTAACCGAAGTTCTTGAGTTCTCACTTAGAGGAGAGAAAAGGATAGGGGCTGTGCAGCAATTAATCAGAATATTAAACTTGCCCCATTTGGGTATCAAGTTGATAAATAACAATTTGCTCTCCTCTCCAAATAACACTATCATTCTTTCCTTCAGACAGAACCACATTGCTCAGGAAAGGAGCAACTACATGCTAGCAGGGATATATTTTGGTATACAATGAGGGCATTGGTCTGGTCTGGTCTGCCCAGACTCTTTGGTCTTGTTCTTCTCTTGCCCATTTTTATCCAAGCACTGCTGCCCATGGTTACATATTGGTTGAGTCATTTGAACAGTGGGTTTGTAGAATTACATACTGACAAGGACAGTTAGATACAATGATCCCTGGGCATGAGAGGAAATAAGACAAAGGGCCTTCCATCATCCTACCCAGACACGGCCTCAGTAGTCAGTCTGCATTCATAGTCCTTGGACGTAGAACAGGCATCAGAATGGGTCATCACTAAATTACATGAAAAGTATTCCATTTATAATTTCAAATGTTTAAAATTATTTTAACTGATGGACAATTAATGTATGGTTAGACTCTTGTAGGGCATAACTTATATCTTGCAGAAATCAGTGGCTGGCTCCACTGCAGCTCTTATTGGTAAGGCCATTGTCAAGGGCCTTTGAGAGCATCCTACTGCTAGGCCATATGACATTGACACCACCCTTTACCTCTGCTCATCATGGTGTTAGATTTCTGATCCAAAATCAACAACAACTGTAATAATAACTCCCTTATTGTGGGAATTTTCAGACATAAAGAAATGTAATCACTGGGCTGGGAAGGTAGCTCAGTTGGTAGAGTGCTTTCCTTGCATGCATGAGGCCCTGGGTTCAATTCCTCAGCACCACGTAAGCAGAAAAAGCTGGAAGTGGTGCTATGACTCAAGTGGTAGAACACTAGCCTTGAGGTGAAGAGTTGAGGGACAGTACCAAGGCCCAGAGTTCAGGCACCACAACAGATACACACACACACACAAAAAGAAAAAAAGAAAAAGAAATATAAACACCATGTACCCCCAAACCCAACTTTAAACACAGTCAACAATTGCCAGTCTTATTTAGACTTTCCATCAGTATTTTTCAGAATGTCAGTAGTGACCTTCATAGATTAGAATTGCCTGGGAATTTGTTTAAAATGTATCATTCTGTACTGAAGGTGTGGTTCAGTGGTAGGGTACCCTGCCTAGCATGGGTGAGGGCCTGGGTTTAATCCTCAACATCTCAAATAGTGGTGGTGATGATGATGGTGATGATAATGATCATGAGGATGCTGACAGTAACGGTGACATAAAAGTACATAGTCATTGTCTGCCTCTTCTTCATATCAGCTGATTCAGAAATCAATTACTGCAAGCCCAGCATCCTGGTTCTCATAGAATGTCTTAGGCTCACCCTTTACCCAGTGCTGGCCATGTGGTCTGTGGTCCTTCATGCAGATGAGACAGAAGTGCACTGGCTGAGACTGCAGCCTAAACCACATGGCCAGCGCCTCCTCTTTTGCTCCTGGGAAGCTATATGTGCTGATAACTAACAGCACAAAACAAGACCCAGAGCCTCTGCTGTAAGAAAATGTTCTGCTAATGGTCCCATTCATGATATCTACTTGAACTTCAAGTTTCATGCTAAATCTGCACTGAAACTCAATGATTTAATTTGGGGTTACACTGATATAAGGTTGTAAGCAGGCTCTACTGTGTCTCTAGTTCATTCATGCTGGTTATGGGGCGTGGTCCATAAGGAGGGATTCAGGCAAATCAAGCCCTTGGTATGTCATAGTTTACCCCCACAGTTCTCATTCCTCAAGATCCTACCATGATACATGACACTCATAAGTTCTCATAAACTTTACCTTCTTTTCTTTTTTTTCAGATTGGTCAAGAAAGCTCCTGAAGAGATAGAAGAGTATGTTTCCACTGATCTTAAATATCCTTTGGTGACCTTGGTCAGCTCTTTCAGTCTTGGTGGTCATTCTCTTCAGCCTAGTTGAACACAGTATTAAAGAATAAGTATAAATTGGCGCTAGAATTATGCATAGTGAAGCCAGAGCTTGGGTAATGCTCCTAAACTGAAGATCTGGACTCTGGCACCAATGTCTGTGTCATATTCCCCCATGTAGGGTTTTTTTTGTTGTTGTTGTCGTTTGACATGGGGCCTGAACTCTGGGCCTGGGCACTGTCCCTCAGCTCTTCAGCTCAAGGCTAGTGCCCTACTTCTTGAGCCACAGCACCACTTTTAGCTTTTTTCTGCTTATGTGGTGCTGAGGAATTGAACCCAGGACCTCATGCATGCTAGGCAAAGCACTTTACCACTGAGCCATCTTCCCAGCCCCACTATGTAGCTTTTAAAATGGTACATCCAGGTATTGGGGTAATGATTTTTTCTTTCTGCTATAATAATACAGATTTCCAGAGCATGCCAGCTTTCTAAATCAGGCCTTTACCTAAGATTTATATCCAAAAAAAAAAAAAAAAAGGGAAAGAAGGCTTGTAGGTATAGGTGGTAGTAAAGGCAGGGCCACCCAGTCTTCTACCTCCAGGAGCAGGAGGAGCATTTTTGTCATAGTCTGTGTGATGATTCCCCATAGAATGGTTTGTTGAATGCCAGGGCAGGCACCATGGTAAACTCATTTATCAAATTAGATTTGACCAAGAGCATAGAGGAAGAGAAGTCAAGAAACATTTTTATCTTGGGAAAAGAATGGGTACGGTAAAAACTGAGGCTCTTCTTTCTGGGTTTGAAACTCATTTTTTTTCCCTCCTTTTTTCTTTTTTGGGGTCAGTCGTCGCCTCAGACAGAAGAGCCTGTACGGATCAGATGATGGAGGAGGTAAGATGCCCTAGAGTTAGTCCAAAGGTCTTCCAGAGGCCTCTGAGCCTCCTGAAGATTCCTTGAGCTACAGCTAAGGTATCATTTTCTGTAGCCCAACTCAACATTTGCAGTGGTCTTGCCATATGTCACCCTTCACACATGACTTACCCCATTTTCACTGTATATGAATGTTTAGAATCCATTATGCAGTATGAATCATATGTTATATATTGTAGAACACATTTCTAGAATTAACTTTGCTCAGAGAATTACTTGGTTGGCTAGTAAAGGCTGCTGCTTTGAACTCAGAATGTCCAGTAGGCAGGGGCCTCCCAGAATGACTCCCTCATACTCAGCTTTGAAAATGCCTGTAAGGAAACCTACTTGTTCCCTTAGTAGAGTCACAGGTTTGTGTTGTTTTTCAAACAAAATAAAAATACATTGACTTATGAACCTGGGAAGACCAAGGAGAGAATGATGAAAGGGTTGACCTTGATCAAGATGCTTTGTGCTCATAACCTTACCTATGAAATTATAATCTATTTATACAACTTAATAATAAAATTTAAGGGGTGGGGAATGTGGCTTAGTGGTAGAGTGCTTGCCTAGCATGTATGAAGCCCTGGGTTTGATTCCTTAGTACCACATACGTAGAAAAGGCTAGAAGTGGTGCTGTGGCTCAAGTGATAGAGTGCTAGCCTTGAGCAAAAGCAGATCAGGGACAGTGCCCAGGCCCTGAGTGAAAGCCCCAGGACTGGTAAAAAAAATAATAATAATAAAATTTAAAAAGTAAATAGAGACTCTAGGGCTAGACACAGTGGGTTATATCTTAATTCCAGCTATTTGGGAGGTAGAGATTGGAAAGATCATGGTTTGGTGATCCATGTCCAGGCAGAAAATTAGTGAAAACACCCCTACCCATCTCAACAAATAAGCCAGGTGTAGTGACACCCACCTGTGACCCATCTGTATTAGAAGCCTTAGGTAGGACAATCCAGGTCCAAGCAGGCCTTGGGCAAAAATGCAATTCTGCCTAAAAAGTAAGCTAAAAAACAAGAAAGGCTAGAGATGGCTCAAATGATAAGGCCTTGAATTCTCATCCAGGCACCAGTGGCTCACTCCTGTAATCCTAGCTACCCAGAAAGGCCTTGAATTCTCAATGCTACTTTAAAATAGTAGTCTCAGCCAGGCACAGTGGCTCACTCCTGTAATCCTCGCTACTCAGAATGATGAGATCTAAGGATCATAGTTAAAAGCCAGCGTAAACAGGAAAGTCCATGAAACCCTTTACCTCCAATTAGCCACCAAAAAGCCACAAGTAGATATGTGACTCAAATGATAGAGCACTAACCTTGAGCACAAAAGCTCAGTGACAGCACTCATAGTTCAAGCCCAGTACTGGAACAAAACAATATAGTCTGTGGAAGCAGGAGATTGAAAACAGAAACAATTTCCTGTTTCTGTTTAACCATTGCCTTTTGGTGCAGTGCAGGACTGGATGGCATAGTGACTTCCTCTTTCAGCTCTCAGCAATTGGCTCACTTCCACCTTTTACAAGGGCTGTGGCCCTTTACATCCTGGGGTCCAGTTTTGACAGAACTGAGTAACTCAAAACCAGAGGAATAATAAACCCTTCTGGCCAACCAGAAAGTGTTTTTATTCCTAAAGGACAAGCTGAGTTGAGCCACTTCTAGCCAGGGGCGATCAGAGACTTAATTCTGCAAGTGTAGCAATCTGGATGATCTGAGAGCTCTGAGTTTAAGGGTAATTGCTCAATTTTCTATCCATGTCAACAGGGAAAATAGGTGAAAGTGGCTGAACACAGCCAAGCAATGAGGCTGGAAGACACGTGGGCTGTTGATGGAATTAGAAATATGCTATCTCTAGAGAGCTATCTCTCCATCACCCCTGTGTCTCTCCCATTCTCTGTTCATATCTGTCTCCAGGTTTTCTCTCTTTCAGGCTGTTTCTCGTACTTTGTTTAACCCTTCTATCCTCTATACTTATAACTGGCCAGCTCAGGTCCACTGAGCCTTTTCAGCTTTAATGAGGAGAAAGAAAAAGTGAAAGGAATTCTTTCAAAAAAGATAAAAGAGAGCTGGGTTCTGAAGGCTCACTCTTGTAATCCTAGCTACACAGGAGGCTGAGACATTAGAATTGCAATTTGAAGCTAGCCTGGACAGGAAAGTCTGTGAGATTCTTATCTCCAATTAAACATTAAAAAAAGCTAGAAATGGAACTGTGGCTTACTTGGTAGAGCACTAGCCTTGAGCCTTGAGCAAAAAAGCTCAGGGACAACATTCAGACCCTAAGTTCAAGATATAGGACTGGAACAAAAAAGAAAAGACAAGAAAAGATTAAAGGAGACTTTAAAAAATTACTTTATTGTTGTTTTAGAGGTGGTATACAGCAGTTACCTTATATGTGTCAGGTATAAGTACATTACTTCTCTTTTGCTTAGTATCATCTGTTCCTCATTCTTTCATTCCCTCCCTCCCATCTCCACCCATGAGTTGCATGGTTCACATTCATCAATGTCCAGTGCAGTCAGTGTGCTCTGCTGCTGCACATTTTCACTCATTTTCCACTGATTCTATGCCCTCCCCCAATGTGTATACACCACATATGAGGTAAAGAATACATTGTCATCCAAAAAAACGGTAAGACAGAGTAAGAAAAGTTCCTTTGTTTCCTTAGCTTTAGAGTTTGTTTCAATATGTATATTATTATATGTACATAGGAAGAGGTGCTTAGGTATTACAATTTGGTGCTTTTCTCCTAAGACTATCCTCTTTTGGTCTCACTGTACATGGGTGTCTAGAATCCTGAATACTTGGTGATATCCCATTGTGTTTTCAATCTAACTTCCTCATATCAGGGAGAACATGCACTATTTGTCTCTCTGATCTTGGCTTACCTTGCTGCACATGATTTGTTCTAGTTTTTTTCATTTCCCTGTGAATGTCATTTTATCCTTTCTAATCACTGCATAAAATTCCACGGTATATAAGTACCACATTTTTTGGATCCATTCATCTATTGTGGGGCATCTGGGTTGTTTCCGAATCTTGGCTACTGTGAACAGTGCAGCAATGACCATGGATGTGCAGGTGTCCTTGATGTGTCTTGGTTAAGATGCTCAGGATAGATGCCTAGGAGTGGTATGGCTGGGTGGTAGGGAAGGTTTAGTTATCTCCAGCCTGCTTTCCAGAGTGGTTATATTAGTTTACATTCTCACCAGCAGTGCAGTAGGGTTCCTTTTTTTCTACATCCCCACCAGCATCTGTTGGTGTTTGAATTCAGAATGTTGGCCAGTCTAACTGGGGTAAGATTGTATCTCAGGGTTGTTTTGATTTGCATTTCCTTTACAACCAAGGATAATGGGGACTTGGCTGCCTTACCCCATTTGTGCTTAGTAAGTACCTTCCATTGATCAAGCTTCATTCAGGAAGTGTATAGGACTTCCTGAGTAGTTCGTAAGCCTCATTCTTTGGCCTCCCTAATTTTACTTATACTTGTGTGTTATGAAATAATGCTCCTTAATTTGTGTAACTAAGTTCAGAGTTGTTAGGACACTAAGGCCTTCCTGCCCTTCTCTGACTCATGCACAGCAGCTTCATAGTTCATGCCCAGGGTTGTGGCAGGGCTTGGGAGATGCATACTCACTGGTCCAAGGATCAGACTGCCTTCCCTTTTGTCTGTGTCTTGTCCTATTTACAGGATTTGGGGTAGGCACTTGGAAAAAAGAAGTCATTCCCGTAGGAAATGGTATTGATCATTAATGTTGGTAAGTGTTTGCTGTGAGTTAGGCACTGTGCTAACTGCTTTACCTGCAGTACTTTAGCTAATCCACACAATAATTCTGAGGAGACAGTGATTATCAACGCCTTACAGAGGTGGAAATGAAAGCTTTGTGAAGTTAAATAACTCACCGAGGTCATATGGCTAATAAGCAGTGATGTGCTGGTAAATTAACCGCTGGCTCTCCAGGGGAAAAAACAGACATGATAGGTAGTGTTTGCCAATTACTGTGGTGCAAATACTCCCACTGTGGCTGGTTTCAGGCTACCAACATGATATCACTGACCACACAGATATGGGATATAATGGGTAGCAGCGCATTGCTATATTGTATTTCCACTGTGAATTACATTAGGTGTAAATGATCGTGAGAGCATTGGTACAGTCAAATGTAGTAACATACAGGAGGTAGTAAGTTTTGAGGTGTGTGTTCAAGCCCTGGGGCTTGAACTCAGGGCCTGGGCACTGTTCCTGAGGTTTTTCTAGAAGCTCAAGACTAGTACTCTCCCACTTGACCCATAGCTTCACTTCTGACTTCTTGGTGGTAAATTAGAGATAAATGTCTCATGGACTTCTTGTCCCAGTTAGCTTTGAACTTTAACCCTCAAATCTCAGCCTCCTGACTAGCTAGGATTACAGGTATGAGCCACTGGCCACCTGGCCAGGTTTGAGTGTTTTTTAGCTGTGGGTGTAAGTTTACATTGATTGATGTGTATGTTTGACAGTCTGGTTTTAGTCAGTTTTTTTCCCTGACTATTACAAATCGCCTGATAATGAACGGAGTTCTATAAAGACAGAGTTCTATTTTGGTTGTTAGTTGGTTGTGGCCCATTGCTATGTATTTCTAGAGGGGTGGTAAATGGCAATAGCAAAAAAGCACAAGGCAGAGCAAACTCTGTACCTCATGAAACAGGAAGCAAGAGGGAAAGGAAGAGACCAGTTTACACTTCCTCTTTAAAAGAATAGCCCATAATTATCTAAAGTCCTGCTAGGCTCCATCTCCTAACGTTCTACCATCTCCTAGTCGCACCATCCAGGGATTCAAGCCTTTAACACTTTGGCATTTCAACCTCCAAACTACAGCAAACCTGCATGCAGAATTCCCAAAAATTTAGCAGGTGGTTTTTTGAGCAGATATGAACTGCTTTTCTGCATACTTGCACTAGTAAGTGGTAGAGCTAGGTTCAGATGTGGTCTCTGTGATTCAATCCTCTACTCTCAAAGGCCTGTCTCATTTGCTCCTAGCTGTAGTTTTGTTTCTCTCTGTTGGTTCTTAGAGTCACCCATGGCCTATTTTCTCAGCTCTGCTAAGCCTCTCACTGTGAGGTCTTGTCCACAGCAATATCTGAGCTGGACAGAGATTCCAAGAGGCCCATGTGTTAAAGCCCTCATGAAATGAAGCATATTTTTCAGGTTTGACTCTTCCTCTCTTCCTGTTATCTGTTCATCTCAATCAAGCCCACTGAGATTGCTTTTACATAGTGAATTCTTGTGCTATGCTGAATCCTTCATAGGGGAAAACCAACTTTAGGAGTCTCACCACATGTTACAGGTAGTGGTGCGAATATTGGGAAGTTAAGGAGGCTTGTAAGTCCTTGGAGTTCCATGTCCCTAGCTCTCCCAGCCTGGATCTTTGAGGCTCAGCAGAGGAAAACATTGAAGTGATAGTACAGAGACGCAGGAAATTCTCCTGCAATGTAAAAGGCCTCAGTGAGTAGTGCCATAGTATACACTCTGAGCTTAGGCTGCAGTGGGCCAAAAGTGGAGTCTGTGTAAATCAGTTGCATTGCAGGAATGATCCTTTATTTGCAGGCCATGACTGTGGCTATGGGACATTTGGAAAGACTGTTATAAGCAGTCTGTTAGAAAGAGTTGTATGTTTGGGGCTGGGAAGGTGGCTCAGTGGTAGAGTGCTTGCCTTGCATGCATGAGGCCCTGGGTTCAATTCCTCAGCACCACATAAGCAGAAAAAGCCGGAAGTGGCACTGTGGTTCAAGTGGTAGGGCACTAGCCTTGAGCTGAACTGCTGAGGGACAGAACCCAGGCCCAGAGTTCAGGCCCCACAACTGACCAAAAAGAAAAGAAAAGAAAAGAAAAGAGGTGTATGTTGTTTAACCTTGTTAGACATATTTTTCTGGACAGCTAGAATGAAGATGTCATAGAGACCTTATTCATGTATGTATGTATGAGTGTGTGTGTGTATACATTAGTGTAAGTATATGTGTGTATGTATTCCTCCCCCCCGCCCCTGGGCTTGAACTCAGGGCCTGGGTACTGTCCCTTAGCTTTTTCACTCAAGATCAAAGCTGTACCAACTTGAGCCACACTTCACTTCCACCTTTGAGTGGCTAATTGGAGATAAGAAACTCATAGATGTTCTTACCCAGGTTGACTTTGAACCTCATTCCTCAGATCTCAGCCTTCTTAGTAGTTAGGGTTACACGCATGAGCCACTAGTGCCCAGAAAGACATCACTTTCCTCATCTTGATGATAAGGAAACTTAGGAGCAGAATTAGCAAGTCTTTATTTATTTAGTGTTGGCAATGGGGCTTGAACTCAGTACTTTACATTCTTGCTTGGCTTTTTTTCATGGCTGTCACTGTACTACTTGAGCCATACCTCTACTTCTGGCTTTTTGGTAGTTATTTGCAGATAAGAGTCTCATAAGCTTTGAACCACAATCTTCAGATCTCAACTTCCTGAGTAGCTAGGATTATAATCATAAGCCACTAGCATCAGCTTCAGAGTTAGCAAGTCATTGTATAAGATCAGCAAGTTAGAGCAGATCCAAGACAGTTTCCTGACTCTTATGGGGTGTACCTTCTGCACTAAAAAACTCTCTAGACCAGGGATCTGAATTTAGATCTTCTTGGTAGGCAGTTACATCTATATTCCTGGAAGCTAAGAAAAAAAAAAAGAGCTCTATGATTGGCCACAGCTGATGTCCAGAGTGAATATGATACCAGAATAATACCATAGACTTCCCAGGACTTACTTTACTTGTTTTTACATAGCTCAGATTTTTGTTGGAGGTGATTCAAAGTCCCAAGGTGCTAGCCTACACCATCACAAAGAGAATTTCCAGGAGCAAGTTGAAGAGATGTTTGGAGTTAACAGCAGTATATAGCAGAAACTGGTTGGGCTGTATTTTAGCCCCAAAAAGCATAGTGCCAGAGGAAGTTTTGATAAACGATGTTACACTTGGAATAGATTTAGTTAACTCAGTCATAACCCTCCTATTCAGATCCAGCTAAAAAGAGAAGCCCAGAGTCCTGATCAGTCCTGGCAGAACAAGGAGAGAGTGCTTTATGCCTAGTTCAGTGTCCTAAAGTCTCTAGACTTCCCAGAATTCCCATCACAACATCTCAGTCCAAATGGTTGGCACTAGCCTCTTTCCTAGGGAGTCTGTTTGCTTTGTTCATGTGAGTAGCTTACTTGCATGCCCTTATCTGAAGGGGCAGAATAGAAGAATGCAAACGAAAGTTGGTGTCATGCCTGC
The DNA here is from genome assembly GCF_024711535.1 of Dipodomys merriami. Classification (NCBI taxonomy): domain Eukaryota; kingdom Metazoa; phylum Chordata; class Mammalia; order Rodentia; family Heteromyidae; genus Dipodomys; species Dipodomys merriami. Next base: position 126,386,932 of record NW_027202270.1, on the reverse strand, counting down.
ATTTTAACTGAAGCAGGTTTAGAAATACAAGGAGAACATGCCATTAGCGTCCTGTTATGCTGTGGTCTTCTTGGAGAAATGTGACTGGTGGCTAATCAGGCAACCTTGAGAGCCCTAGCAGAGGTGAAAAAGAACTATATCTCCCCCAAATCAGGCTAGAGATCAGGGTTTCTGTTCTGGTCTCATTGAGAGGATGAAGTTCATCCCATTTAGACTTGTGTGGCTGTCCAGAAATGGCTGTGAGCAGGTTCTAGCCTTCAGGGAGGACAGGCAATTGAGGATGAGAACAACTGAGACTACCATGTGTGGGCAGGCCCACCCCAAGGTGAACCACAGGCAGGGAGCTCTAAGGCTCCTTAGGTTCTATGACTGGAAGGAGCAGCTCAGTGTGCTGAAATGTCTCTTGCAAATGATAGGTGCTGCAGAAAGAAAAAGCCCAATGCTCTGTACAATGGAAAAAGACAGGTAAAGTAAGAGAGCTGCTTTGAATAGGCTGTGTGCCTGAGATGTCTGGGGACTGAGCACAGAGCTGGCTCAGTTCTCAGTTGTAAGGGTGACGGCCAGGTATTGTTCACTTGAGATAAGAAGGGACAGGTGTGTTGATGCATCTGAGACTGGAAGTAGGACATCATCTAGCCCTCACTTGGAGAGAGGTCTTTTCCTTCTGACACTTGCACGTGGACCTGAACCAGCAGCACCAGGGATGGCAGCAATCTGGAAAGAGGTACCGGGAAATTCTCTCACTCTTGCAAGAAGCAAACTGATGATCAAGTGGTTCTTCCTTCTCAGCTTTCTAGAACTTCACAGATGTTCACTATGTGTGGAGTGTGTGTGGCCTCGCCCATATACACACAAGAGGACACATTGGGAATGTGCTTCCTGAGTCCATAAGTGTGCTTGACGGACTGGGTTTACCTAAAAGACCCTTTAAGAGAAAGCTCTTGAAAGATGATTACAGAATTGAGACACCATCATTTAAAAGTGCCCGAGGCAAACTCCTTTGAAAATTGCAGCAGCGGAGGGACAGAGAAAGAACCACGCAGCCCTTGATTGTTGCGCTGCTCCCTCAGGACCCGTCCTCCCCCTCCCCCTTCGTTTCTCATCTGATAAGAGAGCGAGCAGCAGTAAGACTCCTCATCTATCTTATGAAAATCCGATTCCGAATGGCTGTGATCAAAACCAGCTGGCTGTCACCAGCAGTGGCCTTGCGCGGAGGGAGCCTCTCAGAAGCATCCCGTATGTTGGGGGTGTCACGGGTGCCACTGATCAAAGGAGCAGTTTTTTAATAAATATATATAAGGAAAGGATACAAAACCTAAGGATTTAGAATAAAAGCAGAGTGGTTTGTCTTGTTTTTCTCTGCGTTACACGAAGAGGATGAAATAGAATTAGATTTGCCTGGTTTCTGTCACACTTTGACCGTGCCTCTGTGAAATCACTCTCTGTCACATTAATACTGTCACACTCATCCTCTCTTGGATTGAAGAGAGTGGACTCTTCTTCAGACTTCATTCCTTCCAGCCACTCAGTGTGTGCAAGTGCATGTGTGTGTATGTGCTGGTCATGGGACTTGAACTCAGGGCTGGGTTGCTCTTCCTGAGCGCATGCGTGCTCTCTCTCTCTCTGTCTCTCTGTCTCTCTGTCTCTCTGTCTCTGTCTGTCTCTCTCTCTCTCTCTCTCTCCCTCCTCTCTCTCCCCCTCCTCTCTCTCCTCTCTCCTCTCTGTCTGTTCTCTCCCTCTTGCTCTTTCTTTCTCTTGCTCTCTCTCCCTCGCTCTCTCATTCTCTTTCTCCCACTCTCTCGGCTAATGCTCTACCAGTTGAGCCACAGCTCTACTTCTGGACTTTTGGTGGTTAATTGGAGATAAGAGTCTCACAGACTTTCCTGCCCAGGCTGGTTTTGAACCATGAGTCCTCAGATCTCAGCCTCCTGAGTAGCTAGGATTACAGGTGTGACTCAGTGCCTGGCTCCACTCATTGTTCATCTCATGTAGTCCTTAATATATCTTTACAGACAAAAGTTGCAGAAATCCACCAGGAAGCAGTGAAAGGAGGAGGGAGGAAGCATGTCTTCATTTCCTTTGTCACCAGTCTGATAATGGTCTTTAGAGGCTACTCTGCCAGGTGACAAGTCTTCTCATAATTGTGTACTTTAAGGCTCTGGGCTAACTGAGGTTTTTTTCCCCTCCCCTTGGACAACCCTGTTGGTCCCTGCTTGTCTCTCATGAGCGCTGCCTGTGAATCTTTTACAAGGTTCACCCATCCGTTTGTCAATACTGACACCTTTAGCCTGATCAGTGGTTAGTGGCTGGCATGGCTCATGGGGGAAGTTTCCCTCTGGGGTATGACATTCATGGCTGACATCTCTATGGGTAACAGCATAAGGATAGATATTCACAGTGCAAACTTCCAGGGGCCAAGTGCTTCCTTAGCACACTTCCTTCCCTGTTGATGATTCAGCCGGAAACCACCCATGGGGAGGCCTGGTCTGTGTCAGGCGTCAGTCAGGCCAAGCTTTTGTCTCCACCCAGGATTGGCCAAAAGAGTTGTCTGAGCACTAGCAGCTCTGAGGAACAGTGTTCACCTTCCTCCTCTCAAGGTCTGTTCTGTTCCCCAGCAGCATTAGCAGAGAATCAGTGTAGCAGGAACACAGGGCACTTCAACATCTGGAACACAGATAAAAAGAGCCACCTCACACTGACATCCCAGGGCAGGTGCCTCCTCCGTCTCCCTACAGCATGCACTGGCTGCACATCTGGGCTGTGGTCCTTCTTGCTCCTGTGTTTTTGAATCCTGGTGCTCTGGTCACTAGCACAGTTCCCTAGCTCTCCTCGCCTGCCAGTAGTGAGGACAGCATGGACCCGCATTGCTCAGCCAAAATCACAAGGGACAAGTCTTAATAAAGCAAGCCTGCCAAGGACCTGGAGACATGTTTGTGCCCCTTGTCCCCTGATTTGGGGAGTGCAGGGGACCGCTCTGGAGCACCTCCGAGACCTCTTTCTCTTGTTCCTTCAGTGTTTGAAGCCTGTTGCCTACTGCTTTCCCCCTTTTCCCTTTAAAAAAAAAAACTCCATTTTTTCCACTTAGAAAAAAATTATTTATACGATTGAGATCCACTAATTAAAGCCATTTTCTGGTATTTGGTTACTGGAGCGTTTGATGTCTCTCTGACAAGACCATGAAATGCACGGGGTGTCCACAGGGACAGAATTTGCTGAACACGGCTCTTTGTAAATGAGGGGACATAGTGTCGCAGCAGCTCATGAATATGAAACGCCCATGATGCCACCTCAGTGGACTTGGGAACACAGATGAATCCTGTCATGTGCTAAATGAGACCAATTTCTTTCACTTAACTTCATCTTCAATCAGACCTTCTTCCATTTGCCTGTTTAAAATTCCCCCTACGTGATGCAGAAGGTAACAGCATTCAGTAAAACAAAGTTTTGCAGCTGCAGAGGAAAATCATAATGATCTCTGGCTTAAAGTTGCCATCTCCTAAAAATGTGGATGTTGTTTTCTTTTGCTTGCAAGCTCTACTAATATGTGTTGACTTTGGGCACGGAATTAGGATTGGTCTGGGCTGCTTTTACTGGGGGTGTCCTGAAGCAGCATGCCCAGATTGCTTTCATGTGGACTGGCAGTTGAACTTGGCTCTGAATGGTGGGTGTGAGCCTTACCTGCCTGTAAATCCCCTGCAGCGGCCAAGCAGGGTGGGAAGAAGCTTGGGAAACAGGCATATGGGCTTGAGAGCAGTTAGTACACGAGGTGAGGGGCCAGATGTCAGTAAACATCCCAAGGGGCCTGGTAGGGTAGAGGTAAGCCAACTACTTGTATCATTTTAGTAAGATGTCAAGGTGAGAATGTGCTAGAATACAGAAGAGACTTTATAGCTTTATAAAAAGCCTTTCTGGATGCATACAGAAATCTCTGACCAAGAAAACCAGCAAAGAGCTGAGGACCTTGCTCCATGTAAAACACTTACCTAGCATGTTCAGGGCCAGGGTCTATCCCCAGCTTTGCAGGTGATAATGGGAGCGGAGGAGAGGGAAAGGGGAGGAAAAGAGGGAAGGAAGAGAGAGGGAGGGAGGGATTGAGGGAGGAAAGGAGGGAATGAAGGTAGGCAGGCAGTAAAAAGAATATGAACTAATGGGACATACAGTGGAGGGGCTCCCTTCCTGAAATGTCACTGCCCTGGTAGGACCAAAGGTCAGGCTAGGTAGCGTCCTGTGGGTCTTCCTTCTCACAAGTAAAAAGCCTGCATAGTGTTGGAGGTACACTCATGTCCACCTAGTAAACTCGCTTCTGTTCCGGAGATGCAGACAGCTGGATGGAAATGCAGACTAGTGCAGGATGTGTCAAGAGATGGGAGGCCGCCTCACCAGAAGAGGCAGCTTGGTTCTTGATGTCAGGCCTCGGGAGTGGAACAGAACCCTTCTGGGATTTTGTTTGGTAGTTAGTGGTTTTGTCCCCTGTGCTAATGTTACCCATGATGGATGTATCTCGGGGTAAACAGCCACTTCTTACTTCTTTGAAGCCAGTTCTGACTGATCTAGTGCTATTCTGTACATTTATAATATTTCTTTAGGCACCACTTTCTTCTCTCTCCCTTCATCCTTCCATCCCTCCTTCCCATCCTTTCTTTCTTTCTTTATTCTACCAGCAAAACTACATTTATTTATTTCTGTGGTTTTATTTCTGGTATTTGCTTTGTCTGATGGGTCTTTTAGGTGCAGACACTAGTGTTCTAATATCAAGATGAGTTTTCCTCCCCTCCCCCTCCCCCTTCCCTTTGCCCTCCCCCTCTTCCTCTCCCTTCTGTCACCCTCTCTTCCCCGCACCCCCTTCTCTTACTAGTACTAGGGCTTGAATTCAGGGCTTCTCCCTTTCACCCAGCTTTCCTACTCATTCTACCACTTGAACCACACCTTCAGTCTGGCATTTTGTTGGTTAATTGGAGAAGTCTTGAAGACTTTTCTGCTTGAGCAAGTTTTCATCGTTGAGTATCTCCAAATTGCAAGTTACTTTTGCACTTTTGCCCATGCTACCCTTTGCTTCAACTCGCAGCTGCTCTGTCCTTCATTCAGGAAGACCTTCCCTAACCCCTCACCCATGTCCCAAATTCTAAATTAGATTGTCTCCAGACTTCACTAAATGCATTGCGGAGCATTCATTCAATAGAATACTATTTAGACAATTATTTTAAAAAATAAGAAATCCCCACATCTGTAGAGGGTGCAAGGATAGGAGTCCCAGAACAGTGCGTATGTAATGTGATTTGCAGGCATTCATAAAAGGACTGATGTGCTGATATTTGTAAACTCTCTCCAGTAAATTCTACACAAGAAATTAACTGATTGCTTCTAGGGAGATGACTGGGTCTCATGGCAGGAGGTGAAATTTTATGTTAAACTTTACCCTAGCCTTTGACTTTATTAACTATGCTACTTTCACACATTCTCTTCTGAAAAACAGTCATCACTGGGCAGGCTCAAGATTCTTGGTTCTTCTTCTTCTTCTTCTTCTTCTTCTTCTTCTTCTGATGATGATGATGATGATGATGATGATGATGATGATGATGATGATGATGGATAGATAGATAGATAGATAGATAGATAGATAGATAGATAGATAGATAGATAGATAGATAGATAGATGTTTTAGTTGCTCACTAGTACCAAAACAAGACTATGTGTGTTAGCACTCTTAAGTTTTGCATGTTAAACTTTAAAACCTGAATGAGACTAGGCTACCAGCCCACATACTCAAGTCTGTCTCTGACTCAAGCAAAGTAGAGCTGGACCATTCCTTTTAAGTAATTTAGTGAAGAAGCAGATTTCTGAAGTCTGCTTTATTTCTTAGTTTGTTCATGGTTTCTGTGACAGAGGTGTGGTTGGGAAAAGAGATGGAGAGAAAAGGAAAAACAGCTCCCCACAACATATTATGTCCACATAAGCAAGCACTTGTCTGTGATTATAAATCAGAAACTAGAAAATGGTGAAGTTCTTTGAAGTTTGCCCAAAACCTGCTTTGTGGCCACCTGTTCTGCTGGGGGCCGGGAATTGGATGGCCTGCCTCTGCTGCGACGGCACAAGCTGTCACTGCACCGGAATGTTCCAGCTTGCCTTGGCCTGGCTGTCATTGCTGGCTTTGTCCCATGCAGGCATTTCACTGAGTTCTACTGGGCACCAGGCTTCCAATTAGAGAGAAATCCCACTGTGTGGCCAGCCCCACCAGTGCCACTCTGAGTGGCCCCCTTGCTAAGGCCTGCGCCGACCTCTGATCCATCACAGATGGGCCGGCCCCACACTCTTCGTGCACATTTGGAGAAGGAGGTAGGGACCAAGAGGGAAGCCCATGGGAAGCACGAGTGGACATTGGGCAGAAGTGCAATTCCTCTGAGCTTGGAGATGCTGGGCAGAGTTGACAGGACCCAAATGCTAAAGTTGTAGAGGGAATGGGGAGTTTGGGAAGACCCCGTCCTGAGCCCCAAACTCAGCGTGGGGCATTTTCTTATCAACTTCTGAATATTCATCTCAGGCTGGACTCCATAGCTGAGGAATGCCAACAGTGAGCAGCTAACTGGCTCACTCCAAAACTGTCACACTGCTGATGGCACATGGCACAGTCAGGTCCCTGTGCAGGGGCTGTGCTGACTCCCAGCCTGGAGCCCCACTTGGCCAGGGCTCAGGAGCAAGCGGCACTGTCAGCTTGCACAGTGCTAATCACTGAGCTAGTAGTGGTAGCATAAGAAGCGGAATCTTAGTGGGTTCCACATCTAGTTTTTAGGAGTCAGGGAGTGGAAGCTACTCTTTGAACAGCTCCTTTCTAGATACAGGACTTGCTGAATGGTGCTCATTATTTTGGGGGTGTTGTGTGTGTCTTTATTTCCTGTTAACACTTTATTTTCATCCCTTGTCGCTATCTTTCTCTGCCTGTCTCTTTCTGTTTCATTTCTTGTGTGTCTGCCTCTCCGTTGCCTGCTCTGTCTCTTTCCAGGTACATCGTTTGTGAGTAATAATAAAGACAGCAGGCTTAGAACTGACGTTTATGTACTCTGGCTTAGCAATGGCAGAGTCTAAATAATGAATCGGCTGAAAGTGGCAGGAGCCTCCCCAGCTGTTCTTGGAGTGATTCCAGGCCTCTTTTAGAAATGAAGCTTTCTTCACTCTCTCCTCTCTGGGCCTTTTCCTTCTTTTGGTTTTTGCAGTTAGTTTGGAAATCCTAGAACTGTCTGGTCCCACTTGGATTTTTTTTCTTGCCCCTGATTGATTTTTTTTCCTGCTCTTAATTGATTAAAACAAAACCGCTCAACCCCTCAGTGATGCTGACTTTGAAGAGGAAACATTTCAGGAATTTGGTTTGTCCCAATGAGAAGATGGCCAATTTTTGGCAACTTGAGGAAGTTACCATAATGAAGTGCTATGCTGTCCCATTTCCTAATGTAGTTAGACTGATAGAAGAACTGGCCTCGTGTTCTGCATGCATCTGTAATTGTGTCTGGACAGTTCAGAGAAGGAAAACCTCCATGAGACAGCAAGAAAAATATGATGGTTAGAATCAGTACTGTGTTCTAGTAAGCCTGGCAGATGGAAACTCTGCCCTCTGAAACAGCAATGGGGAGCCAGCTCATATCATCTGGTATTCACTAGACACTGTGGGGGAAAGGGGAGTGGAGGGGGCAAACAGGAGAAAATGAGGAAGCGGGTAACACGGTTCAAAAAGAAATGTACTCATTATCTTCCTTTTGTAATTGTAATCCCTCTTTACAATCAAATTTAAATAAATAAAATGCCCTTCAGCTGCAGGTGAAATGTGGTGGCCAAGACTGGGACTATTGCTTTCTAGAGCTGATGCATGGGTAGATCTTGGTCGTGAGTAGGTAGTTGCTCACAATGATTTTACATCATCAGTTGTGTGTCTAACCATGCCAGGCACATTCATTAGTTCCTCCCAGATTTTCCTCTGTCCTGTAACTGTCTCTGAATGCTGGGACTCTCTTTACCTTCTCTACATGTCTCTAGGGAGGTCCACTTCAGGGCCCCTAACCTGGCATAAGCCTCAGAATCACTGGAGAAATCACAGGAAGGATGTCTGAACCCTGCTAGGAGGTTCTCTCGCAGCTGGTTCTGGGATAAGGCCTGAAGCAAAGAAATTGCTGAAGCTCCACCTTTTTTTTTTTTTTTTTTGAATTTTAAGTTTTTTTTTAATAAATATTTTTTTATTGTGAAAATACTGTACAGAGGGGTTACAATTACATGGGCAAGATAATGAGTACATTTCTTTTTTTTTTTTTTTTTTTTTTTTGCCAGTCATGGTTCCTGAACTCTGGGCCTGGACACTGTCCCTCAGCTCTTCAGCTCAAGGCTAGCGCTCTACCACTTGAGCCATAGCACCACTTCTAGCTTTTTCTGCTTATGTGGTGCTGAGGAATCGAACCTAGGGCCTCATGCATGCAAGGCAAGCACTCACACCACTGAGCCACCTTCCCAGCCCCATGAGTATACATTTCTTATCAAGCATTGTAGCCTCCTCCTTTGTTTCCCCTTCCCATCCTTTCGCATCCTCTCTCCCCCAGCCAAAGTTGTAAAGTTAGTTTTTCGACATAACAACTTGTCCATCTCATTGTTGCAATGGGTCCTCCTGTATCCCTGTTTTAACGACTTGTTTTTTCCCTTCCCCTCCACATATACCAACATCAAATACAGTGAAAGCAGGGGTTCTACCATGGGGGAGGGACATACAAAGCAACAAAGATATAATCTTATAAATTTGTTAGAAACAATCACATGAAAGATCACCCTATTTTTTTTTTTTTTGGTCAGTCAAAGTCACAAACTCATTCTAACTTTCCTGGAGCAAATTGTCTATCACGGTCTATAACATATAACGGCGTACACATATACACCATACATGGGGTTATTTAGTAGTGGTTCGACCAGATGAGTGGAAGTTCTTTGTTTCTTAAGTTCTGTTAATTTTGTCGTATCACCTAAGTGGATTTAACATCCACTTATCAGGGAGAGCATGTACCGTTTGTCTCTTTGCTCTTGGCTTACTTCGCTTAACATGATTTCTTCTAGCTCCATCCATTTCCCTGCAAATGCCATTATTTTGAAGCTCCACCTTTAACCCTAAAGTATACCCATCATTTGCTACCTGAAGGCAGGATACTGAGTCTAAGTGTCCCTTGGGTCCTGCCCAGCTACACCACTGGTGTAGATGGAAGGCACACTGGAAGTGGAGAAGCAGGCAAGATCCCCATCCATGCTCTGCATAGCTGTGTTTCTGCCTCTCATTGCAGATATTCCCATCATCCCAGATCTGGAAGAAGTGCAAGAGGAAGACTTTGTTTTGCAGGTGGCATCCCCTCCAAGGTACGTTAAGTTAGGTGTGAAGTTGGCAAGGAAGCAGAGAACAAATGAATGGATATATCCACGTACTATCTATTGTGGACCTTGCAGAACCAGGTGTGGATCCCAGGCTTTGTGGTGATGGCTCCATCCACCTTTCTCACTTTGTTAGGACATTTTGTTTGCATTCAGTGTTTGGGGATGGTGCTTCCTTGGAAGCTCTTGTGATTGTTTCTCAAACTCTGTCTTCCCTTCAGCATCCAAGTGAACCGGGTGATGACCTACCGTGACCTGGACAATGATCTCATGAAGTACTCAGCCTTTCAGACCTTGGTGAGTGGAATAGCACATGGAGAAGTGGCGCTAGGTCCCCTCTGTGGAGAGAGCTTCAGTTCCTCAACAGCTGTACACACCTCCACGTTCCCACAACTGCCCGGCAACCTCACCTCTGTTGGCAGCATCCTTGGGCATCATGCTGGGTGACATGACCTACAATATTCCCAGGCATTCCAAGTGCTGGGAACCTGCTCCCTGGATGAACACTGGGCATCTGATGGTGCCTGGCGGCCACCCTGTTGTCCTCTGCCCCTGTGGATATGGTGTCACCATTTCCTCTGGTGCATGCCCAGCCTGGAGAACTATGTAGCCTTCCCTTCTTCCTCAGTGGCTGTGTGGTTCCCCTCATGGTTGTATTCTTCAATTAACACACCTCTGTGGGTCTCAGTTTGGGGATTTCTAATGAACGCAAATGCCTCTCCTTTGTGAAAGATACTTGTGACACCCTCAAGGCCCCTCTGCCTGCCATTTGTGCATTTACAGGATGGTGAGATCGATCTGAAGCTCCTCACCAAAGTACTTGCACCAGAGCAAGAATTGCGAGAGGTACGGTAACAGCTCCCCACTCCCAACCTTGTTGCTCCTAGAGTCAGCAGGCTCCCAAGCTGGCCTGCACCTCCGTGAGGCCTAGGTGAGATGGGAAGTTGGCTACAACTGAGGGAGAAGAACTTCCTTTGTCTTATTTAGAGATGTCGCTCTTGGCAGGATGACGTTGGCTGGGACTGGGACCATCTGTACACGGAGGTGTCCTCTGAGCTTCTCAGTGAGTGGGAGCTGCTACCTGAGACGGAAGAGGAGCCCGAGGTAACCCCTCAGAACACCTGAGCTCGGAACCTCTGCACTGGACTTGAGCAAATGCAAAGAGCCTAAAACCAAAGGAGCTCGCAGCAGCATCGAATTTTTATATGAAATATTTTGTAATAAAAGTATTTTCAGTAGACCACATTGGATCATACAAATGCAATAAATGGCTTTATTCTGTGGTCACTTCCTTCATTTCTTTCCAGCACTCTCTTTATGAGTGAAGGAGGGCAGCATTTTTTTATTTTTATTTTTTTGTAGTGGGATATTGAAACAGGGTTTTGGTGTGTAGCCCAGGCTGGCTTTGAACTCTCTTGAGTACTGAGATTACAAGCATGCATTACCATGCCTGGCAAGAAGGTAACTTTTAAATAATCTGATGGGAGCTCTGAACTCTCACATCGTTGAAGAGCATGAGGAGGGGTGCTCCTATTGGTAGTTGCCACTTCTCAGGACGCCTCAGTAGCTCCCTAGAGGAGAAGACCTGGAGGCGGAGTGGCAGGAGGTTGTTGACAGTTGCCTGCTGGTATCCTGGGAAGGCTAGCAGGATGCTTTTCTGACTGTGGCCCTCCGTGCCAGCAGGTGTGTCAGTGGAACTGCCCTGTCACCTTCCGCATGTGCTGGGTAGCCAGCTGTGGGTGTTCTCAGCAGGGCTGGCAGCTGTTGGGACAGCAGTCTCCTTGTTGCCTCTACTTGCCCCCCTTTCTGCCCCCCCCCATGCCAGTTCTCACTGGGAGGGCCTAGTCTACCTGACCCCATGTAAGGGTCCACCGTTCCTCCTCACCCTGCTTTCAGTGACTCCTGACCCTTCCTTAAGCAATGGCTGGTCTGTACTGCTCCCTGCCTTTACCACCACCTCTTCCAACATGGCTGGATGTCCCTGCAGCCCCACTAACCCAAACAACAAGATGCCTCTTGTTGTTGTTTTTGCTTTCTCCAAGACTTCTCTAAAGACAGGGACCTCTCCTGCAGGCCTCTTCTTGCCACTGCTTTGACGCAGCCCATGCAGGCTGCCAGAGCTAAAAGTCCACTGGTGGGCCACAGGGAGCACTGAGTGCTTCTCTTACCCTGCCTGGAGAGCCCTTCATTAAAATTCAGAAAAACAAAGAGGCTCAGCACATCAAAAACCCACTAGGGGGTTATTTTTGTGTGACTACAGTGCCCTTCCTGGTGAGCCCAGGGCTCCAGAATGGAAAGAACCTATGCTAGTTGGTTAATTATAAACTCAGGGACTTAGTGGCTTTGGGGTCCCATTTTCTTTTTCCAGAGTCACATTTTCAGTCCAGACACATGTTCTTTGGAATAATTCCTGTGACCACTGAGAAGTTTCTATCCAGGCTGGTTTTGCTTGAGCCTCTATCATTCTGAAACCCAAAGGAGAAAAGCCTTATTTCTAGTCCCTTAATTACCAGCAAACTCCACTGCCTGAGGGCTCCGACAGCCTTGGAGGTCTTCAGTCAGCAGAGCCAGTGACTGGAGGTTCTCTCCTTCCCCCACTTTTCTAATGGCAGCAACAGGATCTAACTTGCATTGAGCTTTCTCTGTGCTCAGTCCTCACAACCCTGTGAGCATACATCCTGTGATTATCCCATTTGATAGATGAGGTAAGTGAGGCTCCGGGAAATGAAATTAGTCAAGATTGAGCACCAGTGCTGCAATTCAAAACTAAGTTGCCAGACTCCACTGTGCTTTGATGCCTGTCTTCATGTGCCACCTGTAGCCTTCAGCTTAAGGAAGTGATCTTGCTTAGAATGGACATAATTAGGTGGGGAGCTGGCGGCTCACACCTGTAATCCTAGCTACTCAGGAAGTTAAAATCTAAGGATTACTGGTTCTGGTTTTGCTGCCAGCCCAGGCAGTAAAAGCCATGAGACTCTTATCTCCAATAAACAACTCAGAAAAAGCTGGAAGTAGTGCTGTGGCTCAAGTGGTAGCACACTAACCTTGAGCAAAAGAAGCTCAGGGACAATGCTCAGGCCTTGGGTTCCAGCCCAGGACTAGCACAGAAAAAAGAAAGAAAGAAGAATTAGAAGTTCTGTAGGAGAAATTGCCTTTCTCCCCATCCCCAAAGCAGGTATCTTCTCATCTCTAAGGTACCCACAGGCCTACAATATGGCTATACTCAAGAGGCCTGGCCCCGAGCTTGAAACCAGCAGACCCTGCCAAACGACAGCTCTAAACTGAGAGATTTAAGCCCAGACTCAGGTGAAGGCCATGTGCCACCACATCTCCTGTGATATGTCCTTTCCCTGGCCTTGTCCCTTGTGGTCTTTACGCAGCCCTTGAGCATCATCTTCAGAGATGTTCCAGAATCAACATCTGCCCAGTTCCTTCCAAGAAGCCTTCCTTATGTGACAACACAGCCCAGATTCTAGGAACCTCACCAGAAGATAACCAAAAGGGTAAGACTATAACCAAGCACAAAATGGTGCTGCTTCCTCCATGTGGCCCCTGTCTGGTTATTTCCCATCTGTTTCTACTCCACTGGCTCCTGTCACATGGAAGCAGGCTCACATAGTCCCTGCTGAGCTCTTACAACCCACCCCTTCTCTTTGACATTGGGTAGTTACTGCAGAGATGCTGTTTGTAGTTCATTCATTCGTTTGTGAAAGATTATTGCCACCTGCCAGGCTCTGTTGTGAGCTCTGCAGATAGAGAAGCAGACCGAACTCCATGCCTAGAGCGGGTGCTGGGTATCAGATAACACGGAGGCATGGACAGCAGGAGTAGGAAAGACAATTGAAAATGGGTGTTCAGAAGAGGCCTTGCAGAAAGACCTGAAGAAACAGAAAATGAAGCTGATCTCCAGGCAAATGCTCCAAAAGATCAGGGTTTTCAAGAGCCAAAAGGCTGCCATGGTCTCAGCCTGTTTAAGGGGTAGGAGAAGGTCAAGCTGCCTCTGGGGTAAAGCAACAGGACAGAGGAGAAACCCAGCCTTCCCTGTGTTCAAGGCCGGCCTATCACTGGAGAGGTCTGTGGGAGTGGGGTCCGCTCCTGCAAGGAAGCTTTAGTGAAACTTCCCTCAGTCTGTTGTGTGCTTCTTCCTTCCTTAGCCCGGAGAAGCAAACCTGCTAATACTGCCCTGAGAGGGCAGGGACAATGAGCAGTAGAGGTCATGAGGTGGCTACTGGCTGCCAGCAGGTCAGGTGGCATTAAGAGATCCCCACCCGGATTGTTCCATGGAAACTTTAAGGTCCAGACCTAGGGCCTGGAAATTAGTCAGGCCAGGCTGACAGTTGAACTTGAGGGCATCTCTAGCTAGTCCTGGCTTTTGGCTTGGACTTTACTGAGACTTGGGACCCTGAAGAGTTTTTACATCTATGTGCTCCAGAAGCAAACAAATACTTCTAACCTGTTCATTCAGTGTTGCCTGACCAAAGTATGGTACTTACATGAATGTGCATACCATAACCCACAGGAGCTGCTGCCAAGCGCAGGTGGGAGGGGAGCAAGGGGAGCTGCTGTGTGCACTGAGAACAGAGGCAGTGTTGGTTTGCTGAGAGTTAGGGCCACTAACTTCCAGCCCACAGGCCAAATCCAGCCCACCCTAGTCTGTGACACTTGTCTGGAGTACAGCTGTGCACAGCCATGCTGTGTCTTTACTTGTAGTCTAGTCTGTTACTGCTTTTGTTGTAAAACTTTGTTGCATCCAGGCTCTGGTAGCTCACATCTGTAATCCTACCTTTTCAGGAGGCTGAGATCTGAGGACACAGCTTGAAGCCAGCCTGGGCAAGAAAGTCTGTTAAGAGTCTTATCTCCAATTCACTGCCAAAAAGCTAGAAGTGGAGGTGTGGCTAACGTAGTAGAGCACCACCCTTGAGCTCCCAGTCCCTGAGTTCAAGCCCCAGGAACCACATACAAAAAAAAAAGAAAGAGAAAGAAAAAAACAGGAAGAAAGGAAGGAAGGGGCAGAGGGAGGGAGGGAAGGAAGGAAGGAAGAAAACACAAAGGAACTTAGTTGCACATAGACCATTTGGCCTACAAAGCCTGAAACATATACTATCTAGCCCTTTCCAGAAAAAAAGTTCTCCAAACCTCCCCACTTAGAGGGAAGGATGAAGATGAGAAATAACTAAAGGTGTGTTCCCAAAGTTCAACTTATTTTTATCTAGAAAATTTATTGCAGCAGGAGTGATTTGAGTTAGATGTAAGGAAAGACTGGAATGGTAGGAAGATTCTTAACCCTCAGAAAGACAAACTTCTCTTAAGGACTTTCCTTTCCTAGGAAAATGGGGACATCTATCTGGAGGCAGAAGAGGGAGGGATTTCTGGGCTCCTCAGCCCTTTGATGCATTCTGAGAGGTAGAGGTAAGGGCAGGAGTTACTAAGAGGCAATTCCCTGTGGCAGTGGGATTAGGAGAAAGAAGAAAAAGCCCAAGGGAGCGGGGCGCTAGGAGCAAGGGAGGGGCAACAATCCAAAAGATACTCCTTTTGGCAAGGCAGAAGTCAGCAAGCAAGACTGGTGGAGCAGACAGAGGAAGAGGCTGCTCCTCTGTGGCTCTGCTGGAGTGAATTAATTCATGGCATATGTTCCCAGCATCTGTCATGGTGACCTGGGCTGGAGGGGTCAGAGAGAGAGAGGGGACCTAGCCAGGGCCAAGCATTAGCCCACAATTCCCGGGGTGTAGGGGCTCTTGGCTGCTGCGGAATGAGGACTGGCCAGCGGGCCTAGGAACATCTGCTGCCTCTGCAGCGCTCAGCCCTGCTTTGGGGAGGAGGCACAAAGGACCCTTGTGTGCTTGCTACAAAAAGAACCACATGTTATGGGCGGGGCTGGGAGAAGAATCCTGTAAACTCTCTCTGCCAGAGCTCTAGCTGCAGCCACCTTCCCCAGCACACTGGGGTGCCAGGGACAACAGCAATGGTTGGGGAAGCTCACTCTGGGTGGAGAGGCTCAATCATCTGGGGACCCAACTATGCTCTCAGGACCCTCATTAGGCCATCTGGGCCGCCTAAGGAGTTTCTTGTGGGATGCTGGGGAAAGAGAGGCAGGAGGATGCACAGCTAAGCCTTTGGAGGATGGCAGAGTCACCCTCTGCTCTTCCAAGTGCTGATTAACTGAGCCAGTGCCTGTATGGAGCAACTTCAGTACTCAGTGAACACTAGTTCTGGCCACACTGTATGGACAGGAGATGGTTACATGTCCCCAACCCTAAGTCATGGAGCACTTAGTCCTGACTGGGCTTAAGTATGCATCAAGCCCATGGATGCAGCTGGCAGGCTGATTTGGCCACAGGACATGTTCCACACAACTTACTACTTTCAAAAAGGGCTTGGGCACTCTTCCTGGGCTCTTTTGCCCAAGGCTGGTGCTCTACCACTTTGAGCCATAGCCCCACTTCCAGTTTTCTGGTGGTTAATTGGAGATAAGAGTCTTAGGACCTTTCTTGCCCAGGCTGGCTTTGAACCTCAACCCTCAGATTCTCAGTCTCCTGAGAAGCTAAGATTACAAGTGTGAGGCACCAGCACCCTGCTGTTTACTTTCTTATTCACATTTAAAAATAAAAGGCTTCCTATTGAAGCCTGGATTTCCAGCTGTTTCTGGTCCAGCGATCTGGGGCTACCTCACTTGTGGAGGCCCTGAGTCCACTGTGAAGCGATCCCCTTTAATGTGGCAGCAGAGTGGCAGCCCCCCAACTTGTGTGTTCCCTGGGTGCCCCTATCTACATGCTGCCTGGCTCCTACAAGCATTTGACGCTGAGAACTCTGCCCAACTTCCTCCTTTTGCCAATGAGGATTCTGTTCCCCGAGGACACCACCCCATGGTCACACTCCTGACATGAACTTGTTCCTTTGTGGCAGGCCAGATCCCTGCCTGATGTAGGCTCACCTGCTGTGATCCTAACCAGGAGCCTAACCTTGTGTCCAGTATGGCTCTGACAGGTGTTTACCAGAATCCTGGGACATTTCCAAGACTGACCACTCTGCTACAGGCTGTTTAAGACTGTCTGTCCTGGAGTGGACAGTGTGTTCTCAGGAAGGCACAGAGTGAAAGGAAGGTGTCCTTGTAAAGCTGGTCTCAGGGGTTGGAGACCACACCTACCCACAGCTAGCAGCATCTACCCTGGGGATGAGTCCCTTGCTATGGTGGGAAGGGGGAATGAGGAGTGTGGTCAGCTGATGGCCTCTGGGGACTCTGTCTTCAGGGTCTGAGACACTCATAGGCCGCTAGATAAGGGACATGGTGTAGTAGAGGACTCAGCCCTTGGGGCCAGTGCAGGAGTCTTCCGTGGCAGTCTCTGTGCAGGAGCTCCTGGTGGCCTGGCCAACCCCTTCTCAAGGCTGTGCTGGGTCTGAGGCTTGCCAGCCCTGCTCTGCCCAGGTGTCAGACCTCTGTGACCACCTGAGGCCTTTTCCTGCTGCTCCTGTTTCTTCACCAAGTGTCTTTTCCTTCACAGGTGTGACCCATATCGAATCTGTACTTCCAGCCCTCCTTGGAGTCTGCTGCCCAGAGGAGCCAAAGAGTAGGCTGCAGGTGGTCCTGCTTGAGGGGGCAGAGACTTCTGGGAAGGGAGGGTTGAGTTGCAGCCTCTTAAGGGTATGGCAGTAACCCCTTTTGCAAAACTACATACTTCATGCACCCAATGGCTTGCCTGGTGCCTGTAGAATTCAGGATTCTAAGAAAAAGAGAAAGAGAACATCCTTCAGTCAGGTAAGCAGCATCCCTTCCTGCTTTATGTATCTGTCTGTGTTCGTATGGTTCCTCCTCTTGCTAAGGGGTACACCCATGTCTGTCTGTCCACCAGGTTCTTCCTCACTGAGTGATGGTCCATGCCCATGGCCAATGAGAGGTGGCTCTGCCCCTTGGAGCCTCTGCCCATCAGCTCAGCATAACAGGGACACTTAGTATAGGAGTCCTGTCTTTGAACCCAAGGCACTGAGACTGCCTTCAGACCACCTGCTTTAAATGGAGATTTTAAGGGGTTTTCCTAGTGGGCACAGGAAAATTGTCAACATCTATGAGGCAGGGTTTTCAGAGGCGGTCACCTGCCTATGGGCAGAATCTCTCCTATAGAGCTTATTAAACATACAGGTTTCTGGGCCCCCAAGCTAGTAGATCAAAGCCTATGGGTACAGAAGGCTTAAGAATATGCACCCATCAAGGACCTGCCCAAAGCCCCTTCCCCATTTGAGAAGCTTTGTCTAAAGCAGAGGTTGCAAACTGCTGGCTGAGGCACAGAAGCAGAGTTCCACTTCCCTGTGGGACCCATCCTGCACATGCCCCCCTCTCCCCATAGCAGTAACTTCAAGGGCTAGCACAGTGGTTGGGCTCGCTAGCCATGCCAAGCCCTGTCTTGCCTTTTCCTCCAGGTTTGAGTCCCTGATCGCTAGCAATGTGAATGCTTGACAAGCATGGGCAATCGTGGAACATGCTTCTTTCCTGTGGCACCTTTACCTGGCTTTGTTGAGCTTGTCTGGAAGGCTCAGGTTCCACCTTCCTCACCCTGTCATTATCTGTTCTTTGGTAGTTGCTATCACAAGTATGTAGACACACAGTGTGTCCTACATAAATTCACATATTTCACAGAATGGTTCTTAATCTACCTGCCCCAGACCTCCCAGGGAAGGTTTAAGAAATGCAGGTACATGGCATCTACCCCAGATGAAAAGACTCAAAATCTCTGGGGGTGGTGCCCTGGAATGTTCATTTTAAACATAGTGTTTCAGATAAGCTCTATGTCTATGAGCCCTGTGGTCTTCTGAAGGAAGAGGGGAGTGTAGGGTAACTAAACACCCCTGGCTAAATCAGTCTCTTGAAAGCAGAGGGTGCAGGGAGCCTCCACTATAATCAGAGCCTCTTCCTCTGGCCTCCCCCATCCCCTGCCCTCTGGGCAGCAGCACCTAGGGCTCAGCCTTCTATCAGAATCCATCAACTGTCACTTTCAGAACTAGTTCATTAGTTCTTTTATTATTACCATTTTTCCTGCTTATCATTATTAATGATCACTCTAGATGGGCCAGGGTGCTGACAGCTCCCCTCTGTCCATTCTTTCTGTCTGTCCTAATCCTGCCTACTTATCTGGCATCAACCTGATCTTTCCCCCTATTTAATTAAGCAGTGCTGGTCAGCACACTACTGCCCAGGTGGAGATGGGAACAATTGCTCTCCTGATAGGCAGAGGAGTGATGGCTTGGCAGCCTGGTCGTTCTACTCATGAGGACAGAGGATGAGTCCTAGAAGGGCCACACTGGGTCTGGAGGGCTGGGGAACTGAGTGACTGAAGACCAGTACCCACTGAAAAACAATGCAACTCAAACCTCAGCAAGCCTGTGAATCATGGGGGACTTATTACACAGACCAGACTCTTGATGCTGCAGGTCTGGCTTTGGGGAGACCATGAATCTAAATCCCTAATGAGCTTCCCAATGGTGCTTCTCCACTGGCATAGACACCCCACTTGGGCTATTACTGCATCAGTGAGCTAACCTTGGCTTAGTGATGGAGCCTGGCCAGGCCTCAGTCCGCCTTGCTGAGAACGGATTGAAGAGGAAATGACTTCAACAGGGGAAGTGTTTGCAATTCAGATTTGAGGTGAGGATGGCCTGAGTGAGGTAGTGTTCAGGACTGAAAAGGGGAGGATGGATTGGATTTGGCCTCTGGCTTGGAGACCGCATTGATATTCAGCACCTGGAAACAGTGGGGATTGAGAGAAGTGTCAAGGGAACAGGTAGGGTGGGGTAGGATGTCCCAAGAGCCACATAGGCTTCCTAAGTAGTGGCAAGTAAATATCCAAAGCGCTTTGCTCAAAAAACGATTAAGAATTTCAAGACAGAGACTATGGAACAGGAAGCCAATGGTGGGGCCCCTGTGTGGAGCCCTGTGCACCTGTACAGTCCACATGTCACCAAGTTGATCCTGGTTGAGATTTAAGCAATAGCAAGAGAGCTGGCCAAAAGGCACCATCACCATGGTGGCCTGTCCCTAACTCTGCAGTCCTTGAGGTGATTGGCATGTCTCATTTCTAATGCCATATGAGACAAAATTGGAGGTCATATGGGCCAAGATTCATAACTCATACACTTACAGGGGAAGTATCACAAATAAGAAAATATGATTGATAAGATCAAAGCACAAGAATGGTCCCCGGCTTTTCACAAAGTTCCCTACCTCTGGGAGAATAAAATCCAATGCTGTCAGTGAGTGGATATTCCCACTTGTGCTGCATTTATTCTGGCCACAATGTCACACTATTTATTTGTTTGTTTGTCTATGCCAGTACTAGGGCTTGAACTCAGGGCCTGGGTTCTGTCCCTGAGATTTTTTTTTTGCTCAAGGCTAGTGCTCTACCACTTGAGCCACAGCTCTACTTCTGGCTCTTTGCTGGTTAATTGGAGATAAGAATCTCATGGACTTTCTTGCTCAGGCTAGCTTCAAGTCAGGATCCTCAGATGTCCGCCTTCTGAGTAGCTAGGATTGCAAATGTGAGCCACCAGCACCAGGAATCACCAGGATGTTTTAAGGATGTTTTAATAGAGTACTTCCTCCTTGCAACAACCCTAGGAGCAGTTTGCTATTGTTCTATTTTTGTCAATAAGGAAACTGAGGTAGACAGAGACACACTGTTGCCTGGCTCATCAGGCTTGAGTGAATGTCTGCGGTGGAAGACATTGTCTTCATAGAGCTCTGGGTGCAAAGAACTCGAGATGGAGGTTTCTGACACATGTGAGGTGCTGTGAGTCAGAACGGTGTTCACATGTGCCCGGGTGTTGCAAAATGCATAGAAACCCAAGTGCCAGCAAGAGATGGAAGGATTTATAGCAATTAAAATGTTTTGCCTGGGAGCTGTTTGGAGCCTTTTTTTTTTTTTGAAGCAGGAGTTTTCTGACTTCAAGGTGTTAACCAGCCCTCTAAATGGTTTTGTTTTTTAATTGCAGCAAATGACTATGGAGCCATTAGATTTTTGCCTCTCTGCAGTTATTTCCGAGCCCTTCAGTCCTCCTCCTTCTATTTATTCTGTTTAATTCAGTCAGGTAGCTCCGGGGCAATGGAGATCAATACTTTCCTTTGATAGAAAAGAGTCAGGTTTGAAACCTAGAGATAAAACTGACACATTTTGTATAAATTTAATTAAAAATGCACCTTTAGTGGCTTGTTGCAGGCACAAAGCCCAGTGTCTATCTTTCTATCTGCCTCTCTTCTCTTCCCCAGCCTCTCTCTCCCTCTTTCTTTTCCTTGTTCCTAACAGGGTGATCTCTATATCTACCTCACTGCAGAAGCTCATTCTATGATTTTGGACTTGAAACTTCTGTGCTGAGGGACACTAAAAGAAGGGTATGAAATTCTAAGTAGATCAGTCTGGGCCTTCATTTCCCAGGGTGGGCTGGGGGCTGGGGAGAGAGGCTGAGGGTTTTTGCTTTTCCATTGAAAACCTTCTTCTTTGGATCCTGCAACCTGTGTGGTCAGGGGCTCTTGTGGGCTCTCAGCTGGGCCTGATGTCTTTTCTCCAGGCCTGTGATGGAATCTGGGAGCTGCAGTAGCCATGTGTGCCTTTCTCTCATAACCCCAGGGCTCCTGCACACATTTGTCTTGTGTTTTACAATCCACCCCTTCACCTCCTTCCCTGCTGCCTCTCCCTCTCTCTCCCTCTCCTCAATTTCATTTGGCTTTCCTCATTTTTCACTTGAGTGGCTTTCCTATCCCTGATTCCGCTCTGGCCTCTCTCTGCTCAACACCAATAAAACACACTCAACACAGGTAGAACAAGGTGCCCGGGCGTGGTGTGACAAATGACTCACCCAGGCCTGGCTCTGCAAGGCTGTAAATTGCCCCTCCCGTCGGCCAGCCTAGGCCTGGGTCTGTTCGCAGGAGCCCTCCAGTAGGGGCAAGGCCACCAGCAGCAAGCTGCCAGCCTATCAACTTCGCATCCCTTTGGTCTCTAGGCCTTCCCCCAGGATAGAGGGTGCTCAGGAAGAAGCAGGGTGACAAGGTAAGATGGGTGGGAGGTAGATGAGGGTGGGGGGGATGGAGAGACTACTGAGATGTTACACCTGTGGCTTTGGCTGGAGCTGCTAGGAAAAATGCAATTTATTGAATGTCTGAATTGATTTGTGTGTAACTCTAACAGCTCCTATGGTGGGACACATACTCTGTGCCAGGCATGGTGCTGAGGTTTTATATCCCATTGTACTGAGTCCTCCCAATAGTTCTTTGTCATGGAGGTTCCATGACTGACTGGACCTGTTTTGCAGATGTTGCCTGATGGAGGCTCAGCAAGGTCATACACTTGCCCAAGGTCATTTGTTCCAACATGGCAGATCTCTCTGGCACATTTGGAAGCTAGATGTCCTGTCCTTTGCCTGGATGAGGAAGGGACCAGGGGGTGCCTGGGAAGAGCTCACAGGACTATTCATTCTGTTGCCTTCCATGCTTCCATGTCTTCCATGCTCTTGCTGGCCCATACAGCCTGTGGACAGGCAGTCTAGAGGATGATCATTGCCCCATCTGAAGTGTAGACACAGCTGGTCTGGTATAGCCCCTTGCAGAGGTGATTGGAACAGGAAATGGTATAGGTCTTTCTGTGGCCCTCAGAGGCTCTTGAGATCGTTTTGGGGAACGTGGACTCGCAGCCTGTGACTCTGCAACCTCCTCGTAGGCACCTGTCATGTGGTGATGCGTTCTGCAAGGCAAGTTCAGACCGGAGAGGCCCATGCCTGGAAGAGCCTGTAGACTTCTTCTCTCTGCCGCCTTCCTCACTGGTAATTACAAACACCAGCCGTTTTGTGCCTAAAATGGCCAAGATAATTGAAACGGAATTCAGAATCAGGGCCCTGCAGGCAACACTTGTTGAAAGAAGAAATAAAGATCGTTTGGGTCACGTCTTTTGTAATTTGCGTTTAATAATCGTACTGGGAGGTACGCACAAAGGGACAGGCAGCCTGTGAGCCAGCTCCCAGCCTGCCAGCCACCCTCCCCTGACTGCTGGGGAGGGAGGAAGATCTAAGGAGGGGGGCAGCCATGGAGGAGTGCTGGAGTGGGGCGCCTCTCCCTCCAGCATGGAGAAAGTTCTCTCCTGCATTGCAGGGACCTGAGCAAGGGCCCGCAAAGGGCTCAGGGCAGGTGGGATGGAAATCCTTCCTGCTAGATGCCCTGGCCTCCAGTGCTCTGCAACTGCCACTCACTGCCCCTAAACCCGTGTGAGCTGAGCCTGAATGAGCAGCTGGAGCTTAGGTAGGTGCAATGGCTTCCACAGTAGGTGGAGGTGAGGAGCCCTCTTTAGGTCCAAAGCTTGGCTCACTGCACCGCTCAGTCATGCCAGCCATGGAGTGGCAGATACATACACAAGCTGAAGTATAGATAGAGCTTCCAGGTGCTGGGTGTGAGGGTCTTCAAAGGCCTGTGCTAATCGCAGTTCAAAGCCAGCCCAGGCAAGAAAGTCCATGAGACTCTCATCTCCAATTAACTACCAAAGAGCTGGAAGTGGAGCTACGGCTCAAGTGGTAGAGTGGTAGCCTGGACCACAAAAGCTCAGGGACAGTACCCAGGCCCTGGAGTTCAAGATCCAGGCATGAAAGCAAGCAAGCAAGCAAGCAAGCAAGCAGGAAGGGAGGAAGGAAGGAAGGAAGGAAGGAAGGAAGGAAGGAAGGAAGGAAGGAAGGAAGGAAGGAAGGAAGGAAGGAAGCAAGGAAGGAAGGAAGGAAGGAAGGAGGGAAGGAAGGAAGGAAGGAGGGAAGGAAGGAAGGAAGAAAAGGAAGAAAAGAAGGAAGGAAAAAGAAAAACAAAAGGCCTCCCTTAGTTGTCCTGCAATCATAGGTCCCTAGAACTGCCGGTGGGCACATTGTGTGTGTGTGTGTGTGTGTGTGTGTGTGTGTGTGTGTGTGTGCCAGTTTCATACTGAGGAGAATGCCCACCACTAACCCCAGGCCCTGCTCATTCACACAGGCATATTCTCCATTGATCCCCCCCCCCATCTCTATAATGATGTCCTGCCTGTCTGTAAGACTCTGGGGAATTAGGGTGTCAAAAGCTGCTCAGCATTGGTTTGACATAGATGGAGAGGAGATGAGCTCAGGCTTGGAGATGAAATGCTGTATGTTGAAGCCCGTATCCCCTGTACCCCAAGAATGTGGCTTGGAGGCAAGATCTTAAGATAGTCATTAGATTAAAATGAACTTCTAAGGGCAGGTCCTACTTCAATATGACTGATGTCCTTATAACAAAAGGAAATTTAAAGACAAAAAGAGATACCAGAGGAATATGTACAAGCGGAAAAGGCGGATGGGTATAGTGGCACACATCTGCAATTCTTAGCTACTTGGGCAGTAGAAATCAGGAGGGTCATAGTTTGAGGCCTATCAGGGCAAAAAGTTCAGATAAGATGCTCCTCTGAACCAACAAGCTGGGCATGGTGATGCACTCTTGTCATCCAAGTTACATGGGAAGTGTAGGTCAGAAGATCATAGTCTGAGGCTGGCATAGGCAAAACACTTTAAGATCCTATCTGGGAAAATAACTAAAGGAAGAAAAAAAGGAGTAGAGGCATGGCTCAGGAAGTAGAGTAATTTGCCTAGTAAACTCAAGGACCAACATTCAAATCTCAGTACTGCAAAAAAAAAAAAAAGAAGAAAGAAAGGAAGGAAGGAAAGGCCATGTGAGGACACAGTGAGAAGGCGGTCATCTGTGTGCGAGCTGAGACAGAGCCCTCAGGAGAGACCAAAGCTGTCAGCACCTTGATCTTGAACTTCTAACCTACAGAAGGGCAGGAAAGGCAATTTCTGCAGCATAAGGCATTGCATCTGTGGTGTTTTGTTCCGGCTGCTCTAAGCAGATGAACAAACCAGTGCATTGCGGGAAGGCCTTGCGGGGAGACATGGCAGGGTGCTCCTGCCTGCAGGCCCTTTCTTCTCCTGCCTAAATTTGCTTGAAAAGCAAGGGCGAGGGACTCCATCTGTGTCCCTATCCCACTGGGTTGGAATTTAGAAGGCACGTGGCTGGAGGGAGGGGGTGGGGCGGGCGGGGCTGAGCTTGTGCTTGGTCTTTGCCTATGGTTCTTTCTGTAAAGCTCAGTCAGGGCTGCCCACCACCAGGCTCTGGGCCTAGGACGCTCACAGTCTGGCAATGCCTAACCTCCATCTCTTTTCCCTACTCCTAAGATACTTCCCCTAGCAGGCACTGGTGGCCCATGCCAATAATCCTAGCTACTTAGGCTGATATCTGAGGATTGCTGTTTGAAGCCAATCTGGGCAGGGAAGGCCATGGGACTCTTACCTCCAATTAACCACTCAAAATTTGGAAGTAGGTGGTTCCAAGTGATAGAGCACTAGCCTTGAGAAAGGAAAAACACCAAAAACCAGTGCCTTGGCCCTGAGTTCAAGGCCCCACAACTTGACAAAGAAAAAAAGAGAAAGGATCCTGTGTTAATGACACAAGGGCCCTGACACAAACTAGCCATGTGGCTTTTGGGAGCCACCAATTAGCAACATTTCTACACAAAGTACCATAAGCTGCAGTATAGATAGAGAGCTTGCCAACGTCTGTATGTCTGGGGAGAAGTGTCAGCTCTGTCTGGTCCACAGGTTCTGCTACATTCAAGTGCATCCTTCTCAGGGCAAGGCCTCTGGGCACAGGGTTTCAGGAGAGTAGGTGGAACACACTGATCTTGGCTCCTCCTTCTGGATAGGTTGGGCCTTTTGAGGAGTGGGTGCTGGGGACCAAGAGGGTGCATAGCAGCAGGAGTTAGAGAGGGGACAAAGAGTAACCTGAATTTTCCAACTTGTAAGAGCTTCTAGGGAGAGAGATGGTAACCATGGGCTTATTAGCATTACTAAGCCAGTCCCTATAACTGATAGATAGACTTAATTTTTTTAAATCTTTAAGTAGTTGTACAAAAGAGTTGCCATTCAATAAAGCAGTATATGAATATAACACTGCCTCTTGATCTGTATCACCTCTTCCAACATTCTCATTCATCCCTCCCCCACCCACCTGTGCTCTCACTTTTCTTAATTTTGTAGGATATACGTTGAATTCTCGACTGCATTCTCACCACCGTCTCCTCTTCATTCGTCTACCCCTCTCCTCTTTAGTCCACCTCACCCCTTTCAAGTTATCTGCTTCCTGGTGTTTGTTTTGTTGAATTCTGACTTTGCTTTTCTAAGGAATTACACGATTTGAGTTCTCCCTTGAATCTACCCTCTCTTCTCATTTTAGTCTCTTCCTGCTGGGGGAAGCTTGGGGTAAGTGGCAATGTCTCCACTGTAGAAAAAAAAATGTAATGGGTTCAGAGAGGTTAAATACTTACTCATGCTTGTCTGGCTCAAAAGTAGAAGAGTTGTAATTGAAATCACAGTATCTTCACACAGGCCTTTCTTTCTAGAACAGGAATTGACAAAAAGGACATAGACCAGATCGAACCTACTGCTCATTTTAATGTCACCTGTGAACTGAGAACATTGGGATTTTTTTGTTTTGTTTTTTTTACATTGTTAAATGGCGAGGGGAAAAAAATCAAAAGACAAATAGCATTTCATGACAAGTGAACCACTCTATGAAATTCAAATTTCATCATCCGCAAAGAGTTTTGTTGGCCCAGAGCCATGTTCTTCCATTTACCTATGGTCCATCTGCTTCCGAGCGGCAGCGGCACTGGGAAGTCACGACAGAGGCTGTGGGAGCCTCCGTGTTTGCAGCACGCACTTGCTGGCCCTTGCAGAATGTGTCTGCCAACCTTGTGTGGCTCTCACAATTTGGAGAGGCAAGAAACTTTAGATACCATCTAGTCTGAAAGTCTCCACCTATTCTCACACTATCCCCCATTTTTCAAACAAATAGACTGAGGCTCACGGAATCCCAACACTGCCCTGGGGTCCTGGCCTTCTGCCTAACTTCCATCCTCCTCTATATGGCTAAGGAAGCCTAGGCTAGGCTGGAATGAAGCAAAACTTGGCATCCCTGGGCCTGAGTCTCCTAGGGGTTCCTACGGCAGCAAGTGAGGCCTGTCCTCGGGCTTGGGAACTTACAGCCTGTGAACACCAGGGCCCCAACATGACTGCCTCACTCATGGGGCATAGGTTGTAACTGAAGCAGGGTCAAATCCTGGCTGGAATTTTGGATAGGTCCCTTCAATGATCCATGCCTCAATTTTCTCCCTTGGAAATGGGGACCATCCTAGCTTCTCCCCTGTGAAGGAACATTGAATGAGTCGATGTCTGAGAAGTGCTGGAATGGTGCCTGGCACAGTGTAATGGATGATGACGGTCGCTATTATAGAAGTCCCATTCTAGCCAGCTCACTACTCTAGTCCTGCTGGACAGAAGCAGAGATTTCTAGAGGGTCTCTCCTCCCAGATCTCCTCTTCAGGACCTTCACAGGACCATCAGGTGCCAAGAGAATATACCCTGGGTCTTAGGTAAGATTAAATATCAAAATCCCCCTGGAGTCAATATCTAGAATGAGGGGGAGGAGGGAGATCAAAGGGTTAAGATCACAGGCTAAGTGCTCTGTGCCAGGAGATTAGGGTGCTATGAAAATTAAGAACAACATTTCAGTGAAAATGAGCAAACTGTGAATATATCTGAATCCCACAAATATAATACAGCATAGGCAAAAAAGCAAGCTGTGAAAGACATTAAACTATGTAGTATCCATTTATTTAGACATTAAAATATGCAGAATAACACTGCATATTGTTTAAGGATATATTCTAAGGAAAATCTCAAGAAACATGCAGAGCTCATCAACACTGAATTCAGGGCAGTGAGTCCCCTGGAGGGAGGAGAGATCATGGAAGAGGTACAAAAAGGTCTTTGCCTGAATTTGGGGCAAAAAGGGTAAGATTTGCTGGGTGGTGGTAGCTTGTGTCTTTAATCCTAGCTACTCAGGAGGCTGAGATCTGAGGATTACAGTTCAAAGTCCTTGAGACTCTTATCTCCAATTAATCTCCAGAAAACCGGAAGTGGTGCTGTGGCTCAAGTGGTAGAGCGCTCTCCTTGAGCTGAAGAGCTGAGAGACATCTCCCAGGCCCAGAGTTCAAGCCCCACGACCAACAAAAATAAAAATAAAACAAAAAATAAATAATAAAAATAAAAATAAAAAGGATACGATTTCTTCAACTTAGGATGGATGTATAAGAAAAGAACACACAGACACACACACACACACACACACACACATTTCTTGGAAGTGAGTCTTGGGTAACGTCATAGGTATGTAGGTATGTATTTTGTGTAGACAAAGTTCTTTTTGCAAACCCAATAGATGTGGTAGGGTAGGATAGGCCCAAGTTTTTACCCTGAAATCCCAAAGATGGATCAGTAAAGATAAATGATCGTGGTGGGCAGTGTGGCCTCTCGTGGCATGTGAGCACACACGCTCCTGACACTGGCTCCTTCATCCATCCCCACCCTGTCCTCTTGCCCACACACATCACCAGCTCCTCTCCTGCCCTCTTCCTCATCCCCAGCAGCTCTTCCCCATCTGCTCACTGGGCTGTTCCTTGCTCTGTAATACGTCCACTCTGGGCCTTGGAGTGGCAGAGGCTCTGGTTGCTCCATCCCTGGTGAGGCAGAAGGCTGAGGAACATGTGTTTCTGGGAGGCAGACACCAGCTGGTAGGGGAGAGATTTGCATATTCAACTGAGCCCCCTCAGAGCCAAGGCAGGGTTGTGAGGGGGAGGCTGTAGCAGGACAGAGGGAGAGGGAGGGCTCTGGTCAGCTAGGGGTCAGGCAGAACAGATTTCAGAGTGGAGAGACAGATGGTTAAAGCAGAGAAGAGAGAGGAGAGAAATTCTGACTTCTACAGAGAGGAAATCATTGAAGAGCTGGAAAATGCCTACTGTCTTCTCTGCGCATGATAGTTTTCAAAGCATTTTCATTCCTCTTATTTCCTTTCCAGGAAGCAAGCTTTATCATCATCATCTCCATTTTACAGATGGTAGAAGTGAGGTGAAGACAGTGAGGTTCCTAGTTCAAGATCACAGGGTGCTAGTACAGGCTTTTGCATTCTGATTCCAGCATTCTTCCCCATGCACAGAGCCAGCAAAATTTATGGCCTGCATTTGTTCCTTCCTCCCCAATCTCTCTCTCTTCTTTATGTGTGAGTACTGGGGCTTGAACTCAAGGCCTGGGCATTTAGCTTTTTTGCTCAAGGCTGAAGCTTCATCTAGCCTCATCTCTACTTCTGGCTATTTGATAGTTAATTGGGATAAAAATCTCATAAACTTCCTTGCTTAGGCTGGCCTTGAACCATGATCCTCAGATCTCAACTTCCTGAGTAACTAAGATTACAGGGTGAGCCACCAGTGCCTGGTTTCAGCCTTTCCTTAATCTTCCCCAATGGGACAGCTGATCCCTTCATTCCACTGAAACTGCTCTCTGCTAGGTCATCAGTGGATGGTCCATGCCACGCCCCCATGCCACGCCCAACGATTGCTTCCCTGCTCTCCTCTTCTTTGCCCTCTTCGCAGCATCCCACACAGTAATCACTGAGCCACCCCTTCCTGGAGCACTTCTCTTTGGTCTCCATGGCAACCCCTCTGTGATTTCCCTCTTTGACTGCCCCTCCTCTGTTCTCTGCTCACCTCTGAATACTGAGGAGTCCTAGGCTTAGACCTTTGCCTGACCCTTCTCTCCTCTCTTTACTCCTTAGTTTGAGCCACCTTGTCCAGTCCTGGCACTTCAAACACCAGGCATCCTGAAGGCACTCACATCTGTTTTCTGCAGCAAGGACCTGGCCACATGATGGGGCCTGAATCTCAACTTTGGGATCTAAATCTTAATTTGACTGCTTAGTAGTTATGTGACCTTGAATAACCTTCCTATATCTCCTCATTATCCCTGAAACAGTGTGATAAAGCCCACTCCACAGTTATTGTGAGAATTAACTGTGGTCAGAGGAGGGGGAACTAGATGGCCTGCGGGAGGGTTTTGCATCGGTGGTTACAAAGGGATTGTGAGGAAAGCTGTGTGGCTTCATCTTGTGTGATTTCAGGAAGGAAGTTAGAATCAGTGGTCCAAAGGTCAATGAGGCAGATGGCAGCTTAGCATAAAGAACTTTCTATGAACTAGGTGTGGTGGCACATGCCTCTAACGCTAGCACTCAGGAGGCTGAGGCAAGTTCAAACCCAGACTTAGCTATACAGCAACCAAACCAACTCAACTCAATCCAAAAAAAGAACTTTCTATGACTAATGGATGCACCAATTGTCACAAATGTGGCTTGTACTGAGTTCTCCCAATGTCAGGGGTCCACACCCTGATAGAACCACTAAGATTCTTTCCAACTCTATAGTTCTCCAGCTGTGGAGGCAGAAATGCAAATGACAGCAAGGGCCAACCAAGCTTTATCGAAGCATCTCAAAACCCATCTCTGTTCTCAAGTCCTGGAGAGTGGCTCCCATAAGCTCCTCTGCAGGAACAAACGGCAAGAGGTCAGCACATGATGGCCAGACAGCTCTGGCACGCACAGGCTTTTGGCTCCTGCACACATCACAGCCTGCCTCCTAGTTAGGAGCTCCAAACTGGATCACTGAGGCTGATTATGCCCTGAGGTTCCCTGGTTTCTGAGAAGTGTGTCCCATGAGGAAGTTCAGACAGAGAAGGGGTAAGGCATAAACAAGGAGTTGACATTTGATATGGTTCCTGGCTCCAGCCCTTTCTAGCCCCACTAGTGCCTCATTTTCTTAATCTCTAACTTGAAGAAGGTTCTTTTCCAAGGAGATTTTGGAAGCCTGGAAGGGGACAATGAGGCTTCAAAAGTTCAGGTCCTGGGACTGGGAAGGTGGCTCAGTGGTAGAGCGCTTGCCTTGCATGCTTGAGGGCCTGGGTTCCATTCTTCAGCACCACATAAGCAAAAAGAAAAAAGCCGGAAGTGGCGCTGTGGCTCAAGTGGTAGAGCGCTAGCCTTGAGCTGAAGAGCTGAGGGACAGCGCCCAGGCCCAGAGTTCAGGTCCCACGACCAGATCCAAAAAAAAAAAAAAAAAAGTTCAGGTGCCTGGTCAGTCATGCAAGAGGTTCAAGGCAAAGCCTGGCCTCCTGACTGCGGTAGACTTCCAGCCCACAAGCTGTTTCTCAGCCTTGCTCGGGCCATCCTCAGTTCCTCCATTCCCCACATGTCCTTGCCCCATTTTGCTTTCTTTAGCTTTGCCACTTTGGGGTTTCTGAAAGAGGCTGATGATTACTCTTTTCAGGGTGTCTGTCACTAGAGGGCGCTTTTCCTCTGTGTGTGGCTGGGAGGGCAGAAATGAAGCTGAACAGATGCATGCTGGGACATAAGGTACTTTCTCCTGTGAGGTCAGGGGAACGTATCACCCTTTCCCAATATCTTTGGGCCAGACTGAGCATCTGTGTCTACCTTGGTCCTGGTCTTTCCTGGGATTCTGCTTCATGCTTCCTGTTTCTCCTTGAGCTGGCTCTGGGGAGGGGCACTTGAGATGGGAGGGGGGAGAGAGGTGCACATGACCACAGGCAGGAGCTGACTTTCCTCCTGGCAGCAGCCTCATTCAGCCCTCTTCCTTCTCCAGTCACACTGGCTGCCCCCCTATTGGCCAGGCCCTTTCCTGCCACAGGGATCTCCTCTGATCTCCTATTCTAAATTGTCTACATTCCAGCTTCAACCTGGCCATCCCCTCAAGACCCTTATCATAACAGCAGTTACCTCTTAGTTCATTTGGTTATTGTCTATTCTTTGCCTACAGTCTTGACTAAAGCCCAGCAGGTGCAGGATTCTGTCTGTTTTGGTCCTTGGGCTCCTAGTTTCTAGAATCTTAGCTGAACATATAGTAGGTACTCAGGACCTATTTGCCCAGAGGAAAAAAACGGAAAGATCTTAGAAAATAGGCTGATAGTGTTGTACTACGTTATAAGCAAGGAAGTTAGAGAGGATGAGATTTATAGGAATCTTACAGGAAGGAGGTAGCTAAGCCACGATTCTGGCCCTAAGTGTGCCTTAGGGCAGGACTGCAGGCTTTCCCTTTTACCCTTTACTATGGTGTGAGGTGGTGTGCACAGTAAGACCGAAAAGGGGAGATTGGGCTTGGGGTTGAAGAACAGCTGAGTGGATCTGAGACCTCTCTCTGTGCTATGGAGACTCACGGACACTTGTACCACTACAGGGAAAAATAAGCCACCTATAGGAAGGGTGCAAGTAGCCCCATTTTGACATCTATGCTCCCAGCAGACAGCTTTCTGCCACACTGGGTGAGTGGTGAGCACCCAGTCCCTGTGGAAGGCGGCTCTGCCCAGACCTGGCACAGCCAGCTTCTCTCAGCCTAGCACAAGGATTGTCACCAGCAGGCTCTGGGACCCTAGAGTCGCTGGAGAATGTACATTATTCATCCTGGTTATATATCATGAGGTAAAATTCAGAGTTAAGCCTAGCCTAATTTTCTGTCTCCCTTAATTTCACAAATATTAGGCAAGTTCTGCCTATTGTTCCCTAACCTCCCCAGCCCTCCACAGTGTCCTGCAGCAACCCCACTTCACCCCAAACAATCTTCATTGCTTTGTTTACTCCCCACTGCCCTTGGAATGGATCCCAGCCTTTACTCTTTCTGCTGGACTTGGAGAGGCGGCTGACTGCAGCAGGAGAGACCCCTGGTGATCGCAGCTCATGAAGCCTGTCTGCTTCTTGTAGTTGGAGCAGAAAGAAAGGCAGTTATTTCCTGGGGGCCCTCCAGCATGCTAGGATTTGGAATGTGGGGTTAGAACTAAGTACACCAAACATGACTTCCAAAGTGGGCGTGAGGATCCAGTTCAATGGGGGACCCTGCTCATTGACAAGCACAGAGCATACCTGGCATAAACCTGTCCTGCCCCTGACTTGATCTGAGACTAAGCATCTGAGCACTAGGTACTAAACTAAGTCCTTCCCTGTAACAATGTGACTTTGGGGCTAGTCTCTCACCTGCTATGAAAATTGAACAGGTATAATATGAATAGTGAGCATAATATAAGGCTTCTGCTGCAGTGACAATCAATAATTAGTTAATCCACACGGATAAATCTGGAGACTGTGAAGTTGCTGTGGAGGGCAGGGCCGGCTTTTCCTTGTGTTTTCTGATTCCATCAGGCCCAGTGCTGCCATCGGGTTAGATTTCACCAGGCAAGTGGTGGCTTTTGGCCTTAGTGTTATGGCAAGCATTGGGCTATATTCACTGTGTCCCATTCCTCCCTCTTTGTTGGTATATTGGTCAGCTTTCTGTTACTGTAATAAACACCTGAAATAGTCAACTTATAAAGAGGAAAGGTTTTGGCTCACAGATTCAGAGGTTCCAGTCTATAGTTGGTTGGCCAATTGTTTTAGGCCTCTGGTGAGGCAGCCCATCATGACAGAACATTTGGCAAAGCAAAACTACACACCTCATGGAAGGGCATGAAAGAAGGAAGGAACAGGGGCTCTGCAGTCTCTTTCAAGGAGCAAGATCTGAGGACCTCCCACTAAGCCTGACCTCTTGAAGTCCCACCCCCTCCCAATGACAGCACCATGCTGGGGACCAGACATGCAAACCTGTGGAACACAGTCCAAGGGTAATGTCTGGCATGTGGTGGATGAACTTTCTCCGCCCACCTGACGTTAGGCAGGGTCCTGTCTCTAGTATTGGCCAGTAGGGTAAGGGCAGAAGTGGCATGTCATACTTCCGGGCTAGAATCTATCATCACTGATGTTATGTGAGACCTCACTGTGTTCCTCACTGGCCTGGCTATCACAGTAACATGGTAGAGACGGAGTTCTGCCTGCCTGGGTCTGAGTGACCCCTCAGTGAGCAGAGGCCCTCTACCAACTTGCCCTGGGGATATATCATGGGCAAGAAATGACGAGTCATTATTTTAAGCCATGAGAGTTGGACTCCTGACTTATACAGTATTCTATGGGCCAAGTTTCTCAGTTCTGAGATTTTTCAGGGACCACCTGAATCCCATAGAGCAGGCTTGTTAAAATGCAGATTCTCAGATCCCACCCTGGATCCACTGAGTCAGAACTATAATGGTGGGACCCTGGGAGCTGCAATTCTAACAGCTGTAACTGAATCTCCAGAGACAGCCAGTACAGACCCCAGGCCTTGAGGGTTTGAGGGAGGTCTTTGCTCTTTCTTCCTCTGTGTCTATTGCTGAGGAGTTGCTTGATGGTCTAGCCTGGGCTCCGCAGGTGCAGCTGAGCTCAGCACCTGAGAGGTCTCTGCCCTTGGTTTACTGCCACAGTGCTGCGTCTTTTTTCTTGAGCCTCCTCTTCCTTTCTGCCTTGGAGATGCAGCAGATCCCCTGGGCCTGGGGCTGGGGGAAGGGCTCACCCAGTGGTGGTGGAGCGAGAGGCATGGAAACCCTGTGTGATGGATTGAAGGAGACGAGACCATTCCCCACTGATGGCTGATGTGCGGCGACAGTGACAGGCAGCGATGTTTGTGCTCTGAACCTGCAATCTCAGTTAATGGGGAAGATTGAGGGGTTTGGAATGAGATGCGTCATGTGCGCAGCCCCATGGGCAGAGATGCCACCGCAGAGAAGAGCACAGACTCATGGCTTCCTTGGGGAGGGGCGGAGGACACAGGCCTGCCAAGCCTTTGGGCAGAGGGACAATGAATGCTTCTTCTTGAGGCTGACCCAAAAGGCTCCCAGGGCATGATGCTTCAGTTACTTGCAGAGATGTCAGGGGACATCCTGTGAAGCAGGCCACAGGATGGGCTCATAGTGGGCCCTGGGCCCCAGAAGTGGCCAGACACTGACACTGTCGGATAGTGCCCCAATCAGCTGGGCCAAGAGAGGTCATTTCACTCTTAACTGTTTGTCCTCCTTCCAGGGAATTTCAGGGTGTGCTCTTGAGAATTAGAATCTGAGACTCAAGCTGGGCACTGGTGGCTCATGCCTAAAATCCTACCTTCTCAGGAGGCTGAGATCTGAGTGTTGTGGTTCAAGACCATTCAGGGCAGAAAAGTCCATGTGACTGTTATCTCCAGTTAACTATAAAAAGCCAGGCTAGACACTGGTGGCTCATGCCTGTAATCCTAGCTACTCAGGAGGCTGAGATCTGAGGATCACAGTTCAAAGCCAGCCCAGGCAGGAAAGTCCGTGAGATTCTTATCTCCAATTAACAACCAGAAAACTGGAAGTGGCACTGTGGCTCAAGTGGTAGAGTGATAGCTTTGAGCTGTAGAGCTCAGGGACAGTGCCTAGGCCCAGAGTACAAGCTCCATGACTGACTCCTCCCCCTCAAAAAAAGCAAGAAGTAGTATTGTAGATCAAAGGAGAGAATGCTAGCCTTGAGGAAAAAAAAAAAAAAAGCTCAGGGACAATGCCCAAGTACTGAGTTCAAACCCGAGCTCCGGGACTAGCACCACCACCACCACCAACAAACAAAGCAAAGACCCCAAGACTCAGAAATGGCTCACAACCTCCCATCACTTCCTTTCTGAATTTGAAACCATACTTCCCAGGACTTGAGTTCATCAGTGCCATTTTTCTATCTGCGTTCCTTGACAAGCAACTTGGTCTCTCTGTGGGTCTCAGTGTCCTCATCTGTAAAATCTAAAGGACATCGCACTGCCTTGGAACATTGTACAGGGACGGATTGAGACAAGCTGTAAAGCAGTGCTTCTCAAACCTTGTACTGACTGTTGATCTCCCAGAAGCTAAAACATAGGACCTCAGGCCCCAGCACAAGACCTTCCGAGGTCCTCCTGTATCTCTAACGGGACCTCAGCGACACATGTTGCTGGTTTAGGGACAATAAATTTATTAAGAAAGATGTAGGATATCATGGCAGTTGTCTAGTTCATAGTGTGCATTCAA
Organism: Dipodomys merriami; assembly: GCF_024711535.1. NCBI lineage: Eukaryota > Metazoa > Chordata > Mammalia > Rodentia > Heteromyidae > Dipodomys > Dipodomys merriami. The sequence continues at coordinate 126,351,727 of NW_027202270.1, read as the reverse complement.
AGAACAGTACTGTGGTTGTTGTCATCATCATTATCACTGTCACCTTTTTGTCAATGTAATGCAGATGATAGGCATCTTTCCTGTCCACAGCCCACATCATCCTTCAAAATGTCCCATTCATGGGGCTGGGAAGGTGGCTCAGAGGTAAAGTGCTTGCCTTGCATGCCAGAGGCCCTGGGTTTGATTCCTCAGCACCACATAAGCAAAAAGCAAAAAAAAAAAAAAAAAAAAAAAAAAAAATGTCCCATTCATGATTTCCCTTGAAAGCTACCTGGACACAAATATTAGAAGTTTCCAAAGTTGTATTCATCCTAAGCCTCACCCCCAGGGCTATCTTTGGGTCCATCACAAGTGACCCACTAGCCAGTTTGATCTCTAGGAATCGTTATAGGTTGCCCTTGTCTCCAGTGCCTCCATTGATGAAGTTGGGAATGGCTGCCTGTAGGAGCACTTGCCTTGCTCACTGTGAACAAGTCCATGATACGTGGAAACTGCACTGTGTTCTGTGGAAGGTTGGCCAGACCTTCTTGTGAAGAGGCTTCAGTGTCACTATGGGCAGGATGGGCTGTGGGGAGACCGAGTCAAGGCCAAAGAAGGCAGGCCTACTGGGCACCTTTGTGTCCCATTGCTTCAGCAAGCATCTCGAGTTCTTATGAAACACCTTTCTCTCACTTTTCAAGAAACGACACAACTTAAAAGTAAGGCTCGTATCTGAAATCCTAGCTACTCAGAAGGCTGAAATTTGAGGATCTTTGGTTTGAAGTCAGCCCCACAGTGGAAGAGTCTGTGAGATTCTTACCTCCAGTTAGCCACCGAAAAACTAAAAGTGTAGCTGTCCCAAGAGGAAGAGCACCAGCCTTGGGAGAAAAAGCAAAAGGACAGGTACCTGGTCCTGAATTCAAGCCCCAGTATGGAAAAGAAAGAAAGAAAGAAAGAAAGAAAGAAAGAAAGAAAGAAAGAAAGAAAGAAAGAAAGAAAGAAAGAAAGAAAGAAAGAAAGAAAGGAAGGAAGGAAGGAAGGAAGGAAGGAAGGAAGGGAAAGAAAGAGAAAGAGAAATAAAGAAAGAAAGAGAGAGAGGGAGGGAGGGAGGGAGGGAGAGAAGGGGAGGAAAGGGAAGGAAGGAAGGAAGGAAAAAAAGAAGGAAAGAAAGAAAAGCAAGAAGGAAGGAAGGAAAGAAGGAAAAAAGAAGGAAAGAAAGAAAGAAGGAAAAGAAAGAAAGAAAAGAAAGGAAGGAAGAAAGTCAAGAAAGGCATGAAATTCAAGATGGAAAGAAGGGAAGGGAAAGGAAGTGTGTGTGTGTGTGTGTGTGTGTTTGTGTGTCAGTGTGTGTGTGTGTGTATGTGTTGTATACTCCTTGGAAACAGGACAATGTACTTCTGAGTCTGATGTCTGGACATACTGGGTGTCTCTGAGAGAGGTATCTCCAGGTGTGTTGGGTTTGTCTCTGAGCTTGGTGGGGCTTGGATCCAGTCCCAGCCTGCCCCAGAAGCAAACCTCCCCCCCCCATTTGGTGTTGTCCTGCCAGTAATTACAGCAGATAAACTGCTCTAGTTGAGGGCTACTATCCCCGGCTGGCAGCCATCCGCGCAGCCCCAGGCTGCGCCATGGGAGTCCATTCATTTTAATAAGAGGTACACCCTGTGTTATTAAGAAGAGTGTTTATTACTGTCGCCACGCACTGACAGCAACTTCCATCATCGTTAAACGGCAGATGGGGGGAGTGTAGGGGGGCTGCGCACTGCAGCTTCTCAGAGGCAGGCCCAGCTGGTGAGGCTGGAAGGGAGTATCTTTCTGCCTCCCTTACCCCAGCCTAGGACTGGGTGGCAACTCCTTTCCAAGCAGGGAGGGCACATCCTGAGCCTGCCCTTGCCCCTGCTGGGGTGACACGTGGGCTGCTGGAGGAGAGCGGCCGAGTCTCCCCTTGCTGCTCCAGAGAACCTGCTTCCCTGATCTTGTGGCCCTCCTACCTGATTCCTCTTGGCTTCACCAGGACCAGTGCAGCTCGAATTCTGCCTAAAATGTTCCGGAAACTCTAGGGATTTTTCTGACGGCTCCTTAACAGCCTGCGGCTTCAACTGCGTCTAATGTAGCCCCGTGCCTACCCCATCCTGCCTCAGTTGCTCCCATCCCACCCCACAGCCCTTTTGTTCATCTCTGTCTATCCATGATGAGAGGTCTAGGGAGCAGCACCTCTTCTGGTTCATTCTCTGCCCAGTCCTCAGCGCTGAGAACAGGACCTGTGACTCAGAGGCATCCACAGATGGTAACTGTGTAAATGCGGCCTTGTACACTCCTTCCCATCCTGCTATCCGTTGGCATGTTTGGGTAATGACAAGGGTTGCATGCAATGAGAAGTGTGCCGGAGTAGAAGAAAGAACAGAGGGTCTCAGGCTATCTCAGTTCTTAGGGTCTTAGTCCTTCCTTCCTTCCTTCCTTCCTCCCTCCCTCCCTCCCTCCCTCCCTCCCTCCCTCCCTCCCTCCCTCCCTCTCTCTCTCTCTCTCTCTCTCTCTCTCTCTCTCTCTCTCTCTCTCTCTCTCTCTCTCTCTCTCTCTCTTTCTCTCTCTCATTGGTGGTAGTGAGTTTGAACTCAGGGCCTTGCAGGCACTCTACCACTTGAGCCACCCCCCCCCCGTCCTTTTTGTTTAGTTTATTTTTCATAGAGGGCCTCAAGTTTTAGGGTCTCACACTGAGACCCTTCCACCTCCATCTCCTGCATAGCTGGGGTTTCACGCATGCACAACTATGTCCAGAAGGTCTCAGTCATTTTTCATGATGCCTTGAGTCTAAAGAAATACCAATAAGTGGGGCTGGGAAGTTGGCTCAGTGGTAGAGCGCTTGCCTTGCATGGCTGAGGCCCTGGGTTCGATTCCCAGCACCACATAAGCAAAAAGAAAAAATCCGGAAGTGGCGCTGTGGCTCAAGTGGTAGAGCACTAGCCTTGAGCTGAAGAGCTGAGGGACAGTGCCCAGGCCCAGAGTTCAGGCCCCACGACCGGACCCAAAAAAAAAAAAAAAAAAAGAAATACTAATAAGTTGTTTCTGTAAGTAGGTAGAACTAAACTTAAGTATGCACATCAGAAGATCAATATACACTTTTTTTTTTTTTGCCAGTCTTGGAGCTTGAACTCAAGGCCTGGGCATTGCCCTTAAGCCTCTCTGTGCTCAAGGCTAGCGCCTTATCACTTGAGCCACAGCACCACTACCGGCCTTTTCTGTTTATGTGGTACTGAGGAATCAAACCCAGGGCTTCATGCATGCTAGGCATGCTAGGCAGCCACGTTCCCAGGCATGCAATATACACGTTTTAATGGTAATTCTTACTTCAGTTCCACACCAATGGAATGGTATAAACCTGTTGGGCACAGCACAGCTTTTCACACCTTGGACATTGGACACTGTGACAAAATACCTGAGCTACTTACTTGAAAGGAGGAAAGGTTCATTTTGGCTTATAGTTTTAGAGGTTTCAGCCTTGTGGTCATTTGTACCTGACACTGTGGGCCTGTGGCAAGGCAGTATTCACAACAGGAGCATGTAGTAGAAGAGACAAAAATAGAGAGAAGATCAGAGAAACAAAACAGAGAGAGAAGAAATGGTCAGGGTTCCAATAGCTCCTACAAGGGCACCCCTCCAAAGACCTAACTTCCTCCCACTACACCCCACCTTTTAAAGGTTCCACCACCTCCTGATAATGTCACAAGTTGGTGACCAACCCTTCAACACATGGTCTTTGGGGGACATTTTACATCCAAATTATAGAAGAGTCTGCCACACTCACCTTCAGTTACACATTATTTAATTCTTTCATCAGAAAACCCAGGTTCTCAAAGATACACTGTCATTGAAAAGGCTGTAGCAAGATCTATTAAAACTGCAATCCACTTCAAGGTGGAACTCCCAATGGATAGTGAGCATTGCTGTGTTTGCCTATAATCTTTTAAATGTCCTATGGCACTTCTCTGTGTGGGATACAGCGGCACCTTGGTCCACAGTTTGGAGACTATGATGTAGAACAGCTAGGCTCAAATCTCTTTATCTGTTTGCTTGTTTACCTATATCTTGGTGGTTTAGAGGTTGCACTCAGGCCTCAACTTTACCAGGCAGGCATTCTGCCATTTGAGCTATGCCTCTAGCTTTTTGCTTTAAGTTATTCTTGCCTCCGATCCAGTCTGGACCTCCATCCTCATGGCTAGAGCCTTCTGTGCAGCCGGGATGTCAGGAAGGTACCATCATTCCGTTTATTTGTTAGGGCTGAAGTCTCACTAACTTTTGCCTGGGCTGATCTTGAATCTTGAGCCTTCCGATTTCTTTCACATAGCTCAAATTATAGATATATGTTACAGTTTCTGGGCATGTATTTATATTTCTTCAGCAAATACATTCACAGTACTGACTCTGTGCCAGTCTCTGCTCTGAGAGCTTAAAAGCATTAAGCTTTTAATCATCATAGCAAGCTCATGGGACAGTTATTCTGTGGTGGTTATTTTTATGTTCTGACTTGTTTAAGTAGCAGTCTGGATGTTACTGTGAAGGTGCTTTTGATGTGATTGACATTTCAGTAGAGTCTGGATAAAGAAGATTGCCATCCAATATGGATGGGCCTCATCTAATCAGAGAAAGGTCTTAAGATTACGGTTTCAAAAACAGGAAGAAGAAATTCTCAAGACTGCAATATGGAATTCCTGCCATATGAGCTTCCAGCCTGTTGCCAAGGCTTAGGTTGGTGAGTGATCTAGTGAAGGACCCTGAACTAGGGACTAGTTCATTTGGGTTTCAATGAAACTTGACTACGAGATTGCCAAAGCTGTCATATGTTAGATGATTCTGATGGACTGGAAGGAGGCGAGAGTCCATATGAAGCAGGTGGGTGTACAGACTCAGAAAGGAGATGTAGGTGGCTAACTGCAGGCCAGTTAGAAGAAGAAAGACATAGGCATGCCAGTTGCCAGTAGCCTAGGGGAGCCCAACTACTGTGTGTTGACACAATGTCAAGAGGAATCCTTGCTTCTGTGAGGCGGGCAGGGCACTTGGGAAGGGAGTGGGTCAGCCTGGCTGACTCTCCACCACTGAGGAACGTGATTTCGGTTCTATTCCTTGACCTATACCCCTCCATCCCCAGAGGACTAGCACACCTGGAGGTGGTAGGAAGGAATGATCAGGATAGGCAAGCCTTCAAAACCATGGCAACAACGTCAGTTCTGGAAACAGAGCTATGATTTCCTCTTGGAACTATTCCACTCTTCATGGAAAGATATGGTCATATAGGTGTGTTTAGCCCCTCATGGAGGGAGGAGGGAGGGAGGAGGGGGGAGGCTGGCAGTTTAGAGACTGTGTCATCCTGGCCATAGGGACTGGTTCAAGGGCAGACATGAGACCCAAGCCTAGGCAATGACTGCCCAGTCATGGCTTCTGCTGGAGTTACAAGGAAAGAACTATCTGTCTAGTGCACTTGCTGAGCTGAGGACTTAGGCTGGGACTGCCAAGGACCACTGCATTGGGTATGCCTATCTGAAAAAATGGGTGGGTATAGAGAAAGGCAGAGCCAAGACAAGAAAGATGTTTGAGCTCGTGGCTGCTGTAGTTCCTAAATCTGGAACTCTAGTTTTGTGAGTCATTAAATTCTCTTTTGAGTTGGATCTTTGCTCCTTGTGATTCAGGCTGGTTTTGCCTGGCGAAAGGGCTTCAAATTTTCCAAGTGAAGTGACTGTCTCACAGGGATGAAACTCTCATCTCTCAAGAGCTGCAGAAGAGCCAGTGCCCACTGACCTGGGCTCTAGATGAGAAAGACTTTCCTAAGGGGCACAGGTACCTGCAGAGTCTGTAACACTTATCTGTGTGAGGGTACATGAACATTGTTTGTGCACACTATAAAGAATGTGAAGTAAATAGGCTTTGAAGTTGGAGATGGGCTGATTCAACTCTAAATTTGGATTTGGTGGGAAGCAAACCTCCAGGAGAATGGTCTGGTGGAAACAAATCTGGAGTCAGAATCTCTGGTCCTGTCTTTCTCTCTTACCAGTCAGCTGTGTGGGTCAGAGTAAACAGTCGATCCCTCAGGCTCATGTTCTCTGTCTGCCCAAGTTAGGGTTTGCTGTCTGTGGGGATTGTTGAGTCTCAAAGCAGTAAGTGCTGTGCAATGCAGGGTTGGGGGAAGTTTACACACTGGATAGAAGCACCTGTTGGTGAGGAGGTGAGGTGTTAACTGAGGGTTTGACTGGGATTGCTGAGAAGCTAGACCTGGGCTACAGGTGCTCCCTTGTGAGTGTGGGTGTGGCTGTGTCACACTCCCAAGGGAGGAGCAGTAGGGGACATGAATGATGGGAGTCCCCAGACAGCAGGTGTCTGTGGATTGAGGATTGTACAAAGCTTGATCTATGCAAAGTCTTGCAAATTTGAATTTGAAAAAATTCACTTGGTGAAACAAACAACAAAAAAAGATACCACGTTGCATCTGTGAGGGTTTATGATGTACAGAACCCTGTGTTGAGCCCCTGTGTGTTGCTAGACCCGTGGAGGAGGTAAGGAAAGACTTGGTGGCAGGCTGGTGTTTTATGAGTAAGTGTATTTCATAATTACCAACTTATCCACACTTAAATGTCCGCCCAGGGAGATCTGCCCGCCCAGGTCAGGGTCTCAGGCTACAGGAAGCTCTGTTCCACCTCTCAAATGCCCCAGATGTGCCCTACACAACTATCCCCATCATACTTTCTGTCTAGGCAGCCTGCCACCATGTATGAGGGATTCCATCAGGTTTTCTGTAGAGATTCCAGAAGGCACCAGGCCTGGCAGTGCTCATACCCTGATCCTGTGTAGAAGAAGCTCCCGAGTAAACTCCTCAGAGAACTCCATCCAGGAGTTCTAGACCAGGCTTACTGTGTGCTTCAGGCTGGTCCTCCTCCCTTCTTCCTCCTTCCCCTGGTGCTACATAAGCCATAGCATCCATGTCCTGCTGCTCTCCCCCCTCCCCTCCTGCCTTCTCCAGGGACATCAGGATGTGACATTGGGCTTCCTACAGAGGCTGCCAGCTTTGGCAAGGTTGATTGGGACCCACATGTCAGCCTGGGCCACCTCCTCATCACCGTAACTCTGAGCCAAATAACAAGACCACAGGAATCTGCTAGCACAGGCCTAAGGAGCACACTCCATTACTCTCTTTTATTCACTCTGGAGATTTATGTGGCCTATCTCCCTTCCCTTTGTCCACCTGCAAGGGCCTATAAGTCATGTCCCTGGGCTGACAGGTCACAGGGCCTATGCTGCTGCTCTGTCACAGTGAGTGATGCTAGGGGGTGATTAAAAGAGAGGAAGGGTGAGAGGTCAGTAGCAGACGGCATGATGGGAGTTTGGAATGTAATTATCACTCCCGTGACATACTGCTGGGTTGCTTCTCCCCCTGCTCATATCAGATATACACACTTGGGTGCCACTGGCAGAGAGGAGGACGTGGCGATGCTGGAAGGGATGGCAAAGATGGCGGGAAGCAGCTTTGTATAGTGGGCCTCCCAGGTGAGCCTGGAGCACCAGTTACCAAGGGGCCTCTAGATCCCACCTTCCCAGGACACAGGAAGACTAGCTGCTGTTGTCATTGTCATTAGCCCTGAAAGGCTCTTTCCCAGGAGCACTAAGAAGGAAATCTTAGGAGGGAGCCGGTGGGCTAGTGGCTTATATGAATCACACCACTCCAGTTTCACACACCAAATTGAACATGGACTGATTGCAGACTTGAAGCCAAAGTGAAGTTGTATAAGTTGTAAGCCTCGGCCTGAACAGGCCTTACAAGCGTCCATTTTGTTTGTCTTAGAGTTTTAAACCACCATGGAAAGAAGTCCTGGTTACTCTACTAGAGCAATCGCATGGAAACAAAAGGGTTCTGGAGAATGACAACTGTGAGGAAGGACAGACAGACAGACAGACAGACAGACAGACAGACAGACAGACAGACAGACACACACACACACACACACACACACACACACACACACACACACACACACACACACACACACACAGAAGTTCCAGTGTTCCAATCTTCCAGGGGCCAAGCATGACAGAGAGGTCATTTTGGATTCTCAATTGCAGAGAGACTAAGCCCAGTCAAGCCACACGGAGCAAAAATGCCCTGCCTAGCCACGCCTCAGAATCATAAGTTATGGTGTGGTGCTGGTTTTAAACTGTGTTGTTTTGTTACTGATAAATCCAACTTATGGGACTGGGTGGGAAAAAATGGGAGGCCTTCCATAGTATTTACCTGACTTATGTAACTGTAACCCCTCTGTACATCAGCTTTATATAACAATAATTTCTTTAAAAAGCCAGCTCATCCTCTTTTGCTTAATTTGAGATTGCAATCACACAGCAACAAGAAGTAACATCCAAATTAGCTTTATTGAGGCTAATGCTAGAGTATAAGGGACAGAGTCCCCCTGAGTGCTCTCTGAGAAAGCAAAGAAGACTCAGGTGGAATGAGATGCGCTCTGTGGCCACTCCAGAAGAGGGGTCAGAGCTGGACATTCTACTCAGGCACAGGCTGTAACCTTTAAAGGAATCAGGTGGTATAAATAGGATAAACTAGCTTCTCATTAAAGTAAGACACCTTTGTTGAGAAATCAGGCCTTTCACGGTTTGTTATGATTCTAACCTGGGTCCTGGAAGCCATCCTCCTCTGTTCTTTGCCTCCTGTTTGGGGGCCAGGTTCAAGCATGGAACATGTGTGTATGTGTGTGGGAACGTGTGTGTATGTGTGTGGGAACATGTGTGTATAGATTTTTGCTTGTTGCTTATGCTTGTTTTGCTTTTTGCTTGTTCCTTTTGCTTAAGCTTGTTGCTTAGTTTTTTGTGTTCAAGGTTGGCACTCTACCACTTTAGCCACTCCTCCATTGACTGCTTTTTGCTAGTTAATTGGAAAGAAGAGTCTCTTGGATTTGTCTGCCAGAGCTGACTTCACATGGGATCTTCAAATCTCAGCCTCCTGATGCTTACAAGGGTGAGATTGACAATCTTGCTCAAGGAGGTATATTTTATCACGGATATGGTCCACAATGCCAGAATGTAGTACTGTAAAAAGCAGATTGACTTCCAGTCAATTTCATTATTGTTTCTAAATTATTTAAGACGATGCAAGTGATCACCTATGCCTAGCCTTGAATTTCTACTGCTCTTAGTCCTTCTTCATGAAAATATGAACATTGGGAAGTCAAATGCGAAGGCCCCAGGCAGGCAGGACAGAAAGGGTTCAGGGACCTCTGTGATAGGCAGGGCTCTTGCAGACAAGATCATGTTTAATCCTCAGAGGCCCCTGATAAAGGAAGAGAGAGCGGGTCTCCCAGAGGGGAAGTCTATGAGTTCTTATAGCAAGGCAGGGGTGGAACTGGAGTGTAGACATAGGGCTTTTGGGACTCCAGGATTAACAAGGCTAAAGGGAGAATGGCTCCCAGCTCCAAAGGCTGGGACACCCTAGATAAAGCTGGAGCAGTTTCTGACAGAGGCCGCCTTCAAGAGAGATGCCTGTTGGGAATTTTATCCCACAGCTTGTGACTACCTCAAGAAGTGGAATACAGCTCCATTATACTTCCCACATTCACCCCCTCCCTTAGCTCTCCCCTTCCCACTAATATTCTCACTGTTTAACACTCCTGTTTATCCAGTTTTTAGGTATTTGTTCATTGCTCAAAGAAGTTTCATTGTGATATTTCACATATCTTTTATGTCAATAAGATGAATCCCTTGGATTAAATTTTTCCCTTCCCCCCACTCAAGTTTCCAGTGAGCTTCCTTATGCCATCTAGATACACAGATACAATGTATGTTGATATTCTTTATCCTGGAAAGGTCTCTTTTCCTCTCTCACTGCCTCTAGCCCTACCAAACAGTTTCACAATTGCAAGCATGTTTTCTCTATATATGGGAATACAATTCTGTACGTGTATGTATATGTTTATGTATATTTTTGTATTGGTACTGGGGTTTGAACTCAGGGGTCCCTGGGGGCTGTCCTTTAGCATTTTTTGCTCAAGGCTAGTAGTCTAGCCACAGCTCCACTTTTTTGTGTGATTAATTGTAGATAAGAGTCTCACAGCCTTTTCTACCCAGACTGGCTTCAAACCTTGATTCTCAGATCTCAGTCTCCTGAGTAGCTAGGATTATAGGGGTGAGCCACCAGCACCCATTTATATGTTTAAATTTTTGTCTTAGCTTCCACATATGGGAGAAAACACATGACTTTTGCTCTGAGTCTGGCTTACTTCACTTAGCATGATGATCTCCAGTTCTGTCCGTTTACTGGCAGACATCATTTCATTGTTCGTTAGGCTGGAATCATGCTCCATTATGAATATATACAACTTTGCTTTATTCATTTTATCAATTTCAGAGTGTCTGGGATGTTTCCATAGCTTGTCTATCATGAATAATGCTGTAATGAACATGGTTGTGCAAGCGTTTCTGTGTATCTAAACTTAAATTCTATGAGCTATATTCCCAAGAGTGGTATCACTGCATCATATGATAGTTCTAGGTTTTTCAGGAATCTCCATACTGATTTCCTTAGGGGTCACATTAACTTACATCCCCACTGGCAGTGTATGAGGGTTCCTTTCCCTCTCCCCCCAACCTCACCAGCATTTGTTGTTGTTTTTCTTGACAATGGGCAATCTGACTAGAGTGAGATGGAATTTCAGTGTAGTTTTGATTTGCATTTCTCTGTGGACAGGGATGCTGAGCATTTCTTCATGTATTTTTTGGCCATTTACACTTTTTTTCTTTCTTTCTTTTGTTTATTTTAGGTCTGAGACCAGGACTCAAATTTGGTACCTCACACTTTTGCTCACTGACTAATGCTCTACCAGCTGAGCCAGGCCTCTAACCCCTATACTTCTTCTTTTGAGAATTATCTGTTCAATTCAATTGAATTATTGATTCTTTGGGAGTTTAATTTTTTATGCCAGTCCTAGGGCTTGAACTCAAGGCCTGGGTGCTGTCCCTGAGAATTTTTGCTCAAAGCTAATGCTCTACCACTTGAGCAACAGTGCTACTGTCACTTTTTTGGTGATTAATTGGAGCTAAATGTCTCATGGACTTTCCTGCCTGAGCTGGCTTCAAACCACAGTCCTCAGATCTCAGCTTCCTGACTAGCTAGGATTACAGGTGAACCACCTGCACCTGGCTGGGTGGTTAATTTTTTAGCTCCTCGTATATTCTGGTTATTAATCCTTTGCCAGATGTATAGCTGACAGTGATTTTTCTCCCACTCTGTAGGCTGTCTCTTCAGTCTTGTGACTGCTTCTCTTGTGGTGCAGAAGCTTTTAGTATAATGCAACCCCATTTATCAATCCTTATTTTTATTTACTGAGCTACTGAATTTTTAAAAAAGAAATTATTGCCTATTCCTAGATCTTCCAGTGTCTAGAAAAAGGTGGTTTTTCATTCAAGAAACTCACTCCCTTCTCCACCAACCTTCTCTTCTCTTCTGGGTCCTCCTTGGTTAGAATCTGTCTCACATCTGCTCCCAAGTGATGATTACACACATTTCTTCACAACTCTGTGTTCAGTGGCATCATGTCCATGGAAACGGACAGATGTTACATTCAGAGCCTTTCCACCCCACAGAGCCAGTTAAATGCAGCTGGATGTACACATATATAAATATGTGTACATGTGTTCACTAGTATTTGTGTATTTTCCTGCATCACTGTTACACTTCAATAAGAAGAGCTGAACACCAGTGGTTCACACCTGTAATCTTAGCTATCCTAGCTACTCAGGAGGCTGAGACCTGAGGATTGTGGTTTGAAGACAGCCTAATTAAGCACACAAAAGTCAGAAGTGGAACTGTGGCTCAAGTGGTGCAGCAATATCCTTGAGCACAAATGCTCAGAGAGAGTGCCCGGGCCCAGAGTTTAAGCCCCAGGATCAGCACAAAAAAAAAAAAAGGAAAAAGAAAGAAGATGTAGGGCTGGGTGAAATTGTTAATTCTGGCCAGCTTCAGCTATATAGGGAAACCATATTTCAGAAAACAAAACTTTGGGATCTCCAGACTCCCAATTTCATGGTTGTCACGAAAATTATTTATTCTGAAGAGCTAGCTACATAACCCCATGCTAGACCACTTGCTTAGCATACATGAGGCCTTAGGTTCTATTCCCAGCACTATATAAGGTTCTATTCCCAGCACTACATAACACACAATTATTTATTGTCTGCTTTGTTCCTCTAAGTTCTGTGAAGGAAAGAGCTGCATGTACTCAGCACCTAATAGTTAATGGTTGCATCAAAAAAGAATTTCCACAAGGCAAATGAAGTTGGAGCATCCTAAGAGTGCTGCCATCCGCGACCTGCCTACATTATTGGCTACTAAGACCTTGTATGTCCTTCAAGGGTACCCACCCTTGAACCTCTGCATCTTAGAACTGGGTAACATAGCTCCTCCCTCTGTGTGTGTGTGTGTGTGTGTGTGTGTGTGTGTGTGTGTGTGTGTGTGTGTGTGTGTGTGTGCACCCACACTGATCCTGGGATTTGAACTCAGAGCCTGGGCACTGTCCCTAAACTTTTTTGTTCAAGAATAGTGCTGTAGTACTTGAGCTGTAGCTGCACGTCTGGCTTTTTGGAAGTTAATTGAGATAAGAATCTCTGGGCTGGGGGGCTGGGAAAATGGCTCAGTGGTAGAGTGCTTGCCTTGCATGCCTGAGGCCCTGGGTTCGATTCCTCAGCACCACATAAGCAAAAAGCCGGAAGTGGTGCTGTGGCTCAAGTGGTAAAGCGCTAGCCCTGAGCTGAAGAGCTGAGGGACAGCGCCCAGGCCCAGAGTTCAGGCCCCACAGCTGGACCCAAAAAAAAAAAAATCTCATGGACTGGACTGGGAAGGTGGCTCAGTGGTAGAGCGCTTGCCTTGCATGCATGAGGCCCTGGGTTCGATTCCTCAGCACCACATAAGCAAAAAGAAAAAAACCAGAATTGGTGCTGTGGCTCAAGTGGTAGAGTGCTAGCCTTGAGCTGCAGAGCTGAGGGACAGCGCCCAGGCCCAGAGTTCAGGCCCCACGACCAGACCCCCCCCCCAAAAAAAAGAGAATCTCATGGACTTTCCGGCCCACATTAGCTTGGAAACATGATTAGCTTGGAACCAGAATCCTGGATTTGAGGATCTCAGCCTCCTGAGTAGCTAGGATTACAGACATGAGTCACAGGCATGCAGCTTGAGTAACCTTATTCCCACTGCCTAGCATAGTTGGAAAATACTAGCTCTTTTTTCAGTGTCTTTTCAGTGTGTGTCTCCCCGCCATCCCTGATGGCATGAACTATTGTTTTTCCTCTGACTCTGTCTGTTGCTCTACATAGCACTTAGCTCTGTTGAATAGAGACTGTGGGCTATGTCAGTTTTCTCAGTAGGACTGAGGGTTGATTAAAAAGGACCATATTTTGTTGGCTCCTTCTTCAGTAAGACATATAGTACTTTCAACCCTTGGACTCTAACAGACGTCTGTGAAATGAACTTTGAGAGTATAACAAGAGAGCCAGACATTGGTGGCTTATTCCTAGAATCCTAGGCTAAGATCTGAGAATCAAGATTCAAAGCCAGCCTGGGCAGACAAATCCAGAGACTCTTATCTCCAATTAATCAGCACAAAGCCAAGCTAGAGGCATGGCTCAAGTGGTAGAGCACCAACATCTGTGAACAAAAATCCAAGCAAGAGCTCAAGGCCCTGAATTCAAACCCCCATGCTAGCACAAAAAGAAAAAAGAAAAGACTAGCACAAGAAAGAGTGGGGAGGGGAGGGGATTAAACTTCCCCTAAGGACAAGGCCACCCATTACTAAAACAGGAAAGACAGGTGGGATGTGAGTTATGGTGGTTGACCAAGTAGCCTTTCTACCCCTTCTCTCCCTCTGCATCCCATTATTCTAAAGCAGAAGAGGTAGCTATGAATACTGGGTACAGGTCAGGAGCTGTTCTGCATGCCACCCACCCTTTGCCCGAGATGCTGCCCTGGGTCCCTGCACTGGGCCCTCCGTTTATCCACAGCCCTCTAGATTCTTTTGTTGTTGAACTTTTAAAAAATATAATTTTATTGTTTATTAAGGTATTTTACAGATGAGTGACAGTTTCATAAGTCAGGTAGTGAGTACAGTTCTTCTTGGACAATATCATCCATTTCTTTGCTTTTCTTCCTCATTCACAGGCTTCTAAATTCTTTTTTTTAACTTACAACTTTAATTATCTTTAAGTAGTTGTACAAAGGGGTTTCAGTTCAACATGTCAGTTTATGAGTACAATTCATCAAGATCAATGTCATCCCTTTGATCATTCGCTATGACCGCCCCCAACCCTCTTGGAGATTCTTTTGCATCTCTTAGCATCTCCTGGCTAATGCAGGTCTTTCTTGGAAGAGGGTTTTTATTCTCAAATGTCCCCTTGCCTGGAAGGGAAAAGGGAGTCAGTTGGGGTGCTAGGCATCTTCTATATCTTGATCGGGCTGATGGTGTGAGGAGGGATACGTAAACTGTCACTGAGCTGCACACTAAGAATTGGCTGCATTAAAATGAGAAACCGAAACAAACGAAACCCAAAAACCTGCACCAGTGGGCTTCCCTGTAGTTCCTGCAGGGCATCCCGAGCCAGGGACCAGTGGGTATGGAAGACTGGCAGAGGCTGGCTAAAACAGAACAGAGAGAAGACAGAAGAGATGGGAGAGAGAAAATCCTCTACAGCTCCCTGGGAAGACAAGGACGCTTATGCATCCAGGGAGAGAGAGAGGCTCAGGCTGGAGGAAGGCGCTGGGCATTGAGAAAACCTTGCCAATACCAGGGTTGGAAAGGAGCTGGGCAGGAACGCATTGAACTCAGCAGGCCAGACAAGCAGTGGGTGGGCCTTGCAGGAGCTGAGCTGCTGGGAGGAGGCGGGTGCGGGCCTGGGAGGAGGGGCGGGAAGACAGCGTGACTGCGTCTGATCTACAGTGACGAGTACCAATGTTAACTGTCACCTCTCATCTCCAAACTAAATCACACCTGGAATTGGAGCCACGGAGGAGCTGATAGAGTCAGCCTCGAAGAGGCGACAAGTCAATCAGTGAGGAGATGCACGGGAGACGCTGGCTTCACCAGGCCAAGCGCCTTCATTCATTGTGGGATTTACACTTGTCAGGCTGCTGCCTGGGGGTGGGCAGGAAGGGGGGTAGGCAGGAGGAGGGGGTGGGTAGGGCACTGGTCTCACTTCAGCTCCACTTAAAATGGTGTGACTGGCAGCTTCTCCCTGGGGTCCTCCCTGCAGGCTGGGTCTACTTGCTCTTGGAGGGCCCACTCTGGGGCCAGCAGTCTGCAGTGGAATGATGAAGAAAGATGGGTGGTCTCAGGGCTCCAACCAGCCCTGGCCCAGATGGGAATCTGTGGGGACAGGAAGAATCCCATTTGGGGCAGCAAGTCAAGCGGGGCATTGTGGGACAGATTTAAGTTGATAGGTCTTGATTATTCTACTTTGGTTGCACAAAATGCAAAAAGATCTTCCATCCTCATTGCTATCCACATTTAACAAGTGAGATTCAGTCTGGTATTAGGTCAAGATTAGCAGCACAGAGCCCCTCACACTCTGAAAGACAGAGAAATTCAGATGTTAAAAAGGTCTCCAGTCACCACCTACTACTGCCTTAGAATTGGTGACTGAGCCCATAGAATACCTCCCACCCTCCATCACTCACCAAGTCATCATAATCCTCAGCTCAGCCATTTATAAAAGTGCTTTTCACCTATAAACACAACTGTGCTAAGTGTCATGCCAAGGAAAATGTCTAGAGGTATAAATCCCAGATGGAGGGGGAAAAATCATTGAGGTTCCATTGCTGTTTGAACATCTATTTTATTTTTGTCACCATGAAAGCAATAAAGCTTCATTACAGAAAATTTGGAGCAACTGAGAGGGAGAAAGTCACCTACATACCAAGTTAGCATTTTGATGTGTTCTTTTTAGTGTATTTCTCTTATTTCTTTTTTTAACCATATCTTTCTTGAACTCCCAGGGCACATCCTATGTCAATGAACACAGAGGTGGGTGGAAGCTTCATTTTCTCCTCTGACCCCTGTTGAGACTGGCCCCAAAGGACAAGGCTTCATTCTGCCTGGTGCCCGGGCACAGACATGGTGATACAGGCATTTGGCAGACTGATCTCTTAATCCAGATTGGTGTAGTCATTTGAAACTGAAAGTAGCTCCTTTTTATGTTGTCTGCTTCTCAGCATTAACTTCTCTTTGATGTAATTTTTGTTTCTGATGCTCTCTCTCTTCATGGGTTAGATTAGTGTGAAATTGGCCTGGCTCCTCTAGAGACTGCAGTGCTAAGCTTCAAATATTTGGTCCTTATTGGAAATCCTTAACCCACATCAGGGGAGAAAAGTGGCTGCGTTACTTGGGAATATGTGTGTGTGTGTGTGTGTGTGTGTGTGTGTGTGTGTGTGTGTGTGTGTGTGTGTGTGTGTGCGCGCGCACTCTCATGCATGTGCGCATGCTCATTCATGCCTGAGCCACCCATGAGCAAGATTCAGCATAGGGCAAAAGGGAGAAAGGTGCATGTTGGTAAAGGAACAGTGTGGAAGTTATGGCAATTCTTTCTATATTAACCAACTACTGAAGATCTGCCAGTCTTAATCTTGGAATGAGGAATAGGAATGGGTTTTAGGGAACTTGGAAAGTTCCTAAGGGAAGGCCTGATTAGTTTGCTGAACCTCCCATTGGAGCTGTCCAAGGGCCTTGGTGCTGAAGGAAAGTTAGAAAAGTAACTGCCTGGGAAGGTAACTGAGCAGTTATGTACTGCTGCCTGCACCACTGTGATTATGCCTATTCCAGTGAATGCCACCTGATTTTCAGATGTGATCTTCACACACATGCATGTGTACACAGAGGATACCAATACCAACAGTCTGAAAGGACTGGCAAGAGAAGGCTCCCATGAATGGTTCTGCCCTTCTATTTTGCTGCCTCCCATGTGACAAAAAATGATAAATCCAAGTGTTGGCAACTCATGCCTGTAATACTAGCTACTTAGGAGGCTGATAGCTGAGGATCATGGTTCAAAACCATCCAAGGAAGAAAAGTCCATGAGAATCTTATCTAATTAACTTTACCCCCCCCCCCAAAAGTGGTAGTACACCAGCCTTAAGTGAAAAGTAACAAATGAGGGTTTGAGGCTCTGAGTTCAACCCCCCACCCCCTGCAAAAAAAAAAAACAAAAACCAAAGAAAGAAAGAAAGAGGAAAGAAAGAAAGAGAGAAAGAAAGAAAAAGAAAGAAAGAAAGAAAGAAAGAAAGAAAGAAAGAAAGAAAGAAAGAAAGAAAGGAAGGAAGGAAGGAAGGAAGGAAGGAAGGAAGAAAGAGAATGTCAACTTGCTTTGGGGTCAGGTTGCTGGAGGAAGGTACTGGAACACAGGGAACTCATTTGAGCACTTGGCCCAGGCCAGTGGAGAGACCTGAATAGTCTCCTTCAGCAAATGATTCTCAGGGACTCCATAGTCACTTTCCATGTGAGACCCTCCCTGGAGAGCAGTCACTATCAAAAGTGATCCTGTCCACCAGCTGCCCCAAGCTGTTCACAGTACAGGTCATCTCCAAACTGACCATCAAGGCTGCTGTGGCAGTTTTCCCGCTCTCCATTCAAAACCAGGGCAGCTCCAAACGCCTGGTGCTTCTCCTCCAGCCATCCTTTATGTTCCTCACGCGTTTCTTCCTGTTCTTTTCTCCTTAAACAACTTGCCCCCCACTTCCTTCCCACTCCTTAGGTCTGCGCTTCCCTCCACCCGCTTCTTCCTTCTTTCTCTCTCCTGGGGAAAGCGAGGGGATAGCCCTCTCCCTTCTGGAAGGGCCCCGGGCCTACTTGGGCTCAGCCTTGTGTCTCCTTGTACCGAGGCCCTCCTCTCCCTTTCTGGAGTTCGCAAATCACTCCTTCCAGTGTCAGCCGGCAAATTGGTTTATCCTCCCCCCAACCCGGCTTTCATTACCTTGCCGAAATGAAGCGATATCTCCTCGGTGGAGGCTTCCCGTCCGTGCCGCCGCTGGCATAATAAATGAAGACAAAGTGCCGGCGGCAGAGACCATCTCCCCACCGCACCACCAGCCGCTGCCAGCTTCATTATTCGCTTAAGTTGCCGGAGAGAATTACTTAACCCTGACCCGTGTATTAGGGGCCTGTATTAATGCCGCGACAGGCGCCTCTTACTGCAGAGAACAATTTATTAGTGCCGAAACAGGCTGCTTTTCTCTGTCATTTTTCCAATCTGAGCTTTGAACACACATCATTAAACTTGTCTGACTCTCTCCCCTTCTCCATCATTCCTTTTTTTTTTTCTTTTTTCTTTCTTCAAACAGAAAGCACCGTAGAGAATGGAGATTGTGCTGAAAATCTCTTAAGTTCCGTTCCCTCTCTTTTCTCTCTTGCCTCTTTTCTATCTTTTCTTTGGGATCTTTGTTTTGGTCTTGATTGCTCTCCTATTTTTTGGAGTCAGAATATGTTGGGAGTGAGTTGTTCTTTGGATGTGGGGCTTGAGGTGGAGGGAGAAAGGACAGAAATGCTGGAGCCCCTGTCCCTTAAACGGGGACACCTGCTTATCGCTCAGATGCCTTCTCTTCTGCCTCTTTTTATGTCTCCACTTGAAGCATTTTGCTTGAAGTGAGGCTGTCAGCCTGTACTGCCACCAGGCCATATATATATACACATATATATATATATATATATGTATATATATATATGCTATACACACATACACACACATATGTGTGTGTGTGTGTGTGTGTGTGTATGTGCATACATGCCCCTCTGTCACAGGGGCACGCAGTGTCAGAGTCTAGGTGTGCTCATCTCTGGCTCCTCCTGTGGCTTTGTTTCAGTACCTGAGTTCACCTGTAGCTTTCATATCTTGCGTGGTTCCTGATCCTGGTTTTCCTGCCCACAAAAATGCTCTCCTATTTTTTGGAGTCAGAATATGTTGGGAGTGAGTTGTTCTTTGGATGTGGGGCTTGAGGTGGAGGGAGAAAGGACAGAAATGCTGGAGCCCCTGTCCCTTAAACGGGGACACCTGCTTATCGCTCAGATGCCTTCTCTTCTGCCTCTTTTTATGTCTCCACTTGAAGCATTTTGCTTGAAGTGAGGCTGTCAGCCTGTACTGCCACCAGGCCATATATATATACACATATATATATATGTATATATATATATATATATATATATATATATATGCTATACACACATACACACACATATGTGTGTGTGTGTGTGTGTATGTGCATACATGCCCCTCTGTCACAGGGGCACGCAGTGTCAGAGTCTAGGTGTGCTCATCTCTGGCTCCTCCTGTGGCTTTGTTTCAGTACCTGAGTTCACCTGTAGCTTTCATATCTTGCGTGGTTCCTGATCCTGGTTTTCCTGCCCACAAAAATGCCCTTGGCTCAGAGTAGCACAGAACCCTGCCTGGATACTGTCATTCTCCCTGGTGGCTCTTTCCTGCCCTCTGGAGAGAGGAAACATATGCCCACTGTTTTCATGTGTGTTCCTCTGAGGGCAGAATTTGAGTAGACTTAAGTATAAATAATTTGGGGGAGGATGTAACATCAAGAAGCAGGAGTGAAGGATAGGGAAAGTGAGGCCCGTAAGGAAGAAAAACAGTAAGAGAGTCTGAGAGCTGGTATAGGCAATGGGGTTCAATTCCACTAGGCCCTTTGAGCTAGGGACAGAATGGGTCTCCCTAATTATCCTTCTAGGAAACCTTGAGGATTTAGCCATGGACTCTTGGCCTCCTTTGGCTAAGGGGGGTGGGCATAAACTACTTTCCTATACTACATACGACTTCTCCCTGTGCTATGCTGTGTGTGTGTGTGTGTGTGTGTGTGTGTGTGTGTGTGTGTAGGTGTGCTAGGGAGAGATAAGACTCCTGTCTAAAGCTGGTTGGCTTAGGATGGCTGCATATGGTATTTACCAGCATAATTGTAGGTCATGAGATGCAAGGGCCCTCAATAGCACCCACTCCTGTGCCACTCCATGTGCTACTTTGCCTCACCATCCCCTCCCTCCAATCCCCAGCCCCCATCTTCATTGCCAGCAGTTTCCAGCTCTGCAGCCTCTGCCTGACTGCATAACAAAGCCAGGCAAGCCCATAAATGAGTGAGGTAGGATGAAGACTGTTGGGGGGGGCGGTTAGGAAATTTGTCCTGCAGAGTACCAGTTTCGTACCAGGGGGGGATCTTTAGAGGGCTATGGCTTTTAGTAAGTTTCCACTCACTTTGTGCATTCTTTCCAACTTTCGTTAATAGCTTTGGGGACATTTGGACAGACGTGAGGCTGGAGAAGAGGGGCTGAAGTGGGGGAACAGAGAGCAAAGCCTATCTAAAGGCCAGTGGCTTTTCCCTCAGCCCATCCCCTCCCAAATTCCCTGGGCCTCCAGCTGCCTGCAGCCCTCCCTCCGTTTAGCCAGATAGCTCTTGAAAAGTTCTCTAATCACCTCTGCTTCCTGCATTAATGAGCCTCTCATCTCACTGATGGCAATCAGAATATTTGCTTATGAAAGGGACACGGTTAATAACACGATTGCTTCCCTCCGCCTCCTTCCTTCCTCTCCTCCCTCCTCCCCCTGCTTCCCCCTCCACACAATTCTCTCAATTAACGATAGGCAGAAATTAATTTTTCCCCTAGATCGAAACAATTGCAGGGAAGCGGATTGCCAGCGTGGCTTTAGATAGGGACTGCTCCCAGCAGAGCGGAGAGAAAGGAGGGGAGATGGAGGAGATAAGCAGGCTCTATCTGCAGGCACAGGACAGAGTAATACAAATGTTATCCTTAGAAATGTACTTAAAGAGGATATGTTTATAATTCGGAGGGGATTTTCAGAGGCACTGCTGTCCTCCCTCCCACTCTATACCCTACTCGTCTCCCTTCTGCTTGGCAGAACCCAGAGTTTGTTGGGAATTTTGCTCCTGCTGCCTCAGTGAATGTTGTGAACCCAGGGTAAGAAGGGACACAGGTCACAGCTAGGGTCATGGCTAGGGACCTGGGACCTCTGGGGCTTAGGCCCCTACTGACAGTTCTTTCTTTGTGGCCCAGTGCCAAGCATCAGGTGTGGGGTCTGACTGTTATGTGGCTTTGTAGTTGAGAGTGGGCTGTCTTCCACCAGTATTCCCCCTTCTGCACCCAAGGCTTCTTTGGTGTGAGCCTTCCTCCCAATTGCTGTTGAGAGGCAGGGGCCAGAGGAAGCTAAGATCATCCTAGCAAAGAGGTTTTAGGAATGCAGACTCTGTAGTCTGGGTTTGAATCTCAGCACAGCTGCTTAACCTCTCTGTGGTTCATCTGGAAAATGTGGATGGCACCTACCTCATTGGATTGTAGTAAGGATTAAATAAATACTAGTTTGTGAGTCCGCTTTACATAAGTATCATGAAATACCCATGGTTAAGGGTTTATTTTGACTCATGGTTCTGGAGGTTCCAATGTGAGATCATTGATATGGGCCTCTGGCAAAGGCAGTGCATTATGGCAGGGATGAATGTGAGAGTGATTGCTCACGTGATGAGCTAGGAAGGAAAATGAGGTACAGGGAGAAAACCCAGCCAGGACCCTACAATCCTTCAAGGGTACACGTACCTAAGGACTGCCCATTAGGCCTCCACCTGCCAAAGTTTCCTCTACCTCCCAATATGCCGTCCTGGGGAGCAAATCTCCATACGTGGACCTTTGAGGGTCATTCAATATCCAGACTGTGAGTGCTTTAAATAGTACATGGCAATTTAGCAAGTGCTATTTAAAGGTTTGGTTAAAAAAACAAATTGCTTGTGGCAGTCAGGAATCTGTCAATCCATCTTTTTAACAAATAGTGCCTGTATACTAGTCTTATGAAGGAAGTAGACTTTTTAAGTTACTGGAATTTGAACTTCAGGGTCTCACATGCTTGCTACACAGATGCTCTAACACTTAACTACCCCCCCCCCAACCAATCCCTTTATTTTATTTTATTTTTTCAGATCGGGTCTTGTCTTTTTGCCTGGTGGCAACTCCAAACCATGATCCTCCTAACTACTGCCTCCTAAATAGCTAGGATGATAGGTGTGTGCCACACACCCAGCTTATTGGTTGAAATAAGCTCAGAGGACTTTAAACTGTAATCTTCTTGGTAGCTTCCAAGAAGATAGGATTATAGCACAAGCTAGGATAGAGCCATTTTAAAGATCAGATGCTGGTCTCCACACTTTTCATTGTTTTTTTTTTTTTTTTTTTTTTTGGGTCCGGTCGTGGGGCCTACACTCAGGGCCTGGACGCTGTCCCTCAGCTCTTCAGCTCAAGGCTAACACTCTACCACTTGAGCCACAGTGCCACTTCCGGTTTTTTTCTTTTTGCTTATGTGGTACTGAGGAATCGAACCCAGGGCCTCATGCATGCAAGGCAAGCGCTCTACCACTGAGCCACCTTCCCAGCCCTCCACACTTTTCATTGTAAACGAAGCCATAGAGTGTGTGGAATTCATTGTATGAAAAATTATAGGAGATTCCAGCAGGAGGAAGTAGAGAGATCCAGCCAGGCCAATCAGGGTTGGCCTTCACAGAGGAAGTGGCTTGTCAGCAGACCTTTAAAGAACATACCAGGTTTTTAGCACATTGGGAAAGGCTGCTAGATAGAGGGGCAGGAAGGTGAGAGGATCCAGTTGTAATGCCAACAGGTCACCTATAAATGGAAGCAATCATGGCAGAAAAGAAGGGCTAGAGCAATCCCTTCCATCTTCTCCATCCTTCTGTGTCTACCACACCTTAACTCTGCCCAACTCTCCCCTGTCTCTCCATATCCAAGAAAGATTAACTTCTCTCAGTGTGTGAGAGAAAGTTATCATTAGCCGAGAATTAAAAGAGTGATTAATGATGCATACCTCCCCCCCTCCAGCCTTATCTAATGGTGGGGAGATGGACAATGGGGTAGGTGGGGAGGGGCAAGAGCAGGAGAGGGAGAAAATGGGAAACAATAAATATTAAGTATAGGAAGAAAAGGAGCGCAGTGCAGTTCCCACTTGTTAGATTGAAGGCGCCTCTCCAGAGGGGGCAAGGCTCCAAATTGCTAATTAGCGCCTCTGAAAAGGCCTGGCTCTGATATGCACTAGGCTGAAAGGCCACGTTAATGAAGGCACGGTGCCCGCTTCCCTTTGACGGCCTGCATCCCTCCTCCAAGCCCCAGGCTTCTTGAACAATGCAGCGGGAGCGCTGGCTCCCCAGGCCTCCCCGGGATAGCCGGGGCAGTGCACAGGCAATGTGGAGGGGGAGATAAGGCCTAGCGGAGGGAAGAGCTCCCTCCCAGGGGCCCAGGGAAAATTTGCAGTTATTATGAAGGAGATGAGACAGATTAAAAGCCCTTGTGTTCACTGCTTTGCCCCTTTATTTAGTGGCTTCATCTTGGAGATGAAAGAAGTTGGAAATGACTTTCTCTGCTTTGCGCTGCAAGAAGCTTCATGGCACATTTCTTGACTTTATTCCTTCTTTTGTTTCTCTCTTCCTTGCTTTTAACCCCTGAAAGGCTTTTACTTGTGGGACCACGGATACTGGTGAGGTGCAGAAATACACACTGTATAGGGAATCTCTATTGACCAGGAGAGCCAGCTCAGGGAGGACTGGGATATCTGTTTCTGAGGCCAGTGGCGAGACCAAGGAAGTGATGAGCTTACCTGCTTTGGATGGCTGCAAGAGGAAGCTGCAGGACCCATTATCCCAACGTTGGAGGCTCCCAGGATGTGAAAGTGGGGGCAAGGAAGTGGTAGGGGGAGCTATCCCTAGGGTGGAGCCTTGTGCTGTGTTTAAGACCCTGATTGTATACCATATTGCCTGCTCTCAAGCCAGACCCCTACCACACTGTAGCATATAACCCTGGGCAAGAGGCTTAGTTTTTCTATGCCTCAGTTTCTTATCTGTAAAATGTGCGTGAATATAAGATAGTCTAAATACTTTCTCTCTCTCTCTCTCTCTCTCTCTCTCTCTCTCTCTCTCTCTCTCTCTCTCTCTCTCTCTCTTTCTCTCCCTCCCTCTCTTTCTCTCTCTCTCTGCTGGTTCAGGGGCTTGAACTAGGACCTGGGTACTGTCCCTTAGCTCTTTTATTCAATGCTGGTGCTCTTGAGCCACACCTCCACTTTTGGCTTTTGGGTGGTTAATTAGAGATTTGAGACTCATGAACTTTCCTGCCTGGGGTGGCTTCAAACCTCACTTCTCAGATCTCAGCTTCGTGAGTAGCTAGGATTACAGGCATGAACCTCTGGCACCTGGCCCAAATACCTACTTTCTATGTAAGGTGAATTGATTGATTACTGCTTCTAGTTTTTTGAACTTCCCTGTATCTACAGCCTTTGATAATATCTTTCCATACTCATACTCACTGTAGGCTTGGCCACATGAACTGGCCAATATGTCAGTTACAACCTTGATTCAAGCACAGGCTTCAAGAAGTGTAAGTACTGTATGTTTCTGCCTCCTCTTAACCTCCTACCATGTCATGAAGACATACCACCGCTAGCTTCTGATCAAGAGAACATGACTATGTCAGCCTGCTAGAGGCCTGAGGGAGGCATAGGGATTTAAATGATCATAGATAAGAACATCCTAGATCATCCAGTCTCTAGCTGATGAAGACTTACCAGCAAGTCCAGCCAAGATCAGCCACACCCAGCCCAGATGAGCAGAACTTTCCAGTGAGCTTATGGACTTGTGAGAAGCAATGAATGAATATTGGATTAAGCAACTAAATTTCAAGGCAATTTGTCATGAAACATATTGTGGCAACAGGTAATTGATATATAAATTGATGCTAAGAAACCAGAAGCTGTCGTAAACCAATTCACACTAAAACTGATTAACATACATATGTTAGATTTGCGAATGTAAGTGAAGGCTGGGAAAGATGGCAAAGAAACTACTGTAGTAGGTTGGAAAAGGTGACCTAGATGATGTCTGGTGAAATAATTGGCAAAACTGTGTTCTGAGGTAATTTGGAAGAGGAAAGTACTTAATGAACTGATGGATTTGAGTAATGAGATTTCCAGGTAGCATGTTGAAAGGGTCAGATGTCTCTTGCAAACTAAATTTGATGAGGTATTTGAGAGATGAGCTAAAGATGAAAATGACCAGTTTGTTAACATGATTTAAAAGGATATTAAAGAGCTCAAAACCTGCTGGATTGGCAAAAATAACTTCCTGTCTTCAGCTGCTGGAGCCAGTAAAAGATATTCAGTGGAACCCAAACCTTAAAGCTTCCATTTCTGGCATTGCTATGATTTGGATCCGAAATACACTTTCCAGACTCATGTATTGAAAACTTGGCCTACAGTTTGGCAGTGTTCACAGGTGGACTTTTGCGAAGTGAGTTGGATCGTGAGGACTTCTGACCTTATCAGTAGGTTAGTTCATTAACGGCATTATAATTTGATGGGCTTGGGGGAGGTGATAGACACTTAAGAGGTGGATCATTGGTAGTATGTCCTTGAGGAGTAAGTCTTGTTCCCTGGCCCTTTCCTGCCCTCCCCCAATCTCTGCTACCTGGCCACCATGGGGGTGAGCAGCTCTGTGCTAGTTTGCCCATCCATTGTGATTCTATGCCTCACCACAGACTCAGAAAGAATGGAGCCAAGCCAGACAACCCTTCAAACTATGAACCAAAATAAATTTTCTTCTTTGTTTTTCTCAGTCATAGTGACAGAAACTCTGACAAAGCATTGATAGAAAAACAAAGACTGGATTTGCCTGCCCTATTATCTTAAGCAATGAAAGTGCTTTGAGCATGTTTTCATTTTCAGTCTCAAGGTAACGTTAGCAGTGTCTGGAAAAACAGTATAAAAGAGAGAGAGAGATAGACAGACAGATAAATAGGTAAGTGTAATTATAAGGATAGTAGAAAATTGGCCTGTAGAAAATTAAACAGCCAGGGGCTGGGAAGGTGGCTCAGTGGTAGAGTGCTTGCCTTGCATGCCTGAGGCCCTGGGTTCGATTCCTCAGCACCACATAAGCAAAAAGAAAAAAGCCGGAAGTGGCGCTGTGGCTCAAGTGGTAGAGCGCTAGCCTTGAGCTGAAGAGCTGAGGGACAGCACCCAGGCCCAGAGTTCAGGCCCCATGACTGGACCCCCCCCCAAAAAAAAGAAAATTAAACAGCCATTATAACTATATTTCATATGATTAACAAGACATGAAAAACCCGGAGCTATTAAAAAGAGACATGAAAGATATAAAAATCCCCTCCATATCTAACTTTAATACAAATACAATGGTTGGGATTCTTTTAAAAAATTGTATTGATCAAGATGCATTATACTCATAACTGAGTTATGATGAATATAGAATTGAAATCCCTTTGTATAACTATATAATATAAATAAAAATGTATTGAATATGATAGGTTTGTGGCTCTGAAAACATAGTAATATAAACTAAAATAAATTAAGAAAATAATACTAGAAGAGGAGGAGGAGGAGGAAAAGGAGGGAAGGAGGGGAAGGCAAAAGTCAGAAAAGAGGAAAGAATGGAAATGAAAAAGAACAATTTAGAACAGCCCAATAAATGTGAACAGATGCTCATTGATATACTGGAGTATATCCCAATAGACTCACTGTGTTTTAGATACATGTAATACCCATAGTCTGTTGAATATCATAGATGAGCCCATTTTAACTGAAACATGCTCAAAGCACTTACATTAGCTTACAATGGGCAAAGTCACCTAACACTCTTAAGGCTATTCAATAACAAACTATTAAATACATCAGATAATTTATTGGATACTTAACTGAAAGTAAAAAAGAAAACAGAATGGCTATTTGGATACGCTTTACTATTATCATAGAGTAAAAGAAACCATACATTATTAATCATAAGTATATATCAGACATTGTCTGATGGGAGTGGGAGGAAGTCTTGAGAAGCCATAGCCACTATATGCATGCATGAAACTATCACAATAAGACTCAGTACAATTAAGGTATGCTAATAAAAATAATAAAGAAATTTTAGCTAAAACTTCCCTATATTTAGCAAAAAATATCTATAAATCTATGGATTCTAGAAGCCCAATGTTTTCTTTTTTTTTTTTTTTTGTCGGCTGTGGGGCTTGAACTCTGGGCCTGGGTGCTGTCCCTCAGCTCTTCAGCTCAAGGTGAGCGCTCTACCACTTGAGCTACAGCGCCACTTCTGGTTTTCTGGTGGTTTATTGGAGATAGGAGTCTTAGGGTCTCTCCTGCCCGGGCTGGCTTTGAACCGCGATCCTCAGATCTCAGCCTCCTGAGTAGCTAGGATTACAGGCGTGAGCCACCAGCACCCGGCAAGCCCAATGTTTTCTAAGGACAAGAAATATAATGAATATAGCACAAAAATACAAAAAGTTTCCTTCTTGTGCCCCTGCTCACAAGTTGCATAGTTTATTTTCCACATACTGAATATGTAGCTGTACTTGTTCACCCCTCCTCCCTTCATTTCTGTACCCCCGCTTTGCCCCTAAAAAGACAAAAAAAAAAAAAAAACAAGGCAAAACCAAACAACAAATAATAGATTTTTTAAAGATAGTGATAAAGAAGAAATTTTAACAACAAAAAGATAAAAATATATTATGTGTAGAAGAAGAGGGGAAGAGGGACAGCAAGTTTGGTCTTTGAATAGTAGAAGCCAGAAGCCAATGGAGCAAAATCAAAACAACAACCATGTCAACCTAAAATTCTACATTCAACAAAAGTATCTTTCAAAAATAAAGATAAAGCAAGGTGCTGATGGCTCATGCCTTCAATCCTAGCTATTCAGGAAGCCAAGATCTCATAAGTGAGGTTTGAAACCAATCCAGGCAGACAAGTCTGAGAGATTCTTATTTCTAATTAACTAAAACCCAGAAATGGAGGCATGGCTCAAGTGGTAGAGCACCAACCTTGAACAGAAAAGCAAAATGAAAGCTTGAGGTCCAGAGTTCAAGCCCTAGAACTGGCACGTGCGCGCACACACACACACACACACACACACACACACACACACACACACACACACACACACACACACACGTAAAACTATAAGTTTTTTGTTTTGTTTTTTTTTGTCGGTCGTGGGGCTTGAACTCTGGGCCTGGGCGCTGTCCCTCAGCTCTTCAGCTCAAGGCGAGCACTCTACCACTTGAGCTACAGTGCCACTTCCAGTTTTCTGGTGGTTTATTGGAGATAGGAGTCTCAGGGTCTCTCCTGCCCGGGCTGGCTTTGAACGGCGATCCTCAGATCTCAGCCTCCTGAGTAGCTAGGATTACAGGCGTGAGCCACCAGCGCCAGGCTTATAAGATATTTTTATTTAAAATAACTTTAATAATAATTGACTAGTGAAGACAGAAAATAACATAGTTTCTTTTGTAATATGTAGAAGTAAAATGTAAGATTGCTGATAGTTTAGGACATGCCATCCCAAAATATAATAGAAAGATTGTATTTATTAGCTTTTCTGGTCTCTGTGATGAAATAACTGAGAAATAATTTAAAGGGAAGAATTATTTATTTTAGGTCATGGTTTCAGTCCATCATGGCTAGATCCATTTTCTGGGCTGATGGTAAGAACAACAGTATAGTGGTGGTAACATAAGATAGAGGCTATTCACCTCAGAGTGGACAGGATGTGGAGAGAGACAGAAGCAGTGAGAGACACTGAAAGAGAAAGAGAGAGAGAGAGAGAGAGAGAGAGAGAGAGAGACAGACAGACAGACAGACAGACAGACAGACAGACAGACCGACAGGATGAGGGACCAGGTATAACCTCAAAAGGCAGGCCCAGTCTGGGTGCTGGTGGCTCAGGCCTGTAATCCTAGCTACTAAGGAGGCTGAGATATGAGGATTGCAGTTCAGAGCCAGTCTGGGCAGGAAAGTCTGTGAGACTCTTATCTTCAATTAACCACCGGAAAAGTGGAAGTGGCGCTGTGACTCAAGTGGTAGAGCATTCGCCTTGAGCTGAAGAGCTCAGGGATAGGGCCCAGAGCCAGAGTTCAAGCCCCACAACCGACCCTGACCCCCCCACCTCCCCATCCCCACCCTCACTCCCTGCCCCAAGAAAAAGGCAGGCCCAACAGGCTACTTTCTCCAGTGAGGTACCACTTCCCCAATAGTGTCATTCACTAGGAACCAAGCATTCAACACATGAATCTGTGGAGAATATTTCACATTCAAACCATAATAGAGGAGTATGAATTATTGTGTCCAAAGAGAGGCCATTAATGACACCAGTGTCTCATGTGTCCCTCTGAAAGATGTGTTCAAGTCCTATCCACTGGTCTTGGTGAAGGTGATTTTTAAAAGAGTCATTGTAAGCTGGTTGAGTGCCAGTTGCTCATGCCGTTTTTGTTTTTGTTTTCTTTTTTGTTCATTGTAAGGCTTGAACTCAGGGCCTAGGCACTGTCCATGAGCCTCTTTGTGCTCAAGGCTAGAGCTCTACCAGTTGAGCCACAGTCCCACTTCTGGATTTTGAGTGGTTAACTGGAGATAAGAGTCTCAGGGAGACTTTTCTGCCCGGGCTGGGTGTGCTCCTCAGATCTCAGACTCCTGACTAGCTAGGATTACAGGTGAGAGCCTGATGAGTAAAAAAATGCTGCAATAATGTCCCTGGCTGGGCTCCAACAACCAACCTTTCTGTTAACAACCAGATGTGCTAAGATTGTGCTACAGAGATGCAGCTCATGCCTGTAATCCTAGCTTCTCAGGAGGCTGAGATCTGAGGATCATAGTTTAAAGCCAACTGGGGCTGGAAAGTCCATAGACTCTCATCTCTCCTAGAATGTTTATCCTTCTTATGGTTGCATAGAACACTATATACCTTCTTTTGAAAGTACCTGCCCAGATAGTTATCAGAGACACCACAAATAGCAGTAAGTCTCCCTCCAACCCTTCTTTTTGTCATGCTTTATTATTCTACCAGCTGACATTTTATGTATTGGTCCACTTATTACTTATCTCCTTCCTCTGAAGTCTTTTTCAAGAATTGGAAAGTCAGGGGCTGGGAAAGTAGCTCAGTGGTAGAGTGCTTGCCTTGCATGCATGAGGCCCTGGGTTCGATTCCTGAACACCACATAAGCAGAAAAAGTCGGAAGTAGTGCTATGGCTCAAGTGGTAGAGTGCTAGCCTTGAGCTGAAGAGCTGAGGGACAGCGCTCAGGCCCTGAGTTCAGGTCCCATGACCAGCAAAAAAAAAAAAAAAAAGAGAATGCCTTAAGAATTTGGGCTGGGGGCTGGGAAGGTGGCTCAGTGGTAGAGTGCTTGCCTTGCATGCATGAGGCCCTGGGTTCAATTCCTCAGTACCACATAAGCAAAAAAGAAAAAGCCGGAAGTGGCGCTGTGGCTCAAGTGGTAGAGTGCTAGCCTTGAGCTGAAGAGCTGAGGGACAGCACCCAGGCCCAGAGTTCAGGCCCCACGACCGGACCCAAAAACAAAATTAAAAAAAAAAAGAATTTTGGCTGGGAAGGTGGCTCAGTGGTAGAGTGCTTGCCTTGCCTGCATGAGGCCCTGGGTTCGATTCCTCAGCACCACATAAGCAGAAAAAGCTGGAAGTGGCACTGGTAGAGTGCTAGCCTTGAGCTGAAGAGCTGAGGGACAGCGCCCAGGCCCAGAGTTCAGGCCCCTACAACCGACAGAAAAAAAAAAAGTTTGGATAAAAAAAAAAAAAAAGAAGGGGCTGGGAAGGTGGCTCAGTGGTAGAGTGCTTGCCTTGCATGCATGAGGCCCTGGGTTCGATTCCTCAGCACCACATAAGCAAAAAGAAAAAAGCTGGAAGTGGCACTGTGGCTCAAGTGGTAGAGCGTTAGCCTTGAGCTGAAGAGCTGAGGGCCCATGACCGGACCCCACCCAAAAAAAAAAAAAAAAGAATTGGAAAGTCAGGGACTTTTGTGTATTTGTTTATAGATGCATCTTTTGTATCTAAAACATGGCAGATATTGAACATATATGTCTTAACTGAGTTAACGAATGGATGTTAATGCAGGAAACTCCTGCCAAATACCTCTTCAATGAAGAGAAAAACATGTAGTACAGAGTAGCTTCTGTAATCAGAGGCCTAGTTCAGATAATAGTTAATTCGTCACCTGTTGTTGTATGACCCTATTTAACCTTTCTGAGCTTCAGTTTCTGTATCTGTATAAGAATGATAGTATTTTATTAAAGATTGATAATTAGTCAAATGGGCTTACCAGTAAATACATGGTATGGTTTTCTTTGCATAATAGTATATGCATAACAATAAATATCACCTATGTGTGCTATGCAAGATGCTAGGCATATGCTCTCAATCTTTAGCAATAGTTTTCAGAGAATGTATGGCTCCTCGAGTCACTCTGCCTGATTAAATGCTAACTAGTTTTCTTCCTTCCTTTCTTCCCTCCTTTCTTCTCCCCTCCCCCTCTTTCTTTCTTTTGTCGGTTGTAGGACTTGAACTCTGGCCCGCAACTCTTTTTTTTTTTTAACTACAAATTGGCCCTCAACTCTTCAGCTCAAGGTAAGTGCTCTACCACTTGAGCCACAGTGACATTGCTGGTGTTCTGGTGGTTAATTACAGATAAGAGTCTCACAGACTTTCCTGTCTGGGCTGTCTTTGAACCTTGATCCTCATATCTCAGCCTCTTGAGTAGCTAGGATTACAGGTGTGAGCCGCCAGTGCCCAACACTAGTTTCATTTCTTTTTTTTTTTTTTTTAATTTTATTTTATTTTATTTGAGAACATACTGTACAGAGGGGTTACAATTACATTGGCAGGATAATGCATACATTTCTTACCAAGCATTGCAGCCTCCTCCTTTGTTTACCCTTCACCTCCCTTTCCAGCCTCCCCCTTCCCCCCCACCCAATCATACCCCCCTCCCCCACACACACTAGTTTTATTTCTTACTAGGCTAATTAACCCTTCTGTACCTTAGTTTTCTTACCTACGTAAAAGATTTATTATCTAGTCATAGGATTTTTCTGTAGATTAATCAGTTAATCCATGTTAATATTTAGAATGGTGTATGATAACTATTGAGGGCTCAAAATGATGCTAAAGACCATTATAGTCATGCACCACAAAATGATGTTTTGAGCCAGTTGCCAGTGTCTCACTCCTCAATCCTAGCATTCAGGAGGCTGAGATCTGAGGATTTTGGCTCAGAACCAGCCTGGGCAAACAAATATAAGATATAAGCCAGAACTGGAGATGTGATTCAAGTGGTAAAGTGTGAGCTGTGAGCTGGAAAAAGCTGAGCTAGATCTTGAGGTCCTGAGTACAAGCCCTAGTATTGGCACAAACACAAAAATGATGTTTTGGCCCACAATGCAGCCTATGTAAGGTTGTAGCCATAAGATTAAATGAAGTTGAAAAATCCTTTGTGCTGTTGACATCACAAAGATGTAGTGCAACAGATTATTCATGTGTTTGAGGTGATGCTAGTCATATGAAAGTATATCACATCCAATTTTATATAGAACACAATTCTTGATAATGACAGTAAATAACTATGTTTCCTGTATCTTTTGTTGTTACCATATAGTATATACTCTTTCTATTTAGAACAAAGTTTATGTCAAATGGTATGCCCAGTGACACTGGCAGCAACCTTGTACATCTACTGTTTACATCTCTTGCTTGAGTCGTGGGGTCACATGGAATAATCACCCAGTACCCACTTGGTTTGTGTCCAGACACAATAGTGACATGAAATTGCTTAGCCACAGTTCACAGAATACATCCTTCTTGTGAAGCAATACATGGCTGTATTGCTGTATTTCATGTTACCACTGAACTTCAAATCTTCTGTGCATTTCTGGGGCAGGTCTTTCCTGGTGCTCTGCTGCTTCATGAAAGTTCATTTTCCCCGCTATTACCTGCTTCTGATCGCCAGCAAAATTAGGTCCAGATACTCTTTTGCCACTGCTCTCCATGTTCTCCATTGAGTTCCATTGTAAAGAGTCTTGGCCTAGCCCTCTGAGCTTCACTATTACTTGCTTTTCTTCATTTCCTATTAAGTCCGAAAACAAAACACTTCCACCAGGCAGAGAAGGTAAGTGATCTGGCTTCATTACTTTAGGCCTTCATTACTTGTCCCTCTGGGGCAGTGGAGAAAGCCTGTTTTATGTGCATATTCTTATCTCGGGGATAAGCACCGTAAATATTTGCTGATGAGTGATTACTTTGGGGAGGAAAACTCACACATAACTGCCTCTAATTCGAAGCTGAAGAAAACGCAGGAATGAAGATTCTAGCAAGTGGGCAAGCGAGGGAAAATCTTCATGGAGGTGACCTGACATTGATCCTTTAAATCACCCCTACTTCCAATGGTTCAGCTTTTATTAAATGCTCCCCAGAAAGGCCCTCCCGCAGCGGCAGCTTCAGCATCCATCCACAGGCCTGCCCGCCGGCTGGCTCGCCCGCCCGGGAGCCTTTCCTTATTTCCCCGTGGCTCCGCCCACCATGGGGGCGGAAGTGTGTGTGCTGCGGGGCGGAAGCGCTGGGTGTGGGCGGGTCTCACGTTTACTCACTCAGCCCCGCCCACTCCATCAACACCCCGCCCCTCCGGCCCAGACCGGAAATGAGGTCAGAGAGGGAAACTCCGGCGGGGAGACTCTGCCCAAAAAGCGGCGCCCTTCGGAGCTGGCGGCGGCAGCGGGTGAGGGGGAGGAGTGCGTTGAGGTGCCCGGGGTCCCAGGCCTGTGGCAGCGGGTATCGGGGCCGTGGGCTGAGGCTGGGCGGCAGCGGGGACGGCGAGGCCGCGGCGGCGGGCGGGCGGGGCGAGCGTGGCGAGGCCTTGCGTCTCAGGGCCGGTCCCTCATCCCGGGCGGTGATGTCGCCCCTGGGCCAACGGTCCCCTGTCTGCTCGTCTCTCCGTCCTTCCGGCTGGCGGCCGCGGGAGGGCTTGGGGGGCCCGGGCCGAGGTCCTCCTGGCCCTCGGGGAGCGGCCCGGCCAGGGCTGGGCAGATGAAGGCTTTCGCGACACCGTTTTTCTCCTGAAGTGGCCATGTTGCCGGGACTTGATTTCTGGCGGTTTTTGCCCGAAGAACAATTGCGCCCCGACTCCCCAGCTCCGACCCTGCGTCGGACTTCCTGAACTTGCTTCCCAGGAGTGACTCAGCCTTACCTCTCGGCCCGGGGGTATAAGGGGTGGGAGTGGGGGCGGGGGGCGTGCCTGCGCCCGGGGTCCACTCGGTGCCCCCAGCGAGCCTGGAGGTGCGGAAGGCCCGGGGTTCTCCTGTCACTCCTCTTCGAATTGGAGTCTTTGAGACCAGAAAAGATTCTGCATAACTAGTCGATTTGCTCGCTGACCTCCTTCCACGTTAAAAGTTTGTGCAGTTCTGCCCGAGTTTTTTTAAAGCAGTTCTTTATTAGGGAGTAGTGAGGCTTAGACATACTGCTCCCACTTGTTTATTTTGGTCTAAGGATAGCTGATTCCAAACCCCAACCGTGACACTTTAAACTACTACTTAAACAGCTTAAAGGGTTGTGGCATGTGTGTGTGTGTTTACATTATGAGAAGTTTTGTTTGGGTGGCAGTTTTGGAGCTCGGTGTGTCCACAAGTGTGACATATAAACCAGAGGACTTGTCTGTCTTTGAATTGAGTGACATAGGAACAAGGCGGGAAAGTTTCAGAAACTCCTTTTGTACAGAGTGCCAGTGGTCCACACCTGGCTCCAAAGGACAAGACCTGGAGGATAGCAATTCAAAGCAATTCAGAAGTTCTGGAGTCTGCATCTCCAGTTAACTAGTAAGACCAGACTGGAAGCATGGCTCAGGTAGTAGAGGCCAGCCAGGAGCACACAAGCAGGGTGTAAGGCCCTGTGTTCAACCCCCAGTACCGCACACATGAAAGAAAACCTTCTACAACATCTGAACTATATTAAGTGTCACAGCTTTAAGCTCTCATTATGATCATAAATACTTTAGGTTCAACAGAGTTTTGGAAAAACGTACTAATTAGTGTATATTTTGTTAGTTGTAAGACTATATTACTTATCTTGAAAATTACCTCTACTATTCTTATTTCTTGAAAGGTTTGCCTCTGAAATGTAATAGTTTGAGGAGAATGTTCTAGTTTGCCTAGAGAGATTTTTAAAGGAAATGATCAGGACATTTTAGAAAGCAGTTAGCCAGAAATCTTAGACTTCCCATGTCCCTGTCATTATATTCTATTTTTATGTGATTGTGAGACCCTAAAGCACATAATTAGGATGATCAGAATGAAGAAAAGAGACTAAAAATTGCCAATTATTGAAAAATAAATGACATTCTGTAAGGTTCGAATTTTAGTAACTTTCAGATGACAGTTGCTACTAGGATGTTATCAAACTTTGGCTTTTTTTTTTTTCCTGTATACAAACTTGGGTCATGGAAGAACTTGGGTCAGTAATACTTAAAGCCAACCTCCCCAAAGTTTATCACTAAGTTCTCTTTCTGTTCTCTGCTACATATATTTATTTTCACTAGCTATCCTGGACAACAGAGCAGTCCTTCATCCATTGTCAATACTGTAGTGTGACTGATTCCCACCCTGTTATCCCAGCGCTCCTATGGTTTTTTTAAATTTATATTTATATTTATTTATTTAATTAATTGTGAGAATACTGTATAGAGGAATTACAATTACATGGGCAAGATAATGAGTACATTTCTTATCAAGCATTGTTGCCTCCGAGCTGTGTGATTTTCTGTTCTTCTCTGAGCATTTACTAATCTTTTTGGATTTTATCATCAGCTAATTCAATGACAAGTTTAATTGGAAAAAAGAGAAAGCCCTATTCCCTTGAGTTTGTTTTTGCTGATAGAGTAGTAGTTGTTATCTACTAAGTGGTTGACTTTGTGTACTTCAGGGCATGTTGACTTCAGTCAGAACCTATTTTTAGTGGCTTAAGAGAACATAGGTGGTAGGAACAGTGTGTTAATTGTAGTCAGATGAAAGGTGTCTATTTTCTGTAGACTGGGAGGATTGTGCAAAGCCATGATTGCTCTATGAAATTATTGGAGAACAGCAGATCCTATTCCTATTTTCTTTTTCACTTATGAACTTTCCCTTTTTACTTTTTGGCAGATGTGGCCTCATGGATGAGCTGGTACATGATCTAGCTTCAGCCTTGGAGCAGACATCTGAGCAGCATAAGCTTGGTGAGCTGTGGGAGGAGATGACCCTGAGTCCCCGGCAACAGAGGCGGCAGCTTCGGAAGCGCCGAGGCCGGAAACGCAGGTCTGACTTTACTCACCTGGCGGAGCATACCTGCTGCTACAGTGAGGCCTCGGAGTCAAGTCTGGATGAGACCATCAAGGACTGTCGAGAAGTGGCCCCAGCCACCAATTTCAGTGACTCAGATGATACCATGGTGGCCAAACGACACCCAGCTCTCAATGCCCTAGTCAAGAGTAAGCAACATTCTTGGCATGAATCTGACTCCTTTACTGAAAATGCACCTTGTCGACCACTCAGACGCCGGCGGAAGGTGAAGCGAGTGACATCAGAAGTGGCTGCCAGCCTTCAGCAGAAGTTGAAGGTGTCAGATTGGAGCTATGAGAGAGGCTGCAGGTTCAAGTCTGCTAAGAAGCAGCGCCTGTCCCGCTGGAAGGAGAATACTCCCTGGACCTCATCAAGCCATGGGTTGTGTGAATCAGCAGAAAGTAGGACTTTCCTAAGCAAAACAGGAAGAAAAGAAAGGATGGAGTGTGAAGCTGATGAACAGAAACAGGGCTCTGATGAGAACATGTCAGAATGGTGAGATCTCCCTTCCTAGGTCAAAAGTTTTCCTGTATACCAATGTGAAAATCCATAGTCTTGTAATGGGTCCCACTTTATTCCAAAGCATTCACTCTAGTATTACTTTAGTAGCCTTCCTTTCGTTACCCAGTAGTCAACCTCTGCAAGAATCTAATTTTCCTGTGTCAGGAACACTATGTATAATAGGAACAGTGTGATTCTAAAAATGACCTAAATATGTACCTCATATGCAAAACAGAATTTTAAGAAACAGTTTGTTGCTGTTTATGTTATGTAGTTCATTCTTACCTATGATGCTATTCTTTAGAACCAGGAAAAAAAATGCATAGTTGCCAGGTCTGGCAGTTTGTAAATAAACCATTTTGGTAAGCCGCTTTTGCACTTTTACTACAGGATATTCAGCCTCTCTACTTTGTTCCCTTTTCATTGTTTCAACCTAAATGCCTCCAGAGACAGCCTATAAATGGATTTTGAGTATTTCTGGTTGAGACCATTATTAGTTTTAATAGTGGTTGGTGTTTGTTAAGTACTGTGTGAGGTTAGTATATATGTGGTAGGCACTGTATCCTGTGCTTAATGACTACTCTTATTTAATATTTACAGTTCCACTATTTGTATTTTATATGAGGAAATTGAAGTTAAGAGAATTTAGACAGTTTTCCCAAGGTTATCCCGTGATCACATTGAGTCTCAAACCTGATTTCAAAGATAATATTTTACTGTGTTTTGTTGCTTATGCTTTTCCATGACCTTTTCTGTCTTAACTTCTTTTTTTCTTTTTCTTTTTTTTTTTTTTTGGTCCGGTCATGGGGCCTGAACTCTGGGCCTGGGCGCTGTCCCTCAACTCTTCAGCTCAAGGCTAGCGCTCTACCACTTGAGCCACAGCTCCACTCCTGGCTTTTTTTTCTTTTTGCTTATGTGGTGCTGAGGAATCGAACCCAGGGCCTCAGGCATGCAAGGCAAGCACTCTACCACCGAGCCACCTTCCCAGCCCTCTTTTTCTTTTTTTACAACTATAGAATGTATGACTTTTCTTAGGACTTCCTATTGTTTGTCTTAAGAGCAAAGACTAAGTGTACTCTGAGGTGAGGCTATGCCAATAACAGGATAACCT
This sequence comes from Dipodomys merriami, assembly GCF_024711535.1. Classification (NCBI taxonomy): domain Eukaryota; kingdom Metazoa; phylum Chordata; class Mammalia; order Rodentia; family Heteromyidae; genus Dipodomys; species Dipodomys merriami. The sequence goes on along the minus strand of NW_027202270.1, from coordinate 126,313,918 downwards.
GTGTAGGTTTATAAGCCTCCACTTTTTTTTTGTCAGTCATGGGGCTTGAACTTGGCCTACATGTTGTCTAGAAGCTCTTTTGCTCAAGGCTAGCACTCTACCACTTTGAGCCATAGAGCCACTTCTGTTTTCTGGTGGTTAATTGGAGATAGAGTCTCAGACTTTCTTGCCTGGACTAGCTTCAAACTGCAATCCTCAGATGTCAGCCTGAGTAGTTAGGATTACAGGTGTGAGCCACCTGCATCTAGCTGTGGCTTTGAACACTTGTTCCATTGGCCTCAGCCTTCTGAGTGCTGGGTTTATACCAGTTTATACCACACCCACTTTTCTTTCTTTCTTTCTTTTTTTTTAAGTCCTTAGGGCTACAGATTAACCCTTGAACTTTGTTTATGCTAGGCAAGTTCTTTACCACTGAGGTGCATGCACAGCCCTGTTCTCAACTGTTTAACTTATCTATAAATGGAGCTATCAGTAGAGTATAAATAGATAATAGTTTGTGATTTGGATATTATTTCCTCTTGAGTTGATTCTGGCAAAATTTTCTACCTTTTTTCCTCTCTGTATTAAAGGAATTCCTTTCAAGAATCCTCTCTCTCCCTCTCTCCCTCTTTCTTTCATTCTCTCTCTCTCTGTGGTGTGTTTTGAATTTAGGACCTTGGCCTTATGCTTGTTAGATAATGTGCTCTACCACTTGAACTACTCCATCAGCATTCTCAAGAATCCTCTTGGTTATTTTAATTTATTTACATACAGATCACAGTGTTGAATTTTACTTTTTATCAGTAATTTGAGGATTATCCGAATCACAAACCATATTAAAATATAGGAGTCAGATACTGGTGGCTCATGTTGTTAATCCTAGCTACTCAAGAGGCTGAGATCTAAAGAATGGCAGTTTGAAGCTAGACCACCACAACCAACAAACAAAGCCAGATTGGAGGTGTGGCTCAAGTAGTCATGCTTTACTCAAGCAAGTAAGCCTAACAAATGTAAGTCCCTGAGTTCAAACCCTACTACTAGCAAAAGGAAAAGAGGAAGGAAGGAAGGAAAGAAAAGAAAAAAAGATCGGAATTTGATTATTGCTTAGCCTAGTCAGTGGATAGGATTTCTTTAAAACAAAACAAAAACACATGAGTTTCTTTTTCTTTAATTCTTTTTCTTTGTTGTTGTTGTTGTTGGTCATGGGGCTTGAACTCTGGGCATGGGCGCTGTTTCTGAGCTCTTCAGCTCAAGGCTAATGTTCTACCACTTGAGCCACAGCGCCACTTCCTCTTCCTTTAATTCTTTACCAATCCCTCATGATTTCTGAAGAACCAAAAGTGGGTATGATACAGTAGTTTTTAAAAATATCTACATAAAGATCAAACTTTTATTTTAATCTTTTTCTTTGTATGTGAATATTCTAAAATGGGACAACTCTTGCAAAATTAATTTTTGTTAGAAAATTTATGCAAATTTTTCTCACTAGCTGCTATTAATTAGGTGCATAGCTCTATTCACTAAAAAATTGTTCTCTTTAAATATAGTTCAGGGTTTTTTTCTTCTGTAAGTGAATTGGTTGGATGTTGGGTCTGAAGTCACATTCAGGAGCCTTCCTAAGGTGATGTATTAGAGGCTGATCTCAGAGGAAAGAAAATATTCCCTTCTCTTGGAAGGCAAGTGACAGAGATAGAGTGCTAAACTTCCCCCCTCCTTTTCCAGCCCAGGCTGACCTTCTGCGGCCCCTTGGTGCCTCTTGTTTTCTTATTTTTATAGAAAATCAATGTCCCTTCTGACACAAACAATAGCTCAGAAGCAAGAATAAATGGGAGAATGCTGAGATCTCTGTCCATCACCTCTCACTCTAACTCCCCCAAACTCTTTAATTATGAGTGTGCTTGCTCCAGGTGTTTGTGACAGTGAAATTGCTAAATGAGGACCATTTTAACCAAAGATTGGGTAATCAATAACATTCTATAACAGTAGCTTGTTGGATCAATAACATTCATTATTTCATGGTTAAGGTAAGTAGCCTCCTTTGCAAGTGGAGGTCATTAATCAGGGGTTACTAGAGCTGTGAAAAAGAATATATGTGGTAGGTTGGTGATGTCCTATTTTCTATTCTGTAAATAGAGTTGTTGACTCAGAGTGTATTCACTGTTATTGCAGTTTGTAGTATTCATTTGAGAGCATTGTGAGGTAGCATAGAGTACTTTTAATAGATTTATTCCAAATTCTGCTTGTTTATCCTTAATAACACTGAGTGATAGATATGATATTTAAGTCCCTCTTGCAAAAAAGGTCCACCACTTGAAAATTTCCTCTTTCTCTTTTTGGCTTGAACAGTGGCTTGAACCATAGGCCTTATGCTTTCACTCAACTTTTTCTGCTCATGGCTGACACTCTACTACTTGAGTCACATCTCTACTTTTGTTTTTTTGCTGATAAATTGGAATAAGAATTCCTTGGATTTGTCTGACTGAACTGGCTTCAAATCTACATCCTCCGCTCTCACCTTCCTGAGTAGCTGGAGTTATAGTTGTGAGCCACAGTACCCCACAGTAGTCTTCCTCTTGAAAGAAACATTACAATTATTCTGTGGCTCTAAAGGAAACACCTAGGACCCAGATAGAATGTCGTGTCTTTTCTCCACAGGCAGTCTTTCCTTCAGAAATGTAAGGTTTGCCTCAGTCAGAAAATTGAATAGTTCAGCTGCACTCTCTGTAGAATGTTGTTCTATCTTTTACTTTGTATATGGAGGCTGTGATTTCTAATATATTCTTGACTAGAGAGGGGATGGTAGTTTTTGGGTATATGTTTGTGTTTGGGTATAGGAGGCAGTTAGGGGATATTGAGTCCTGAGAAGTAAATGAATCTTACTATTGGTATGATCAATAGATGGTACTGTTTTATATGTCTGTATTTACTATGGATCCCAAGAATGAGGTCAAAATCAGGTCATGAGGATTAGGGGATGATCTGATCTCAGCCTCATAAACCTATATGAGATAAAAGCCTGCCAGTAATATTGACAATTACATTATGACTCTGCATGTCCTTTTGGCCAGTTGTAGCTCTGAGAAGGCCATGCTACCTATTGAGAATATAACCAAAGGTAATTAACCTGTGTACTCTTTCTGTTGGCAAATATGAACAAGAGACCCCAACACATTCTGCAAACTAAGTAGAAGGGAATGTATTCTGAAAGTTGGGAGGAAGAACAAACTTAAGAAGATGATTGCCGGGCTGAGGAGGTGGCTCAGTGGTAGAGCGCTTGCCTTGCATGCATGAGGCCTTGGGTTCGATTCCTCAGCACCACATAAGCAGAAAAAGCCAGAAGTGGCGCTGTGGCTCCAGTGGTAGAGTGCTAGCCTTGAGCTGAAGAGCTGAGGAACAGCGCCCAGGCCCAGACTCAAGCCCCATGACTGGCAAAAAAAAAAAAAAAAAGAAGATGATTGCCACTGGAAACAAAAAGTGTATTTTAGGAATTGTCATCAGGATATAAAAAGATGGCTAGTCATGGTGGTATGACTCCCAGCACTTGGGAGTCTAGAGCAGGAGGATTGAAAGTTCAAGAAAGAAAATTTATGAAAAAAGTTAAGATGTAATTATAATAGTAAAACAGGACAATTCCTTCTGTAGGAAGGGACTTGGTTGATGATATGGAGAAATTTGGAAGCTGTTCTAAAAGGCAGAGAGGAAACTAGTGGGAGAGAAAATTAGGTCTAGAGGACAGAGACTAGAGGCCCAGTTTGTAAGTAAATGTCCCAAAGAAGAAGCCAAAGTATTGGAAAAGCAGAATTTAAAAAGAAAAAAAACTAAAGAAAATAGGAGGGGGGGGGGTGGAGAGGAGGGGGAGAGAGAGAGGGAGAGCAAGGGAGCATGAAAGAGAACACCCAAGTACTTAAATATTAGAAGGGATGGTCAGGTTGGAACAGGTTTGGCATCCATTTTTACAGAATTAAGGGTGAGGGGTTACATTTGAGGATTGCTTCCCCCCTCATCCTGAATTTTACATGGGGTAAGATATACTTCATGTGCAGAGGCAAAGAAAGATATTCTCAGGAATGCAGGGCTCAGAATATGTGCTCATCCACTTCGAGGTAAATGATCATTAGCTCCAAGAATAGGTTAGTCTTACAAGGATGGGTGGACTTCTCTGAGCTTAGTCCTCAGTTCAGTGTCAGAGACCTGAAGAAGATCTGGATCTTGGTAAAGTATACCTGGCTGCAGTAGTCACATTGTTGAACCTGTAAACTGGAGAAGTTGCTACTTCTGTTCATGGACCATCTGAATGAAACTAAAAAAGGTAATTTCTTAATTATTTGTTCTTTTACCATATGTAAGTGATTTTGGAATTGAAGGAGAAAGTTCTCTGAATGACTACTCGGTCATATGTACTATTAGAAATTTGATTATATATGGTTACAAAGATTCTACCTACACCTAGCAAAAGATTGGGAAAACAAATAGTAAGAGCAGAGATGTCTTTAGGTAGTAAATTTAGGCATGGCATATTACTTTTTGTTTTTTCTGAATTCTAAACAATTTTTCATTTTGTTACATGTATGTATATAAGTATGTATGTATGTATTTATTTAGACAGGGTCTTGTTGTGTAGCAGGCTGGCCTCCAAGTTATAATTTTCCTGCTTCAGTCTCTTGAATACTAGGATTCAGATGTGTCAATACTCCCTGAAAGATATAGATATATAAATAGATGTAAAAGACACCTCTTATTAAACTCCTTGGTTAGTATAATTTTACATGGGAAGGGAAACAAACCAGGGTAGTTGCTTTCTAATACCAGCTTTTGATTAGAAGTGATAAGTGAATTCTTTGCCTCTTTATTGTAATTTAGACAGAATAAACTATTCGTACTCAATTCTAAATGTACATTGTCTCTTGTGGTTTGGAGTAAAAAATGATTAGCTAACACTCAGGTCAGAGGAGGAGCTCAGGAGCTTTCCTTTTCTTCCAGCTGTCAGAATTTGGAGAGATTTGTCTTGTTGAACTAGAAGTTACAGCTGGGTGCGGGTGGCTCACACCTGTAATCCTAGCTACTCAGGAGGATGAGATCTTGAGGATCGTGTTTCAAAGCTAGCCTGGGCAGGAAAGTTAGTATTTTCAGAAAAGAGTTCTGAAAGGTACTGTATTACCTGTTGCTGAGAACCTCTTGCTCTAAGGTGTCATTACTCTAAACAGGACCTATTTATTATCTTCTGTTTCTTGAGTTTAGGTGTCTAGGAGTGGCTTAGCTTGGTGGTCCTTACGATCTATAATAAAGTTACAGTCCCACTGTTGAGGGTAAGGGATAAGGAGTCTTCTCAAAGCTCAGCTGATGATGAAGACTGTTCCAAGATAACTTAAACTGCTGTTGGTAGATCTTATTTCTTCACAAGGTTGTAGGGCTGAGAATCTCAATTTTCAACTCGTCTTCATTTAGGCCCCTCTACAGCACTGTCAGTGTTCTCAAGACATGGTAATTGGCTCTTCTTGAGGGACTAATGTGAGAGCTGTGTGCAGGGGTGGTGAGTACAAAGTGGAAGCCATAGTCTTGAATCACCCAATTTAAGAAGTTTCATACAGTTACTTCTGTCCTTTGGCACCATGTTAGAAGGACTGTACTAATGTGTAAAATAACTACAGGTTGGAGGCTGAAGACTAGAGGCTGGTTACCACAGATAGCTATTAGCTGTCTGATTTTTTTCCCCCCTAACCTAATGTGATGCTACATTTAGTAAAAGAACAGTAATTCCTTGCCCCACCCCTATCTTTGTCTTTGATGATACATTTTCAAGACTCATAGTGGATGGATTACACTGAACCCCCTGTGTTTTTTTCCCTATACGTTGATACTTATGATAAAAAAAAGTTTCTTGGGTTGTTTTTTTTTTGTTGTTGTTCATTACTCTAGATCAGGTTTCTCAAGTTGGGCACTATTGACATTTGGGGTTAGATAATTCTCTGAAATGGCTAACAGCATCCCTAGTTTCTATTCACGAGGCGCTAGTACTTTACCCCTTCAAGTCATGACTATCAAAAGTGTTTCCATGTGTGTGTGAAGCTTGTGTGTCGCTCAGGGCAGCACTTGGTAGAGCATGCAAAAGGCCCTCCTGCACTGCGAGGAAAACAAAACAAGTAAACAACAACAACAACAAAACTCAAAAAACTTTCTAGACATTGCCAAAAGACCTCAAGCCATGGAAAATTGCCTCCAGTTCACTGTATCTGGATTTTACTTCACTGTCTGAGTTTCAAATTGAGAAAACTTAGGTTACAATATTGATCTTTTCTATAGAACAAATATACAGTTTTAAACTTGAGATTTTTTTTTCTTATTTGAAAATGATAACCTTTGACTACCCCTAAAAAGAGCAAGCAGTTCATTTTCAGAACTTGAAAGGAAGAGCATCTTAGAGATGCAAACATTTCAAATCAGTACCAAAGTTTGTAATGTTTGGTTAGCAGTGTTTGTCCTGAATTATTTCAGTGGAGGGGTTTGAGTAGTTTTATTAGACTGAGTTCCTAATGTACATATGTGCAAATGAATACAGTGCTCAATCACCTGATCCATTGAGAGCGCCTCTAATTACAAAGATGCTCTGGTGGGAAGATTAGATAGATGTGTGATAAAACAAAGGAAGTAAAATGTTACTGGCAGAATCTAAGTGATGGGGTGTGGTGTTAACTTCTTTAAACTGTTAACTGTGTTTAAACATTTTTCATGATGAACTATTGGCAGGAAGACCAGTCTTTAGAACTGCTAGTGAAGTTGACTTTCTTTACAGTTCTGTTACTTCAATTGCAGATGGTTCAGTTGCTTTTCTAGTATTGTAAGTAGATAATATAATTGGTAGTTCAAAATTGGCTCTAATTTTGTCTTAAATGCTTTTGAATAAACACAGAAACATTTTTGAGTGAAGAGCATTGTAGAGAAGTATGAAGTATTACTTTTACTCTCATACAAATACTTTCATACATCTAAAATTGGATGGCTTTCTCAGTACTATAAGGTTAAATTCTAGATTTATACTGCTTATTATTTGCAGAATATTGGTTATGGGAAAGCATAGTCTCTACTTCTTTAGTCCCTTCTCCCACTGTCTTGTCTAAGTGATAGTTGTGGTGCTAGTTATACCTGTCTTATAAATACTTAACAAATTGCTTCTTCCCTCCCTCCCTCCCTCCCTCCCTCCCTCCTTCCTTCCTTCCTTCCTTCCTTCCTTCCCTGCTTATAATGGAAGACATTTATTTCTTTGTTTTTTTATTGTTATTATAAAGATGATGTACAGAGAGGTTCCAGTTATGTAAGTCGGGTAAAGAGTATATTTGTTTTTGGGACAATGTAACCCCTTCCCTTGCTCTCTTCAAGTTTTTCCTTCTCATCCCCACTCACAAATTGTATAGTTAATTTCCAACATACTGTCTAGTCTCAGTACCACTGCTAAGAAATGCTTCTTAAATGATTAAATGAAGGTCTAGGAGAAATAGTGGAGAAAACTTTTTCCCTTCTTTTCCTGATAAAAACTCCAAATCCTCCCAATTTGAGATTGGATTTTTTTTTTTTTTTTGGCCAGTCCTGGGTCTTGAACTCAGGGCCTAGATGCTATCCCTGAGCTTTTTTGCTCAACATTAGTACTATAGAGTACTACAGTAGAGCCACTGCTCCACTTCCTACTTCTTGGTGGTTAATTGGAGATAAAAGTCTCAGGGTCTTTTCTACCTAGGCTGGCTGACTTTCCAACTGTGATCCTCAGATACCAGCCTCCTGAGTAGCTAGGATTATAGAAATGAGGTATTGGTGCCCAGCAGGATTGAGTTTTTTGTTTTTGTTTTTTTTTTTAAATAATGGATAAGTTATTTGCAAGGTTAATAGCTTTTTCCATGACAGTTTAGAAATAGTGTGGGAAGGTTTTTGTATACAAACTATTTAAAGGTTAGAATCTGGTAAGGGATGAGACCAGGGAGTACAGGGAAACTCTGGAGGCAAAGGTAGGCATCGGTTTTATGAGGACAGGATCTCATTATCTGCTACCTGTATGGTCTTCTTGTTCCATTTCATCTGAAGATTAATAAAGGCTAGATTTCTGTCTTCCTGGCTCTGCTTCAGAGGACTACAAACAAAATGGACATGAGGTTGAATCAATTTTTTTTTTTTTTAGTCACTAGTGGGCTTGAACTTAGGGCCTGGCCACTGTTGCTGGGCTGCTTTTGCTCAAGACTAGTGCTGTACGACTTGAGCCATGGCTCCACTTCTGGCTTTTTCTATGTATGTGGCACTGAGGAATCAAACCCAGGGCTTCATGCATGCTAGATGAGCACTCTACCACTAAGCCACATTCTGAGCCTCCAGGGCTTCATGCATGCTAGACGAGCACTCTACCACTAAGCCACATTCCCAGCCTCTAATTTTTTTTTTCTTTCTTTCTTTCTTTTTTTTTTTTGGGGGGGGGGTCCGGTTGTGGGGCCTGAACTCTGGGCCTGGGCGCTGTCCCTCAGTTCTTCAGCTCAAGGCTAGCACTCTACCACTTGAGCCACAGCGCCACTTCCAGCTTTTTTCCTATGTGGTGCTGAGGAATCGAACCCAGGGCCTCATGCATTACAAGGCAAGCACTCTACCACTGAGCCACCTTCCCAGCCCCATAATTTTTTTTTTTCTTATAAATGAGGAACAGTTTGTTTTTTTTTTTTTTTTTCCCCCTTTCCTAAGTAAAAGGGCTCATGGTTGAGCCAGGCACCAGTGGCTCTTGTTTGTAATCCTATCTACTCAAGAGGCTAAGATCTGATCTCAGTTCAAAGCCAGCTTGGACAGGAAAGTCTGTGAGACCACTAATCTACATGGAAGTGGCACTGTAGTTTGAAGTGTCAGAATACTAGCTTGAGTGAAAAAGCTCAGGAACAGCACCTGGACCCTGAATTTAAGCCCCATGACTGATAAAAAGAATAATGAAATAACAGTTGTAGAATATATGTTTAAAATGTACTAGGCTCTGGGTTTGATCAACACAATAAAATTATATAAACCTTTTAAAAAATTAAGAAAAAAGAAATGAACAGTACTATATGAGTAAGACTTGGTAGAGTTAGACCACTTTCTTCAGATTTGCTAAAAATACAAAAACATCATCATTGAGTTTATCAGCTCAATAAACACAGCACCTTGAACTCAGAAGCAGAAGAATGCAGTACTTGGTGAGGATGTCTTCTGAATTCCACTGTAGAGCCCTTTGATGATTCTAGTAGTGTAGTTGAGAAATGACCTTTGAGAATCTTCTTATTTACAAATACACAAGAAAATAAAATGAGGGCTGTGAATGTGGCTTAGTGGTAGAGTGCTTGCCTAGCATGCACAAAGCCCTAGGTTCAATTCCTCAGTGCCACATAAACAGAAAAAGCCAGAAGTGGCGCTATGGCTCATGTGGTAGAACACTAGCCTTGAGCAAAAGAAGCTCAGGGACAGTGCCCAGCCTCTGAGTTCAAGCCCTAGGACTGGCAAAGAAAGAAAAGAAAATGAAATGACCTATACAGAGGTAGTGTTCTTTTTTGGATCTTGCTGTGTCATCTACCTTGCATCTATTGCTCAAAGACAAGCTTAAATGAGGAAAGCAGTGCAATTAACTTAAGCAGCTCTTGAGGACCTAGTGTTGGCCAGCTATTTGGAAATGTTGCAAAATACAACATATTTTCAGATTTTTGATCCAGGAATGTAGATTGGGATTTTACCAAGCCTGTTTCTTCTGTGGCAAAGTGAAGATGGTTGTTCATTCTTTTTGTTTCTTTCATCTTCAAAGAAATTGACCAGCTTAGAAGGAAACTTTCCCAGTCATGGATGGTTAATAACTAATATTTCTTTTTTTTTTTTTTTTTTTGTCGGTCGTGGGGCTTGAACTCTGGGCCTGTGAGTTGTCCCATAGCTCTTCAGCTCAAGGCGAGCGCTCTACCACTTGAGCTACAGCGCCACTTCCGGTTTTCTGGTGGTTTTATTGGAGATAGGAGTCTCACAGTCTCTCCTGCCCGGGCTGGCTTTGAACCGCGATCCTCAGATCTCAGCCTCCTGAGTAGCTAGGATTACAGGCGTGAGCCACCAGCGCCCGGCTTTAATAACTAATATTTTAAAGATAGAAAAAACTTTCTTGAACCAACCAAATCAAATCCAGTGAAGATTGGGTGTAAGAGAACAATGTAAGATGAAGCAGAATCAATTATTAGAACAAAAGTTTTAGTTCAGTGACTCAAAAATGATGATTTTTTTTTTCTGACTTGAACTTAATATCTGATGCTTTCACTCATTGGTTAGTGCTCTCCTAACTGAGCCACGTCTCCAGCCCCAAGTTTGTTTTTTTTTAATCTTAATTTTTAACTTATAATTCCTTTTTCCAGAATTAGTCTTAAATATATGTTTGATATTAAAGAAGACATAAAATTTTTGAAAATAGAACTTTTGCCATTTTTTTTCGTCTTTATGGATTTATTTGCTACTTTGTAAGTAGAAGAAAACTTGAGGTCCTAGATGTCTTTGAGGTCAGGGGAAATACTGGGGTTTGAACTCAAGGCTCACACAACCTGTGCTTGCTAAGCTCCAGCTCAAGGTACTAGACATCTTATGATTGTATAGCTTATTTGAAAGTGATTTTTGGCAATATTTAAGAATAAAATTGTTCTGTAAATTTATTAATCAAATCAGGTTGAGATTACTTATATTTAGTATCTTATTGTAAACTAATGTAAACTAATAACTTTTTTTTTTTTTTTTTTGCCGGTCCTGGGGCTTGAACTCTGGGCCTGGCCACTGTGTCCCTAAGCTTCTTTTGCTCAAGGCTAGCACTCTACTTCTTGAACCACAGCGCCACTTCTGGCTTTTTCTGTTTATGTGGCACTGAGGAATTGAACCCAAGGCTTTATGTATGCTAGGCAAGCACTCTACCACTAGGCCACATTCCCAGCCACTTGAGATATTTTTAAGTACATTGAAATATACCTAAGTAAAAGTTTTAGATTTCTCCACTTATATTTCTTCAGTTTGAGGGGAAATAAGTTTTACTTATGGTTTTCCTGTGAAATCTGCTGCGTGACTAGCATGTTAGATTGAGATTAGAGAAGCTTGGGCTCTTTCCACTTGAAAACCAGAAGAATATACAGTGGTTTTTGACTGGAGTTGATACATTCTCTTATGTCTTACTCTTTTTTCAGTGAAACCAGCAGTGTGTGTAGCAGCAGTGACACTGGGCTCTTTACCAATGATGAAGGACGGCAAGGTAATCTTGACCCCAGCTTTGGGACATTGATTCTAGTAACTATAGGAGTGCCTTACTGAGAATGTGATGGTGACCTGTGGCAGTGGTTCTCAGACTTTTAAGTCATATGAGAGCCACTTGGGCATCTGTTAAAAAACTGCATTCCTGGGCTTCTAGAAATCAAACTGCTCCTGGAGTCTGCAGTTTTTATATGCACCTGAAGTGGTTCTTACATAGTAGTTCAGGTTTTGAGAATTGTTGGTCTAGAGGGTTAAGAGGGTCAAGGTTGGTACTTAGAGAAGTTCTTTTTTTTCCCCCATAGAACCAAGTATCCTTATGCATTCCTCTTCTTTGTTGGGAGGGGGATATGTTGTTCTTTTACCAAGGGAGAAATTTACCTTATTTATTAATGATTATAGTGTTCTTCGTAAACATATTAAGTAAATATCTTCTTTAGGTAAGCTTTTTAGTGGGAGGGGCAATACTGAGGTTTGAATTCAGAGCCTATCACTTGATAAGTACATCTCTCTACTGCTAACTTATGCTTCCAGCATCCTTTTGTTTCTTTCTCCAGTGCTGGTGATTGAGCCTAGGGCCTTGAATATATGAGACAAGTTGCTCTACCAACTGAGCCACATCTCTAGCCCAAGTTAAAATGTCTGAATATTATAGAGTCTGTGAATAAGGCATGTATATGTTAATCATCAGGTCTTTATTTTTAAGTATTGTAAGTAGTAATTTGAAACTTTGTGTTTGTCTATATAAGGGCATTTAGCAAAATTCTTGTCCTCTATACTTGATCAAGGTCACAATACTTATCCACCAGTAAGAATTTTGTAAGTTTTCTTAACCTACTTGAGGAATTCAAGCATCTCTAGAATCCTTTTTTTTTTTTGTTATGGCTGAATTTTACTTATTTATAAGTGATTATAGTATTCTAGCTGGGTATATTATAAAATTGCCTTCTATGGCCCAGTAATTTTTCTCCAAGATAAAAGAGGTACTGGTCACATGTCTAGAATGATCCAGGTAGGTTCCTCAGAAATTCAAGCATCCAAATCCGAAGGGACTGGTGGGAGGGTACTCATCTATGCCATAGCATTGTAGCCATAGAGATAATTTAATCCCTGTGGAGTTGTTGAGCTTCTTACGACAATGGTGGTGATTTTGTTTATATTTCTCTCATTTTAGAAAGTTAAGTGTTATTGGAAACCGTGTGTACAGGTAGATTCTATCTCAAGTTCTTTTCTTTTGTCTTGTCTTTTCTTTTGAGATAGAGTCCTGCTATGTATTCCAGGCTGGTCTGGAATTCTCTATTCTCCTGCCTCTTGCCTCCTGAGTGTTGGAATTATAGGTATGCACCCTTATGCCTGGCTTCTAGTTAGGGTCTTGATTCTGTTATTTCATACCAAGAAAGTCTGATTGTCTTCCATAAAGACTATACATACCATTCAGAATTACTGATGTTTACCTCTTTCTACAGTGCTGTGAAGTAGCATAATTCACCTTTTAAAGGTTGTGATGCATAATTTTATAGAAGTGTAAGAAAGCCTATACCTATTACAGCAAATCAAGTTTTTAACCTTTGGAAGATGTAATAATGATATCTTCATTTATCATGAAAAAATTATATAATACTCTATAGCCTCAGCTTTCCTCTTTTTCTTTGTTTCAATTTTATACATTCAGGTGATATTGAGATGCTAAGAATTCTGTTCTTTTGTTCATGTTGGTCCTGTTCATGTTGGTCCTGTTCATGTTGGTCCCTAGCTGAAATCTCATCTATACCTTTCTTTGGGTAGATTGTCTCATTCTCTAACAGCTCTTGCCCCTTTTGCCTCAGGGCATGTTTATGGACTGTATCAGTGTGTTTTCTTGCTCTGTGTTTCATGTTGGGTTTGACCCATAGGAGGCAGCAGTAATATTGGAGAGAAATTAGATTTGTATTAGTCCCACATTTTTATTGTAATAATGCTGCTTAGAACCCCCAAACTTCCAGTGGTTTACTACATTTATTTCTTACTGTGAAGATTTTTTTTTTTTGGTCTGGTCATGGAGCCTGAACTCTGGTCCTGGGTGCTGTCAGCTCTTCAGCTCAAGGCTAGCGCTTTACCACTTGAGCCACAGCGCCACTTCCGGCTTTTTTCTTTTTGCTTATGTGGTGCTGAGGAATCGAACTCAGGGCCTCATGCATGCAAGGCAAGCGCTCTACCACTGAGCCACCTTCCCAGCCCCAACTGTGAAGATTTTTTTTTTTTTTTTTTTTTGGGTCCGGTCATGGGGCCTGAACTCTGGGCCTGGGCACTATCCCTCAGCTCTTCAGCTCAAGGCTAGCGCTCTACCACCTGAGCCACAGTACCACTTCTGGCTTTTTATCTTTTTGCTTATGTGGTGCTGAGGAATCAAACCCAGGGCCTCAGGCATGCAAGGCAAGCGCTCTACCACTGAGCCACCTTCCCAGCCCAACTGTGAAGATTTTTACTGACTATAATTTAAATGATCTTGCCTGGGCTTAGCTGTTCTCCAGAGTTATAGTTACCTCAACTTATTGTATCTTATGTTAGCTAAAGGAGCTTCTTATGGCAGAGACATAAAAGCCAAATTACCAAGCCAGACTGTACATGTATATTTAAAAATTTTTGCCTAAGTCACAACTGCTAATATTCTGCTACTTAAAGCAAGTCATATGAATAGGCACAATGTCAGTAGGATGAAGAAGAATGATTTGCCTAAAGGGGAAGGCAATGTGGAATTGAGTGGCAAAAGGCAAAGAATGTGGATGAATCATTCTAGTACAGGGAGGTGATAATGGAATAATAGTGCAGTCTACCACATTGGATTGAAACTCTCCCCGACTCCCTTTCTTTTGAATTTTGCTCTTCTGTTGAAGACTACTACTCCTGTATCGTAGCTTTAGCCTAAAATTGCAGTTTCTTCTTTGGCTCTAATAACCAATCTTTCCTTTTTTCCAGGTGTAATAATGGTAAAAAACTCTGCTGTGCTGATTCTGGGCTTCTGCCTCCTTTGGTAGTTTTCTTGTTCTATACACTCGTACCTTTATAAGTAGTCACATCATTAAAGTGTCCTTGAATATCCCATTTAAGTGTGCATTTTTCATGAGAAACATTTTGACTGACAGTCCTTACCTTTTTGTGTGTGTGTGTATGCTTTAGTGGTCCCTTGTGCCTATTGACTTAAAAAAAAACTATCTACTATATCATAGGTATTGTTTAGTGTTTTCCACTGAAGCTTTCCAAAGGGAGGAATTATTTTATTACTTTATAACTATGATACCTATCACATTGCCTGCTTTCTAATAAGCTTCGAATAAATAAGGAGAAACCATGATAGGGAGAACACTCTCCTTTTCTTCTCCAGACAACATTGTACATAGAATCCCAAATTATAAGAACATCTGAATCTATCTGCATCAAGATACTAGAGGAACTAAAGGTGGGGAGCCTGATCACTTACCCTCTTCTTTATTTCCTGGCAGCACTCCTTTTAAGTAATTCCTGAATCAGGCATTATAGTGAATTCATGTTGAAAACTTTTGGTCTAGATCTCACAATATTACAATGAATCCTGTAGCTTATACTGGTTATGTAGGGGAAGGATTTATGTTCCACATGTTTATAATGTATCCCAGTCAGTTTTACCCCCTCCCTATTTATCTTTCTCCTTTTACAGAACAATTACAGTGGGGCTTGGACTTAGGGTCTGGCTGTTCTTGAGTTTTTGAGCTTAAGGCTAGTGCTTTACTACTTGGAGCCACAGCTCTACTTCTAGTTTTTTAGTGGTTAATTGGAGATAGGATTCTCATAGACTTTCCTGCCTAGCCTGGCTTTGAACTGGGATCCTCAGATCTTAGCTCCTGAGTAGCTAGGATTACAGGCATGAGCCACTCACACCTGGCCCATTAGTCTTATTTTCATAGTTGCAAATAATCTTGACCCAATGAGTCCTTTCTCTATTATTGGAAATCATGAGTAGATACTTGAGAACTAAAAAAAAAAATCCAGCTATAGTTTGGCATTAATCATCAGAAAAATTGATCTGAGTAGATAGTCTATTTCAAGAATATCCTAGGGAGAGTTTCTGGATAAGAAAGGAATGAACATGGAAGTGGTCATAGTTCATCAGTAGTCAATAAGATGTTCTTAGAATAGTGTTTTTTTTTTTTTTTTTTTTTTTTTTTTTTTTGGGTCTGGTCATGGGGCCTGAACTCTGGGCCTGGGCGCTGTCCCTCAGCTCTTCAGCTCAAGACTAGCGCTCTACCACTTGAGCCACAGCGCCACTTTCGGCTTTTTTTCTTTTTGCTTATATGGTGCTGAGGAATCGAACCCAGGGCCTCATGCATGCAAGGCAAGTGCTCTACCACTGAGCCACCTTCCCAGCCCATAGAATAGTGTTTTTTAAGCATGGACCCCAGACCAGCTTAGTTTCATGAGGAAACATGTTAGAAATGCAAGTTTTTGGTCTTACCCACGCCAAAATCAGAAATGGGGGTAGTGCTCAGCAGTCGGTGTATTATATTCCATGTGTTGCAACCTTTTTCTGTCTCCCTTCTATTTCCCCCTCTATTATAATGAGTGGTGTTTCTGGTGCAAGGTAAACATTGAGGTCTTCTCTTTTAGAGAGACAATTGTTTGTAGTTTGTGTTTATATTGGACCACTTTGAGTAACTTGTTCAGTGGCAATATCTGCTGCTATTTACCAGAGTGCATCTTTTACTGCCCCTTCTGGAGGTTTTTACTTTGATTTAAGACTTTCACTATCCTGGGTGATAGTGGCTTCATGTGACTGTCATGTCCTGAGGGGCTTCTTTGGGGTCCAGTATATATTAGAGACTGAATGTACTGTGGGCTTCTTTTGATGTTCTTGTTATTTCCTTCATCCTTGCAGTTTTGAAAAGGTGATGAGGCAGCAAATAGGAAGTTACCTTCCTAATTCTTATCTGTCTTATTGGTAGGAATAACTTTTTTTTTTGGAAACTGAGAAGCTATTATAGTAGCTAGTAGGAAGAGGTTTGAACCAAGAGTCTAGATAGATGGGTCTAGTTGTGACTTTATCATTTATAAACAGCATAACTTTGGCAACAAGATACCAAGGATTATTAAGCAAGGTAAGGCAAACATATGAGAAATGCAACTACAGGAAAAAAGACACACCAAAAGACAAATCACCTTCAGCAGGAGTAGGACTGAAGTGACCTTGTGGCTGTGAACCCCTAAATTTGTATTTAGTAGGAAGAATGGTAAGGAAGACAGTTTATTTTTTGTGGAAAAGACTTCAAGCTTTGTTAACCCAGCTTTAGGTTCAAATTCTGGTGTCATCATTTAGTAACTTAATTTGACTTCTCTATGGACATTAAAAACATTGTTGTAAGTTGGAATTAATATAGGGATTGGAAGGGATTTACATATTTACAGAGTTTTAGTAAGGACTAAGCAGCAGCCTTACTAGTTTTCACTATTAGAGCAATCCAGTCTAACTCAGAATAGCGTTCATGTGACACTAATTTGGTATCTCAGTTTTCATTGAAATATTTATTAGGAAGAAGGGCCAGAACAATTTTTGGTACTTTATTTGAAAATATTATCAAGCCAGGCACCAGTGGCTCATGCCTATAACACTAGCTACTCAGGAGGCTGAGATCTGAGGATCATGGTTCAAAGCCAGCCTGGGCTGGAAAGTCCATTAGACTACTCCAATAAACTACTCAGAAAAAGCCAGAATGGGATTGTGGCTCAAATGGTAGAGTGCTAGCCTTAACACAAAGAGGCTTAGGAACAGTGCCTGTACCCTTAGTTCAAGCCCCAAGACAGGCAAAACAACAACAACAAAAATCTAATCAAAACTGTAGCACTGAGAAGACATCCTCCTATTTGCTTTTTCTTGGTGCATGTTGAAATTCCAGCTTATGACATGACCTATTTGCTTTAGGGGATGATGAGCAGAGTGATTGGTTCTATGAAGGAGAATGTGTCCCAGGATTCACTGTCCCTAATCTTCTACCCAAGTGGGCTCCTGATCACTGCACTGAAGTAGAAAGAATGGACTCTGGACTGGATAAACTTTCAGACCCCACATTTCTTTTACCTTCCCGGCCAGCTCAGAGAGGTGAGTTTGGAGGAGACTAAAATGTAAAATATAATTTATGCTTTTATGGTTGTCTTTGCTCAAACATACCTCTAAATATGCACCAGTATCTCAATTGTGTTGTTATGCTAGGGATTTTCTAGAGGATTCTTGAGCCTCAAAGCTCAAACTTCCAGTTCTAGCTAATTCAATCTATGGAGATTCTTGGGACATATATTAATTCCTTAGCCTCTGTTGCCAATTTGTGCCAGATTTAGGAAGCCTTACATGTAGTGGCTGCTCATCTTTCTGTGTAGATAATAGATTATTGAGAGTTCATTGGAAGCTCAGTGAGAGATTTTTTTTCTTGTAAAGGAATAGATTATCATAAGAGCATTCACATATAAGGTATAATGGCATTTTTACATGGATAATTTAAAAATTAAAAAAATACTTTTAGGATCATATTAATGATACTGTTATCACACATTTCAGCACAAATGCATATCCTTTCCTTTTGTTTTTTCTTCATTTATAAGGTAGCAAAGTAGGGTAAAAAGAGCCTAAGATATGGAGATGTTATTGTGGTAATACTCTCATACAGTCTATTAGCTCTGTGGTTGTAACCAAGGCACTTCATTCCCTAGGGATGTCAGGGTCATTGCTTAAGACATGACATTGAACAAGACTCTTTTATACATTTCTTCAGCTCAGTAAATTTATAATTCTAGGAGTCTCTGTAACAAGTACCAAGTACTTGTTGAGCATTGTAGGATAGTCATGATTATACTGAGAACTGTAAACTTCCATGTAGGATTTAATTTTTATTAATTTGGATTGATAGGCTTTAATGCAGCTGGTTCTTGCTAAGGACTACTGCTTTCTGAGACACAAATTTTGCTGCCTTAGTAACTTTTTTTTTTTGCTGGTCTTGGTGTTTGAACTCTGGGCCTAAGTGCTGTCCCTGAGTTTTTGCTCAAGGCTATCATTTGAGCCGTAGCTCCACTTCCAGATTTTTTATTTTTATTTTTATTTTTTGTGGTTAATTGTTGATAAGAGTCTCATAGATTTTCCTGCTTGGACTGGCTTTGAATCTTGATCTTTAGATCTCAGCCTTTGAGTAGCTAGGATTATGGCTGTGAGCTACCAGTACCTTGGCAGTAACTTTTATTTTTTATTGAATGTTTCAATAAATATTTCTGTAAGTTCTTTATGAACCATTTAAAATAGACACAAAAAAGTAAGACATCAAGAAGAAACTGGGAATGGCTATAATCTCAGTTTCAAAGATCAAGTCATTAATAACATTTTTATATCTATTCTTGTTCTTCCTTTGTGTGTAGAACATACATAACAGGAAATGGTATCATTCTATTTTTCATCACTATTTCATGAATTAGTACATTTTTGAGATAGTAACTAGCACTTAAAATTAGGAATTGGGGGCTGGGAAGTGGCTCAGTGGTAGAGTGCTTTCCTCGCATGCATGAGGCACCAGGTTCAATTCCTTAGTACCACATAAGCAGAAAAGCCAGAAGTGGTGCTGTGGCTCAAATGGTAGAGTGCTAGGCTTGAGCTGAAGAGCTGAGGGACAGCGCCCAGGCCCAGAGTTCAAGCCCCATGACCAACACCCCCCCACCAAAAAAAAAAAATTAGGAACTGTTAAATGTACCTTTTCTATTAGTATAGTGTTTGAGGTTTATAAAGTACCTTCTTTATACTGTTTTATAAGGTATATCCCTGGGCTAGCAAGTATGCTCTTTTATAATAAATTTATCAAAGTCAGGAGCTGGGAAGGTGGCTCAGTGGTAGAGTGCTTGCCTCGCATGCATGAGGCCCTGGGTTTGATTCCTCAGCACCACATAAGCAAAAAGAAAAAAGCCGGAAGTGGCGCTGTGTCTAAAGTGGTAGAGCGCTAGCCTTGAGCTGAAGAGCTGAGGGACAGCGCCCAGGCCCAGCGTTCAGGCCCCACGACCAGACCCCCCTCCCCCCCCCAAAAAAATAAATAAATTTACCAAAGTCAAAAGATAAATAGCATGCCTAAGTTTGTAGTGATAGTGACATATATGGGAACAATAACAGATATGGCAAATGGTCTTGTGAAGAGCCTGGGGTAAGGGTCCCAGTGGACTAGAAGTATCTGACTGCTTATGAACTTCTGTTTCTCTCTGTTTCTCCTCCTCCCCCTTCTCTCCTTCATACCTCCTCCCTTTTACATTTCTCTCTTCTTCCTTTCTTCTTCCTTTCCTTCCTCCCTCCCTCCTCCCCCCTTCCTTCTCTTCCTTCTTCCCTTTTTCTTCCTTTTTTTTTGGGGGTCTGGTCATGGGGCCTGAACTCTGGGCCTGGGCACTGTCTCTCAGCTCTTCAGCTCAAGGCTAGCACTCTACCACTTGAACCACAGCACCACTTCCGGCTTCTTTCTTTTTGCTTATGTGGTGCTGAGGAATCGAACCCAGGACCTCATACATGCAAGGCAAGCACTCTACCACTGAATCACCTTCCCAGCCCCTCTTCCTTTCTTTTGAAACAGGAACACTTACATAGGCATGGGCTATCTATGCTTATGGATTTTGTGTGTTTAGTAACTGAGACTTTTTTCTCTTTTTTTTTTTTTTTTTTAGGGTACCATGCTCGCTTAAATCGCTTGCCAGGAGCTGCAGCTAGATGCCTCAGGAAGGGACGAAGAAGGCTGGTTGGGAAGGTGATAGCTCTCATGGTTTTCTAGGTGCTATGGGAAGGTGGCGTTCCCTATGGGATTTGTGTGCCCTGTTGACAACTAAAGGTGCCATAAAATACCTGGAGTTAATGAAACCAATTGAATGTTTGGGGGAGTGTATGTATGAACAGTATTATGTAGGATTTGAGAGCCTTCCACTTCTGTGGAAATGAGTCAGTTTAGGGGTCCCTTTAGCATGTTTGAAAGTATCTAGAGTCTATTGGACATGCCTCTAATGATTTCAAATAAATAGGATAATGTTTACTTGTTTAATTCATCTTCATCACCTTAAAGGAATATTTGTCATTTCTAGCAGAGGTCACCGCTCTTCTCCCCCCATCCCTCTCCCCCATCTTTCTTCTCTTTTTCTAAATTGTAGCCATAAATAATGAGTTTCATTCACAGCTCCCTGCCAGTGAGCTGCTAATTACGCAAAGTACTGCTTGTAATTTACACAGTAATAAACTGTAAATTTAAACATTACGGCATTTTAAGTTAATAATTTTTCTGCTGTAACAAATAGCTCATTTTTCACCCATCTTTTCCCTTGGCTCCTCTACTGTTCTGTGTCTGCAACCAGTAGGCATAGCCATGAGGGATGAGGAATATGAAGAATGCAGTGTGTGGGCCCTTTTCATTTAGCTCCACTCCCTTCTACAATCTGACCTCCAAATTAATATGTCTATAGCCAGTCGTTCGCTAAAATGTGCATCCTAATGTTTAGGCTAATCCATATACATAGATGAATATAGATAATAACATTTACCCAGAAAAAAATGGGTTTTAGTAACAAGCTCAATGTTCTTGACATTTATGTTCATAACTTACGTTCTTTTGTTTTAGCGCTTACTCATATGTGTGTAACTCTTATTCATATACGGGTTGGTATGCATTCTTAGGTACTGTGATAACTATTCACTATAAATGTGTTCAAGTTAAATGAAGGATGAATGCCTTCTGCCACTTTACAATTTTTGTAGGTTATTAGTTTTTGAATTGCTTGTGGTATTATGGGTAAGCTTTCATATTATCATCATGAGAATACTGAATTTATGAATCAATTTTATTTTTATTCTCAGATGATGTATAAGGGACAAAATTCATGGTGATAATTTTTTGTAGGTCACAAAAGTCCTTTGATGTGTATACATTCATTCAACAGATATCTAGTATTTGCATCCAGCATAAAAGATACATAAAGATATCCTTTTATATAAGCCACCCGAATAAGCGTGTCCCCATAGAAAGGCTAATAGAGCTATAATGACATAATTGATGAGTCTGATATGCTGGCCTGCTTAAAAAAATTGGCTACTGTGAGTATATATAGGTGTAATCCCAGCACTCAGGAGGCTGAGGCAGAAAGACAAAAAAAATTGGTGGCTGTTGAGTATTTCTGAAGAAGTGGTTCTACTTCTACACATAAGCACACAGGCAAACAGACACACAGACACAGACACACACATACTCAACATGCTGTTTTTAAAAATTGACATTTGACAACTGCATTTGAAATCTGCATGGCTGGCATAATTATGGGAAGTGTGAGCGTGTGTGTGTATGGTGCACACGCACGTGTGTATGTGTTCTGTATATATTTGGTTCTGTAGTTGGCTAATATTCTTGTCCTTCTCTTAATTTTAGGAGGCGAGCATAAGCACTCTTGGTACTGAGAGGATAAGCCATATCATCAGTGACCCCCAACAGAAAGAGTAAGTCCTTAAGTATTTTCTGGCTGTCTTTACCTATACCTTGGGGAAGGAAACAAGAGGAGACTTTTATGAAGTCTTAGAAACTGAACTCCAGAGCTGAAAGAGAACTGAAAGGTTTTTACTTTGTGCTAGTTAAGATGGATGATGTCTTAAAATCATGGCAGTAGTTTTCCTTTCTAGACTAGTTTTTATTTTCTTGCCTTTTTTAAATCTCTAGGTCCTATGTTAGTATATATCACTAAGGATGTTATATTTTTAACTCATTTGTTTTTTGTTTTTTTTTTCTCTCTCTTTCTCATTTATTTTGTGTGAGTGTGCACCAGTCCTGGGGCTTGAACCCAGAGCCTGGGCACGGTCCCCGAGCTTTTTTGCTCAAGTCTGGTGCTCTACCACTTGAGCCACAGCTCTGCTTCTGGCTTTTTTGCTGATTAATTGGGGGATAAGAATCCCATGCACTTTCCTGCTTGGTAGCTTTGAACAATGATCTTCTGATCTCAGCCTCCTGAATTGCTAGGATTACAGGCATGAGCCCCTAGTGCCCAGCTGTCTTTCAAACTTTTTTTTTTTTGATTGTTCAAGATAGGTGGTTGCCTGTATATTCCTATATTGTTTCCCATTTTTAGGCCTCTTTGTAGAAAAATCTTTTTCCTATAGTTTCCTATTTTTAGGCCTGTTTGTAGAGAACTCTTTTTACCTTATTATGTGAGGACAACAGCAAACCTTACGTAGCTGCAGAAGAATCATCTGTCCCTTGTCGTGATAGCTGGGCCCTACATGATTGACTCTCTATGATTATTGTCTAGCAACCTTCACACTTGGACACTGAATGATTCCTCACTGGGAAAACCTAAATGCCTGTTGAATAAATATATAAGTCAAAGGAATTTAGTGACTTACAAAAATTGTTAGCCTGTATTTTGTCCCTTATATAAGATGATGGGAATCCAGTGACAATCTAGTACTCATCTAGCCCAGTGTAATTTTAAATTTACCAACTAAACAAGATATGCATGTGGAGTTGGAGTTGGAGTCCTCTTGTCACTGCCTAGCTGGGAGGATGCTGCTTTTACAGTGTAATCTTGCTGTTATTCTAGGTGGTCTGGTTATTACATTCAGTTGCAAGTCTTTTTCCTTTAGAGAGCTACATTTAGTGCAGATACAGTATCTCTCCTTTTCTCCCCTAGTTGCATTTTTTCCCATTTTCTTCTATCTTCATTCTATCTTCTTATCTTTTCCGTTCCATAAATTTCCTATCTTTTTATTGCTTTCTTTCCTATTATTCTCCCCCTTTCCTTAGCTTCTGGTTACCATCTGCTGGAAAAAGAGAACGAAATCAGGTAAGATCACTTTTCTTTGTCATCTTTATTTTATCATTTGATTTCCTTTTCTTTAGAAAGAATAAAGCGTTGGCTTCTGATTTTCCTCACATTTCTGCTTGTACACATGAGGTAAGGGTATTTTTTTCCCAAATGAATGGGATATTCTTGGAGACTTACTTTCCAAGAATATTCCATACTGATAAGAACTGTACCTAGTTCCTCTCATTTGGTTCAACTGTGATAATCAATTTCTTGCATGTAACACCTTCAAGAGAATCCTGTCTTTATTTTAGTTTTGACCTTTGCATTAAGAAAGCATTCTCATCTGTAATCTGCGTTATCATTTAGTTTAACACTAGAATTCTATGCTGTGAAGTCCTTTTAAAAAACTTAACTTTTTTTTGTTTTTGGCAGTTGTAGGATTTGAACTCAGGGCTATGTCCCTGAGCTCTTTTGTTCAAAGCTAGTGCTCTACCACTTTGATCCAACAGCTCCACTTCTGGTTTTTGAGTGGTTAACTGGAGAGGAGAGTCTCACAGGGACTTTTCTGCTGGTGCTAGCTTTGAACTGTGATCCTCCGATCTCAGCATCCTGAGTAGCTGGGATTACAGGCATGAGCCACCAGTACCTGGTTTTTAAAATACTTTTGCAGTTACCTTTCAAAAGTTCTTTCAGTCTTAAGATGTAAAAACGTACACATTTTTAGAAAAAACTATACTGGGAAAAATTCAAAGAAAGCTAGAAAACATAAAGTGGGGTGCTTTCATATATATTATATATGTATATTATGTGTACATATACATACCATTTAATCCTTACAATCTTTGATTTGGTTTGGTTTTTTTGTTGCTAGAGATTGAAGCCAGGGTCTTGCTCACAAATAACTTGAAAGTAATATTTTAGTCAATGTCTTGTAAAATAGGTAGGACTCTGTAGATGAAGAGTAAACCTCAAAGGTTGTTTAATTTTAAACATGTGTCATTCCTGTGGTAGATTGGGATTCAAAGATAGGTATTCTAATTCCCATCTAGTTTTGATTCTACTATACTATGCCACTGGATTGTGCTAACCAGTTATTCTTAGAAATATTGCGAGGGTAAGGGAATGAAAAGGTAATTAGTTTTTTGCTTTTTAGGAGAAGGATTTGGTAATCATTGAACTTAAGTCTCTACTGTATCAGTAATTTAAGTAATTTTTGTGTATTAGGAGTTGTGTATTAGTTGTTGTTTAACAAGGAATAGGGTTTTTTTTTTTCTTCTGAAGTGTGCCATAATCTTGGTCACAGTTGGAAAGCACAGCTTTATCAAATGGTGTATCTATGTTTAGTATGAAAGAAGAATAGAACAGCCAAAGAGAAAAGTAATCAAATAGTAGATATCCTTTGGGAGCAGGTCTGGTCCCTTTAAACTTTATTAAAATAATCTTATTTATTCCCACAGTCTAATCCTCTCTCTCCCCTTTACTCCCTGGATGTTCTTACTGATGCTTCTCATCGAAGATGCTCACCAGCACACTGCTCTGCCAGGTAACTCTTCTGATTTACAATGTTTGTGGACAGGATCCAGTTTGATCCTTATAATAACCAGTCAAGGTAAATAAATGTTGCACAAGTGAGAAACAGACTAAGTGGTGAGTAGTTTCCTGTGGTCACACAGCTGCTTTGTGATTAAGTCTCAACTGTGACCTAACTCTTCTAGCTCATATTTCATATTATTTCTGTTGCTAAAAGCCCCTCTTCAAAGAACATTATTAATGTCCCTTGCCATGACCTGTAAAACCCTGCATAATCTGATTTCTGCCTACATGGCCAGCTTCCTTTATATGTCTTCCCCCTTCTCTGAGGGAGAGATTCAGCTACATCAGGGAGTACCATTTTATTCTTCAAAAATAGCCATTCTTTCCCGCCTTGGACCTTTACTCTTGTTCCCTTTGCCTAGAAACTTTTTAAGCTGCTGCTCACTTCAGCTTACCATGTTACCTCCTCAGAGGACAGCTCAGACCATTAGGCCATGTGCAACACTCTCTGCTCATTATCTATTTGTTCCCTTCATTGCTCACATAGTCTTTAATAAATTTGTGTATTTCTTTCTCCTTCATGTCTCTGTCACCAGAATATAAACTTCAAAATTCAGGTCCTTGTCTTATTCCCCAGTAGATCACTAGCATGTGGACTGGCATTTCTTACACATTTACTATCTTTCAAATGAATGAAATTTAGATGATAAATAAATATGGTTTTAATGACAGCATTCTTTAGCAATGCTGTTGTGCACAAAAGAATAGTTAATAGGCTGGACAGTAGAACTATGATTATTTCTTGCAGGGAAAAGAATTCCTGAGATTCTGATGATTTTTTTTTTCTTCCTAATAAGTAGATATGTTCATAGATTGGGGTACAGGCTATACAAAGAAGTTTTCTTTTTATGGATACATTTAGAATAGACTGTATACCATAACCTATTGCATTGATCTGTCCTTTTTTTTTCTTTTTTTTGTTAGTTATACTCTGAGCCTGGGCTCTGTCCCTCAGCTCTTCAGCTCAAGGCTAATGCCCTACCACTTGAGCCACAGTGCTACTTCTGGCATTTTTCTGCTTATGTGGTACTGAGGAATTGAACCCAAGGCCTTATGCATACGAGGCAAGCACTCTATTACTGAGCCAGCTTCCCAGACCTGCCATAGATCTGTCTACAAGACAAGTAGCATTTCAGTAGAGATAGTCTTTTGAAAAGAAAGACCATCATAGATGGTGTTACTAAGAATGTGGAAAATTAGGGCTGGTGGCATGGCTTGAGTAACAAGATAGGGTATTCAGACATTAGCCCACCCAAAGAAAAAGAATGGAAAATTGCGGGGTGATATAAACTATGACTTTGAGGCTTTTTCTTTAGTAGTAGTGCTTATTTTTTGTTTATTCATTCAGTATTCACTGACTCCCTACTAAGTACTGGGCCTTTTGTTTAGGAACTACAGCCTCAGGGAAAGGCAGGTATGGAAATTGACAATTGCAATAAAAGTTTGCTTCCTAATTATGTGAAGCACAGAGGATGAGCTCCTAACTCAAGCTCAGGGGAGGTTATCTTAGAGGTGGTGGTGTTCAAAAAGACAAGACTTCAGTCTGTAGGAAAGCTGTCCCGTAGCTTTTTGTTTTGGCACCAAAGTAATGCCTGTGAATATTCTTTGGGAAAATGATATGAGTAAGTGCCTGTCAAGTCCAATGCTCAAAGTGATTACCCTCCTCCTTTTACTTCTGCTATCTAGAGCTGGGCTGTTCTACTAAGGCCAGTATCTATGTTTCTCTCAGGTTTTCCCTTCAGAAGCCTCATTTTGGTTGGACTCGGTGGCAACAGCTTGTTTCTTGGTGTATCTCATTATCTACATCATTACTGTCCTCTTACCTGGTGGTGTTTGTGACTGGACTTGGAAACCTTAGAAAGTCCCAGTGAGCTTCTGGTATTCATGGCTCCAGGGAAATGCTGCTGTTGATATAGATGGTTACTAAAAGAGAGAGAATGTAGACAATTAGAGATCGTCTTTTTAGTCTTACTTCTAGACAGCATTCTTAGGATTGTGGACACCAAATGGTTGCATGCATGGAGGTTTTAAACTTAGCATTTATTTATTATCTTCTTAAAAATTTCATTGTTTTAATTTAAATAGTTATATTAGTCTAGTGGTACATATTTATAGTTATGGGTATGTATTACATATATAACAACTCTTTCCTCACATTTTTAATCAGTGAAGGTACACATCAGGTTTGGCAACAACTGTTCTGTGGGAGGTGATAAGTGCAGGTGACCTGTGTACATTTTGGAAAATATGAATCAGGAGGCACTGACCTCTTGGGGCTACCCCTCACACCTTTGAAATAGGGGAAAGAGGTCCTTGTCAGCAAAGAGTGAGTGGAGAAAGACAGTCTAACTCTAGTGTGGGAGAATATTGAAATCCAATTAGGAACTAGGCTGTGAGTTTTGCACATGTAAACTAACAATAGTCTGGCTTCTAAGAGAGAATGTAAAGGAACCAGTGGTGGTAGAGAAGCAGCAGCCAAATGCCTCATTAAAAAAAATGTTTCAAATAGAAATTTTATCTTTTTCTTGTCCCATTTTAATTGTAGTAGGAAAAGCTTTCTTTCAAGGCATCTGGGCAGCATTGGGAATTTTACACCTATCATTAGAACAGAGAGAGAGAGAGAGAGAGAGAGAAAGAGAGAGAGAGAGAGAGAGAGAGTGAGAGTGAGAGTGTGTGTGTGTGTGTGTGTGTGTGTGTGTGTGTGTGTGTGTGTGTGTGTGTGTGTGTGTGTGTGTGTGGTGACTATGTTATCATTAATGGTATAATTTTATTTTGCAAAGAGAAAAGTGTTTCCTGTTTTATCACAGCTTTCCCCGAGGAGGGCTGGTGTATTAATTTGCTGTATTGCCTCCTGGCTGTTCCCAGGCTGTTTTTCCTCTTCATCATGGAATTTTTAATGGCTCTCACGCCTCTTGGGAAGCATGTGAGGAAGAGTTCCTCAGGGAGTGCTTTCCTTTTTTCACATGCCTATAATTACTCTCCTTTAAGAGCACAAAGAGTCTGATAATCATGCCTGAACTATGAAGGTTCCCTCCTGCCAGGGTACTGAACTGAGACTGCTTCTTGCCTGAACACTGCCAGTTGCACTCTATTCAGTGCCTGGCATCTGCATGCCAGCAAGGCCACCACAAGACTCACATACAGCTCCTGGGCCAGGGGCCACAGAACATGTACGAGTGACCTCAAGGTACTCTTACACTGCTATAAACAAATAATAGGGTCATAGTTTTAAAGTGACACAGTTTGGTGTATCATACAGCTAAGATGGCAGAAGGGGAGTTTTGTGATTGTTGTTCCATTCTAAAGATTTGTAGATTTACAAGTATTTTAGAAACACCACTCTAGAAATAAGTTAAATTTGATGGATTTCAACCCTGTCTGCACTTCTGGGGAAGCTTTAAAAAGCATCTATGCTGGACCCCACCTCCAGATACTCTGATTTAGTTGGTTTGGGATGAGGTCCAGCATTGGTATTATTTTAATTCTCCTCAAGTGACTAATATGAAGTCAGGGTTTAGTACTGCCTCCATAAGAGCATGTGATTTTATAACTGGTACTTGGTGATTGGCTTAACAGGGACTTGGTTTCATAATTAGCACAAGTTCTTTGCTTTTGTATTTTGAGCACAATTCCTTAATTCCTCATTGGGAGGCGGGGGTGGGGGGGTGGGGAGGGGAGGATGATGTGGGGGGGTAGAGTTTGCCGGAGAAGCTGCTGCAGGTGAAGTTGAGTGTTGGTGTTTGGCACAGTGTCAAGTGTGTACTTACTGATAAATAGGAGAGTGAAGGTCAGTGGGGGGATGTGGACAGTTGTAGAATTGGCTGCATATGTGGATAAAATTGGTAAACCAACTATTTTTATTTTATTATTTTGGTTGCTGGTTTGTAATTTGCTATTATAATACTCAGTGTTAAGAATTGCTGCCACTCTAACAGCAGATGGTGTGATTGGTGTTCTGATAGACACAGTGGTATTGTTGTCAAGGGCACTAATTTGTGATAAGACTAGACCCATAGGCAGCTTTCCCAAAATGAGAGATTGACTGTGAAGAATAGCTTTTCTTACCCTTATTGCCTATGGTAAACCATAGTTAGAACTTATTATTTGCTACACTGCTCTGTATGTTGCACAAGTCACTGTTGTTTTGAGTGTTTCTTGGTAGTTCTGAGTTTTTCAAAATTTTTTGTGATATTTTCTGTGGTAATTTGGTAAGGCCCCACCGTTTTCTACTTGTACTTTCTTTAAGTCTGAAATAGCAATGCACTTGATTGTAGCTTATTTTCATACAGATCTTTTCTTTTATAAATAACCTTTTCACTTAAGAAATATTATTTTCAATTCCAATAAGGATGGCAGGTACAACCTGATAAGCAAATGTTATATATTTTCTTTACTGAATAAACACAAATTTCATGGTTTCCTCCTATTTTTTTCATTATCCATGAGATGTTGGCAGATACATTATGAAAGTAAGAGCATGGATACTAATATGAGATAGACCCACAGAAGAATCTTGATTTCCCTGGGCAAATACTCGACCTCTCCATTCCTCAGTTTCTTCATGTTTAAAGTAGAAACTTCTTACTGGACTAGTGAGTATGAAAATGCACTAATGTATATAAATATTTCAGCAAGGGGCTGGGAAGGTGGCTCAGTGGTAGAACACTTGCCTTGCATGCATGAGGGCCTGGGTTTGATTCCTCAGCACCACATAAGCAAAAAGAAAAAAGCCGGAAGTGGCGCTGTGGCTCACGTGGTAGAGCACTAGCCTTGAGCTGAAGAGCTGAGGGACAGTGTCCAGACCCAGAGTTGAGGCCCCATGACCGGACCCCCCCCAAAAAAATATTTCAGCAAGCCTGGTAACTAGTAGTATTTTTGTCATATAGTTAATTTCCCTCTTCTGTCCTTATGATGATGACAGTGTTAAGACTGAGTTGGCTTCTGTAGTCATTTGCTAGTAAGGTGTCATACAGATACTTGAGGACCTGACATGGCCTCAGATGGACTGTAAGAGGAGTTATTTGGACAGTGTTTGAGTGAAAAAGTGAGACCTTCCTGTCCATTGGAGAGCTGATAAATGATAGACCTAGCTCATTGTAATTCATTTTATCTGTTCATAAACATTATGATCTGCATATCAGAGTTGTGTGCCCAGCTGGCTGTGCCACTTGACAAGGAGTTTCAAAGAGCAAGAAGAAGACTCAATTCATGCTATTAATTTTGACCTTTGGAGCTATAATAAACAGCCTCAGGTTTTACCCCCAGGGCTTGGGGGAAGGGACCTTTTATTAGTCTTCTCTCTGGTGGGGATGCTGTGATGCATAGCAGCTCTTGCTAACCTCTTTGGTGCCTTAGTTCCAGCTATGTCTGAGGAAATGCTTTTGCTGTGATGTTGTCTATAGGCCCTCTGAGCCTATTGGAATCTCCCTCATTATGGTCTTTTGTCCTCTGTTGGAGGGTCTTACATATAGCAGCTCTCAACTGACCACATCGCTCATGTGAAGGGATGGAAACATTTTCTTCCTCTTTTTTTCTTTTCTGTTTTTTGGGGGGGTCCGGTCGTGGGGCCTGAACTCTGGGCCTGGCGCTGTCCCTCAGCTCTTCAGCTCAAGGCTAGCGCTCTACCACTTGAGCCACAGCGCCACTTCCGGCTTTTTTCTTTTTGCTTATGTGGTGCTGAGGAATCGAACCCAGGGCCTCAGGCATGCAAGGCAAGCTCTCTACCACTGAGCCATCTTCCCAGCCCCTTCATATATTTTTTATACTCACCTTTCCAACTGATTTGAAATGATTCTGCTTCTGTGGGTTGCATGACACAGCTTCATTATATCCTTTCTACCTTGGCTTAACTAAGGAAAGTAGATTAGGGTTAGCTTTGAGTTAGAGCCATTAGAATTGCCAGGGTCTCTTCCTGCTAGATAAGCCACCTCTGTTCCTTATGGTAATTGTGATATTCAGGTTTTCTGTCCCTCACTGCTCATGGTTCATAAGGCCTAGATCTTTCCCCTTGTGCAAGTCTGTAAAAATCTTTCCCCAATTGGGTGTTTAATAAATGTCAGTCAACCTTGAAGATAAATCACAAGTGAGTGTGGGGTCTCTTACTTCCGTAGGTTTAATTCCCTCCTTTTACCCTTGCACTTGACTTCATCTTGATTACAGCTCACTGTCTCAGATTATTAGGTCTCCATTTGTAAATCAGACTTCCTGCCATGCAATGAACCCCTTAGGGCAGGGTAAGTCTTGGCTTGGTTGTCATGTATTTATCCTATCATCATCCAGTGCAGTGTTTTACATGGGACGGGCCCCCATTAATTTTTCTTAAAAGTAATTGAGGTAAATAAATTAGTTATTAAAGAAAATAATTGGAATATATGACATGTAAGACCTTTGGTCCTTAGAAACATCTGTTTTCCCTTGTTACTTAAAAAAAGTACAGCAAATAAATACCTCTTCCTACATTGTCTGATTTTTATTTTATACCCCCCCAAAAATGAATCTTTTCCATAGCTGTAAAAAAGGAGTGATTTTGAAGGTGAACTGTTCCTTAAATTGCTTGCCATTGGCTTATAAAGCTTTTTACTCCTTAGGAATAACTCTCAACATCTTTGTTGTAGACCCAAAGCAGTCACTTCAGTTATTTTCTGCCAACATTGGTTCTATTAAACATGCATGTATTACTCAAGTAACTTTTCCCCTAAAAGTACATTCCTGCCCCAGGGACATAGTGATCTGCCGGGTTTCCTAAGTAACACTGCAGTTTGAGCAGCTCACCTGATCTTTTCCTTCGTTGCAGTGAAAGCAAAGTAGAAATGTTATGCATAGATTTAAAGAATACACTTTGAATTAATAGTTAATCTTCAGCATTCACCTTCACACAATAAAAATTTCGTGACTTTCTAAAGGAACAATTTTTTAGAGTGTTTGTTGTTTTTAATGCTACCTCCCCTTCCCCCACCTCCATCCTTTCCTTCAAGTGCCCCCATGGTCTACAGTGGGAGGGTTTAATGCTCTTAGGGAAAGTACTGGTCCAGACAAGACTGTGAAATAGCTTGGGTGGAAAGTATTCTGGCCTGAGGGAAGATTGTCCCTGAGGCCCAACTCAGAGGAAGCAGATGAGTAGAGCTTGTCTTCTCTTTAAGTTACTTGCTCAAATACTGGAGAACAATATTTGTATCTAAATGTATCTTCATTTAGTCATTCTGTTATTCTTTTTTTTCCACTGGCATATATTGTAAACAGATTTCATCCCAACATTGCCATACATATGTAGAATGTGCTTTGATCATTTAATAATTCCTCCTCTCCCAGTTACTATCTCCTGTTATTTTTTAGACTAAATTTGTTTTTTTGTTTTTTTGTTTTTTCCTTGAGACAGTTTTTTGTTTTTTTTTTTTAAACATATACCCAGGCTGACCTCAAACTGGAAAGATCTCCTACTTTTGCCTCCCAGGTGACGAGAATTGTGGATATGCACCACCCTGCCTGGTTTGATTGTTTGTTTTTTAACTAAGTAATTTCCTTAGTAACTAGGTGCCATTAGAATTATCTGGGGACGAGTTTTAAAATAAGCATCTTATTGATTGTGCTCCCACTTTTGCCCAACCTATTAAATAAGGATCTTGGTGGGGCGGGCATGTATATTTTGTAAAAGCTCCTTAAGCTAGCAACCATTTGCTACTCCAAATGAGTGTGATATTTTAGACATTAGCTTAACTTGAACAATAGATTTTTTTAACCCTAAATAGCTAAAAAGCTCTTCTGAAGCTCTTCCCAGTAATGCATCTCAGTGGAAAACATCTTCTTAGGTTGTAAACTCTGAAACCAAAAAGAAAGAAAAAAGTCCTAATGACAGTCATGATGCATGCTTATAATCCTAGCACATGAGAGGCCAAGACAAAAGAATGCAGAGTTCAAGGCCAGGCTGGGCTGTAGTGAGTCCACACTATAATAACAGAAACAAAAACAAAACAACCAAAAATAAGAACTTTATCTGTCTTCTTTGAGTAGTTTGAGTGTTTCTTTTCTTCTCTCTCCCAATCTTGATGAGGTAGGGGCATAGAAAAATAACGCTTTTCATGTACTCAATCTAAAACATGTTATTCTACCCACGATGAAATAGCTTCCAACATGGAGATAGTCTTAAGAGATACTTGAAGAGGAAAGCATTTTTACAGAGTTTAAGGAATGTACACAAGTTTTCCTTATTGCTTGACTTAGTTTGCCAGCAGCGACTACCAATTAGGAGTTCATCTCATATAATCTTATTAATAAAGACTCCTTTTATGATCTGTATGTGTACATATGTGTGAGAATCTTAACTGGAAAATGAGGGGCAGCACAGGAGGTGGAAGGTTAATGAAGAGGATGAATGGAATAATATGGTCTACGTAGTTTGTTTGCTTGTTTGAATACAATGAAACGAAGTTGTTTTGCAAAGGGAAAGGAATGAGGGAGAGTGATAGAAGAAGGTTGGTTGAGAAAAATTGTTTATATGTGTTTAAGTGCCACAGTGAAACTCCCTTTTTACATCTAATGTATGCTAATAACAATTGTAAAGTATACATAATATTAAATTTAGCATTTTAACTACTTTTAAGTGTTTATCCAGTTGACCATTTGATTTTTAGAATTTTTATTTTTACCAATTTCTGGTCAGCATGTACCTAATGAAGATCAGAAATGTGCCTTGTATGAGGTTGGTAGATAAGAAAATTATGAAAGAAGTGTAAATATGGTTCCTGTTCTCAAGATCCCTGTTCTTAATCTCAAGGAGATTAAGCCTCATTAAGGAAGGATGATGGATGTACACCAGTCAAATAATGATTCATGGTAGGTGAGGCTTCAGATGTTCAAAGCTTTGTGTAAAGGTGAGACTCAAGTTTGTACTTAATCAGGAGCCAGATCTGTCTAGTTTGTGAGAAAAGAGTAAGTGGGGAGCTAAAATAGTGAGCCAGTTATTCCATTCATTATCTTTCAGAGAATCTTTGGCTTTTCTAGCATTGAAGAGCCCAGTGTATTGCATATAGCTGAAAAAACATAAGCTGTATAATGTTCAAATGATGGAATATATTATTAGCATGTAATTATTATTTTTAAAAGCCACAGTTACTTGTGATGTACACAGTATTAAAAATCTAGATATCTAGTGGAAGAAGGGTTAAATTTCTTATTAAAGTTCTATGCAAATATCTCTCTTCATGGAGCATTAAACTTTTTAGTATGGCATCACTTGGGAGTAGGTATTTCATTAGTGAGTTTAGAACAATTATGGTTATAGTTTTCATGAAAAATAATTGTGCAAAAATCAGCATGTGATGAAACACAATTTTATTGAAATTAGTTTTGAATGTTTGCTCCTCTGAAGTCAGGTAAAAAGTTTAGAGTGGTATGTTTTATAGGTTATGATCAATTCTGAATTCTGAATAACCAGGTGTCAATACTGTGGCTGACAGTGGTTCCCCTTTTGTTAGTATATGTCTGTTGGGCTAAGGATTTAATCTGGGCTGAGTTTAATGCCTTACAATAAGAATCACAAAGTTAAAACCATTTTTTTTCTTCTCATTTTTGTAGACAGGGAAACATACACTGGGGATCACCTTGTACACGTGACATCAAGAGGAAACGGAAGCCTGTGGCCACAGCATCTCTGTCTAGCCCTAGTGCAGGTGATTTTTTGCAGCTTGAGCACCTACTGTGTGCTAGGAACTAAATTATGTCATATTTAGGAGCATAATTATATCTACTTATATCTTTTTGTTTATTAGATTGTTCTGGACTAGGCTTTTTCACTCACTGCCAGCACTACCAATCTATCACTTCCATTACTCTACCACTCTACCCCACCTCCAATTCTGGTCTTTTGCTGGCTAATTAGACATTTGTCTGCCTCTGATCCTTAGATCTCAGCCTTCCAAGTAGCTAGGAATATAGGCCTGGGTCATTGGCATCTGCCTTGTTTTATGTAATTAATTGAAAACTGAGGCTGTTAGAATTTCCCCAGTGCTCTCTGATCCTAAAATCTCTGCGTTTTTCACCTTGTCATATGATTTTCTAGAATTTGAAATCCAGTATTCTACTATTAGCCATAGCTGATAGTAGCACTGCCAGGAAGATGGTCTGTGTTAATGAAAATCTAGTTGAGAGGCAGTTTGGTCAGTAGTAAGGAATCATGTGGGTACCCTTCCTTCCTTCCTTCCTTCCTTCCTTCCTTCCTTCCTTCCTTCCTTCTTTCCTTCCTTCTTTTCTTTTTTTCTTTCTCTCTCTCTCTCTTTCTCTCTTTCTCTCTTTCTTTCTTTCTTTTTTCCTTTTTTTCTTTCTTTTTTAACTTGGGGAAGGAGGTTTAATTGGCATCTAGTTAGTAGCTGACATGATATTGCTAAACAGCTAAACATTTTATTTTCTTTACTAAACAGTGTAGCATTTCACTAGGTATGATGTTGTGAATTTAAAATGGTTTATCAGGCTTAATTCTTTTAGTTTTCCATATAAAACTAATGTTTTACTTGGTAGAAACTAAAAGAGTGGTGACCTTTGGTGGGAAGTAGTGACCAAGAGGGGAATCCTACATGTCATGTATCAGATGGGGCTTCCATGGCTGTTTACATAGGTAGATTCTTGAGTTATACACTGAAGGTTTATGTACTTTACTGTATGTGTGTGTATCATCAAGGACATGGGTATAGAATATCATAGATTATTTTATTTTCCTTAGAAATACAGGATGAACTTTCCTTATCAAAATATTCAAAATGCTTCAGAACCTGAAACTTGGTTTTATTACCTTTTAAGTAGTTGTACAAAAGAATTACCATTCAGCCCAGTGTGGGTGGCTCATGCCTATAATCTTAGGAGGCTGAGATCTAAGGATCTCGGTTCAAAGCAGGCCCAGGCAGGAAAGTCCGTGAGACTCTTATCTCCAGTTAACCACCAGAAAACCGGAAGTGGCCCTGTGGCTTAAGTGGTAGAGCACTAGCCTTGAGCTGAAGAGCCGAAGGACAGTGTCCAGGCCCAGAGTTCAAGCCCTATGACCAACAGGGAAAAAAGAAAAATTAGCATTCAACAAATCCATCTCTGAGTATAATGCATTTTGATCGATGTTACTACTCTCATCATTCTTCTTTATCCCTGAAACTTTGTACAGGATGTGAAATTGTAGGTGTAAAACACAATTCCTGGGGGCTGGGAAGGTGGCTCAGTGGTAGAGTGCTTGCCTTGCATGCCTGAGACCCTGGGTTCGATTCCTCAGCACCACATAAGCAAAAAGAAAAAAGCCAGAAGTGGCGCTGTGGCTCAAGTGGTAGAGTGCTAGCCTTGAGCTGAAGAGCTGAGGGACAGCGCCCAGGCCCAGAGTTCAGGCCCCATGACCGGACAAAACAAAACAAAACAACTCCCCCCCCCCCCCCACACACACACAATTCCTGGATTGCATATGACAACTTGCAGTCTGAGAACAGGAACAGTAAAAATATTGTATAAAATTATCTGCAAGGTTGGTGGCTCACGCCTGTAATCCTAGCTACTCAGGAGGCTGAGATCTGAGGATCGCGGTTCAAAACCAGCCCGGGCAGGAGAGACCGTGAGACTCCTATCTCCAATAAACCACCAGAAAACCGGAAGTGGCGCTGTAGCTCAAGTGGTAGAGCGCTCGCCTTGAGCTGAAGAGCTGAGGGACAGCGCCCAGGCCCAGAGTTCAAGCCCCATGACCGACCAAAAAAAAAAAAAAAAAAAAATTATCTGCAAGGCTATGTGTGTAAGATGTTTATGAAACAAAAATGAACTTTGTATTTGAACTTGTGTCCCATATCAGAGTAACTCATTTATCCAAGTATTCAAAAGTTCAAAAAATTAGCTGGGCTCCTGTAATCCTAGCTACTCAGGAGGCTGAGATCTGAGGATCACAGTTCAAAGCCAGCCCTGGCAGGAAAGGCTGTAAAACTCCAATAAACCACCAGAAAACCAGAAGTGGTACTGTGGTTCACTAGCCTTCAGCTGAAGAGTTGAGGGACAGCACTCAGGCCCAGAATTCAAGCCCCATGACTAACAACAACAAAAAAAAGTACAAAAATTCCCAAATATGAAACACGTCTGGTCCCAAGCATTTTGAATGAGGCATATTTAACTTATACTAAGTATTAGATATTTCTGATCAGTTGATAACTAAGTGAAAAATAAGCCTCAAGCAGATATGAAACCCATCTACCTTCTTTTGTTTAGTCAGTTATAGCACACTCTGAAATTGGCTTCTTTGATGTGTTTGGGATGACTGCTTGATGGGGTATGATCATACTAAACAATCTTGATCATAAACCTAGTAATTATTATATATATTTGAAGTGCTGTGTGGCGAGTACTGTATTATTCTACTTCATTATTTTTCATGTAAAGCAACAGCTTTATTAGATTAATGCTGTTTTTGTTCCCATTTACAGTTAAGAAAAAAATGAGGCTTAAATTATTTCCTGAATGAGACTTGTTGATAAATCCTAAGTCAAGATCAGATCCAATCCCCCATTATTCTAGAATTGTCCTTTTTATACTAAAGGTGTTCTGTGGTTTTTCATACAGTAGAATTGATCAAACTGATCCTCTCTCCAGTCTCAGGATCTCATCCAGTTGATAGTGTTAAAGCATTCTTACCTTTGTGTTTTTTTCTTCCTTAATATCTAGCTTCTACTTCTAGCTGTTAACTTTTTTTTTTTTAATATTCCAGTAATAGAGGGCCTCACAACATGCTAGGCAAATACTCTGTCCCTGAGCACACCAGCCCAGCTTTTCATTCTTTATAAGAAAAGAACCATTGGGAAGAGTTTAAAATGCTTATTTGATATTAAAAAATTTTAAATGTACCAGGGAAGCGCATTAAAGAAACATTAGCTTTAAATATTTTCCCTGTGATGCCAACTCCTCTTCTCTCACTTGTTGACTAGGCCCTGCTACACTGAGCATTTTCTTTCTTTTTTTCCCTCCCCACAACCTGAGTGCCCCATGGAGGTGAAGGACATAGCCTGAGCCCATGCCATCAGTCAGTAGAACAAATGGGCTTGCTCTGCCTAACATCGGGCCATCTCGGATTCCACCTCTTTTATAGAAATGAGTGATGAAGAGAGGTGCGTCCTGCTTTGCCGCTGTATTAATACACATCAGGGGCCAGCTCCTGGCAGTAAATCACGCTACTGCATACATCTGTTATCGGCTCTTCACCAGTGTGATGAACAAGACTGCAGATAGAGGCTTCCTTGTGTCATTCTTTATAGGATTTTCCTAAAAGAATAAATAGCTCAGATCTCTGCCAACATTCTCCCCTGTCATTGTGATGAATTCAGCTTCTTTCTTAAACATGCAGCCACAAATCTTTTCTCTTTCCCCTTCCCCCATTGGTAGAAACTTTTGAGTTGAAATTGAACTGAATTTAAAGATATTAATAAGGTTAGAGAGGTAGAATGTGAAGGAATGGTGATACTATATTTATCTTTTTGTTCTAGTGGTAGCAAAAGGCTAGGGAAAAGAACCCCTTCATTGAGTCACTAAGTAGACCCTTCTTGGAAGTGTAGCACCTTATTTCTTCTTCTAATCTTCTCTTCCCTCCCCTTTATGGCTTAATAGTATGCAGATGTTTAGTGCATAGAGCTGTGCCCTGGACCTTAGGGAGTAAGTGTGCAAACCTGCTTCTGAGACTGGTGCCCCAATCTTTACCTCGGGATGAAGTAAACATGCTGTTTGATCTTTTAGAATGTACTTGGGAGAGGTTGGCAGCATGGGTCAGTTGATAGAGTGTCCAGCCAATGACTGAAAGGGTCAGGTACCAAGTTCAAATACTAGTTTCATACCTAAAAACAGAAAAAGGAAAAAAGATGCATTTGGCAAAGAATAAAAAAAAAAAGACTTTCTCTAAATATTGAGACTAAGCAGCTATAAGAAACACAAGGATGAAAACAAGGATGAAAACTAGAGTTCTTGAGATGATTTTCTTCATGAGATGATAGATTTGAGCCAGTTCTTCATAGACTATAAACACATAGCTATCAGTATATGGGAACTGGGACGATCGGAGATTCTATTAAGAGGCTAGATTATTTTGGTTATTCCATAAGCCTTTCTTGACCTTCCTTTCCCTGTAATAGGATTTGTGGCCTTAGAGCATCATTCAGAAGGATCCTTAACAGTTAATCCGTTAGTCACACGAGACTCTGAACATCAGGCCAATGGTCTTAGTTAGGGGTGCATTCAGAACAGCAAGGTTTTGCTCACTGATAAGCCCCCAATATGTTGTCAAATACCTAGCACATAGAATAGGTTCCCTAGATACTTGCTTTTTGGATAAACTAATAGTATCTTAAAATTGAAATAGTATTTTTAGGTATTATTCTATTATTTACATGGGAAATACTGAGTGACCATAAAAGAACATTTAATAGATATATGAAGTGTAAAGACAAATACTGCAGGTAATATCCATGAACCCATTATCTGCTTTAAGAAAAAGAATATTATTTTTGTTGTTTTTATGCTGGTCCTGGGCTTTGAACAGCACCTGGGCACTGTCCCCTGAACCTTTACATTCAAAGCTGGAGCTCTACCATTTGAGCCACGGCTCCACCTCCAGTTTTGTTTTTTTTTAATTGGAGATAAAGAGTTCTGGGAACATTACTGCTCGGGTTGTCTTTGAACCTCAATTCTCAGATCTCAATCTCTGAGTAGCTAGGATTGCAGATGAGAGCCACTGGTGCCATCAGCACCCAGTTAATAATATTACTTTAAAAAAAATCATTGTTATAAAGGTGATGTACAAAGGGGCACCCCTTCCCTCCTCTCTCCCAGTTTTTCTCTCCCATTCCCATCCACAAGTAAGAATATTACTTTTAAATGCTTCTTCCCACTTTGCTCAGAGGTAACAGTTATTTCGTTGTTTTTTTTTTTTTTCTTTTCAGTTATTTATCATTCTTTTGGCCTTTTTTTCTCAAATAGTTGTTTGTCCCTGAGCTTTTTTTTTGCTGAAGGCTAATGCTCTACCACAGCTCCACTTCGCATTTTCTAGTGGTTGGAGTCTCGTGGGCTTTCTTGCCTGGGCTTGCTTTGGACTGTGATCCTTAGATCTCAGCCTCCTGAGTAGGTAGGATTATAGGCATCAGCCACCAGCGCCCAGCTTTCTCAAGTAGTTTTAATACACATATGTATCTTCAATATATTGTCTGTTTTGGCATGTTTCTGAACCTTCTGTAAAAGAATTCAAACTATGTCTATTTGATGTTGCAAGTTTCTCCCAGTCCTGTTCTTCCATTTGGATTTTGCTTTGCCACAGTTACTCAGTTCTCACTGCCATATGTCTAGTATTACATGTATAAGGGTAATAAATCCACTACAATTAAATATTCTTTATAGACACTTAGATTGTATACTGTTTTATGATCTCATGCAAAGTGTCACATTAGTCTCTGAGAGAATAAGTGCAAATGTTCTAAACCACTTCACACTCATTAGTATAGCTACACCAAAACCTAGAGAGCACAGGAGTTGGCAAAGATGTGATTGGATCTCTGTGTATTTCTGATGGGAATGAAAAATGGCACAACACTAGAAGAAACTGTGGCAGTTCCTTAGAAAAGTAAATATAAAATGGCATGTGATTTAGTAATTCTGTTTCTCCATAAAGAATGAAAAGCAGATCATATAGATACTAATATTCACAATAGTCAAAAAGTACAGACCACCTAGATGTCCATAGCCAGATAAATGGGTAAACAAAACGGGTAAAAACAAAATGGGTAAAAACACGATCAAATATGGTTCAGCCAGAAGACCTATATTATGCAGAAATCTGCTAAATACAAAGAAACTCATGGTTTTTTTGTTTGTTTGTTTGTTTTTTGTTTTTTTTTGGTCGATCGTGGGGCTTGAACTCTGGGCCTGGGCCCTGTCCCTCAGCTCTTCAGCTCAAGGCTAGCGCTCTACCACTTGAGCTACAGCGCCACTTCCGGTTTTCTGGTGGTTTATTGGAGATAAGAGTCTCACAGTCTTTCCTGCCTGGGCTAGCTTTGAACCGCGATCCTCAGATCTCAGCCTCCTTAGTAGCTAGGATTACAGGCGTGAGCCACCAGCGCCTGGCTAGAAACTCGTTTGTATATATTTGTGGATGTATGAACTCTGAAATCTGAAATGAATCTGAAATGAACTCTGGGTATGCTCTTGTATTTTCTGATTTTTTTTCCTTCTGTTAAAGAAAAAAATTAACATTCCGGTTACATTCTTGGGAGAATTATTGGACTGCAGGGTAAAATCTGAACTTTACTATGTGCCACTCTATTTTAATCCATATTTGTTCTCAGCAGTGAGAGCTAATGATGGTGGTTTGTACTACTGCACCAGGGTCATTTGGTTTTTTTGGGGTCCGGTCATGGGGCCTGAACTCTGGGCCTGGGCGCTATCCCTCAGCTCTTCAGCTCAAGGCTAGCTCTCTACCACTTGAGCCACAGCGCCACTTCCGGCTTTTTTCTTTTTGCTTATGTGGTGCTGAGGAATCGAACCCAGGGCATCATGCATGCAAGGCAAGCGCTCTACCACTGAGCCACCTTCCCAGCCCCCGACCAGGGTCATTTGGAAATGTGTGGTAATGTTTGGTAGTTTTAGCAAGCCATGAGGCCCTAGTTTAAACTCATCATTCTGCCAAAAGGGGAAGGAGAGGAGCAGGAAACAGAAAGGAAAAACAGAAACAGAAAGAGCCTGTCTGTAATATTGTTTAGTATAGCATGTGAATGTTCAATGGGTGACTTTTTACTACATTGTGAATTTGTGCTACTGAAGGCATTTGTTTTCTCAAATGGAGAAATGCTTAAAATTTTATGAAGAAAAAGGAAAAACCACTTGGGTTTAAAGTACATGAACTTTTAGGATTAAGGATATTTTAGTGTTACATGTCCTTCTAATTCTTCTCCCCTGACTGTTTTCCTCCTCCTTTTACTGCTACAACCAGTTCACATGGAAGCGATGGAGCCAGCTCCAGCAGCCCTACCGACAGTGCAAGTCCCACAGTCTCCAGACTCTGAGTGGTTGATCAGGACCTCTACCACAGACAAAGCCACTGACTCAACTGCAGCCACGTTTTTTAAGACACCCCAGGAAAAGGGCTCTGGATGCAGCTAGAGAGCACTGTCACCACAGGACCTGAAACTGTGTACAGTCTCTCCTAGCTCCGCTGTCCAGTTCTTTCACTTCACACCTGGCTGAGGACTTGTGCACTTAGAGAATCACATTGTGGGAATCTTAATACTTTCTTTCTTTTAATTAGTAAAGTATGGAAGCCACAATTCAAGAGAAGGATGCCTATGCTATGTCCTGTTTATTACGTTATTATCCTTTTATCTACAGCTTCCGTTAGAGAGCTGTTGCTTTTTTGCAG
The DNA here is from genome assembly GCF_024711535.1 of Dipodomys merriami. NCBI lineage: Eukaryota > Metazoa > Chordata > Mammalia > Rodentia > Heteromyidae > Dipodomys > Dipodomys merriami. The sequence continues at coordinate 126,271,908 of NW_027202270.1, read as the reverse complement.
ATGTTGTTCCTGAAATACTAGAAATGGCTTTTGCATATCTTTTGTATAAAGCTTTTAATATTTGAGGAAGTCCCAAATTTACATCCAGTTCCAAAACCAATTCCTGAATGGAGCTGTGCTTGCAGGAGATGAGGCTTGCTGTTGAACTAGGCCTTGGTTCATCTAGAGTGCCAATACCATATGTCAATCACGGTTTCAGTCTGTGGCCTCAAGAGACACCAGCAGCATGGGAACTTCATGCCTGCAGCTGGTGTAATAGGATCACCTGCAGCTGCATTGTCCTTTCCCTCATCTCCAAAGTTGTTCTGCTGAAAGAGGACATTGTCTATATATACACATTGCTGTAATGATATGGAGACATAGTTTAGGTGGGCAGCAAACTTGACATGGTCAGTGGATGATGTCATCCTTCAGGTCTCTGTGTAAGCCTTATGTCCTAAGTGGAGCTTCACTGTTACCGTTAGAAGTCAATGACCTACAGTAGAAACTGATACTTTTATTATAAAAATGGTTTCTTGGGGCCATGATTTGGAGAGGAAAAAATGTCTTTTGACATGCCTTTCTACTTGGTGTGTTCATGACTGCTCAGCTGCATGTAGAGTTATATATACAGTCGTGCCTGAAGTTGGATATTACTTTGTCAAATTGAGGAATAAGTGACTGCTGGGAGCTGCTGGAGAAAAGTGACAAGCTTTCTCAAAAGTATTATCAAGAATGTCTGTCATGCAGGGGTCTGGTTGACAGAGGGTTCTTTTTTTGTATGCTTTTACTCTGAAGTACATGAAAGCTGTTTGTTACATGCTCACTGTTCTGGTCACCTGGGAAAGGAGCATGTGCATACACACATGCCCCGGTGTTTTGTTTTAATGTAGGTGTGGGTGGTACTGTGCTTCCTTTCCCTAGAGTGAAATTGTCCCTCCCACACAGAATGTAATTATTGGTGTGTTGCTTTACTGTGTTCTCTTTAAAAATTACAGTTCCTATCGGTGGAAACTCCAGAATTTCGTTGTCAATGAGGTGGGCAGGTGGTTGGGTATGAATCTTGTCATTGTACTTTATGTTAAGTGTGAGATGATGTGTTGGCCCCCACAAGGAATATGGTGGAGGCTGGGACAAATGGAGGATATGGGATGGGAGAACAGTGTTAAAGCCAGGCATCTTCAGAATCACCCCTGAAGGAGTGAGAATACTGAAGGAGTGAGAGTTCTGTTGGAATGTTAAGACTGCACTTCTGTTCCCTGTGAGCTGTACTCACAGAGGTAGAGAGAATGTGGTGCCTGTTAGCTCTACTGGCTCTACTGAATTATCTCAGTGAAGATAGGTTTTGTTGTTAAATGAATTCTCACCTAATCCCATAGTGGACTGTTGGACACAATTTTAAAACGCGTGATTGGATTTAAGGGAGAAAACTATGAATGATCCTGTTTTTCTTTATGTTATCCTCAGTGGCTCTTGCAGAAATCGCTCCTGTGACCAAGGTGCAGAGGTGTGCATCTTCATACCATGTTACCTAGTCAGTCTACCCATGATATAAAACCTTAATTACATTTACACATCTCTATGGAGATATGCCATTTTACGAAAACAGGGTTGAGTGATTTGCTTTAAAATCACATGACAGCAAGAACTGAAAGCCTAAACTTCCAGATTTTTCTTCATTGGATTGTAATCTGTTGTTTTTGTTAATAGGTTTGAGTCAGTCTGAGAGCCACGTTTTTATGAGAGCTTTCCATGAATGCTTATCTTTCTTGGGCATGCTTTTTTCTATATATTTTTTAATACTTTTTAACAGGGATTACCACAGGAATGCAACATTACCTGTAATAAATGAGAATAAAATTAGTTACCTAAGACAATAGAATATTAAACACACAAATACTAACCAATGCAGAGTTATAAATTATGCTTATCATTTTAAGGTGCTGGATGCTAGATTAATCAACCTTGATTTTCTGTATTAACCATTTCCAGAGGCTAACATATCAAGTGTATTTAAAATTTTCAGTTTCCTTTTTATAATGGCATGGTGTTTAGAGTCATGAATTAAGAAGAGTCAGTTACCTTTCAAGAAAAAGTATAGCTTTACAATCAGGTTTTGTAATCATTGTTGAAGAAACTGCTGGTGTTGCACACTTTGAGGATGATGGTTGAGCTCAAGTGTTTGACCTGCTCAAAAGTAAAACTGAAACTGAGTTCTTCTGTATTCATAGGTTTTTGACTCATCCCATTTGACTATACAAAGCATCTGTCTGCATCCTGCTTTTTGTGTTTTTTTTTCCCCCACAATGGAATAAAGTCAAGACAATGTCTACTTGCATGAAAAACTTTGATAAGTTAGTTTTCCTTACCTAAGGTTATTTTCCAGATGCAGCATTCTAAAGGGATAACTTCATTTGTATTAACATTTCTGTATTGCTTTTTGGTAGTAATTGAAGAGTTTAGTGGCTATTTATGTTCTATCAAATTTAAATGGGGCAGAGTAACTTTGAGTAGAAGATTAGAAAATAGTTCATACTTTCAATTGAATTAGTTAAAAACCAATTGCAGTGGCTGGGGAGATGGCTCAGTGGTAGAGCGCTTGCCTTGCATGCATGAGGCCCTGGGTTCGATTCCTCAGCACCACATAAGCAAAAAGAAGCCGGAAGTGGCGCTGTGGCTCAAGTGGTAGAGCGCTAGCCTTGAGCTGAAGAGCTGAGAGCAGTGCCCAGGCCCAGAGTTCAGGTCCACGACTGGACCCAAAAAAAAGAAGAAGAAGAAAAAAAAAAAACAATTGCAGTGAAAGATTTCACATGTTTTACTGGATTATGAAATAGGATCTAGCCATTTGGTAGTGGTAACATGGAAATAAGTGGCATCCTTTGTTAAGTCACACTTAACATGTAAGACAAGTAATTAGGTGTGAATCCTAAAAAGATAAAGATTGAGCTTTGTATTTTGAGATTTGAGACACTGTAATAGCTGCATGTCTTCCACAGCCTACAAGTTGTCATTGAAGCCACTTTTAATTGAGAAGGTGACAGTTGTAGAGATGAAGGAGCTGGTATGATGAAGTTGTCACTCGGGCTCTAGGCAAAGGGTCCTGATTGTGCCTGGCTCATTTCAGGTCGTTGCTTTAACATCATGGCTGTGGTGTGAGCAACATGCAACCACCTTCACACTGGAGAGGAGGAAAAGACTGTTGAAAAAAACTCAACCTAGCTGGGCACTGTAATGCCTGTAATCCTAGCTACTCAGGAGGCTGAGATCTGAGGGTCATGGGTCAAAGCCACCCCAGGCAGGAAAGTCTGTGAGACTCTTACCTCCACTAAACCACTAGAAAACCAGAAATGGTGCTATGGCTCAAGTGGTAGAGTGCTTGCCTTGAGCTGAAGAGCACAGGGAAAGTGCCCAGGCCCAGAGTTCATGTGCCACGACTGACAAAAAAGCAAACAAAAAACCTCAACCTTGAAGCTGAATTCAGTTCCTGTGTGTTTTGTGACACTTGTTTGAGTTGAGTGTGTCCTGCTCTAGCAGCTGTCAATACAGATTTGGAGGTGTATCGTAGAGGGTGTTGAGGCTCTCAGGGTAGTATGAGGGATCCTATGAGAAGTTTGTTCTCGTCAACTGCTTCCTTTGCTAGTGCTGGATCTGCTCATTGTACTTGACTATTTTCTGATCTTCCCCTCCTGTTAAGACAGCAGAGTTTACTGCTGATAGCAACAAATAAGAAAAAAAAGTATTAAAAACAGAAATGAGAGAGGTGCTGTTGGCTTACACCTGCAATCCTAGCTGGTCATGAGGCTGAGATGAGGATTGTAGCTCAAAGCTAAACTGGGCAGGAATATCCATGAAGTAGAGCTGAGGCTCATAGTGGTAAAGCACTAGCCTTGAACAAAACAGCTCAGGACAGTGCCCAGATCCTGAGCTCAAGCCCCAGGACAGAAAGAAAGGAAAACAAACAAACACCTGAAACAGCAGAAGGTGACAATGGTAAATTCTACAATTGAGCACTGAGTGGCCAAGAGCAGCTTTTTTCCTGAGAAACATGAAGATCCTCAGCAATATGGACAAAAAGATGAGTGGCATAACTAAAGAGTGGACTGTAAGGTTGTAAGTCCAGTAAAACAATTATGGCTAAAAGAACCTATTTTCCTGAATGTAGACAAAACTGTCAAGACTTGGGACTAAAACATTTCAAGCACAATATTGAAGAGTGGACTGAAGATATACATGAAGGAAGCAACTTTGGTGAGGCTGGGAAGTGGGAAGGCAAAGAGAAAAGAAGAGAAGATGCACCAACCAGGGGCTCAAAGGGTGTTCCCTGGTCCCAGTGGTCCCCTAAGTTGGCAGCCTGCTGATCCAGAGATGGGGTGGGGGAGGCCCAGCAAGCTTCTAACAAGCCCTCCAGGGTATTGAATATAGGCACTGAACCACAGTTGAATAGAGATGTCTTAACATACCAGTATCATACTAAGGTCAGGTGGTATAGCTCCTCCAGAAGTAAAGTCTTTTGTATATGACTACTGTTAATGTCTATTTCCCAGATTTTCTCTTGGCAGGATCTTGAAAGATTGGAAATACTGAGAAAGAATGATATGTAAGATGGATGGGAAGAACCTTTTTAAATGGGTAAATATGTGCTAATGAATTTTTTAAAGCTACCTTGGGTACATAGCAGGTGTACAATAAATGCCATTTATATTCATGGTAAGAGAACTTCAGAGCATGCCGAATCAATTCCCACAGCCCTGCTTCCATGCCCTGGTTTGGTGAATCTCAGGGACTGGGGATCACCAACATCTGGCTGTTTCTGTTGTCTCTTTTTTAAAGCTACCTTGGTACATAGCAGGTGTACAATAAATGCCAGTTATATTCATGGTAATCTGCTAAGAGCAGTTCAGAGTATGCCAAATCAGTTCCCACAGCCCTGCTTCCATGCCCTGATTTGGTAAATCTCAGGGACTGGGGATCACCAACATCTGGCTATTTTTGTCTCAGCCATGAGTTCACTGTTTCAGAATATGCTGCCTTAATTTTAAGAGCTTTGAAAAGAAATCATGACATTTTATTTATTATTTGTATTATTTGTGGTAATGACTTGTTGCTAAAACTTGAGGAGCCAAGTGCCCAATTCCTACAGTACTGTGACTAAGGAGTTCGTGGTATCTGCCAAAATGTGCTACAAGTTGTCCCATGTTGCTTCTTCACTTTTTGGGGGCTTTTAATTCTTATTTTGGTGAGTAGTGCTGGTGGCTTATGCCTATAATCCTAGCTACACAAATGGCTGAGATCTAGAAAACCTCAGTTCTGAGCCAGCCTGTGCAGAAAAATTGGATAAACTTTAAAATAACCAGCAAAAGACTTAGCTGGAGGCATGATTCAAGTGGTAGCCAATTGAGCAAGCAAGGGTGAGGCCCTGATTCAAACCCCAGTATTGTCTCCCCCCCAAAAAAGAAGGCTTTTTAAAACACCAGTTAATAAACATTTTCTTTCTTTAAAAGTTCTGACCCTTGCAGATTTCTGATACTTTCAGTTGAAAAGTGAAAGACAAGTGTCAGAATATAAATTTGACCATTTCATCATTATATATCTATATATATGTTATTTTGTTTTTTCAATTGTCCTGTGAAAAATACCTTAAGACCAAGCAAACTGATGCCACCCCAAAATCACAGTGACAACTCAGATTGTTCAGTATTTATCTCAGGCAGCGCCTCTTTTGATTCCAGCAATTTTGTGAACTGGTCATTCTAAAACCCTTGCAACCACCTCTCAATCCCACCAACTACTGTCACTTCTCTGGGGCCCATAACAACCTTAGGTTGAACTTCCTACTCTCACAGATCCTCCAATGCACACTTCCTCACTTCTTCCTTCTTATAACTTCGAAAGAAGAATCCTGTGACCTAGGCCCTCCCCCTTAATCCATGCCATGTTCAGTCTAATACAGTCTCTCAATCCTGCCACATACAGTTTTGCACTTTAATATGTTCAAAGCCATCCTCTTCAAGCAAAAATACCCTTCTTCTACCCTTTGATCTCTTGCCTACCACTGAAGTATACTGCCCTCCCCTGCACTCTTGTCTATTAATTCTGCAACCCAGTAAAGCAGTGTTTTTTGTTTTTTTGTTGTTTTTTTTTAACCCTGGCTACACATTAGGATCACCTGGGGAGCTTTTGAAACAAATCTCCAGTCCCCAACTGGACCACAGACCAATTACATCAGCTGGGGGAGGAGGGGTTGGCTTGAGTCCTTTAAGAACTGCAACAGAGCAGAGAACAGCTATGCTCAAACCCACCCTCACCACCATTAAAGTTTTTGCTGAGTTCAACAGTGATTTCCAGCTGCCAAAATTTAGTCCTTGAGTTGATCTTTATAATATTGGGATTGTGAAACGACTTCCTTTTTAAAAAAATTTTTTTCCCCTTTTCTGCTCCTTCCTGATTTGTCTCTCTCCCTTTTTTTTTTTTTTGTTCTTTGTTTCCATAGGCAAGCAGATTGGTTTATAGGCCAGTCCCACACCACACAGACTAGATGTCTTTCTCTGTCTCTACTCCATTATTTCAATTAACATATGCTAATGAGTGCCTTTGACATACTATCTTAATACAGTAGCTTGAAGGACAGACTGAGTGAAGCACTCCATTAATAATTATTGTAAACACTAAGGACAGCCTACTCAAGGCCTCTGCTCATACATTCCTCCTACAAACCACCAAGGGAGAAGATACTGCTAATCAGAATCCAAGATGGATCAGCCTGTTTATTAATGGGTAGAACTGCCATTCAGTCGGGTTTGTGTCATGGTTCTTCCTCTTTCTCCTTCCTAGAATCTTGAACTGAGAAGAGGACGCCAAGCCCATTTCTACATAAAGATGCTTTCCATCAAATGTTTTTTTTAGTCTGGCTTTGTACAGCCAGTCAGTGTTTGGCTGTAGGTGATGAGACAGACATACTTTCTTGTACCATTTTGGTTTTGGACTCCCATTTTATTAAGGAAACTTTGTTTTAGGCACTGGCCTTGCTATTAATAAAGTGGAACTTGATTTCCCACCTCACTGTCAATCACTGCTACTGTGGCTCTGGGTCTACGGATGTCCCTCGCATAAGGAATACTGTGGTTCCTGACTGATAAATCACTAGTTTCTGATTTAAAATTTGGTGTAGTAATTACTGTTGTATGCTAGCTATAGGAAGCTATAAGGGCTTATCTGTAGTCTCCAACTTCAACTTGGGGTGTATAAATTCCTTCAACCCAGAAGTCATACTTGAGGTGCTGGACAGCCAATATAAATAGCAAAGGTCCTCTAGAGCCATAGCTCTGGTCACTGAACTAAGTGAACATTCACTGAACACTGACACTGAGCCTGGCTCCTTAGGAACCTTTAGGGGAAAAGCTAGTTGCACTAAAACAGGGTATTAAGGTCCCTTACATGTACTATTTGCAACCACTAAACCTTTTCACAGTCCCTAATGATGATGAGTGTTTGCAAAGTGATTATTCTGTACCATCTGTAATCTCTTCTTCCTTAACAACTCTAGGATAATTACTTTTAAAGTAATGGACTAGGCTTATAGTTAAGATTAACTTGTTCAAAGTTGCAGAGATAATCAGCATCTGACAGGATTCAAGTCTGACATCAAGATGTCTGATCTCAACTAATATCTCTGCATAATATAAGTGAATTGTTGGGGGCTATGCACATAAGAATGACCCCATGGGTCACTGCACAGGGTAGGCCAATTGGTGAAAGGTTTTACCTCCAACCTGTTGCTCCTAGTGGGCTGTTCTTCTGTCTAGCAACTAAAAGGGGTTCATCCCCTCTCTGGTCTACAACATCAAAATGAAATAGGAAATTTCTGCGATGTCTTCTTATAACAATATATATTGTATGTACAAGTGATGAGACCAAAGAAAAAGTCAAGAAAAGCTTCCAAACCTATGGCAGTAAAAATGCCTTGTCTCAACCTGTAATCACAGCCCTCAGCAGAGCTTGAGTTAGGGCCCAGCTTGGGCGACATAGTGAGGCCCACATCTCCAAGTAAAAGAAAATAAAAGGTTTACTATTTGTTTGCCAAGGTAGGAGGACTTGTTTTGAATTATTGAAGATAGGTGGCAGACTGCTTTGAACATCTTGCTAATCATCTCTGACTACTAAGCAAAGTAGCTGCCTTGATAGTCTTGGCTTTTAGAAATCCTGAAAAAGACATTTATTGCCCAGTTCTGCTGGGATCAGGGTAACAGGTAAAGCATTTCTGTTATCATGAAGTTCATAGTCTCTGATGAAGAGAAAAAAGCTTATGTGTGGGGTGCTAACTTTAGGGCAAAGATGTATTCCTGGAAAATGGGCAGGAGTTAAGTGAAGAAGAGAGGATGATGCTCTCCAAGAGTAAAGAGCAAAGCTGGGCACCAGTGGCTCACGCCTGTAACCCTAGCTACTCAGGAGGTTGAGATCTGAGGATCACGGTTCAAAGCCAGCCCGGGCAGAAAAGTCCGTGAGACTCATATCTCTAATAAACCACTAGAAAACCAGAAGTGGCACTGTGGCTCAAGTGGTAGAGTGCTCACCTTGAGCTGAAGAGCACAGGTACAGTGCCCAGGCCCAGAGTTCAAGCTCCATGACAGACAAAAAAAAAAAAAAAGTAAAGAGCATGGTTGGTTTAGACCACTGTAAAGTAAGCATACAGATGATCAAGGAGGGGTAAATACAAGACAATGTGAAGGTGCTGATGTACACTGGCTTGTTTGATTTAGGGAGCTATTGTCCTCCACTGAGCTCAGGTACAGTCATGAAAACCCTATGTATGGGTCCATGGTGCAAATATCAGAACTGAGATGCAAACAGGTTTGCGTTCCTTTGGTCACATTCCTCAGGAAACTTAACCAAGCCTACCTATTTGTAGGAGCTACTGACTGCTTAAGAGTAGATTGAACTGGAAATCTGCCCAAGGCTAATGCATTTCCTGATGCATAAGTCTGATTGTTTCCTTCATGCTTTCGTCTTGGGAGAAGCTGTACAGCAAATGTGTGGGCTCAAAATGTACAGTATGATGGGCCCCAGTTCCCAGTACTGTTCTTTAGTAACCTGGCTGTCACTACCCGCAATTGGATGAACATTTTGTTTCTCAATAGTGACAGTCTGTTGATCCCATCATACCTTTTAGACTTAGCAGCTTGGTCATTTGACAATCCCACTGGCTCACACTAAACTGGTCTCATGGTTTGAGTCTCATTAATACCATGTTATACTTGAAGTTTGCTGAAGTGAAACGTGTGTGAGTTTGACCATTTTTCCTAAACAGCTTCTAACTGATCAGCATGTTAAACCAGTAGCTTTTATAAGAAATAGGTAAGTGACTTTTCATGTTCTATTATTAGAATGTTTTTGTAGAGAGCAGAAGTATATAAATTTCATCATTGTTTAGCTTAGAGAATTAAAATATATTGACTGCCTAGCTGCCAGTGGCTCATGTCTATATTCTAAGTACTAGGAGGCTGAGAGCTAAGAATTGAGGTTTTGAAGTCAGCTTGGGCATACAAATCCAAGAGACTTATCTCCAACTAACCAGCAAAAAGCCAGAAGAGGATATATCGCTCAAGAGGTACAGCATTAACCATGAGCAATTTAAAAAAAAACACGCAAAGCTGGGCACCAATGGCTCACACCTATAATCCTAGCTACTCAGGAGGCTGAGAAATGAGGATTGTGGATTAAAGCCAGCCCAGGCAGGAAAGTCTATGAGATTATCACCTCTAATAAACTACTCAGAAAAAAGCTTGTGGCTCAAATGGTAGAATGCTAGCCTTGAGCAGAAGCACTCAGGCCCTGTGTTCAAGCCTCAGGACCAGCAAAAACAAAAACAAGCAAGAATGTGATTTCTGAGTACTGGCACAAACATATATATAATATAAACATAGATACTGCTTAAAGACCTAGAAAATTTATGGGAAGCATAAAGAGACTGTCATTAGGAGAAAAATTAAGACTGCTGATTAATTATTTAAAAATACACATGTATATACAACTAAACTACAAAGGTGAAGAAAATTAAAATTATACAAGGGGATCAGAGATATTTGTTACCCAGTGGACCTGGGTCTGTTATAATCTTAGATGACTAGCAGAAGCAACCACAAGTTTCTGCAAGAATGGAACTTCAGTCCAGTGATTGAAAACTTCCACAGATGAAGTTATGTAAAATATAAGTAGCTTTCTATTAAAAACCATAGACCAGGGGCTGGGAAGATGGCTCAGTGGTAGAGTGCTTGCCTGCCATGCATCAGGCCCTGGGCTTGATTCCTCAGCACCACATAAGCAGAAAAAGCTGGAAGTGGCTCTGTGGCTCAAGTGGTAGAGTGCTATCCTTGAGCTGAAGAGCTAAGGGACAGTGTCCAGGCCCAGAGTTCAGGCCCCATGACCAGCACAAAAAAATAAATAAATTTTAAACTGTAGACCTAAAAGGGAATAGATACAGCAGAGATAAAAAGTTAAGCTAATACTATGAATAACTTTAACCAATAAATCTACAGCTTAGACCAAAGAGATAAATAGACTTCTACCAAAATTCAATCAGGAGAAATTACCTTAGTCCTGTAATGTTAAACAAATACAATCAGGGGGTTCAAATCTGGAAGTCTACTGTTTACAGAAGACATGTGACACCTCCCAACCCCAGTGCTATCAGCTCTTTTTCTGGAGCTAAACACATCAACAGTAAGGTCCATTGAGAACAAATGCTCAAGATTAGCCCAAGGAGACCCTGGAAAACCACTTGGAAGGGAGGAATTGTCTTGCTGTATAATAAAACAGGAAGCTGAGGTCTGAAAATGTGATCTCAGCATGCGAAGAGATGGACCAGTGAAACACAAGAGATGATTCAGAAATAGGCTGAATTTCACTTGCTTATGAAAACTCAAGAACAATAAAGGTGGTATGTTGAACTACTGGAGGAAAAGATGAACAATAGGAATGAATGATACTGGAAAAGCTGACATACTTCTAGAGACAAGCCATATGGAAAAGAAAACTGAACTGCTGCTCATATATTCCAGCATCACTTTCAAATTAATCAGAGATTTGTACATTAACCATATGATTACTAGGGGAAAGAAAAAACTATTATGAATTTGTGTGTAACGAGTAAAAAAGCTAGAACTTGTAAGCCAAATTTGGCCCAAGGCCCGTTTAGGAACTATTATGAGCTGTGAATGAGTTTTATAATTTTAAAGGTTCAATAAAAAAAAGAGCAAAGAGGTCATGAGCAGATTTCACAGAGCTATAAACTAAAAAATTTAATTTCTGAGGAGTGCACAGGCTCATGCCTGTAATCCTAGTTACTCAGTGGGTTGACATCTGAAGATCTGATTCAAAGCCAGCCCAGGTGGGAATGTCCATGAGACTCATCTCCAGTTAACCACCAAAGAGCCAAAAGTGGAGGTATGGCTCAAGTGGTAGAGTGTTAGCCTTAAGGAGGGGGGAGGACTGAGGGGGGGATAGGGGGAGGATGGGAAGTGAAAACAAAGGAGGAGGCTACAATGCTTGATAAGAAATGTACTCATTATCTTGCTGATGTAATTGTAACCCCTCTGTACAGTATTTTCACAATAAAAAAAAGGGAAAAGTTCAGAAAAAGCACCCAGGCCCATCACACATACACAAAGCTAATATTTCTTAAGCTATGAAAAGTTGCTCCATTTTCCACATGGTTAGTTGGTTCAAAGAAGAACCCAATGAGTAGATATCTACTTATCTCCATTTTAAAAGAAAAGGAAACAGGGTAAGTGTTCTACCTGATCCAAGTACTAGTACCTAATGGTACTGGGAGTTGAATGCAGTTAGATTGCTGTAGACAAAAAGAGTAATTCTCCATGACTAAGTGAAGCTTATTTCAGAAATGCAAGGATCATTTAATATTAGGAATAGCTGGGTGTTTCCTTAATATGATAAAATATTTATCTCAATCCAAAGCCAGCATCATGCTTAATTGAGAATACCAGAAGCAATTTCATTAAAGCCAAGAACAAGACAAAGATGTCTGCTAATCACTATTATTTAAAATTGTTCTGCAAGACTTTGACAAAAGAATTAGACAAGAGAAAGAAATTAAAGACATAGAAATTAGGAGATGAGAAGATAAATGCATAATTTGCAGATGGGATGTGTGGATTGTTCACAGAGACACTAGAGAGAACTAACCAAAATCTTACCAACCAAAAAATAGTAAGTTAATTTTCAAAAATCAATGATCTTTGTATATACAATGTCTGATTTTGTGCTAAAGACAAGAAAAGATTCTTTACAATAGAAGAAAAAAAGAGTAACTTAGAAATACATTTATTTTTTTTTTTAAAAACTTGAAAAATGCTACTGAGGGACATACAAGACCCAAATGGAATGACATGCCATGTCATGCATGGATGATCAGCCTTACTTCTTAATTCAAGTTTAATGTGGTCTTCAATAAGAATACCTCTGGATTTTCAACTGGGTGCTGGTGGCTCATACTTATAATTCTAGCTTCCCAGGAGGCTGAGGTATGGGAATTATGGTTTGAAGCCAGCCCAGGCAGGCTTCAAATTAACCACCATAGAGTCAGAATTGGAGCTAAGGGACACTGGAACTCAAGACCCTGGCCCTGAGGTCAAGCCTCAACACTGGTACCAACACACACAAAAAGAGTAACAGTAAATTTTAACCGACGATTCACATAAGCCAGTTCTCAAGTTAATATGGAAAATTAAAAATATGGAAATGGGACAATGATAGAGGGAGACTAACTCCATTAGACATTAAAATGTATGATTTATAGCAAAATGGCAATAATTTATGAACAGTCAAATGTGTAGACTAGAATAGTTCAGAAGTAGATCCAGGCTGGATGTGGTGGTGTATATCTGTAATCTCAGCACTTAAGAGGCTGAACCTGGATGAATCTAGCCTAGAATAGATGGTAAGACTCTTCCCTCTCCCTTACAGAAAAAATAACAGAAGTAGATACAAATACACATAGAACTGAGAATAGGTGGCTCTTTCAGTCAATGGAGAAGAGATTATTCAGTATATGGGTTGAGGAAAACTGCTTAGTGTTCTGGAAAAATTAATTTGGATCCATACTTTATTCCTTACCCCCCAGGACAAATGACACACAGTTCAAAGATTTAAATACAAGAAATGAAATTCTGAGGATGGGAGGTGGCTCAGTGGTAGAGTACTTGCCTCTCATGCATGAGGCCCTGGGTTTGTTTCCTCAGCACCAATAAGAAGAAAATGCCGGGGCTGGGAAGGTGGCTCAGTGGTAGAGTGCTTGCCTTGCATGCCTTAGGCCCTGGGTTCTATTCTTCAGCACCACATAAGCAAAAAGCCAGAAGTGGCGCTGTGGCTCAAGTGGTAGAGCGCTAGCCTTGAGCTGAGGAGCTGAGGGACAGCGCCCAGGCCCAGAGTTCAGGCCCCACGACCAGACCCCCCCCCCAAAAAAAAAAAGATAATGCTGAAAGTAGTGCTGTGGCTCAAGTGGTAGAGCGCTAGCCTTGTGTGAAGAGCTGAGGAACAGCGCCCAGGCCCAGAGCTCAGGCCCCATGACCAACAACAACAAAAAAGGAAATTCTGAAACTTAAAATTCTTGTAAAACTTAAAATCAGGAAGACCTTACTAAATATGACACAGGGCCCAGAAACCATTAAAGATTGCTAGATTAGATTTTATAGAGAGAAAAAATGTTTTCATGACAGGAGTATCATAAGCAAAGGCAAAGAAGAACCTGAGCATAAGATGAACAACTATAACAAAAATGCGCTTACAAATAAAAAAGGAAAAAAAGTAAGTAGCTCACCAATTCAATGCAAAAATGAACCAAGTAAATGGACATATTTCATAGAAGAAATAATACAAATGACTGAGTTCTAGAGTTTGAACTTGGGGCCTAGGTGCTATCCCTGAGCTTTTTCACTCAAGACTAGCACTCTGCCACTTGAGCCACAACTCCACCTCCATGTTGTTTTGGAGTCTCACAGATTTTTCTGTCTGGGCTGGCTTTGAACTGCAATCCTTAGATCTTGGCCTCCCAAACTGCTAGGATTACAGGTGTGAGCTACTAGTGCCTGGCACAAATTACTCTTAAGAATGTGAAAGGAAGTGGCGCTGTGGCTCAAATGGCAGAGCTCAGGGACGGTGCCCAGGCCCAGAGTTCAAGCTCCATGACCAACAACAACAACAAAAAAGAATGTGAAAATGCTTTATAATAAGAGCAATTGAATAAGAGCACTAATTGAAGCTTGATAATATGCTCTAATGAGAATTAAGTTGTTAAGTAGGTACTCTCACATAGAAGTTAATAAAAGCTATGAAGATTGGTAGTCAAATTACAGACATTCCTTCTTTTAGCAGTGCTAGGGATTTGTCTGCAGATGCACTTTTGTCTGTACGTGTGAAATGACTCATGAATTATAGCCAAGGTTAGAATTCACTAGAGGTGAATCAAGTTCTGTTTTTATTCAAGGGAGAAGAACAAAATGCTTTGTCCCCGGAAGGTGAGGTCATTTGGGTTCATCTTAAAGAGGCTGCCTATTAAATGGATTACTATTTTTTTGATGTACTTTATTTTTTTCAGGGAACTTTAGACTGATATCAAGAAAGTGTCACAAATTCCCATATGCCCCTCACTGTATACACTGTATACAGCTGTAGTATATGTAAGCCAAGAAGCCTTGAAGATCTAGAGGGCCATTTCCTTTAAACAAAATTATGGACCTACCAGGAAGCTATAACCTATATTTTAGTGGATCTAACATTAATCAGAAAAAGTTAATTATTGTATGATCCAACTATATTTTACATTCTGGAAAAGGTAAAACTAGGGGTACAATGAAAAGTTCAGTGGAGACTGGGTGTGATGATGCATGCTTATAATGCCAGCACTTGAGAGATGGAAGCATGAAGATCTGAGTTTGAAGCCAACCTGCACTACACAGGGCTATATAAAAGGCCTTCTTGGAAACCCTCACTACTTCAATAAGGCAAGAAAAGATAAAACTACAGACAATAATCTGTCCTCATTTACAATTGACAGATGTCAGAAATCCAAAATAAACTATTATCAATATATTAGAAGTAAGTAAGTTTAGTAAGGCCAATGGTTCAAAGTCAATATATATAATCAATGAATTCTTGTGCTTCTACCATAAATAATTCAAAAATCAAATTAAAGAAATGCCATTTTACAATGGCATTGTGACATAAAATACCTGAGAATAAACTTAAAGATGTGAAAAGCCTTATTCAAAAATGATTGTAGAGTGAAAACAAAGAAGAGATCTTCTGTGTTCATGAATTCAAAGTCTCAGTATTATGAAGATATTCATTCAGTGGCCCACATGGTGGAGCAAAGCTGCTCTCCTTATGACGACAAAGAAGCAACAAAGAAATGGAGAAGAGGTCTGCCTGAAATCTCCAAATCTTTGTAGACATGCCCCCAATGCCCTGCCTTCCTTTTACTAGGTCTTATCTCCTGAAGATTCTACCCATTCTTCAAAGCATCACAGGCTGGGGACCAAGACTTTAGCATTTGAGCCTTTGGAGAACTGCTAATATCCAAACCACAAAAGGGTTAATGAAAAGAAGGTACTTGGACTGGACACCAAGTCCCCATCCCTTCCTAGCACTTTTCTCCTCTGTCATCATGAGGTAAACAGGTGAGCAGCATCTGCCACAATCTACTCTGCCATCATGGGTTCAAAGCATCTGGCCAGCCAACCATGCACTGAAACTGCTGAAACTGTGAGCCCAAATAATCCTTTCCTCCTTATAAGTTGTTTGTTTCAAGGTATTTTGTCATACCGATGGAAAGCTGACTAACAAGCAAAACCAAACATAGCTGTGATAAATGAGGATCCTGCCATTTGTAAGTATGAACAGTAACTGGAGGGAGACAGGAAATTGAGGTAATGCCCTGTACCTCTATTTAGGGATTATTTTCTTACTGTGGTCTGCATGGACCCCTCGAATCTATGTGTTGGAAACTTAAGTCGCCAGTGCAACAGTGTTGGGAGAGAGGGCCTGTAGAGGCATTTAGGCCAGCAGGGCCTCACCTTCCTGAATTGAGAAATATCATTATCAAAAGGGATTGTAGGACTGAGTTCATCCTGTTCTGCCAACCACCATGTGAGCAAGAAGGTCCTCACCAGATACTGCTGCCTTGACTTTGGATGTCCCAGCCTCTGAACTGTGAGTAAATAACTTCTTGTTCTTTAAAAACTACTCTCAGGTATTCTGCACAAATGGACTAAGATCATCTTGTGGACATTGATGAAGCTATATACTTAAGATAATGTATATTTCTGGAAGACAAGGTAAGGGCAAACCAACAGTGTATATGAGCACAGATAAGGTTTTTGAGTATGTGGGATAGATGCTCAAGAGCTTGGACAGGGCATACACAGACTGACTCACTTTCCCTTCTTTGACCCAGGACCTGGGTAGGAAGTGCTGCATAGAAGCCCTCCTTCCCTGGTTGGCTGAGGTGACTGGGGTAGGGGTGGGCGTCCGTCAGGACTCAAACACTTCCTTCCACAATAGATCATGAAGCCACACCTAAGTCTACAGGAGTGAAAAGGGATCTGCACAGCAAAGGACAGGCTGGGCTTCTGACTTCCAGTCATTGTCATCTGTGGTGCTTAGGACAATGCTCTTCCCACCAAAGAAGCCCTGGGTGTGAGACTAAGCAGTGGATATCAGTAGCTGCCTTGAGGACCTGAGTAGTAGCCATGGGCAGTAGAGGAAAAGAGTTTTGTGCCACCAACTCTAGAGCACAAGGGGAGGGGGACAGGGGAAGAAGAGACCGTGGCCAGCCGACGGGGCAGAACCCAAGGTTGGTTTTCTGAGGAAGATGGACAGACACAGTCCCAAGGCCATGCGAGGGCATTTGCATTCCACAGCCTCTGTGGCGGCATCCTTGCCAGTCATTTGTGAATTGAATAACATAAAATGCCATCATGTTTCTGCTAAGACAGAAGCTTTTAAGGTATTAAAAAGTAGCTCATGTTCCTAACTCCAACACAATCTTATATAGTTAGAAATGCATTGGGAAAAAGTATTACCTATAAGAACTCTGGGAGAATTAATGTTCACCATTGGGTTGTGTGCCAGTTTATTTTTCATTATTATCATGAAATAACTGAGGCAGGCTAACTTTGTCAAGAGAAGAAGTTTGTTTTGCCTCACAGTTCTGGAGGTACAAGGTCAAGAAGACATATTTAGTGACCACCTTGCTGGTAGGTTGTGTGTGTGTGTGCATGTGGATGTGGATGTGTGTACATGTGCATGTGCATGTGGATGTGGATGCTCACGTGTATGTGTATGTGTGTACAAAAGGGGAGGCTGCTGCATAAGTCTGCCTCTCGCACTGCACTTGTGACTGTTGGCACAGTGCCAGGGGGCACACAGTTTCAAAGCTGTCAGTTTTCCAAGGTCGTCCTTTGAGATTGGTGAATTTCTGGGTGCATCTGAAGTGCTTCAGATGAGGGTCTCTTGGCTGAGTGAGGCAGAGGTCTGGCCCCTCCAATCTGAAGCTGCCAAGGAAGTCTGAGGGCAGGCTGTGGACTGTTTAGTTGCTACAAACTTCTAAAAGAAAACCAAAGCAGAGTGGAATCATTCCTGGTGCCCTTTTTCCTCTCCATCCCTCTGTGTTCTTTGATGAGGGAGAAAGGATGGACAATGTGTGGAGGGAGTGAGAGAAGCAGTGCCTACGGGTTGGAGAGTGGAGAAAGAGGTTACCCTGGGATGGAATATCCAACCATATTGCATTGATTTCCCCCCTGGGGGACCCAGATATCACATCCTTCCATTTCCCTCTAGTCCCTGCCTGCCATCGACAGGGAAGCATTAATGGGGGAATAATCAATGATGCTCTGTCCTGAAAATAAAAGGCTTGTCATGTCTCTCCATTTGGTGGAATGGATGTGAGACCAGGGGTCATGTGGCCGCCTCCATCTGTCTCCTGACAGAGGCTGTGACTCACACACATTCTCTACCCAGAGGGCTGCCGCTCACAGCCAGGTGACCGCAAGCTCTCCATGGGCATCAGGAAAAACAAGACTTCAGTATCTTTGAACTCTTGTGTCAGGAGCTTGGCTGGCTATTAAACATGGCAGCTTAGGAAGGGCTTCCGTGAACTTGAATTCCTGAGCTTCATCATGGATTGATGTTCCCCGAGGTGCTGGATGCTATGTGCACAGCAACACAAGGCCATGTGTTCATTGTCTCATGGAAGGATCACAGAAGCTCAGTATACACACACACTGCAACCTGTGCCTTCCCCATCTGATATGTGAATACACTGCAGTTTTCAGTTCTCTTGCTTGCTAAGCCCCACTACTGCCTCTAATATTACTACTATTACTTCTAACATTACTTCCCTCTTGTCAGAAAGCTCAGTTCTTACAGGTTATTTTCTTCTTTCTCCTTCTCCTTCTCCTTTCTTCTTTCTTCTTTTGTCTTCCTCTTCTTCCTATACTCTGCCTCCTCTCCCTTCTCCCCTTCCTCCTCCTCTTCTTCCTCCTTCACCTCCTATTCATTTTCTTCTTTTTTGGGAAAAGATTTCACTATGCACACGTGCAGGCTTTGAACTCATGATTCTCCTAGCTCAGCCTCCTGAGAGTTGGGATTATAGGCATGTATGGCTCTCCCTGGCTCAGAAAGTTATTTTCTTTCCTTTTTTTTTTTTTGGTCAGTCGTGGGGCTTGAACTCTGGGCTTGGGCGCTGTCCCTGCGCTCTTCAGCTCAAGGCAAGTGCTCTACTGCTTGAGCCAGAGCACCACTTCCTGTTTTCTAGTGGTTTATTGGAGATAAGAGTCTCACGGACTTTCCTGCCAGGGCTGGCTTTGAACCACAATTTCAGATCTCATCCTCCTGAGGAGCTAGGATTACAGCATAAGCCACCAGGGCCCGGCTAGAAAGTTTTTTTCTTTTTTTCTTTTTCTTTTCTTTTTTTTCTTTCTTTTGGTCCGGTCGTGGGGCCTGAACACTGTCCATCAGCTCTTCAGCTCAAGGCTAGCGCTCTACCACTTGAATCACAGCACCACTTCTGGCTTTTTTCTTTTTGCTTATGTGGTGCTGAGGAATCAAACCCAGGGCCTCAGGCATGCAAGGCAAGCGCTCTACCACTAAGCCACCTTCCCAGCCCCAAAAGTTATTTTCTTTTCTTTTCTTTTTTTTTTTTTTTTGTCGGTCGTGGGGGTTGAACTCTGGGCCTGGGCGCTGTCCTTCAGCTCTTCAGCTCAAGGCGAGCGCTCTACCACTTGAGCTACAGCGCCACTTCCGGTTTTTCTGGTGGTTTATTGGAGATAGGAGTCTCACGGTCTCTCCTGCCCAGGCTGGCTTTGAACCTTGATCCTCAGATCTCAGCCTCCTGAGTAGCTAGGATTACAGGCGTGAGCCACCAGCGCCCGGCTCAAAAGTTATTTTCTTAAGCTTGGTTACATTCTACTTTATTATGCTCCTGGCTGTCATGAGTAGTAACTGCTCTCTCTACCTACTTCCTGCCCTTGGACCTAGTTCTCCTTGGCTGCTAACTCCTCACATGCCCATTCACAACCCTGTTGAGTCCTTTGAGATTTAGTGCTTCTATCAAGTTGCATATCAAACTCTGGCTTGGAAGCACTCCAGGGCTCTTCTTTCAGTTCCTGGCTCCAGCCTAACCCCACACCCTTCAGCCTAGAGGTATATGGGAGCAGCTTCTTCTGTTTTCTATACTTGTTTAAACATAGTAGAAGGCCCATTTAGCTGGCTTTGGAAGATACCCTTTGGATTTGTTTTGAGATAATTATCTAGTCTAAAATCCTTTTTTTCTTCCAGTCCTAGGGATTGAACCCATGGCCAAGTGCATGCTCAGCAAGTGCTCTGTCACTAAATCACATCCCCAACTGTCTGCGTTATTCCAACCCTCTCCCCCAGTCCCGGGGCTTGAACTCTGGGCCTGGGCAGTGTCCTTGAGCATCTTTGTGCTCAAAGCTAGCTCTCTACCACTTGAGCTACAGCACCACTTCTGGCTTTTTCTTAGTCGTTTATTGGAGATAAGAGTCTCGTGGACTTTCCTGCCCAGGCTGGATTCAAGCTGCAATCCTCAGATCTCAGCCTCCTGAGGAGCTAGGATTACAGGTGTGAGCCACCAGCACTCAGCTTTGTCTGCATTTTTTTTTTATGCATTCTACAGCCAAAGTCACACTTTCCCACCCTCTACCTGTGTGGTTGGCTTTATTTGAACTGCCAGGAAGAACCAACTAACTGTCATGGATTAGACATTATCCTCTAAGATCAGTTTGTTAACCTATCCTCTGGGGTTCTTTTTAAATCAGGTTCTTCCATGGGAATAACTCCTTTTCATTCACAGCTTTGACTAACTGGGGAATCTAGATCTATACTGACCAACATGAGAGGATGAGTGCCCAGGAGACATAGCTCAACAGGATTCAGGGTTTTAGAGTGTAGAGACAACAGTGTTGGCAACAACAGTGACCATCTTCCATTCCTTACTGTCCTTACTTGTTTTCTCATGTAAACCCTGGCTTCATTGTTTTGTGGGATGAATGCTTTTTCTCACTGAAGTAATCCCCTCCCCATGTTACCATGAGCCCTAGAAGCAGAGGGTATCCTAATAGATTGCCCTGTAAGGTGATCCATTCACCATATTTCCACTAACAACCTTAATTTTCTTTTTGCAATCTGATCTCCTCCACCCATGCTTCATAGGGTTAACTGAAATCTCTCCTCTTCTCTTCCTCTGAACACAAGGGATAGGCATAGTTACATGAGCTAAGTCTCTCCAGCCCCTCAGTGAGACAATTCTGAGTAGTTCATTTCAGTGAGCACCGAGAGGATGGTTCTTCTGGCCAAATGAGTCCTGCCCATCCTTGCCCTGTCTCTTCTTTCTGTCATGCCCATGAGTTGTACAATATCTTCCCTTAAATGTATGAGAGTAGCTAGGCATCAGTGACTCACACCTGTAATCCTAGTTGCTCAGAAGGCTAAGATCCAAGGATCATGATTCAAAGCCAGCCTAGGCAGGAAAGCCCATGATACTCTTATCTCTAATTCACTACCCAAAAGCCAGAAATGGAGCTGTGTGGCTCGATGTAATAATAAAGCACTAGCATTGAGCACAAAAGCTCAAGGATAGCACCCAGGCCCTGAGTTCAAGCCCCAGGATTGGCACATGTGTGTGCACATGCACGCACACGCGTGCACACACACATACACAGACAAGTATGAGAGTTGTACTCAATTGCTTACAGCATTATCACTCCAAGCAAGATGAAATGCATATCTCACTAGCATTTGGTTACTGACAGTCTGTGAGCCCCGTCTACTCTGATTCATCCCCACTGCCACAGCTTCCCAGATCTCTTGGATGGCATCTCAAGCTTCCATTATTTATTAAGGGTCAGCCCATCCTTGTGCCTGGCAGGAGAGGGGATTAGAAAACCCTTGGATGAGATACATACACCATATTCACATATGTGTTACAAGTATGTTGTCCTATTCATTTTCTAGGCACGTAGAGACCATTTAGGCTTGTGCTTGTGTTGTTAGCTCATATATTTGCAGAAAGAACCGACAGTGGATTGAGGGCAAGTCTGGTTGAACTTCAACTTCTTCTACCATAAGATAAACAGAATAGGGCTGGGAAGGTGGCTCAGTGGTAGAGCGCTTGCCTTGCATGCATGAGGCCCTGGGTTCGATTCCTCAGCACCACAGAAGCAAAAAAAAAAAGCCAGAAGTGGCATTGTGGCTCAAGTGGTAGAGTGCTAGCCTTGAGCTGAAGAGCTGAGGGACAGCGCCCAGGCACAGAGTTCAGGCCCCACGACAGGACCCAAAAAAAAAAAAAAAAAAAAGAGATAAACAGAATAATTGTCTATCACCTCTGATCTTTACCACAAGTCTCTACATGGGGCATTAACAATTTTTATTTTAAGCAATTATATGAGGAGATTTCAGTTTAACAGGTCAGATTATGAGTACAATGTATCTTCCGTTGTTCTCTCCATCTTTCCGAACCCAGCCTTATCATTTATGGCCACCTTATTCTTTCATTTGATCCAACAAGCAGGAACTTCTGTGGAAATGCTTAGCAACAAGAATGTATTATGCCTGGTACTTTGTATGTTACAAAAAAGCACCAGCTCTCATCTTCTCTCCACTATTCTGGTTGCCTCCAGGACCCCTGATCCCATCTTAGCAGTTACAAGGCTTCTCACTATCCTGGGAAGAAGTCCATTGAGGAGAATGCAATTGACTTTAGTTCGTTCACATACGTAGAGAAGAGGGCACTTCATAATCTCTTCCTTTGCACTTTGAATTCAAGCTTATCTGTCTTATCACATTTCTTTACTTGTATCATGGCAAAAGATTTTACATGACAGTGAAGGTGGAAGCAAACTTGGAGTACAGAGGTTCTGCCTTCTTTCTGATAAAAACCACTGCAGTTCCTAAACAGAGGTCGGTGCCATCTTTTTTTTTCTATTTGCTTGTAACTTTAAAATGCTATTTTTTTGATGCCTGAGGTTCTTTTTTCTAAGTCTCAACTCATTACAGGTTTCAGCCTTCTGACACTCTTAAACCAAAAACCATCTTTACTAAAGTCTGTGCTAGTCGACTTTCCATCACCTCAACAAATAACAGGGTCAGTCAGCTTATAAAGAGAAAAAGAGTATCTGAGCTCACAGTGTTTAAGGTTCTGCTCCTTGATCCATTGGCCTCGTTGCTTTGGGGCCTGTGGTGGCACCTGATGGTGGGAGAGTGTGGTAAGGCAAAACTGTTCACCTCATAGCCAGCAAGCAGAGAGGGAAAGGAAGGAGGGGAGAAGGGGGAGAGACAGAGACAGAGAGACAGAGAGACAGAAAGACAAACTGAAGTTTCATAGTCTCCTTCAAGGGCATGCTGCCTGATGAGTTACATGATCTCCCACCAAGTCTTACCTCTAGAACTTTCCACCGCCTCCCAATAGCCCCCAGCTGGGAACCAAGTCTTTAACCATGGCCTTTTGGGGTCATTTCAAATGCAAACTACAGCAAAATCTTTATTCCCATGCCACCGGGCTCAGAGTCTAAGTAACAGAAGCCCATGAGAACAGAGGGGATACTTGAGGAAGTATGCTGAGCATGCCATTCATTTAAGGCACCTTGCCTCACTCAGAGGATGAAATCCTCACTGGGATTAAAACAAACAAACAACTGGACTGTGTTAGTCAGAGTTGTTACTGTGACTGAATAGTGATAAGCAACTTAAAAGGAAGAAAGGTGGCACCCATTTGTAACAGCAACACTTGGGATTCTGAAGTAGAAGGACTGTGAATTTTGTGAATTGGTGGTGGTGTGGGGGGAGAGCCTGTGCTACATGTAGTAAGACCCTGTTTTCCCCTCCCCTACTTGAGTCATGCTTTTAAGGTTTCAGTCCATAGCTCCTTGGGCTTTGGGACTGTAGTAGATTGTACATCATGGCAGGGGGTTCAGGAAGCCTCTTTACCTCATGGTTACCAGGAAGCAAAAATAGAGAGGAAGCGGCTGGGTATGAGTATCATGGCCGGTGACCTAACTTCCTCCAACCAGGCCCCATCTCTCAAAGGTTCTACCCCTTCCCCTCCCCTAGTAGCACCACAAGCTGAGGACCAAGCTCTAGCACCTAGGCCTTTGACAACATCCAATGACTCAGAAAGGGGTCAGAGTTTATAGATGCATACTACCTGCCATCATGAACTCCCTCAGAGCTCCCATAACTGGGGCTTGAACTTGGGGCTTCATGCTTTCCCTCAGCTTTTTTTGTTCATGGCTAATGCTCTGCCACTTAAACTTTACCTCCAGTTCCTTGAGGATTATTTTGAAGGCTAAACTCCTGGGAGTGGAATTTTGGATGAAAGTATATGAGCATTTAGAAGACTCTTAATACATATTACCAAAGTGCTTTCCAAGGAGTGTGCCAGTTTATTTTCTACCCTCAAGTACTGGAGTGTCTGTTCTATCACACCCTGGCTTATAGGAGCTCTGTATTTTTAAATTCATACCTTTACTTGCAAAGATACTGTCATTTAAAAATGTCCCCAGCAGCCAGAGCAGGGTGGCTCATATCTGTAATCCAGCTACTCAGGAGGCTGAGGTCTGAGGATCAAGGTTCAAAGCCAGACCAGGCAGGAGAGTCTGTGAGACTCTTATTTCCAATTTCCCACCCAAAAGCTGGAAGTAGAGCTGTGGCTCAAGTGGGAGAATACTAGCCTTGAGCACAAAAGCTCAGGGACAGTGACTAGGTCCTGAGTTCAAGTCCCAGGACTGGCAAAAAGAGGAGGAAGAAGAGGAAGAGAAGGAGGGGTTATTGAATGATTTTGACTCAAGTATAGTGATCTTGTTTATCACTGGATCAGTATGAGGTAAGGTGCCTGAGTCACAGGAAAATGCTCCAAGTTTTAGGAATTGCAAGATGAAGTAAGCAGTTCGTGGAGATGAAGGAAAAACCTGCCAGGGAACTCAATGATAGCAGATGGCTGAGTGTGACCTAGAGTTCATGGTGGACATTATCAAGAACTTCTCAGAGCTGAATATCAACCTGTAGGGCTTTAACTAGCTTCTCAGCTCCCCACTTTCAAATATAAAATTATTTGAAGCTAAATGAAAGCTGTGGAAAGTGCAACCTGAAAGGAACCCCACAGTGCCTTCCCTTTCCTCTCCCCTACCCTGGAAGGACTAACGCCTCTGATAAAACTTAAATATACTAATGAATGTGCAAATTGAAATATGTAATAGAAGATTCAAGGAAGTGGAAAAACTGAAACAACTCAAACTTCTTTACCACATTATTCAATATAGAACCGGCCAATGTGCCTGAGAACCTACCACATGAAGTTATTCAATGCAATTCCACAATGAACTTGAAGCCAGGTACAGTGTTTGAGTTCTATGAACATGACATGAGCAATGATGAAGTTACCATTTTGAGGAGCCATAAATTGAAATATGCACCTGTATGTAGAGCAACAAGCAGGTGTTTCCCCCACCCAAAAAAAAAAAACTTAGCAAAGTGTTGGCTGCACTCCAGACTGATGGATGCAAATCTGGAAAAGAGTGTGCAAGTAGTAACCTCCTCCACACCAGCTAACATCATCAGAGAAGTAGTTCCAGCTGTCACACGAAGGGTGACTCAATCAAATGTTTGGCAAAGATATCAGGCTAATTTTTCTGTTGATCATTTTGTTTGGCTTGTGAATGATGTTATAAATAGCCATAGGGCCCTTAGTAGAATAAAACTTCCTCCACTGCCCCACACTGAAGTATTGGGCCTTGATCTGACCCTGTGTGGTCACTGTGCAGATGAGGCCACACGAGGAGATTTCCTTGCCCTTCCATCCTGTAGGGCACTGGTCATATTTGTTTACAAACTCTCTCTTCTCTTTCTAGTGTGTTCTCTATGTCACCCAGGTGTCTGTCAAACAATCGTCAGAATATGCCATTTAATCTGTTTTTATTGGCCAAAGAGGAAAAGAAGACTAGAGCAAGGCTGCAGATGAATAATGGAAGAATTCCTCACAGCTGTTCAGGGATATATATTTTTTTTCTAGCAGTGGAGCAAGACGGATTCCCATCACAGCCCGGGGACATGTTCCATGAAGCCCCTCATCTGTCATGCTCTGGAGGCGGGGGAGAGGGCAGTAAGGAAGTGTCATTATGGATGTAACTGGGCTCAGAAGTGACTGGTCAAGGTTGACACTACAGTCCTGGCAGAGTCGTTGGTGGAAATGTCCCTGCTGTGGAGTGGGCTCCCATCCGGTCTATTCTGTGGCTAAATCTCAGTTCTTTTCCAATGAGATTGTCTTCGAGAGGGAATCAGATACCCTTCCCCAAGGCAGCAACCCAAGGAATTACGCTGTCAGCTGGGAAATCAAAGCAAACATTAGTTCAGTGTTTGCAGCCAGCCTGAACCAAATGCTCTTAGTTATTTTTATTTTTTTTGTCCTAAAGCCATTGGCCCATTCTATCTAGGACTCCAAGGAGAGCAGGAACTGAGTAGAGCCAAGTGTGATACATGATGCTGACAGGGAGACATGCTTGAGCCTGGGGCACCTGCAGCAGGCTTCCCAAACTGATCACATTTCCATGCAGGGACAGACACAGATGCTAGACCACAGCTTTTCTCTCCACTCCCTTTGCAGTGCTGGGAAACAGCTTGTACAAATAACTCTCCAGCCACTAACAGCTGCTTGGGGCAGAAAATTACTTAAATTATTATTTAAATTATTTTATTCAAATTATTATTAATTAAAATGGTTATATTCTGAAGTTTGCTGTGAAGATGACTGGGGTTTGAATTCAGTGATGAGCTTTAGAAGGAATCTTATGAAATTAAGTTTGGGGTTTTTTGTTTGTTTCTTTGTTTTGTTGGTTGTGGGTCTTGAACTCTGGGTCTGGGAGCTGCCCCTGAGCTCAAGGCTAGTGCTCTACCACTTGAGCCCACAGCACCACCTCTGTTTTTCTGGTGGTTAATTGGAGGTAAGAGTCTCATGGACTTTCCTGCTAGGGCTGGCTTTGAACCGCAATCCTTAGATCTCAGCCTTCTCAGTAGCTAGGATTACAGGCATGAGCCATTGGTACCCAGCTTGAAAATAAGTTTTGAAAAGACTTTTTGTGTGTCCTGATGCTACTACTTGAACTCAGGGCGTGGACGCACTCTGTGAGCTTTTGTGCCCAAAGCTATCTATCCACTCGAGCCACAGCTCCAGTTCCAGCTTTTTGATGATTAATTGAAGATAAGAGTCTTTCAGGGCTGGGAAGGTGGCTCAGTGGTAGAGTGCTTGCCTTGCATGCATGAGGCCCTGGGTTCGATTCCTCAGACCATATAAGCAGTAAAGGTCGAAGTGGCACTGTGGCTCAAGTGGTAGTGCTAGCCTTGAGCTGAACAGCTGAGGGACAGTGCCCAGGCCCAGAGTTCAGGCCCCAGGACTGTGGGGGGCGGGGAGGGGGTCCGGTGGCAGGAACAGTCAGACCTTCCTTACATGGCTTTGGCTCACCATCCTCAGATCTCAGCCTCCTGAGTAGCTAGGATTGCAGGCATGAGCCACCATTGCCTGGCTGAAAAGACGCTTTAAAAAACCCTTCCCCTCTGCCTCCTTCTCTCCCTCTTCCCTTTTTATCGTTCCTCTTGAAAGCAAACCAGACATTTTTCGCTTGTAGCCTCAGAGAACTGGGCTGTGGTGTTGACTCTTTAAGCAACTGACTATGTCACTGCTATATATGTCCTCTCTGCATAAGTCCTGTGACTGTGTTCATGCACAGACAAGAACAGATGGTAATAAATATGCAGCCTCACTATGTCACCATGTTACCATTAAATTACATGCAGTGAGTCTGGGTGAGGGGAGGCTCTAAACCAGTGGTTCGAAAACATGAACATGTATCAAAATCTCCTGCAAAGTTTGTTAAGACACATTGCTGGGCCTGCCCTGGAGTTTCTGACTCAGTAGCTCTGGGGTGACCTGAGAATTCGCATCCACAAGTTTGCAGGTGGTACTGGTGCGGTCAGTCTGGGGACCATACTCTGAGAACTTCTGTTCTAAAGAAATCTCCTCTTGGGCTGGGAATGTGTCATAGTGGTAGAGTGCTTGCCTAGCATGCATGAAGCCCTGGGTTCAATTCCTCAGTACCAAATAAACAGAAAAAGCTGGAATTGGTACTGTAGTCAAGTACTAACCTTGAGCAAAGAAACTCAGGGATAGTGTCCAGGCCCTGAGTTCAAGCCCCAGGACTGGCAACAAAAAAGAAAAAAGAAAAGAAAGAAAGAAATCTCCTCTTTCCCCTTAAACAAGCTGTGGATGGATAACCAGCATGATCTGTTGGGCAGTTTTCATTTCATGATTTCATCCAAAGGAAGAGAAAGAAGGAAAGGAGGAAAGGAGGGAGGGAGGGAAGGCAGCAAGGAAGGGAAAGAGAGAAGGAGGGAAGGAAGGAAGGAAGGAAAGGAAGGAAGAAGGAAGGAAGGAGAAAAGGCAGACAGGCAGGCATGAGGGAGGGAAGGAAGAAGGAAGGAAGAAAAACATTCCTAGCATTCAGAAACCATTCTTTACCTGCTCTGATTTGGTCAGCAGCCCCTGCCAAGGTCACCACTGCTGTTACTTCTAAGTGCATGGATCAGTGTGATCTGTTTTTTGTTTTTGTTTTGTTTTTGTTGGTCATGGGGCTTGAACTCTGGGCCTGGATGCTGTCCCTCAGCTCTTCAGCTCAAGGCTAGTTCTCTACCACTTGAGCCACAGTGCCACTTCTGGTTTCCTGGTGGCTAATTGGAGATAAGAGTCTCACAGACTTTTCCTGCCAGGATGGCTTTGAACCACGATCCTCAGATCTCAGCCTCATGAGTAGCTAGGATTATAGGCGTGAGTCACCATGCCCAGCCAGTGTGATCTGTTTTTAAAATTCATGAAGTAGAACCATCCCGCATGCGTTCTTTTGGTCTGGTGGTTCTTCTCTCATTATTATGTCTATGAGAATATCCAGTTTGTGCAGATGTCAGTAACTTGTTCATTTCACTGAGCTAGAGAACTCTATTGTGAGAATACACCACAGTGTACATATTCAGCCTGCTATTGATGTGCTGTTGTTGTCCCAGCTCAGAGTTTACAGATGGTGTTGTTAAGAGCATTGTTCTTCGTCCTCTTGGTGAGTGTATGTACACATGTCTAGGGGCCAGATGGATGGGTTATAGAACAGCCACATGCTTACTTTTTTAAGTTCATATTTTTGGTGCATGTTGCCAACACATTTTTCACATGTCTTTTTGTTCCTCTCCTTACTAACCTATTCACTTTCCTTGCTGTCCTCACATTCTTTACTCAGAGTGCCTACTTTGTACACATACTTGTATATACACATACTCACATAACACATACTTGTATATACATATGCTCATATACATATCACCACCCACCCATGTACACATATATTTACATGTACATATGTATGTGTATGGATGCATGCCTCATATAGACATTATATAATGCATACATGGCTATATGTATGTGTGGAATGTCTGTGTTTGTGTGTATATATGTAAATGCTCCAGACTTTATTATTATCTAATAATATATTATGAATAAAAATATATATTATATATCATATATATTATATCATATATATTCTGAATGAAAATGTAACAACCCTGTTGAGCCAGCTGTGCTTAGGTCCTAAAAGGTGTGAGTTGTTAGGCATTGGCTAGAGATTCTCATTGCCATCTGAGATTTGGTTCAGCAACGGATTCACTCACAGTGTATTTCAGTTGCCTTCGGTTTGAGTTCTGGAAGTTGTTACGGTTTGTGTGTTTCTCATAGCATCTGACAAGATGTAAGCAGGTGTTTATAAGGAGCGGGTGTTAGTAGCACAGTGGATCATCTTCCTCCGTGCTCAAACAGAGGAAGGGCGAGTCTTGTTAGGCTATTTGGCACAGAGACCCAACTTTTGATGTGAATACAGTCTGGTAAGAGCTGCCAGGCCAACGTCTTAGATAGGGTGATGGTTTTCTTGGAATCATTCTTGTTTCTGACAGCCTTTTCCTGTATACTTTTTCCTCATTCAGCCTTTAGGAAGAACTCAGGTTGTAAAGGAATGTTAACATAGCTCTTTTCACCAAACCAGGATCTCCTTTCAAGATTTCCATATAAGAAAACATTACAATGTTGGGGGACATTTTTTAAAAAACCACAAGAGGACTTTAAAATATATATATTCAATTTGCTTCAGTGTTGATTGCCCTCATGAGAAGAATTGATGCAGTTAAGAAATCCACAATTTCTCATAGATGCTAATCTACAATTTCTCATAGATGCTAAAGTCTCTAATGTTAAGCTATTAATATCCAGGAACTCCACGTGCTCATGGAAAGATCCAGAATCCATCTGTGACTTTAGATAACCACGTCCCAGACACTTGTTTCATTTTTCCTTTTCTTTCTTCCTTTTCTTTTCTTTTCTTTTCCTTCCTTTCTCTCTCTCTTTCTCTTTCTCTCTCTCTCTCCTTTCTCTCTCTCTCCTTTCTCTCTCTCTCTCTCTCTCTCTCTCTCTCTCTCTCTCTCTCTCTCTCTCTCTCTCTCTCTCTCTCTTTCTCTCTCTCTCTCTCTCTCTCTTTTCCTGGGATTTTTTTTTAAAAAAAATTCTGGTCCTGGAGCTTGAACTCAGGGCTAGGTATTGTCCCTGAGCTTTTATGCTCAAGCCTAGCACTCTACCATGTCAGCCACAGCTCTACATTCTGTTTGGTGGTTAACTGGAGATAAGAGTTTCACCAACTATCCTGCCTGGTCTGGTTTCCAACCATAATCCTTAGATCTCGGTCTCCCAAGTAGCTGGAATTACAGGTGTGAGCCACTGGTACCCAGCTTGCGGTATTTTTTTTTTTTTTTTGAGGCAAGGTCTCCCTATATGGCCTAACGTTCCCTTGAACTCATTATCTCCTGCCTCTGCCTCCTCATTGTTAGGACTACAGGCCCTGTGCCATCATATCTGTCAAACTCTGACACCACCGTCTAATGGGGAAAAAAAAAGAACTCAGTAATTCCAACCCAGGGACTGAGTGATGGAGAGGGATAGGTCTATGAATTTATCTTTTATCATGAAACTATTGAAGATTGCCATTTAAATGGCAAAAACCTGTCTTTTTTTTTTTTTTTTTTGGTCAGTCGTGGGGCTTGAACTCTGGGCTTTGGCGCTGTCCCTGTGCTCTTCAGCTCAAGGCAAGCATTCTACCACTTGAGCCACAGAGCCACTTCCAGTTTTCTAGTGGTTTATTGGAGATAAGAGTCTCATGGACTTTCCTGCCCGGGCTGGCTTTGAACCAGGATCCTCAGATCTCAACCTCCTGAGTAGCTAGGATTACAGGCGTGAGCCACCGGCGCCCGGCTAATAAAGAAGTGCATGTGTTTTTGTATTTTTTTTTTTTGTCAGTCATGGGGCTTGAACTCTGGGCCTGAGTGCTGTCCCTTAGCTCTTCAGCTCAAGGCGAGCGCTTTACCACTTGAGCTACAGCGCCACTAAACCTGAGTCTTTTTTTTTAAATATTTTTTATTATGAAAATACCATGCAGAGCAGTTACAATTACATGGGCAAGATAATGAGTACATTTCTTATCAAGCATTGTTGCTTCCTCCTTTGTGTCCTCTTCCTATCCCTTCCCATATCCCGCCCCCTAAACCTGAGTCTTTAAGCCAAGCAGAAAACTAGACATATGCACACATGTATCAGAAAACACTACAGGATTCCTAACTGACTTGATACTTTTGAAACTAAATCAACATTGATCAATAATGGGAAAGAAAGAATGACAACTATTGAAAACCCTGAGCCACCTGGACCACACTGACAACCGGTAGTGTGCTAGTCATAAACCATCCTTCCTGAAAGCTGTAAGAATTCTGACTGCGTGCCAGTATGTTCAGGAGGTGCCAAGGGTTGCACAGGTGCCACGTGGCACACTAGACCCTGGATTAGAAGTCCCCAGTCAACTCAAGGAACGTACTCATGTAAGCTATGAATACAAAACTTCTCTAATCCTTAATAACCTTCTTGCGAGATTATTAACCTGAACCCCTTTGTCACATGGGGGAAAAGAGTCTTTGTAACTGCTCATCTTTTGTTCTGAAAAAACAAGGAAGGATTCATGCCAGTTGTTGGTCCACTGGGAGACCCTGACAGCTCAACTGTGGGATATACAGAGAAGTACAGCAAGAGTGAAATAGTAGAGGTTCTAATGCTATGGGTACAAGCTTGTTTAAATCTTCCTTCAGGACTTGGGGTGAGCTAAAAGGGCTCAGCCTGGAGGAGCAACCACAGAGTGAAGGGCAAGCCACGGTCAAGCAGACCATGAAGTATTTGCCACTGATGACATTGTCTGAGACTAGATTGGTTACCACACAGGTCATGGTAGGGGTGAGGGTATGAGGGTGGGCATTGGGCCAGGTTGGTGCATTGTAAATTATTCTAGTTTCTTTAACTATAGAAACACTTTTGATTACCTCTTGTGGTGTGTATGTGTGTGTGTATATATATATATATATATATATATATGTATATATATTATACACACATATATATGTGTGTATAATGTATATATTATATATAAGAAACATGCATATACATACATATATTTGTATATGATTACTTCTTGTGGCACATGCACATATCCAATCACTTCTTATGATAAACATGTATATGTATATGTGTGTTTGTATATATATATATGTACAATGACCTCTGTGGCACACACATACATACACACAAATATGATTATCACTTCTTGTGGCACATACACATGTATGATCACTTCTTGTAGTGCATATACACACATACTTAACTTCCAGATAATTACCTTAAAAAGTAATCATTAAGCCAGGAATTTATTTGTAGCTGAGGTCAGATTCTAGACATGCCGTTGCTTGATTCCAAATATATATTTCAAAGCTCCACATGATCCATAGAACCACAGTGAGATCAGAACACATACACAGAACAGATTTCATCATTTGTGAGTTTGGTGAGTTACACCATTTCAATCATCACTGGAAAGTTTATTGTCCTACAAATTTTACATATTTCTCCAAATATAAGCACTCTTCAGACACCCAGGTCCTGTCACCTCTTGTTTTCAGTTTCCTAAAATATTCTGCACTAGTTTCCACCTTGATTTTCTTAGTCTTCAAAAGCTAAACATTACTCTAACCACATTCCCAGTTGATTATTTTTTTAAGCGAGTGTTTCTCTATATGTGAAGGCAGCCTATAAAGATAGTGGTACATCCTGAGTTCCTGCGGGACATCACAAAACAGAATTAGACATGAGCCTCCCTCTCTGTGCTCCCCATGAAAATATTAAATAGGACGGAGACATGAGACAGGTGCAGAGACACACACCTTTGTAGTTGTGTTTTTCTACTGGATCCTGTGGATCTGTATTCATTTGGTAGAATATTTTTACAAATGTGTTTATTGACAGCATTTTAGAAAGGTGGGTGTACCTGTGGCTTATTCTGTGTTGGCTACCAGTAGGCTTAGGATTTCCTGCCTAATGTGTTAACTAGGTGTCAGGGACCTGTCATACCTAGGAAGCAATAGAAAGCCCCAGAACCTGAGGACATGCCTAGCACACAGGCAACCTGGGCTGTCTGTGATTGTGTGACTGATTTGTTGACATATTGAGTCAGTCTTAGAACAAGCCAGACAAATTTAGAAAGTCTATTTTATTTCTGTGGTTGGTATGTCTTTATTCTTCATTCTAAACTGATACATGCTGTCCCACCAAACTAATTTTTTTGCATCCTGGTGTGTGTGTGTGTGTGTGTGTGTGTGTGTGTGTGTGTGTGTGTGTATGCGTGTGTGTATGCTCATGCGCGTGCATGCGCGAGTGCTCACACACTTGCATGCTGATATTGGGGCCTAAACTCAGGGCCTGGGCACTGTCTCTTAGCTTTTTTACATGAGGCTGGTGCTCTACCACTTGAACCACGGTTCCATTCTGGCTTGTTGATTATTAATTGGAGGTGAGAGTCTCACCAACTATCTAACCTGGGCTAGCTTCAAACCATGATCCTTAGATCTCAGCCTTCTAAGTAGCTAGGAATACATGCTTGAACTACTGTGCCTAGCTGGTAATGACATTAGCAGTTGCCAAATGCCTCATGGTTATTTCTATCTCGTATAAATGGAACGTTTAAACAGAGCTGGTTTAAGTGTGAACTTTTTCTGTAATTACTGCTCTCATGTCTTCTCCCTTGCAAATGCCCGGGGCTCTCCCCAAGCTTGATTGAAAGACACACTTGGTGAATGGAGTTCTCTTGGGAAGGCAGGTGGGAATGAGAGCATTTAGAGTTGGAAAGAGAAAGCAGAAATGGTGTAGTAGATGAAGTTGCCTCAGTGATGGAATTGAGTCCTGGGAGAGCTGAGCGGGTCTGAAGTCCAGAGCATAAGCACTGATATAAGGACTCACTTTGGGGTGGAGAGGATTCTGGGAGGTGATTTAGGGACTCACCTTAGGACAGAGAGGAGTCTGGGAGGCAGGTCATTAATGCAAGCGTCTCCTTCCTCCAGGCCACACCTCATGTTCCCAGTGGCCAAGGGCCTTTGCAGGGACAGGAGAGGGCAGAAGTTACAGGGGTACAGACAGGACCTGAAGAAGAGTTAGCAAGTCTCGGTTAGGAGGAAGTATTTGTTCTGGTTTTCTGTAGCACAACAGGGGAACTACTGGTTACAACAATTTATTGTATATTTCAAAATTGCTGGAAAAGAAGACTATGAAAGTCTTCAGAACATAAAACTAATGTTTGAGGAGATAGAGGTGTGCTTATTTTCTGCACACATTGTATATACCTATCTACTTACCATACTGTATCCCATAACCATTCACAGATACGATGTCACAATAAAAATGATGCATTATACTTAGAAACTGACATGTTGAATAATATCTCCTTTGCACAACTATTTAAAGATAATTTAAAACAAACAGACAAAACACAACAAAGCAATCAGACCCATACATTCTCCTTTGAAAGGAGTTTTCTCTGAGAAGAAAGTGTCCACTTGATTTGCTCTGTGAGCTCCCTGTACTAGAATTGGTTAGGGATAGAAAAGGGGGCGGGGGGAATAGAAGGACTGCAAGAGTGTCACTACTTCTGTGTCTGCCTAGGGTGTTCTGTCTCTATTTCTGCCATCTGAGTAACTCCTTGTTTGTGAAGGTCTTTATGCTCCTCACAAGTGGAGTTTTCTACTTGTTTCTCTGCATTTTTGATAGCCAAGCGCCTAAGAAAGATGATGAATTAGTGTTATTGACTTCCTAAAAGGGTGAGCAGTTCATCTCACAGAAGCTTGCCATTTTCTAAAGCAGAGACAAACAGCTCCTACTCCACAAACTTTCAGACCTGTGGAGTGTAACACATTGGACCATTTTGAGAAAGTTCAGTAGATTCATGCGGTTCTGTCACATAACTCATCTAATGATACTGGCTAATTAGGCCAACCCTCTTCTTAGCTCCAAAACTGCTGTTAGAGAGGGTGACATGAAAACCCAATGGCACACATCATCTAAACTAACAGAGGATAGATACCTGGCTCCTCTCCTCTCCAACCTGCCTAACTCCAGTAACATTATAGTCAAAGGCAGTAACAGTAACATTAACCTCATTTTCTCTCCCATGCATTCCTTCTCCCCACCCGCCTCAGTACTAGGGGTTGAATCCAGGGCTTCACACTTAATAGGAAGGCACTCTATCACTCCCCATCCCTTGTGGTTTTGTGTCTTTGTTGTTGTTGTTGTTTTTTGTCCGTCATGGGGTTTGAACTCTGGGCCTGGGGGCTGTCCCTAAGCTCTTCAACTCAAGGCAAGCACTCTAACACTTGAACCATAGTGCCACTTCTGGTTTTCTGGTGGTTACTTGGAGATAAGAGTCTCACAGACCTTCCTGACTGGACTGGCTTTGAACCGTGATCTCAG
Organism: Dipodomys merriami; assembly: GCF_024711535.1. Classification (NCBI taxonomy): domain Eukaryota; kingdom Metazoa; phylum Chordata; class Mammalia; order Rodentia; family Heteromyidae; genus Dipodomys; species Dipodomys merriami. The sequence continues at coordinate 126,236,438 of NW_027202270.1, read as the reverse complement.
CCTCCTGAGTAGCTAGGATTACAGTCATGAGCCACTGGCGCCTGGCTTCATTTTGTTTTTTAAGGTCTTGCTACCTCACTTTAGCCTGTCCTCAAACTCCAGATCCTCTTGCCTCTGTCTCATAAGTACTGGGATTATAGGCATGTGCCATCATCCTACCTGGCGTCTGTGTGTGTGTGTGTGGGGGGGGGTGTCTGTGTGTGTCTGTGTGTGTCTGTGTCTGTGTGTATATCTGTGTGTGTTGTCAGTACTGGGGCTTGAACTCAGTCTGGGTATTGCGCCTTAACTTTTTCACTCAAAGCTGGTACTTTATTACATAAGCCACAAGTCTACTTCTGGCTCTTTGGTGGTTAATTGAAGGTAAGAGTCTTATGGACTTTTCTGCCCATGATGGTTTTGAACCACAATCTTCAGGTCTCAGCTTCCTTAGTAGTAGGATTATAGGAGTGAACCACAGGTGCTCAGTTCTACCTTCTCAAATGAATATTCTAGGAAATAGTCAAAAGCAAAATATCCTGGGTGGCTTTCAATAAGGAAGAGCTCCTTGGACACAAACCTGTCAGTAAAGGGAGGGTCCTTTTCACGACAGGATTGCTTCTACGCACTTAGCAAACCTGCTCTCTCTACTTGTCCTTTCCATTCCTACAATCCTGTCACTTGCCATGCTCAGTTCGTTCAAGTAAAATCCTGAGTGGGGAGGGGAGGAGCCAGAGCAGACATAACTAGTTTTGACCTTGTTTGCTTATAGTGTGTGTGTGATCCTGCATGTGCGTTATTTCTTTATTCTCTTTGCATGTACCTCTAATTGATCTTGAAAAGAAGGGACAGTTAAAGAAGACGTTAAGGTGAAATGAAGCCATAACTGCAGCTGGAGACTTTTATTAAGTGTGGCAAAGTTCCCTGGGCTGCGCTGAAATTGTTTATTGATTTTGGTATGGCTGGGTGCTCGGGAGTAATCGCCCAGAATGCCGCTGCACACAGCGCCTTGTTAGCTCTGCCTTCACTCCAGAGCTTGCCTCTTTAACCTGTAAATAAATACCTGGGTTAACTCCTGAGGTGCCTCTTCCCGGAACCAGCCCGCTTCCCCCGAGGGTGTGCACCCCTGAGTTATCAAAGACCCCCAGGGGTTGATTTCATCCATTGGAAAAGGTTGACTTGAAGAAGAGAGAAAACTGGGTCAGGTCTGAAGTTAAGACCCCTGTCACTTTTCCATCTTTAATGTATATTTGCTTTTTTTCTCTCTCTCTCATTTCCTTTTAGTAGTAAGGTTGGAAGTTGAAGAAACAAAGTAAATGGAATTTTCTTTCCCCTCAGTGGTGACTTACCCTTCTCTTCTGTGTCTTGATTGGTGTTAGGGCTTTGTGGTGCTGGGGATTTCTTTCTGGCTTTCCTCATCTCTGTCATTCTGCTCTCCTGGGGTTTCCCTAGAGGCAGGGTGGGCCAGGGAAGTGGCCTGGGGTCTGCGCCAGGCTTCTGTCCAGCTAATGGTCCTATGTAGAAGCTGGATGGCTTGTACATGACTGTGCCCTCAAGACAGAAAGCAGGTGGGAAGGAAGCATGGTACCAGATCATCCACTGGAAGGAACCAAGAGTGGAAGAAAGAAAGTTTGAGTCAACTGAAAGAGAGCTGGATTAGAATAGGACATCCTACTCCCAAGATGGCTATGTGGGGTATCTCTTTGGGTCCCCAGATTGACTGACCTGAGTCATAGCCTAAAGCTGTCTTGCTTCAGTTAGGGTTGGTAGTGGGAGACACACCATTAGTGTGGGTGGATTTTGTTCCATGATATCCAATGAAATACCTTCATTGTGGTTCTTTCTCTGCCTCTTGAGCTCTTCCATAATTTCCCAGTACCCAACTTCCATTTCCATACTGCTGCCAGTACAACATAGTTCCCAAACCACAGAGCTACAAAGCATCTGGGAATAGGCTCCTACATTAGTCTTTAAGAACAAGTAGCTATTCAAAAGCCCCCTTCTCCAGGAACTGTCTCTCTAGTTATCCTTAGGCATCTCTCTCAGGATGCTATGTCTGTTGTAAGCCCTGGTGTTCACTTCCTCCATCCCGCTTCATATTTTCTCCTGAAATCAAGTAGTAGCTTATTTCCTCTATTCTGACTACAGTGAATTTTTCCCCCTTGGATGAAAAAAAAAGATTCTTTGAAAAGCATTGCACTCTGAATATTTCTGTAGCTTTCCATCTCAACCTATATATGATTTTAGCTGTGCCCCGTGTTGAGGAACACTGGGATCAGAGAAGGAGTATGGATAAACAAAGAAGATACAGAATACTTAGGATTCATCCCAAATCATTATAGATCATACCTTCTTCTGTGTCTTCACCTGCTGTCTTTATCCACTACCATAACAAACTACCTTGAGACCAAGTAATTTAAAGAATAGAGGGTTATTCCAGAGATCGAGTTTTAGGCTGGGCACATGGTGCCAACATCCATTAGGCATCGAGGCTGTTTGCCACATCCCAGCAAAAGTTTTGTCACACGGTGACACAGAACAAGAGCACTTCAGCTGAGTTCTCTTTTCCTCTTCAGCTGCAGGCACAAGTCTCAGCAAGAGTATCCCATCTGATGACCTTGTCTAACCTTCCAAAGACCCCACCTCCAAATATTGCCAGTGTTTGACTTTGGAGGCTAAGATTCCAACATGGAATTTGAGGATACAGTGGGACCTCAGCATCTCCTGTTGCTTTCCATCCCTCAACTTAGCCTCCTGACAGAGCTCCTATTTTTTTTGTCCCCCACCAACTAATTCGTAAATGTCATTCAAGACCAAGGAAAGAGCAGATATTATCAAGACAAAATAGACAGCAAGTTTACTCTATGGCCAATGTCATTACCTTGAAATCTCAGTAGAACCTAAAGATTTCTAAGGATCTTAATTCAGTATCAAAAGTGATTCAGATGAATGACATTTTATAAAACAATAGGATTTGAACAGTTTTCAGTCAAATTCCAACTTTTATGTAGAGATATTTCTTACATAGATATTTGGCTTATATAGGTGTTTAGGATTATAACATTGTCTCCTTTAGAAAGTAGCATACAGCTCAGAGATTTTGTTTTGCACTAAGCAGAATTGTTTTTTGTTTGTTTGTTTTTTAATCAGTCATGGATTAACTCAGGGCTGGGACACTGTCACTAAGCTTTTTTTTTTTTTTTGGTTCGGTCGTGGGGCCTGAACTCTGTGCCTGGGCGCTGTCCCTCAGCTCTTCAGCTCAAGGCTAGCGCTCTACCACTGGAGCCACAGCGCCACTTCCGGCTTTTTTCTTTTTGCTTATATGGTGCTGAGGAATTGAACCCAGGGCCTCATGCATGCAAGGCAAGCACTCTACCACTGAGCCACCTTCCCAGCCCCTGTCACTAAGCTTTTGTGCTCAAAGTTAGCACTCTACCACTTTGAGCCACAGCTTCATTTCCAACTTTTATATCATTAATTGGAGATGAGTCTCACAGCTGGGGGGGGGCGGGGGGGGGGAGGCCTGGGAAGATGGCTTAGTGGTAGAGCGCTTGCCTCCCGTGCATGAGGCCCTGGGTTCAATTCTCCAGCACCACATAAGTGAAAAAAGCCAGAAGTGGCGCTGTGGCTCAAGTGGTAGAGCACTAGCCTTGAGCTGAAGAGCTGAGGGACAGCTCCCAGGCCCAAAGTTCAGGCCCCACAACTAACAACAACAACAAAAAAACGTCTCACGGACTTTCCCACCTGGACTAGCTTTGAACTGCAATCCTCAGATCTCAGCCTCCTGAGCAGCTAGGGTTGCAGGTGTGAGCCACCCTGCAGTACTATCTTGGAATCCAATTCCAAACAAGTTTTAAGCCCTTTTGAATTAAATCTTCTGTATATAAAATGAAGATGAGGGAATGGACTAAGATTTAATAGGTCATAAATGGACAACTTTCTTCAAGATTAGATCAGAAATGTTTAAAGCTTTTTGGATTTGGTTACAGTTTACCACATGCTGCTGTAGGTAAGCTGTCTGGCCAATGATTTGGTATTCATAAATTCAAAGTGCTTACCCTTAAAATAGTTGGGAAACAGACCATATCCAACAAAGTGATTTGCCTAGTGTAAAACAGTAATTATTTAAAATCCAGAAATTTAAGCTGGGTGCTGGTGGCTCACTTCTATAATCCTAGCTACTTGGGAGGCTGAGATATGAGGATCATGGGCAGGAAAGTCTATGAGACTCTTATCTCCAATTAACCACCAGAAAAAGAAGTAAAGTGGCTCAAAGTGGTAGAGCATTAGCCTTGAGCAAAAGTTGTTCAGGGACAGCACCCAGGTCCCAAGTTCAAGCCCAAGGATCAACAAAATAACCCCCCAAATTTTGTACTGGGTCTTGATGTTACAGTTCATTCTAGGTTTCTAGTTACTTATTTCTTTGTTTTCTCTTCTCCCTAAGCTTATACCTTAGATTTCGTTTTGACCTTCGGTCTCTCTGGTCTCTGATTTGGCACTGGGACACCTTGTCCTGCCATTATTTCCCTGGCCCATGCCTTTTACAGAATTTAGAATTCCTGTTCGAATTCTTCAGTCTGTTGCCTCCATCGGAAAGAGTTATTTTTGACCTACCCTGACCCTGTCTTGAACAACAATAAAATGGGGATTGGGAGAAACGTGACACAAATCAATAGGTTATCCCAACAGACGTGATCTTTGAAGCTGGTTTTTTTTTTCTTGGACAGTTGCAGCAGTAACAAAGATAAATAGCAACTCCCTCACATTGCCATCCGAGCAGTAGGTGGCTCAGCGAATCACATCATGACCTCTAGGCGGGTGAGCAGCAGGTCTGAGCAGGACGAGGACAGGTATGAACCAAGGTTCTGGCTACAGGAGAAAAAAGCCAGACACTAAAGGGCAGTTGGCATCTCAGTGTCTCTAAACCTGTCAGCGAACCTGGGCTTCCTACTTGCCTTTCTGTTTGTTCAGTTAACTCACATCCTCATTCCCTTGTTTTATAGCCATTCAGTAAGCACCTATGGAGCACCTATTGTGTATAGGACATGGATGTAGTGAGATAATCTGAGCATTTATAGCAGCTCCCACATTTGCCTGATTCTTCACTATGGCAGATTCCAGGAACTTGGGAGAAGAGAGGAGGCAATGAACCCAATGGCTTCCTCTTCCAGATTCCCAGAATCACGCCTTGGCTGGTGAGGAGTAAATGTTGTGCATTCCTCCATGAGCTCCCAGGCTAGTTGTATGTGAGGGTTTACTAGTAGTGATGGTAGGAATAGATATTACTAGTATACATATAAGGCATATTCTAGCTGTGCTAGCTCTGCTCCTTTGGTCCTCATGACAATCACATGAGGCAGATATGGTTATCATTCCCACTTTCCACAAAAGGGAAAGAAGGTGGAGAGAGTTGAGGATCCCGGCCACCACGTGACTAGGCTGATTTCACTGTGCCACCAATACCCACTCACTTTCCTGCTTCTTCTTTTCAATGGAAGCTAATGAACCAATCAGTGTTTTTTTTTGTTTTGTTTTTTGTTTTTGCCAGTCCTGGGGCTTGAACTCAAGGCCTGGGCACTGTCCCTGAGCTGCTTTTGCTCAAGGCTAGCCCACTACCACTTGAGCTACAGTGCCACTTCCAGCTTTTTCTGTTTATGTAGTACTGAAGAATTGAACCCAGGGCTTCATGCATGTGAGGCAAGTACTCTACCACTAAGCCACATTCCCAGCCCCTTTTTAAACTCTCTATAGTGTGAAGTATAGCACATAAACATAAAACTGTACAAACAAATTGTTTTACATCAAACACCTATGTATTCACTGCCTAGACATTGCCAGTACCCCCAACCCCCCCCCAACCTCCTTTCAATTCTTTCTCCTCTTCCCCACAAGTAATAGCCGCTACCATGGTAGTTGGTTTCATCTATTTCCAATTAATGCTCCATGGGATTATCAAGTAGGTGTTCTCTTATACCTAGCCTCTTTGGTTCTACTGGTTGTAAGATTTATCCATGATGGAACATGTAGAATAGTCATTCATTTAATTTTATTTATTTTTGGCAAGTACTGGGTCCAGGGCAACTTTCAATTGGCTTTTTTTTTGCTCAAGACTGGTACTGTACCACACCTCTATTTCCAGCTTTTGGGTGGTAGTTGGAGATAAGAATCTCATGGACTCTTCTGCTCTGGCTGGTTTTGAACAGTGATTCTTAGCACTCAGCGTCCAGAGTGGTTAGGATTATAGATGGCACCTGGATTACATTAATTTTCCCTTCAGTGTAATGTTCCATTGTAGAAATATTAGTTACTATCTGTCTAATCTATTGTTGACCACTCTGGAGCAGTGGGGTGTTAGGAAGAGTACCCACTGGAAACAGTGCTCCACGTCTCTCCGAGTTCCGGTACACATATTCTTCTGGAACATAGGAGTAGATTTTTCTGAGTCTTTGTCTGAGTTTTATCTACAAGCTTACCTCTCACCAGTAATGCATAAGAGTCCTTGTTACTTCTTATATCCCTAATATTTGAGACTGTTGAGACTTCTGGTAGATTCTGATAACTCATTCTGACCTTAATTTTTATCTCTTCCATATGTAAGGAAGTCAACATTTTCCTATGTCTGTTGATTCTTTGCTTTTTCAAGTCTCATGCTCTCTTTCCTTCTTTGTGTTTGCCTCTGTGTGTGTGTGTGTGTGTGTGTGTGTGTGTGTGTGTGTGTGTGTGTGTGTGTGTGTGTGTGTGTGTGTGTGTCAGTTGTGGGACTTGAACTCAGGGCATAGGTGCTGTCCCTGAGTTTTTTTGCTCAAAGCTAGTGCTCTGCCACTTTGAGCCATAGCTCCACTTCTGGTTTTTGAGTGGTTAATTAGAGATAAGAGTCTCACAGGGATTTTCTTCCCTGAGCTGACTTTGAACCTTGATTCTCAGATCTCAGCCTCCTGAGTAGCTAGGATTACAGGCAGGAGCTAGGAGTTGACCCCAGCTCTCTGCTTCAAAAGTTGTGTTCTTTCTTCCATCCTGCTAGGCCTGTTAGGAAAGAGCTCTGCCCACTCCTCCTTAAATTCCAAATCCTTCCTCCAGTACTTCTTCAAAGTCTAACTGACTTTCCATTGTTTTCTTCAGCTTAGGCTGAGAAAATGAGTCTTCCTCTTTTCTAGAGGGACAACTGGACCAGAAGATCTGAACACCCACTTCAACTTCATTGAGAAGAGGGAGTGCATCTGGTAGCACCTGGGACCTTATGGATGGGTGGTTCATGGAATAATGGTCTCCAATGGCCTGAAGTTCCCTGGAATATGGAGAGTTTTCTTTAGTCCTCTTCTTCCAGAAGTAGAATGGGTGGTAAGACGAGAGGCAGAAGATAAATGGACTTGCCTGTGGGTGGAAAGCAGGTGGGGAGAGTACCAGGTGTCACCTGAAGGACTCCCAGTTGCAGTTTGTGAGAGAGGAAGAGACAGTCTAAGAAGGTAGCTTCTAACCCTTAGAAGCAGCAGTTTCCAGCCAGGTGCCAGTGGCTCATGCCTGTAATCCTAGCTACTCAGGAGGCTGAGATCTGAGGATCATGATTCAAAGTCAGCCTAGGTAGGAAAGGCCATGAGACTCATCTCCAAAAAACACTAGCAAACCAGAAATGGTGCTGTGGCTCAAGTGATAGAGCGCTAGCCTTCAGGTAATGAGCTTAGGGACAGCACCCAGGCCCAGAGTTCAAGCCCCAAGACCCACAAGAAAAAAAAAAAAAGAAAAAAGAAAGCAGCAATTTCCAGCATTTATTCCTTTTACTTAATCTTTTTTTTTTTTTTTCAGTTGTGGGGCTTGAACTCAGGGCCTGGTGCTGTCTCTGAGATTTTGTGCTCAAGTCAAGAACTCTATCACTTTGAGCCACAGTTTTCTGGTATTTAATTGGAGACAAGAGACTCACAGACTTTCCTGCCCGGGCTGTCTTTGAACTGCGATCCTTAGATTTCAGTCTCCTGAGTAGTTAGGATTACAGGCATTGGCCACTGGCACCCAGCTAAATCTTTTTTAAAAAATATTTTTTTAGTTATAATTATATAAAGCAATCCCTTCTCATGTGTGATCACACTTTGCTTGTTTTCAGTTACCCATGATCAGTTTGGCTCTAAAAATATAAGATGAAAAATTTCAGAAATAAAGAATGCAACAATTTTCAGTTGTGCTATGTCTGGAGCAGCATGATGAAACCACCACTCTCCTGCTCCCCACCAGGGACCTGAATAGTCTCTCAGTTCAGTGTATCTGCTTTGTATATGTTACCTGCCCACTAGTCATATATGTTTGCAGATTGAATTGACTAGTGCTGCAGTGTTTGTGTTCAAGTCAGTCTTATTTTAGTTAATAGTAGCCCCACAGCACAGAAGTGCTGATAGTATTATTCATACCAAAGAGAAGCCCTAATCATAGGAAAGAACATCATTTGTATAGGGCTTGGCACTCTAGTTTATCAGGCATGGGGCATTATGGATAACGTAGGATTATTGTATAGTAAAACAGGCAAATTATAAAGTGAGTTCACTGGATCATAGAAATGTATTCACCTGTGAAACTGCCACCCCTGAGACAGAAGTTTTCTTATATTCAGATCCTACTCATTCTGATGCATGGGAGTGGGGAGTTCTTGTTATCCCACAGTATAGGAATACAGTCAGTAGCAGCCAGTGCACCTATAGTAAGGTAATGAAGAATTTATTTAACAAAGCAAAAGTGCAGGCTGCTCAGGAGGATGAGCAAGGGGGACCAGAAACTGTGTTGTCTGTGATGTGGCCCTGCTTTTATGTCCTCCCCTCCCCTGCTTTTCTTCCTTTCTCTAAGTGATCTGTCATATTGGGATTGGTTTGTTTGGAACAAGCAAGCCTTTCCTCCTGGGAGATGGCTTTCGGTAGGGCTGGCCTAAGACCTTAGACCCTCCCCTGGGTGGTGGCCACAGGATGGAAGGTTGGCCTGGATTTGTGATTGGTTTTTTTAAAACAGGTAGGAAGTGGCTTGCAGGAGGGGTGGCCTGAGTTATGACAAGACACACGACCCTCTCCTGGATAGTTGCTGCAGAATGGTGGCTTGGTCTGACTATCTGAGACTGTATTTCCCTCAATTCCTTCTCCCCACTCCACCACAGGCAACCAGGGTTCTGACCTTTTATAATCATACGTTAGTTTTGTCTGATCTTGGATTTCGTATAAATTGAAACACACACTTTAAATTTTGGAGAGCTGGCACCCCTCACTCACCTGCTGCTATGAACTCCATCCAATTTGTTGTGTGTATCCATAGTTCGTTCTTTTTTAAATACTTAACACAATTATATCAATAACCATCATTTCTTTACTGAGGTTTAGTTGATGGACATTTGGGGAGTCTCTGGTTTGGGGTTGCTGGGCACCTTGGGGTAAAGTCTTTTTGGTACACATATATTCATTTTTCTTGGGTGATTACTAAGTTACAGGGTGCTGTGTTGGACATACCTTGATTGCAGCATCTGCACATGGCTTTTCTGTCTTCTGTGACAGACCTCGGTACGTACGGGGGTTTGTGTTCAGCTTTCACTCTGGTGCTGATTGGAGAGCCCTGAACAAATACTGGTGAATATAGGTCAGGAGGGTACTGGTTATGGAGAGAGCTGGTTCTCATCCTCCAATCGCATAAGCTTGGCTCCATTCTCTTGTTTCAGAAGAACAAGAGAATGAGCTAAGAAGTGCTCTCATATCCACGCATCTTCTGCTCTGAAATTTACTACTTAAGCAGACTGCTCCTATTATTTAACATCTCTGAACCTTGGTTTCCAGAAAGGCTTGAAAACAACTATCTGAAGAGTGATGATAAGAATGATATGAGAGCTGCCAGGGCTGGCTGTTCAGGTTGCCCAGGCCACAAGGGACCGATTGCATGAATGTGCTGTGCAGGCTGAGTGGGCAGGGAGGAGGGGCCATCCTTTGTCACCGGAGTGACAGGGAAGGACCTTTTTCAAACTTTTCTACTCAGAAGAAGTGTCTTTTTTTTTTTTCTATTGGTAATGCATACAATGGTAGCGAGAGTCATACTAGAGATGTATAATTTCTCACATTCAGAAGTACAGTATTCAACAGATAGTAGTTATATGTGGAGATTGTTACATAATGGACATTGTATGGAGAAGGATTCTTGGTTTGCAAGCAACAGAAATTGGCTTGGACTTTCTTCTGGGATACAGGGAATTTTCTAAAGGGATAGAGCAAGGCTTAGAAACATATTAGGAGGCAGGAAGGCCAGTCTCAAGAATACCCAGAACTAAAAATGAGGTGAGGGGTGCTGTTTTGAAGACTGAGCACTGGAAACTTCAATCAAAGCCTCTTAGGCAGTGATTAGCTGGCTTGTACCCTGGGGTAGCTGCTGAGATAAACAGGACCTCCAACTGTCCTGCAGCCTTGTCTCAATCCAAGGAGAGAGTGTGTGATGTAGACTAATGTAGACTCATGTTCTTCCCACTGTTAGGGATCATTGAAAGAGTCAGGAATGGACTCTTTGCTGACTGTGGCATAGCTCACAGGTAGAGTGCTTCTCTAGCATGGAAGAGGCCCTGGGTTCCTAGCACTGCAGGGGAGAATGGATCTGGCTTGATTAATGACTGTCTCTCAACTGTCACTCAGTGGGGAATTCCTGATGATGATGGACAACCATCCCTTATTGCCATCCCCCACCACCCCCAGTGGGATTTCCCATTTGAGATAGAAATGGGAAGGGGATTTTATGTAGGAAGGTCAACAAAACCACCGCTTAGGTCAGGTTTGAGGAAGGAGAGATAGTCTATCGTATGCCAGGAGAGCTCATCACTTTGTAAACTGAGCCTCAAAAATGCAGGGGCCCACTAAGCCAAGTCTCCTCTCAAGTTGACGGAGGGACAAAAAGAGTCTCAGACAGAGCGGGGCACAGTGCCCCAGCCTTGCTACTCTGATACCCGGAGAAAAACACTCACTCACTGTTATGCTTTAAAAAGGTAGAATCTCCCAAAGAGATACTATTTGAGTTCAAGAAAGCTGCCTGACAGCTTCAAGAAGACCTGCTCCTCACACTGGCTGTTAGCAGAGCAGAGGGAATGCTGTGGGAAGAGTGAGGATCCTGGTGGTGATGAAGGTTGCTTGGCGGGTGTTCTTGGGCAGAGCTAAAAGTATAGGTTTACAGCTTCGGCATTGAGGGGCTGCAAGCCACAAGGGCACCTGGTATAAACCACTGGGGACGGGGGTGGGGGTGGGGTGGGGAGTCAGTGGGGTTTCGGAAAGAAAACAAACAAAACCACTGTGTGAAAGCTGCAAGATGACACTTTATGGAGGCCCATAGATCCCAGGGAGCATGCATGGCTGGAGGATGTAGCTGGCAGGAAGGTGAGCAGAAACAGTGTACACTGCAGGCTCTTCTCAACATCTGGGTGCAGGAGTTATTGTGACTCTTATGATCAGATGAAAGAAACAGAGGCTCAGAGTGGCTGGGCTAGTTTAATGATTCCAACCAAGGCTGTATGCTAGATGCTCTGAAGGCTGTCTCAGAACACTGCCATGCGTTTGAGAACTAGACTCAGTGGAAAGGGTTTTCTAAAATACAATGGCATCTTAGGGACCAGAGACCCTCATCCGCCCTGCATTCTGATGACTTTGTGCTCATTAGTATATCAGGGTCCCTGATGGAGGTCCAGGGAGGAGGGGGGTCATGGAGTTTCCAACTTATGCTGGTGACTGTGCATGCCCAGAGGCTTCAGCTGTGTTGTTTCAGAAGAGTCAAGAGAAAGAGCATCTAGGGTGGTGAGAGCTGCCAGATTCTCTGCCACCTTTGTCCTGTCTCTACACAAGCAGAGCAGGAGTAGCAGACAGGCCCATGCTTGTCCCCCCATCCCCTTTCAGGCTATGAATAGAAGTAGCCAGACTTTCCATCCACCCTTCCTTTGTGTGGTCTGAAGAAATGCCCCCAGGTGGAGGCTAGCACACCCTAATTTTTTGAAGATGGCTATGATTATTTGATAGTCATCCATTCTCTGTCGATCTGTCCTTTGCCGCACAAGTATTTACTAAGCACCCACTGTGTTCTGGAGGAGGCCATGTTAAGTTATATAGGAATAGTGCAGAAAGGTGCTATGTCATGCTGGAGCCTGGAGTTGATTGCTGCCGCCACCACTGTGGCCAACCCAGATGCCCCTCAGTGGATGAATGGATCAAGAAAATGTATCTATATACAATGGAATTCTATGCTCCCATCAGATAGAATGACATTGCCCCATTTGTTAGGAAATGGAAAGACTTGGAAAAAAGTATATTAAGTGAAGTAAGCCAGGCCCAAAGAAACATAGGTCCCATGGTTTCCCTTATTTGCAATAACTAGTATATGTCTGAGACAAGAAGAAATGGTCAGATAAGTTGATGTTAGGTGAAATGAACTCAAGATAAGGACTCAAATGGTTTTTCTTTCTTGCTATTTGTTCCTAACATATTTATAAGATAATTTCTTTGTTGTTTTGTATGTCCCTCCCCCATGGTATAACCCCTGTTTTCACTGTATTTGATGTTGGTATAATTTGGGGAAGGGAAAAAACAAATTGTTTAAAAGGGATACAGGTGGATCCATTGCAACAATGAAATGAACAAGATGCTATGTTGAAAATGAACTTTACAATTTTGGCGAGGGTGGGGGGATGGGAGGGCAGGGATGGGAAGGGGAAACAAAGGAGGAGACAACAATGCTTGATAAGAAATGTACTCATTACCTTGCTCATGTAATTGTAACCCCTCTGTATGGTATTTTCACAATAAAAAGACTTATTAATAATAAAAAATAAAAGTATAATAGAAAAAAAGGAATTAGTGAACAGATATAATCCCTGCCCTCCAGAAACTTCCAGTCTGGTAAACAGACAAGAGTTTTCCTCTATAGCTTCTCTCTCCAACCTGCCCCAGCATCCACGCTATTCTCTCCAACCCTGGTCCTCCCCAAGAGCCAGATGAATAGTGATACATACTGAGCCACTCATCAAAGGCTCCAGGATCAGTGTTGGGCCTGAGCCCAATTTGAGAAAGTGCTGCCTGTGCTAGTCTTGCTTCTGCAGCCTTTGGCAGCTGGTGTCTGAAGGCCTTCTTTCCTCTCCCTCCCAGCAGCCTTAAGGAGTTGCTTGCATATGGAAGGCTGTGAAGGAAGAGAGGTAGCGAAGAGTCAGTCACCACCCAGCCTGGTGACAGGGGGTGTTGGCTGGGCATGATAGAGGACAAGACATCTGTGCAGAAAAACCAAGGATCATGGAGCAGCTGCCAACGGAAGCTGGGCCACAGGCTCCACATGGCCGCCCCTTCCCTATCTCTACCTGTGCCCTTGGAAGGGGTTGGCCTCTTCCATGTGCCCATCATTACATCTCCCCATGGAAACCATACTATACTTCCAAGGGAATGTAAAAGTAGGGTGAAATGTCACTGGTCACAAAGACAAGGAAAGTGAAAAAGTAGCCATTAACAACTAGAAGTTAGAAGGGAAATGAACAAGTGGTTACTGACCTGGCTGAGCAGGGAAGCAGAAACCACAACCTGGAGTTGGGGGTCAGGAGAGAAAAATGCAGGAGGAGGTTCCAAAAGGCTAGCTTGGAAGTGGTGCTGTGACTCCAAGTGGTAGAATGCTAGCCTGTAGTGAGAGAGCTTAGGGGCAGTGTCCTGAGTTCAAGCCCCATGACAGAAAAAATAATAATAATAAGGCTAGCTTTTAGGAGCACCAGTCACCACTGAAAATCAGAGGACAGAGGGAACTCAAACCAGAAAGACTGGTTTACATTTGAAAAAGAATCCCTTTCATATATCCCCATGGAAACCTAGTTCCCCTTTCCCAACCCAGAAAATGGATTGAGGTTCGTTTCCTAGAGAAACAGAGGCTGAACAGCTTTGTGTTCTGAACTTTAGACACCGGTGAGGCAAGGGTCTCATGAACGCAGGAGAACTCAGTGAGTGGAAGATTCAGCACCAAACATGAATTGCCTTTCCTCCTTCCCCATTTGGTTCCTAAACACTTTGGCAGTCAGATCTCCAAACAACTCCTCTCTGAGGAAACCAGAGATACCAACGACACAGGAGTCTGGTGTCTGCCTCCTTGCATGGGGGCTTGCTTTGTCGCTAGGAAACTTGACTTCAAAACTTGACTTGGAGCCTTCTGCTCATCTGAAGCAATCCTCCGTGGATTCCCCTATGTATTTCCGGCCTCTAAGTTTACTCCTCACTTTATTATGCTACCACGTTTCATCCTGATTCCATTCACCGATGCATCCACTCATTCATCCATGCAACAAATGTAGCAGTATCCTGAGCTGCAGGTAGCAAGCAGGCTTGGTGCTGAGGGCTAGGGACTAGAATCTCCCAGATCCTGTATGTTAGCATTGTGCATATACATTTTAGTAAGTGTTGAAAATATGGACAAGGGTATGATTATAATAAATAAATAAATACATGTTTTATATATATGCATATATATATAATAGTCCTTCCATCTGAGATTTTGTTTTTCTGTGCTTTCTGTTACCCACAATCCAAAAATGTTAAATAGAAAACCTTTTATCTTTTTAATACTATTAAACATCTGGTTTGGTACTATCTTTTAATATTTCTTGATTTTTGAACTGTTAATGAAATTTCTGATACAGTCTTTCGTAGGACCTTTCTATACAAAGAAACCATTACAGGGCTGGGAAGGTGGCTCAGTGGTAGAGCGCTTGCCTTGCATGCATGAGGCCCTGGGTTCAATTCCTCAGCACCACATAAGCAGAAAAAAAAAAAGCCAGAAGTGGCACTTTGGCTCAAGTGGTAGAGCGCTAGCCTTGAGCTGAAGAGCTGAGGGACAGTGCCCAGGCCCAGAGTTCAGGCCCATGACTGGACCCCCCCCCCCCCGCAAAAAAGAAACCATTACATTAAGGTGTTACATAGAATATGTGTACATGTTAAAATTTTTCAAATTTTCAAAAATTTTCAAAGGTATTTTTATAGTTCAGTCTTTCTACATAACAGTATACATTTAATCTCTAGTTAAAGAGTGGTCCTAAAAGCTGGGCACTGGGCTGGGAAGGTGGCTCAGTGGTAGAGCGCTTGCCAAGAGGCCCTGGGTTCGATTCCTCAGCACCACATAAGCAAAAAGAAAAAAGCCGAAAGTGGCGCTGTGGCTCAAGTGGTAGAGCACTAGCCTTGAGCTGAAGAGCTGAGGGACAGCGCCCAGGCCCAGAGTTCAGACCCCACGACCGGACCCAAAAAAAAAAAAAAAAAAGCTAGGCACTGGTGGCTCATGCCTGTAATCTTAGCTGCTCAGGAGGGTAAGATCTGAGGAATACAGTTCAAAGCTCAGGCAGGAAAGTTCATAAGACTCTTATCTACGATAAGAAAAAACTGAAAAAGCTGTAAATGGCTGTGGCTCAAGTAGTAGAACACCAGCCTTGAGCAAAAGAAGCTCAGGGACAGAGCCCAGTCCCTGAGTTCAAGCCCCAGGACCATCTAAAAATATAAAAATAAAAAGTGATCCTAAAAATTATTTTACAGATTTCTCAAAGTAGGTCTTGAAAAGGTGCTGTTGACAAATGTGCTGACCTTATTTCTTGTATGTTGTAGCTTTATTGTGAATGGAAACAGTAATGAAATTTGAATGTTCACTTCTTTTTTGGAGGGGTTAAGTGATTCATTTTTATTGATTTATATAACTGTGATCTCATTTAATTGCTTTTATGGTTTTTTTAATGGCTTGTTTTGTTGTTGTTGTTTTACTGGTCCTAGCTTGAACTCAGGACCTTGGCTCTGTCCCTGAGCCTCTCTGTGTGTAAGGCTAGTGCTCTACCACTTGAGCCACAGCACCACTTCCAGCTTTTTCTGAGTAGTTTATTTGAAATAAGAGTCTCACGGACTTTCCTGCCTGGGCTGGAGCCTCATGAGTAGCTAGGATTACAGGTGTGAGCCACCAGCCCCTGATGCCTTTATGGTTTTAACAGATTCTTTTACAAAAAGGAAATTCCAGACGTAAAGCATAAGCTTTACATCCTCCTACCTCCTGGGAAGCAGGATATCATCCCCTGAGCTCACTCTCATTCTGCCTGGGATGTCAGTCACTCCTTTGCTCAGTGCATCCACACTGTTTATGCTACCCTCCTCTGAGTCATGTGGTAGCTGCCTCAGTCATCAGATCTACTGTGGTAATATTGCAGTGCCTGTGTCAAAGTAACCCTGATTTCATTTCATAATAACCCTAAGCTCTAGAATAGTAAGTTGGATCATTTACATATATCAAAAAGAAACCCCAACCTGCTTCTTTTAAGAGGAAAGGCCCAAGAATATAGAGGGCTCCGCTCAGTCCATGTTTTTAGGCATGCATGGTAGCTCTTTGAACGTGTCTGTGGAGGACAATGGGGGAATGATTGAGATCGTCCCAGGGGGATATTTGTTATACTGCCATAGGAAGCCAGATGGCAAGTGGCAAAACCCCACTGGTACTTGGGACTCTACTGAAAGACCTTGATGTGATAATCAATCCCCAGCCACTTTAGGAACACCAGGGTAAGTCCCGTTACTGCTTCTGTCATGGCAGATCTTGGCTGTGAGGAGCATCTCGCTGTCTCAGTGGTGCCCTGCTCTGTGGGCACACATCACCCTGCAAGATGCTAACTGGGAAGCAGCCACGCCCTTTTCTCCGTAGCAGATTTTGCATCAGGGAAGTTAATCGAGATCTACAGCCCTGCTTCCCGTTTGCTTTCATAAATAAATATATTAAATTGGCCAGCCAAAATTTATTTCTGGCAACAGCTTGCAGAGACACCTCCTCCTCTTTCTCTTTATTCGCAGCTTCTCAAGCAGCCCCAGCTTCTTCCCCCCCCCCCACCCCCCAGGCACGACTTTCTCTCTTAAAATTTTATTTTTAATTTGTTATGATAAATGAGTGGCACCTCTGACAGCCGATTCCCAGAGATTAATAGAAACGACACAATATTTACGTCGGCGCTACGAACAATTATCCTGCCATCTATCTCTGAGATTATCTTCCTGATTGAAAACTACTCATCCGTGTAATCGGAATTATTTGGAATTAGAAGGGAATTTATAGCCCCCCTGGAGCTCGCTGTCTCCCGTCGCCTCTATACCTCCGTCTCCATCAGTCTCTTGTCTCTCATCTGGGTCTTTGGCCTTCTCGTCCATCCTGGTGATGAGACAGAAGAAAATTCTCTCCCTTTTTGGAGGGCTGCTTGTCAGAGCAGGGAACATCTTTTTGGGGATCCTGGTAGTGCCTGTATGGGAGCTGGAAGTCGAGCTTGGCAGAAAGAGAGTCTCGGTGGTGTTAGAGAAATTAGGGGTCAGGGAGGCCATCTTGTGAGGGCAAGAGAGATAAATGTAATCTGAAGAAAGAGGTTGAATTGAAGGTAGAGAAGAAAGGTGACTTTGGAAGCACATGAGTGAGATGGTGAAGAGAATAAGGAATGTAAAGGGGCAGGCTAGGCCTCCGTCCGTGGTGTTGGATGGCCAGCAAGAGATGGTTCCATCAGCTCAGCTCAGGCTGCAGAGCAAATACCACAGGCTACATAAACATGGATGTCATGGATGGGGGATCGCAAGTTAGGGGCCAGGGTCCATGAGTGTCAGCTTCCTTGTTTGCAGATGGCTACCTTCTTGGTCTCTCATGTGGCAGAGAGAAAGAGGATGGGGAAGCAGAGGGAGACAAGGAGAAGGAGGAGAAAGAAGAGGAGAAGAGAGAGGAGAACAAAAGCTCACATTTCAGGAGCTCTACCACCGTGACTGAATTATATCCCAATCCCCCCAAAGCTCTCTCTGAATACTATCACATTGGAAATTAAGGTTTCCACATGAAAACATGATCCGTGGTAGACATTCTGAAAAGGGTGAGTCAGAAGAGAGTCTGGAGCCTGGGCCATATCAAGGCTTACATTGGGGTGGTATGTGTGGGGGGACTAACAAGAGCCTATGAAGATCTAAAGTGACCAGGGGTGCCGCTTGTCAGGCGTCTGGAGGGTGATAGGGTAGATGAGTGGAGATACCCTCCTTGAGCAGCCTCTTCCTGGCTCACCCCTGCTGGTAGCCCTAGTGGGTATAAATCTGAACTCTGGGGTCAAACTGATCTCAGATTGACTCTCCTTTGTGCCAATTCAAAGCTGTGTCATCCCTGACCCTTAGGCAAGTTCTCTAACCTTCAACTTTCAATCTGAGCACAATTTAAAGACTAGAGGTAGCAATCTACCTCTACAGGGGTGTTGGTGTGGATTGAGTAGGAGCAGGCCTGTGGGGTACTTGCACAATTCCTAGTATATCATAAGGGCTCATCATATGTAGAGATTACAAGTGAGTTAAATCCCTCACTCTAGGCCCCTTTAAAAGACAAGAGCCTGGGTTTTTGGAGCAACCCTGGTTTTCTGGACTCTGTTCCCCACCCTGACACCAGTCATCCTGATAACTCATCTCCCTGCAGCCTTCTCCTTCTCCTTCCTCCTCTTCCCTTCTCCTCTGTGCTCTGAGTCTAGGAATTCTTACACCCTGGCCCGGGCCCTGATTGGGCACTTCTATTGTAATTAGGTATTTTGCAAGGTAACACTATGTCAGTTGAGTCCCATAGCATTTCAATTATTGTTAATTCCTAACCAGGTCCCTTCTCTATATCCTCTCAGAAAGGAAGGGTCATCAAAACCAGAAGGTGCTAGGGAGGGGCAGAAGCAAGATATTCTGAAAAGATATTCTCTTTTTCATCTGGTTTTGTGTGGCTAGGCCCAGATGCTCTCCAGGGGCCTTGGGTGCTAGCTAATTTACTCTTGCATTGTCACTTGAGAGCTTATTTTACAAAGGACTATGACATTTGTCTTGCTCATACCACCTCCATAGCTCTCTTTTGCTAGCTTGTTCTGGTGAAGGAAGCTGCCATATTGGGAGTTGTCCTGTGGCGAGGACTAGGGGAGTTGAAGATAGCTTCTGGTCAACAGCCACAAGGATCTGAACTCCCTGCGTAAGTCTGGAGTGGGTCAGAAATGAGTCTGGAAGTCTGAGAGGAAGGATGGCTGCTCTGGCCCATGCCTTGACTGGGGCCTTGTGTGAGGTGTTGACCCAGAGCACCCAGCCAAGCTATTCCTAGAATTCTAGCCCCCAGCCATGCTGAGATCATAAGCAACTGAGTGGGGTCATTTGTTTCACAGCAGTCAGAAGTAGGTGGCATGACACATGACGTTAAGAAGATATCAGAAAAGGGTATGCTGGGGCAAACCAAATAAAAGATTATATTCCTCCCCCCTCTCTCTCCTCTCCCCCCTCTCTCATTTTCATATTTATATAATAAGCTAAGCAAAGACAGCATTCTTACCATTGACCTCAAGCTCATCCTATAGAAATGAGATCTAACAGCTTTTTGTAGATACCCTATTTCCCTCCACAGCCAAGTCCTTGTTCTGACCACCTGTGTCCAGTGTGTGGACTGGCAACACCTGCAGGACCCAGGAAGAAGCTACTAGACAGGAAGTGTGTGCAGTTATGTGTACGGCTGCCCCTTTCGCAGGAATCTCTTTAGATGCAAATAGATGATTCTTCAGAGGACCGGGGCAGGGCCCAGGGACAGAAGCTGAACTTTAGTTAAAAATGACAGTGAGATGTCTGTATTTGTTTGGAGTGGGGAGCGAGGGCAGGGGGCACCGCAGCGAAGCGTGTGCTGTTCTGATGGGAACTGGGAGCAGAGCAGAGGAGGCCATTGGCACTGCGTCTTCCACAAGCCGAGGAGCCTGAACTTGCTCATCTCCAAGCTGTATCTGATGCTGGAGGAGCCTCAGCCCCCATCCAGGCCTTGGAGGGCAGCCTCCTCTTAAGAGGGGCCATGGGGCATGTGGAAAGCCACTGGGATAACGAGTCTTAATACTAGCAGAAGATGAGATGGGAGAGGGTGGGTTGAGTGGGGGTGGGAGGGGAGTCTGGGAGAAGGAAATGATTGCGGGAGAAACAGATGCAATTGAGCAAGACTCCTGGAGATGGATTTCCCTGCCTTGGTCCAAACTCAAATCCCTGTGCTCAGATTAATTAGCAAGGAAATATTTTCCTGTCTGCAGAAAAAGGCTGCTGGATTGCCAGTGGGACATGAGGGTGGGCAGTCTATCAAATAACTACTAATTAGGTTACTTCCCACTGCTGTTGACTTGCTGGGGACATGTTCCTGGACCAAAATAAAAGGGGGAGGAGGGGAGAGGAACAGAGGCAGAGACAGAGAACACACCATGGTCCCCTTGGCTCATTTTAGAAAATCATTGACCGGAATGAGGAAGGAGAACCAGGTCCAAAGCCCAGAGAGAGAAGACAGAAGAGAAACTGTGTACTGGTTAGCAGACAGCGGGGTTGGGTCCTACATACTCTGTGTGTGTGTGTGTGTGTGTGTGTGTGTGTGTGTGTGTGTGTGTGTGTGTGTGTGTGTGTGTGTGTGTGTGTGTGTGTGTGTGTTTAAATGTCTTCCACAAATGATCCGAGGGCTTGTTCAGTAAATGTGCCAGTCCTGGGACTTGAACTCAGGGCCTGGGTACTGTCTCTGAACTTTTTAGCTCGAAGGTTAGCATTCTACCCCCACGTAAGCCACAGCTCTGGTTTTGGACTTTCTTGAACTGCGCTGGCTTTGGACTGTGATCCTCAGGTCTCAGCTTCCTGAGTAGCTAGGATTATAGGCTTGAGCCACCAGTGCCTGGCAGCTTTATTTATTTATTTATTTATTTGATAGATGAAGAAACTGGATGGGCTGGGAAAGTGGCTCAGTGGTAGAGTGCTTGCCTTGCATGCATGAGGCCCTGGGTTCGATTCCTCAGCACCACATAAGCAAAAAAGAAAAAAGCCGGAAGTGGCGCTGTGGCTCCAGTGGTAGAGCGCTAGCCTTGAGCTGAAGAGCTGAGGGACAGCGCCCAGGCCCAGAGTTCAGGCCCACAACCGGACTCCCACCCCCCCCCCCCCCAAAAAGAAGAAACTGGAATTCACAAAAGTTTAGTAATTTGCCCTTGGTCACACAGCAAGTAATAACTTGTAAAGCTGGACTCCATTTTTACCCTTAACTTCTGCTGTATGGTTGATAAGTGTGTTTGCCAGTACACATTCCCTACTTTCTTGCTCCTCTGCCTAAGTTTCCTGATTTTCAGGGTCCATTCATCAGTAGGTCACCTGCAGAAACCTTAACTGTTCTTGTAAGACACCACAGTTTTCTCCAAGGATCTGATAGTGACCTTGAGATGCCATCACCTTGTTCTTGCCCTTGGTCTAGAACTGAACTTGAATCATGGGAAACTAACAAGTGTTCATTTCTTTCCTGCATCCATGTATCTGCAAAGGAGAACAGAACTCCATCTACTGGGAGCATCACCTGCCATCCTCACCGTACCCAGGTGGAATTGGTTTCCTTCCTTTTGTCTTCCCAGGTGAATGGACTGGCACATGCACAGTGGGCCTCAGCCATCCCTTCTCCTGGGCAGCCCACCCTCTTCTCCCACCCTCCCCTTTGTCTCAGAGTGGACCATGGGTCATCCAGTGCTGTCTACAGTCAGCATCCTTCCCAGTGAGTTCTATTCTCCACTGCTATCATTTTCTATAATCAAAGTTCTCTTGAAGGGCTCACCCTCCTGTTAATGTAGCTCTTTGCAGCTTGAGTGCCAGCCTGTGCATTTTTTTTTGAGGGCAAGGACTTTTTCCATAAATACCTTCTGGTTAGAATCATACCTGGGTCATGTGTCCAAGCACACTGGATGACAGCAAAATGCCTTATTGATTCTGCCTGCTGCTAAATGTCCTAATTTGTAACATTGGAACTGGACACCCACTTGAAGGACTGGGATATCTGGATATCTCATGCTGAATGCAAAGGAAAGGTATACTCAGGCTCCAGCTCAACATGCATAATCAGGAAACGTCATCCAGAAGGTGGTGCTCCTGCCGGTTGGAGCTGGAATGAAGATGCTGCGGCTGCTGATCTCAGAAGACAGATACAAGCTGGGAGGCTAGATCGAGGGCTTCCAAGCAATGGGAAGGGGAGACACACCAAAGAGGCTGGGCATGAAAGAGTGTCCCGGAAAACCTGCCTCCTTGGAACAGGTCCTGAGTGAGCAGAAGAAATCTCTCCATAGAGGGGTGAGATGGCAGAGCCAAGTGGGTTACCTAAAAATAGCAGTGCTGCTCTCCCACAGTGAGGGCGGGCCCTCTGCGATTCGTCTGGGCTGCTTGGTGCACCTTGGCTTGGTTATCAAGAATCAAAGAGGAGAGTTGAAGCATCCACCCAAAGGTGGAAATCTGCAGTCTCTTCTACCATGGGCAACCAGACACGTGTGCTGAAGGTTCAGAAAGACCTGATGGCACAGAGGCCTGGGTGGGATATGGGGAGGCTGGCACAGCGGGGTGTTCCCCTCAGCTGGCATCACGGCAGCTATAGTGATGGATGACCTTTACCGAGTCGTGGAGATTACACACACACACACACACACACACACACACACACACACACACACACACACACCATACCTGCATGCAGATATGTGTGAATGTATCACTCTCTAAGAGAACAAGAGATACAGTGTAAGTTACCTGACCTGGTGACAAGCGCTTAGCAAATGGTAGTCAAGTAGGTGGATGCTGAGGGACGGGGCAGGAGGAGGCAGGGAGAATGGAATCCGATGTACTGTGATCACAATGTCTTTGAAGCAAAAGGATAGATCACACTAAGGAAGCCCCCCATGTGAATCAGCTGCGACCGCTCACAGGGCAACACCAACCAGTTACTCACTCTCTCAGAGTCCTCATTTTTTAACTTAAAAATGAAATGGGCCTAAAAACTGAAAGAAAGAAAAAAAGGGGGTTGGAGGCCTGGCTCAGTTGGTAAGAGTCCTAGTCAGGGAGCAAAAGCATCAGATACTGAGTTTGAGTTCCAGTCTCAGCTCCACATACCCCCAACAAAAAAGGGATGAAATGGAAATAAGTTCTGCCCTGGTGGTTCATGCCTGTAATCCTAGCTACTCAAGAAGCTGAGATGTGAAGATTGTGGTTCAAAGCTACATCAGGTAAAAAAACAAAGAAGAAAGAAAAAAGAAAAAAGTCTATGAGACTCTTCTCTCCAACTAACCAGCTAAAAGTGGACAATTAGCCCAAGCGGTAGAGTGCCAGCCTTGAGTGAAAAAAAGCTAAACAAGAGCATGATGCTGTGAGTTCATGCCCCAGTATTGACACAAAAACAAAAAGAATGGGAAAACCTGTCCCACAGGGCTGCCTGGATTAGGTGCAAGAGCTCAAGATACTAAAGCATATTTTTCTTTTTATCATTAAAAAGTATCATGAACAATGAAGATTTTTTTAGATGAACAGTTAGCATCTTACCCATGTATCTTATAAGAGGTGAGAACCCAGTTTATATAGAAAACTCCTGAAACTCAACAACAAAGCTAAACTGCCCAATTAAAAATGGGTAAAGGAAATGGGTGCTGTGGCTCAAGTGGTAGGCCGCTAGCCTTGAGCATGAAGAGGCTCAGGAACAAGCACCCAGGCCCCGAGTTCAAGCCCCACAACCAACAAAAAATAAAAATGGATAAAGGGCTTAAAATGGGTATTTCTCTAAAGAAGATACAAAAATGGCCAATAAACCCATGAAGAGATGTTCCACATCATTCACCCATCATTTGAGAGAGCATTCAAAGGAAGAGGTTCATTCGTCAAATACCCTTGAGAGTGAAGAGGCAATTTTAGGTTAGAGGAGTATATTTGTAGTATTCATAACTGACAAAGAGATGACTGTAAAAGTATAAGAGAAAAACTTAAGCAACTGCATTTGAGATGGGCAAAAAATATTCAAAGGAGGTTGCTGCTGGCTTACACCAGCAATCCTAGCTATAAGGAGGCTGAAATCAGAGGTTCAAAGTCAGCCCAGGAAGACAAATCCAAAAGACTCTGATCTCTAAACAACAACAAAAAAAGCAGAAATAGAGGTATGGCTCTAGTGGTAGAGCTCAGCCTTGAGCAAAAATGCTAAGAGTATAAGCCAAAAGTACTTGACATTTTACTCTTTGGAGAGACGTGTTTGCCACTTTAGTTTACAAATGGAATATTCCCATCACCCTCAAAATGTTCTTCCTTTGCCCACCTTTCCCCTGGCCCTATACTCCTACAAGTCTACTATGTGATTTATCTTTGCCTCTCCCAGAATTCCCATTCAGTGCAGCCCAGGACAGACACTTTCCTGTGCCAGACTTAATTCATTCAGCATGTTTCTGAGACCTGTGCGTGCTATTTGTGTCTGTAGTTGAATCCTTTTTTATTACTGAGTAGAATTGGATTGTATTACCATACCACAATTGACCCATGTATTAGTTAGTGGACATTTGGGGTTGTTTCTAGGTTTTAGCTGTTACAAATAAAGTTGCTACAAACACTTGTATTCAGAGTTTGCCCAGCATGTGTTCAGTTAGCTTGCATGAATAAAAAGTACAATTGTTGGGTTTTATAGCAAATGTATGCTGGGCTTTATAATAAACTAGCAAACCTTTTTCTAGAGTGCTTGATCATTTTGCATTCCCACCAGCCATATATGTGGATTCTGTTGGTCTACATCATCATCAAGACTTCTATTAGCAGTCTCAATATCAGCTATTCTTCTGGACTAGTGATTGTATCTTGTAGTGGTTCTGTTTGTATTTTTCTGATAATTGATATTACACTTCTTTTGTATACTTAGGACCCATTCATACATCTTCTCTTGTCTGTTCCAATCTTTTTCCCATTTTTAGTTGGGTTGTTTGTCATATTGAACTATACAATTTCTTTATATATTCTTCCTCCCTCCCTCCTCCATGATGGGGCTTGAACTCAGGGTCTGGGCATTATCCCTGAGCATTTTTTTTTTTTTTTGCTCAGAGCTAGTGGTTTACCACTTGACCACAACTCCTCTTCTGACTTTTTGGTGGTTAATTGGAGATAAGCATCTCACAGATTTTTCTACCCAGGCTGGCTTTGAACTTCAATTCCCAGAGCTCAGCCTCCTGAGTAGCTAGGATTACAAGTATGAGCCACCAGTGCTAGCTCTCTTTATGTATTATTGATATAGATCATGAGTGTATATGTGTTGAGAGAGAGTGAGAGAGAAAGAAGACATTTTCCTTCAGTACATACTTGAATTTTCATTTTTAAACTATGCCTGTGGCTAAACATAAATGATGTTCTTCCCCTTAGGATACAGTCCTACACAGGCTATGAGGGATATTGAGATGTTTCCAAGGAGCCCTCTTTAATAGTCAGCTGTTCTGGAAGCTTTCCAAAACACCCCCTCCCAACAGTGTTCCGTCTTATTCTGCTTTCTGTTACTCTTGATGGGAGCATTAGTCTGATACAAGTTAGCCTATCAAGGCAGAAATAGAATGTAGGCAATCCTTGTCTTTACAGTCTGTAGAACTGTCACCCAGTCACAGAACTGGGTGTAGAACTGTGGCCCACATCTTCTGAGCCTTTTTATTGGTTGTCTATGTTTCAGGCACTATTCAGATGCTGGGGATAGATCAGTAAGCAAAAACCAAAAACAAAACAGAACAAACTTTGTTGTTTGTGTGGTGCTTAGATTTTAGTGGAAGAGACAAGCAATTAGCAGACCAATTAAATAAAGTATATAGTATGTTAGGGGATTAAAAAGTGATGGGGAAAATAAATCAAGAAAGGAAATGGAAAATGTGTAGGGGAGAAAACTACACTTTTACCTAGGAGAGCTGCTTTTTAACCATCTCCTTGGGAAGGTGTCAGGTTCTATAAAGATTTGCAGGATGTGAGTGAGCTGGGGGATGTGTATCCCAGGCAAATAGAACAGAAAGGTGAGGGCCACGGGGAGGGCCACAGCCAGTACATTGAAGGAACAGCCAGGTAGCCAGTGCAGTGGGGCAGACACACAGCTAGAGACTGGCAGAGTGGAGGTTAGGCGGAAAGGACCTTGGAGGTCCTTGAAGGTCATGGTAAGGGCTTTAGCTCTTCCCTGATCCCTGAGTGATAAGCACAGAGAAGGACAAGGGCAGGAGGACTGAGACTTAGAAAGCAGTCACTTGGATAGAAAGTTCTTGAGCCAGGGCCTAAAAGAAGAAAAGGTCAGACCGAGCCAAAAGAGCAGAGCAGTTGGAAGAATGAAAACTCCATTCACAGACCTGAGCAGAGCAGGTTTAGGGAGGAGAGAATGCAACGGCAAAAGCTCAATTTTGGCATAAGGAAAGGTAACAGTCTGAGGTGGTCAATCATACAGCAGTGTCCCATCCAAAAAAGCTCACAGATAAGAAGTTCATGTTTGATTAGACTAAGGGATGGCTGTCCCCACCCCCTGCCCCACACTTCTCATAACTGTGCAACAGGAGATGTTGAGACACAGACCAATTTCTCTGAACTCACCTTCTACCTGCAGTGAGAACAAGCAACCCAACCTGTTCTGTAGGCCCTGGGGTGTCCTGATTCTAGATGCTCTTGGGACCAGCAACAAGATCCCAGGGGCAAGATTCTCAGTACTTTATAGCTCTCCCAGCAACCAGAACTTTCCAGATTGTACAGCTTTCTGGCCACTTAGAGATTTGAACTAGAGCCTTGCCATAGTTCAGAAAGCTGCAGACACCATTGGATTCTTATATTTTGAGTGAGCAAGCGCAATGGTGGTGGGGGTGGGGGTGTTCTAGACATTTTGCCTCTCCCAGACAGTGTTTAGACTCAGTTCTCCATCAGCAGATGCTACAGCCAGACCTCTAGTACAGGTATTATTTTTTCCTTTTGTCAGTCGTGCGGCTTGAACT
Organism: Dipodomys merriami; assembly: GCF_024711535.1. Lineage (NCBI taxonomy): Eukaryota > Metazoa > Chordata > Mammalia > Rodentia > Heteromyidae > Dipodomys > Dipodomys merriami. The sequence goes on along the minus strand of NW_027202270.1, from coordinate 126,209,689 downwards.
CTGGGCCTGGATGTTGTCTCTGAGCTCTTCAGCTCAAGGTGAGTGCTCTACCACTTGGGCCACAGCACCATTTCCAGTTTTCTGGTGGTTAATTGGAGATAAGAGTCTCATGGACTTTTCTTCTGGGGCTGGCTTTGAGCCACAATCCTCAGATCTCAGCTTCTTGAGTAGCTAGGATTATAGGCATGAGCCACTGGCACCCGGCTAGTACAGGTATTTTGTGTGGAGATGAGCAGAAGAGCCACTGTGACTCTGAGCCTCCATCTCAATACCACCCTTGCTCATGCTGCCTATTCTTTGCTTCCAAGTAAGGTCTCTTGGAGGAGGTGACCATCAAGCTGAGCTCTGACTAACAAGAAGCGAGCTAGCCAGGTTCCAGATAAAGCAAAACACTTTAGACCCAGAGACCAGCTCCTGCCACCCCCATCCCCAAATTTCTGAAAATCTCAGTGCTTTCTCACTCACGGCTAATGCTCTTCCACTTAAGCACAGCCTCCAGTTCTGCTTTTTGTTTTTTGCTGGTTAGTGGGAGATAAGACTCTCATGGCCTTGAACCTCAACCCTAAAATCTTAGTCTTAAGTAGCTAGGCTCCCAGGCATGAGCCACCAACCTGTCTTTTGTGCTTTTTGTTGATTTGGTTGGAAGATGACTCCTACCCCATCCTTGGTAATCTTTTCTTTAGCTTTCAATCTCTAGTTCTAATATCCTTCCTCCTCCTAAACCCTCAAGTGTTCCAATCAGATCTGATTGTTCCAGGCCAGGTCCTCCCTTAGTCATAGTGTCTATTATGCTGTGCTGTACTTTGTCCTTTTATATATTTTATATATTTGATTCTAATGTGTTTGTTTCTTTTTTAATTAAGTTTTTATTGTGAAAATACTGTACAAAGGGGTTACAGTTACATAAGCAAGGTAATGAGTACATTTCTTATCCAGCACTGTTGCCTCCTCTTTTGTTTTTCTCCTGCCCTCCCTTTCCTCCCACCTCCTCAGCACATCTCCCCCTGCCATGCATTCATTTCTGTATCCCTGTCCCTTCACCCAATCCCTGGCTCACAGTAGGTGCTCAATTAAGCATTTCTTCAATGAATGAAACTACTGGGCTGCTCAGAGTAAGGGGAATCAGTCAGACCAGATCATGGGCCAAGGTTAGTTCCTCCTCTTTAGTGATTTATCATCAAGTCCTCCCACCCCTCCTGAGGCCCCTCAGGGAAGTCCAAGGAAGGGAAAAGTTAGTCTTTTAACAGCAGAGACATTTTTTCTACCTGCTGAGCACAAAGGCAGGTCTTTAGAGCTATGCCAGGGTGAGGTGGGGTGTGGCTGTGTCTACCCTCCCCATTCCATGGTTTAATGTGTAACTTGTCACCTTTCGTGAGTGCCAGTTTCTTTTATTTGCTTGTCACATTTTCACCTTGCCGGGTCTCCTTGGTCATAGTGTGCCATTCCCAGAACTGCCAATAGCCCAGCTGCCTTTATTCCATGTTGGCTCATAGACTCTGGACCTGCTCTCTGGCCTGAAGAGCCCAACCTTGACTCCTCAGACCCATCAACACTCCCAGGGCAGAGCTGTGGGCAGAGCCCTGGGAGCATCCGTTGTTCCCAGAGGGTAGAGTCCTAAAGGATGCACCTGTCTGGGCCTCATGAAGCCCTGGACGTCGGAGGTGTTCAGGGGTGCTTGGAGAATTACACTGAACTGCTGATGCCTCTCTCTGAGTGAGGGCCAGCCACTGGGGATGTGATGCACCCTAACCTTCAAATGCTCCTTCTTCCTGCCTCCCTCCCTCCTTCCCTCCTTCCCTCTCTTCTACACGACCAGGCCTGACACAAGAGGCCTGGTGAATGGGAATTCCAGGTTCTCTCTCACAGAGATGACATCAGCACATCAGCATGTCAAACAAGTGACCTTGCATAACCAAGGTGCTGTTGGAGAAACGAGCAGAAGTCCCCACCAGAGCAGGGGGTGGGCCGAGGGGGGTCAGCTCTGGAGCAGGGGAGGAACTGTCGGAGGAGGGGGCAGAATACCAGAAAAGCACTGTTAGTGGCTTCGTGATATAAACTTCCGTTTCTTAAAAAAAGAAGAATCTGCAGTTAAGGACATAAGAATGTGGGTGGCAAGGACATGTATATTCATACTTTTCACTCTTATCCACACTAAATGGGCTTTTGTGTTTAGTGTGTTCTGCATTCCATCACCTAATTTAATTTTGTTTATCCAAATGAAGGTTATTTGGTTATCCTACAAATGAACAACCACCATTTTGGGAACATCATTACTTCACTCCTGAATGACTGACTCTCTGACCTTTATCTGGAGTCCACCCTTGACTTTCTCCTTTATTCTTCTTGGCAGACTCTTACTCATCCTTCAAAACCCAACTCAAAGATTGCCTTACAGTGAAATCTTCCTTTCCCTCCTTTCAGAGAGCCTGGTCAGCTGTGATTGACCAGAACACTGTATATTTTGAATAAAGGCTGACCTATTGCATCACAGTCATTTATGCAACTGCTCTCCATCTGTAGAATCTTCCAGAATACTGCTTGTATCTTGTTCCTCTCTTACCTTCGAACTCACAGTGGCAGGCAATAGATTCTCAATGACAATTCTCTGGGATGCCTGTTGGGTATTCAAATGAATGTTTAACCTTCAAACAACAGGCCTTCAATGGAGTATTAATAGAAGATATTTGTATACAAGGATGTGCTAATTAAATTAGTTTTATTTATTCATTCATACAAACTCAGCAAGAGCTCCATTTGGCTGCTATTAATGTTCGGTGTGATGTACTGCAAGTACTGGAATGTAAAAATATTTTTTTTCTTTTAAAAGGAAAGCCACAAACCCTCCTGTTTTTCCCCAGCCTTCTGTCCATTCGCCTGGCTTACTAGGGCTTTATTTTGTCTTAGGTCTTTTCCCAAGGTTTACAGGCTGGTCGTGTGGTAATTTAATTACTTCTGAATCTGTTGAAGGCAAATACCAAGCCAACTGGGGGGAAAGAGAGGGGAGTTGCAGGTTACTTATTAAGTGGGCTCATGTGGTCCTCATGGCGGTGCTGGTGACCTGCCCGCTGTGGGGCATCAATGCACGTGCCAGTCAGAGTTTGCCAAGAGAAGGATGGTGGGGTCTTCAGACAAAAGCAGAGGGCAGAGCGCCCTTGCTGGACACTAGCCTTCTTCTTGAGGGGACACTGAGCCACGGCCATCCAAACATGTATCCTTCTTAGCAGGAAGGAGTTGCCCATCCCAAAGCAAGTTGTGGCTGAAGAAACACAGACTTTGCTGCCTCTGCAGACTTGAGACTATTAAGGGCTCTCTCCTGGGGCCTCAGTTTCCTTGTCTGTAAAATGGGGAAGTTAATGGTGTCTCAAGGCAAAATGAGCCTGCTAAGAAGCTGTCATCTGGGGGTGGATCTTTATAGAACAACCTTCCTCACTATACTCTTTCCTGGGCTAGTTTCTTGCCTGTTCCCTCTGCCTGGGGCTACTATAACTTAACTTAGTGGAAAGTCGTTATTATTGTTTTGCTTTGTTTTGTTTGTGCCAGGAGGGGGGTGCGAACTCAGGGCCTGGGCACTGTCCCTTACCTTTTCCCTCAAGGCTGGCACTCTACCACATGAGCTATAGCTCCACTTGGGCTTTTTGCTGGTTATTTGGAGGTAGGAATCTCATGAATTTGTCTGCTCAGATTGGCTTTGAACTAGGATCCTCAAATTGCAGCCTTCTGAGTAGCAAGAATGACAGCTATGACCAGCCGTGCCCTGCTCCTTGGTTTCAAGATGGTTCCTTTGTGGCCCCTTGCCCTTCATCACTGTCCTTTATTGCCAGTGAGGAAAGCCTTCCTCCCCGCACCCCTGCATACTCAGCCTGAAGTCTTGTCTGGCTGGTTCACATGGAAACCTGTGTCAGGGAAGCTGGGAAACAACTGGATTTTCAGTCTGTGTCATACAGGACCGGCCAGCCAGCCAGCCAGGAGAAACTGGAGATGACTGTAGGATAGGCAATCGATGAAGTCTGCCTAGATTGCTCGAGTTCCTATTCACAGTTCTCCTCTATGGTCCCTTTCCCAAAAGTTCCTTCCAACTCAACTATTAACTAGCAGCTGGCTCTTTTTTTTTCCTATAAGAGAATCGGCCCATTTTGTGATCTATCTAATTTTAGAAGGTTCATATAGACCACCAGCCTTAGGGAAATGCCTTCTGGAATTGGGAAGTTCACAATTTTCTCAACCAGTGCCCTGTGAGTCATTTCTTACGCATCCTGTATGAGCCTCTTACCTCACACTTAATCCTCTTACTCTATATTGACTCATTCACTCACTCACACATTCATTCATTCATTCAACAAACATTTATAGTTCACTAGTATACACCAGGAGCTAGGATAGGCTTCTTAACCAATAAGGGAGGTATAGTGGTATGCATCTGTAATGTCAGCTGTGTGGGAGGTTTAGGTAGGAATATCAAAGTCCAAGGCTGGCCTGGACAAAACAAGAACCCCTACCTGAAAAAAAAAAAAAACTAAAGCAAAAATGGTTGTGAATGTGGCTCAGATGTAGCTTAACAAGTGTGAGGACTTGAGTTCAAACCCCAGTATCTCTCTCTCTCTCTCTCTCTCTCTCTCTCTCTCTCTCTCTCTCTCTCTCTCTCTCTCTCTCTGTCTCTCTCTCTCTCTCTCTCCCCCCCCCTCTCACACACACACAAAGTATTGCAAATCTCTGGTGACTCATGAAGTATGGTATAAAAGCAGATATACAGCCGAGGGCTGGTGCTCACACCTGTAATCCCAGCTACTCAGGAGGCTACCCAGGAGATCTGAGGATCACCGCTCAAAGCCAGCCCAGGCAGGAAAGTCTGTGAGACTCTTATCTTCAATAAACTATGATAGAAAAATTTAAAAACCTGGAAGTAGAGCTGTGGCTCAAGTGATAGAGCCTCAAGTGAAAGAACAGCTCAGGGACAGTACCCAGGACTGGCACGTGCGCGCGCACACACACACACACACACACACACACACACACACAAAATATACTGTTGGAAAAACTGGATATCCACCTGGAAAAGAACAAAATTGGAGTTTTACATAAAGAACAAAAGTCAACTTAGAATGGATTAAAAATGAAATGCTATGCCCTGCAACTAGGAAATCCCTAGAAGAAATATGAGGAAAGAACTTAATGATGTCTTGAAAATGATGCCCAAAGAATGGGCAACAAAAGGAAAAATAGACAAGATGTGTTGAAATAAAAACATTTACATATGAAGGAAACAATCACAAAGTGAAAAGGCCACATGTAAACTGGAAGAAAGTATTCACAAATCCTAAATCTGATGAGGGGTTAATATAAAAAGCATATAAGGAACTACTATAAACCTACTGCTAAAAACCAAACCAGCCTGATGACAAAACAGGCAAGGATTTGACAGTTCTGCAAAGAAGATATGCAAATGATGTATGAAAAGATGCTTGGCACCACTAATCATGCAAATCAAAACCACGACAAGATAGCACCTCACATTTGTTAGAATGGCTATTACTCAAACAAACAAAAATAGCAGAAGCATCAACAAAAACAGAAAATAAGTGTTGACAAGCATAGATAAATTGGAACACCTTGCATTGTCATTAGGATTGTCAAATGACACAGACACTATGGAAACAGTATGGCAGTTCCTCAGAACATTAGAAATAGAATTGCCATCTGATTTAACAATCCCCATGTGGGGTATAGAAATCAGGACCTTGGAAAGGTTGTTGTAGTATTCACCATTGTTGGGCTATGGAAACAACCTAAATGTCCATCAACAAATGAATGAATTAAAGAATGTGGTGGCTGGGAATGTGGCTTGGCGGTAGAGTGTTGCCTAGCAAGCATGAAGCCCTGGGTTGGATTCCTCAGTACCACATAAACAGAAAAAGCCAGAAGCGGCGCTGTGGCTCAAGTGATGGAGTGCTAGCCTCAAGCAAAAGAAGCTCAGGGACAGTGCCCAGACCTTGAGTTCAAGTCCCAGGCCTGGCAAAGAAAAAAGGAAGAATACGGTCATCATATAAGAGAATGCTATTCCACCTTAGAAAAGGAAATTCTGCCATAAGCTACAGCATGGATCAACCTAGAAGGCATTGTGCTAGTGAAATAAGTCATTTGTGGGAGAATAAACGCTTCGATGTATATTGTACAGGGCGTATGTAAAATAGTTAAACTCACAGAACCAGAGTAGTTGCCAAAGGCTGGAGAAATGGGGTACAGTTTCACTTGAATAAGAAGACTAAGTTCTGGGGATCTAATAGGCAGCATCGTGCCTATTGTTAGCAATACTATTTGTGTACTGGAATACTGGGTAGATACCTTTTTTTTCCAATCATGGGGCTTGAATTTGGGGCCTGGGCTGCTCCTGAGCTTTTTCCACTCAAGGCTAGCACTCTACCACTAAATGAGCCACAGCTCCACTTCCCATTTTCTGGTGGTAAATTGGAGATAAGAGTCTCACAGACTTTCCTGCCTGGGCTGACTTTGAACCGCGATCCTCAGATCTCACCACTGGCAACCAGCTTAGATATCTTATTATGTGTCCTTATCACCATAAAACCAAAACCAAACTACAGTATCCTCTAAGCTTGTGTGGAAATGGTTTGGAAGAGGAAGCAACTAGAATCAGAGTAAACAATTAGGAAACTCTTCCTATGGGCCAAAGAAGAAGTAATGAGCACTAAAGATAAAGCAAGACCAGTGGTTAGGAAGGAGAGAATAGATTCAAGTTTGACCATATCTTTGTCATTAAAGTGGGCAGCTTATGAGCTGTGGTGGTAGAAGAAGCTGTTGTCTTCTACTTGGGAGGATGGGGTGGATGGCACCTTAGTTAAGAGGAAACATGGCCCCTGAGTGTCTGCATAAGAGATAAGTCTAGGGCTGGGAAGGTGGCTCAGTGGTAGAGCGCTTGCCTTGCATGCATGAGGCCCTGGATTCGATTCCTCAGCACCACATAAGCAGAAAAAGCCGGAAGTGGCTCTATGGCTCAAGTGGTAGAGCACTAGCCTTGAGGTAAAAGTGCTGAGAGACATTGCCCAGGCCCAGAGTTTAGGCCCCATGACTGACAGAGAGAGAGAGAGAGAGAGAGAGAGAGAGAGAGAGAGAGAGAGAGAGAGAGAGAGAGAGAGAGAGAGAGAGAGAGAGAGAGAGAGAGAGAGAGAGATAAGTCTAGTTTTAGCACAGAGTTCAATGCAACGACTTGCTTACCTAGAGACATGCAAAGACTCTAACCCAGGTCTGTAGGGTCACATGATGAGTGAAGGGCAAGTGAGGAGAAGGCAGGATGGAGTCCTGCTTTGTTTTAAACTTTAGATGGAGGAGGCCCTAAAGTACTTTGATAGGTTCTGCGGAAGGAGCTGTTGGAGAGGATTAATGATGGGAGAGAAGGAGGGGAGAGTCCTGGAGCGGCAAAGCCGGGCCCAGATGGTGCTGTTAGCTGGGGGCAGGAGGAAGAACAGTAATTAATCTGAGGTGGGGAAGGAGAGCATTGCCATTAATCTCTCTTCCCCACTAAAAGATCCACAACCACCACCCCCCTACAGTTTTTTTTGATATGGTAAATCCATATTCCCAAGAGTCCTGGGCATTGTTCACTTTTAAGATTTGGCTCCTCCCAGCATCCATTCTTTTTGGATAAGAACAGCACTCACCTTTCCTTGGGGGAATTAGTACTTCTCCCCCATTGTACATAGTGGTAGAGAGAGGCAGCCAACCCCTCCTACCTCTCATCATTTTAAGGGTCATGCGACCAAGGCTGACCAATCAGCATTTTTCCTGGGGCCTGTGAGCAGAGTGAAGCTCATTCATTCTGCTGCTCATTCATCCTGATGATTGTGTCCCCAAAGAATCTACCTACCAGCTTCTGTCTTTACAACTCCTCGCTTTATTTTCGTTTTTTGTGAGCCAACAGATGCCATTGCAATTCACTCTGTTTCTGCTTAAAATGGCTATAGTCAGTCTCTGTTGATATTGACCAAAGCATCGGAATGATAACCCTAATAATCTTTAAAAGATAGACTGTTTGCTGTTATCAGGACTGGACAAGTGTTTCCAGCCTTCCCATTTTATGCCTGGCATCAGACATGTCTCTTCTCTCTGGCTCTGTCTCTGTCTCTCTGTCTCTGTCTCTCTCTCTCTCTCTCCAGATTATAGGAAAACAGGATGCAAAGCCTGGACAAAGTGCAGAGTTAATGCTTATATTTTTTTCACCCTTCCTTTCCCACCTCTTAACTCTCTTTCCCCATCCTGAAGGAAAGGCCAAGGAGCTCCAACTGTGCCCCATGGATTCCATCCAGCTTGGGGAATCTCTCATTAGTCACTGGATTCTCAGAGCCTGCTCTGAAATAAAAGACCTACCGTAGAGACGCCTCGAGCCCTGGAGACAGCACACAGGATGTACCCAGCTAACACAAGCACCTGTTTCAGTGGGAGAAATGTGAGCAAGTCGTTTGGCCACTCAGAATGTGAACTTCCTGGACAGTTTACCAGAGGAAGGAATCCATGATGGCAAAACGGCATGAAACAATGGAGATCAGACACAGGACAGCAAGTGGGGTACACAAACTCAGCTCAACAAATGAGAGCCATCACGCCATAATCACTACTGCTTGTATTTGTAGCAGGAGACACATACACCTGAGAAGTCGGCACACACTGCAGGCAGCATGCGGTGTCGTGGGCAGCTCAGAGGACCCATACTATTTGTGGTAGGGGAAGCTTCATGGTTAGGACTCCTGTGCACAGAGAGTAGACAGAGAAGATGTCACCCTTGAGCTAAATTGTAAAGACTGAATAAAAATTGGCCATGGAGTGGAGGGGCAGGGATAGGAGCAAGAATCATCTTGCACCTAGCGAGAATAGTTTGTTTATGGGGTGCATTATTGGCTGAGTGGACAGTGCTGGATCTCTTGGATTAAGATAATGGGAAAAGTTGGGAAAGGGACTGGTGAATGCCCTGGAAAATGGAGTTCCTAGTGAAGGGAGTGGGTACCTGTTCTGTGGGATCACCCCCCTTTCAGGATTCTCTTTAGATGGGTTCCAACTGCCTTTCCTGTCTCCTCTCCCATGCTGGATGCCAGCCCCACTGAGCTGTGGCCTCTCCCACCCACCCTGCCTGCAGACTGCCCAGTGCCATTCCTCTGCACCAGTTCGTCCTTGCATTTAGAGCCAGTGTGCCCATGATGGCTGCTCCTGGTGTCCCATGTCCCTGGAGCAGATGATTAATGGCTTTGTGTTGTATTTAGGTCTATCCTGGAGCAGATAGATTTTCTTTTCAGATAAAGAGGATGCGAGGCCCTTCCTGGGCTATGGGTCTTGGCCCACTCCTCCTCCCAGTTGGCAGGCTGTGTCAGAGAGCTCCGAAAGGAAAATGAATTGATAAGATGGAAAGGCGGGGGTGGCTGTACCGTCAGTGGCCCTTGTAAACAGTGTAAAGTCACCTTGTGTGCTAGGACTAATGATGCCCGAGCAAGGACACGCACCCCTGTGGCATGTGGGGAGTGTCAGGGCCTACCTCCCTCTGCCTGTGTCTTCCTGTAATGACACACTCCGCTCCGTCTCACAGTAAGTGCAAGACGTTTGAACCCCAGTTTCTTCTGTAAAAGAGGATGATGTTGAGGGCAATTTGTGCCCACCCCCCTCGTAAATTACATTGACCTAACTCACAGCACTTGAGGGTGTGACCTTGTTTCATGTTAAGATGAGGTCACATGGCCGATTAGAAAAAGGGAAATTTTAGACTCAAATCGATGGGCACATAGGACAATGGCTTATGTGGCTGCATCACTGGCCAAAGAATGCCACAGATGGCTAGAGAGCCACTGGAAGATAGGGAGTGGACTTGGAACAGGTGCCCCTCGTGCCCTCAGAAGGACCCAACCCTGCCAACACTCTGATCCTGGACTTGGAGCTTTCAGAAGCTAGAGAGAGCCAATGCACAGCTCTTGATCTAAGCCACACAGCTTCTGGTAGGTTGCTATGGATCCCTTGCGTGCTCATAGAGATGAAGAGTGGTCCTTCCTGTGGGGGTGTGGAGGGTGCAACAAGGAATGCCACGTGAAGCTGCGACTATATAACAGCTGTTTACAAAGTCACCAGAGGCTTATCCCAGACACAGGAACCAAGAATTGGAGTGCAGGTGGATAGAGGGCCAGGCAGATCACGTTAACCAACAAGTGTTTCAGACTAGCTAGCCACCCCAGACACACAGAGTTAAGGGTCAGGTGGGTCCATGCGCTGTGTGTTTCTTTGCATATTAAATACTCAGATAAGGCAAATCCAGAGACAGAAATGGCCAGTGATGGCCAGTGACTGGGATCACCAAAATATACAGTTTGCCTATGCAAAATAAAGTTCTCTTGGTTAAGCCACTCAGTTTATTCTAGAACTTCATATGTAAGAGATAATTGGGCAACAAGTAAATGCATTTAGTACCACTCACCCATATGCTTGAAAATGGTAAATTTTATATTAAAGTATATTGTGGCTGAGCATTTGGTGATTTATGCCTGTAATCCTAGCTACTCGGGAGGCTAAGATCTGAAGATTGTAGTCCAGAGTCAGCCCAGGCAGGCAAGTCATTGGAGACTCTTACCTCCAATGAACAGGCAAAAAGCCAGAAGTGGAGCTGTGGCTAAAGTGGTAGAGTGCTAGTCTTGAGCACAAAAGTTCATGGACAGCTCCCAGGTCCTGATATAAAGCCCCATGATCAGTGCACGCTCACGTGCGCACACACACACACATATACATACACATGCACGCGTGCGCGCACACACACCACACACACACACACACACACACACACACACACACACACACACACACACACACACACACGGTGCATTATAAACTTAAAGCAAAACAGTTTGCCCTTAAAAGGGAAGGTATAAATTGATTCAGCCTGGTGCTAAAAAGCTTCACCTTTGAAGGAAGAGGAGGAGCTCTTGATTTCATGGAGTGAGGGGTAGGTAATCGGGGTAATAGTGATATTTGGATCACTTGTTTTATTTATTTATTTATTTTTGGTCAGTGCGGGGCTTGAACTCTGGACTTAGGCGCTGTCCTTCAGCAATTCAGCTCAAGGCGAGTGCTCTACCACTTGAGCCACAGCGCCACTTCTTCACTTGTTTTAAAAGCCAGGTTTTGGCCAAATGCTGAGGGGAAAGCTCAAGGTGGAATTCTCAACTCTCCTGGGAGGCCAGGATACTCCAGGTGGGTGGAAGCATCCCCCAGGGCTAAGGGCTGGGGCGGGGGGGGGGGGGGGGGGGGGGGGGGCGGGGGAGGGAGGGCGTGAGCGCAGTGAACCCAGCTGTCTGAGTGGCAGGCATGGCCAGAGGGAAAATCCATGGTCCTCTGGGCTTTCCTGTGCTTCTCTTCATCTGCCTGTGTTCTCATCCACTGAAACTCCAAAAATCCCTACAGGGCTTCTCGTCTGACCTCTGACCTCTAACCTCTGGGCAGACTGTCCAGATGGGAGCATTTTGTCACCAGAGCCGGCAAAAGGGGAGGGGGGGGGATAGGAACACCTCCAGAGTGAGCCCTTAGAGGTGGGGCCTGCCAAAAAAACCAGGAGCATTTCTGGAGGGCACTGTGTGCTGGGCACTGCCCTGAGCTCCTGGTGTTGAAACGGTCGACTGATTCAGAGGTCAGCTTGGAGATTAAAAAGCTGAAACCAAGGTCCCACAAGGGCTTTCTAAACAAATGCTTTCTGGGAGTGTGAGTGTGTGTGTGTGTGTGTGTGTGTGTGTGTGTGTGTGTGTGTGTGTGTGTTCAACCTGGGCACATAGCATTTGCACAGGGAGAGGAGGGGTGCTGTACTCATGTCTGGAGTAGCCCCAGAGACAGCCACCAGGAGAAAGACCCACACAGGCCTCTTGCCAGATACCAGTGAAATTATCTTATGCAGCACTCATTTACATATCCATCCATCCATCCATCCCTCCATCCCTCCATTTTCCCAGTGCACACTCAGGAAGGTCTCCTTAAGTGTCAGGTGTTATGGCAGCTGTGGGGAATGTAAGGTGAATTTGGCACCAAGTCTGATTCCAGTGGTAACCACTAGGGGAATGCAAGAAGTTTCTGGCATAACATTTTTGAGTACCACCCATTCTCATGCTCCCCTGGAGAGTAAAGGATTGGTCCTAACATGAAGAGAAGAGTTCCTTTGGTTGTTAAAAATTCATGATCCAGGGCTGGAAAGGTGGCTCAGTGGTAGAGCGCTTGCCTTGCATGCATGAAGCCCTGGGTTCGATTCCTCAGCACCACATAAGCAAAAAGAAAAAAGCTGGAAGTGGTGCTGTAGCTCAAGTGGTAGAGCGCTAGCCTTGAGCTGAAGAGCTGAGGGCCCCATGACTGGACTCCCCCCCCAAAAAAATTCATGATCAAAAAGGACAAGGGGAGGAACCAATGCAACAGTAATATACACAAGACAAAATGTTGGAAATGATCTGTACAACTTGGGGGTGGGGGAGAGGAAAAGTAGGAAAAAAATAAGGGAAGGGGTAACAAGTTTGACAAGAGATGTACTTATTACCTTACATATGTAACTGTAACCCCTCTGTACATCACCTTGACAATAAAAATAAAAAGATGATCAAGACTTTGTAAGGATTATAAAGTGCCTGTTCCTTCCATGCCAGCCCTCTTGAAGGAGAATGTCACTTGGAACTCTGTCTAAATGAGCACAGTGAGGGTAATGGCTCCTTATCTGGATTGTTGGTGGTCAGCCACACTGTGGTCCTTTCTCTCCCATCCTCTGGAAGCTTTATGCTCTGGCTCAGCTCCCACAGCGGCACTTGCTTGCCCCAGGATGGCTGCCCTAACTTGACAGAAACTGGAACAGGCAATGTGCCGTAGAGACCCTCCGTCTCCCAAAGAGTGGGGATCGTTTTCCAAAAGAAATCTTTGCAGAGAGCTTCATCTCCTAGGAAATCCATCTAGAAAAACTAGAGGCCGTGGCGACAGCTCCACAGCGTTGGACTGTGGGCAGCTCTTCCTGAGAATGCCATCTGCGCTTTCAAAGGCCTCTGCCTGCGTCTTCACCTGCCTCTTCTTCCTACCACCCAGGTGCCTTCTTCCTGACCCCCAACGAGCCCTCTGGCCCTGAGCTAGGAAAACTCTGCTCCATACCTCTGCCGCCACCCCCCCCCCCACATGTACTCCCGATTTGGCAGGATGGATGGAAACTTTCGTGGAAAGCACTTGAGCTGACAAATGCTCCTAACTGAGGCCTTTGACTCAGGTCCTGGCAGGGCCAGGGCTCAGGATCCAGGGGGGCTGTCCCTCAGGGGGTCAGAGCCTCCTGCAGAACTCCTCCCTCCCTCTGGGCAGTCCATCACTCACCAGCTCTCCTGTGACCCCAAGTAAGGCTGCACCAGGAGGGAAGCCTTTGTCTTTCACTCCACCACCCCCCACATCCCCAGCCCAGATCCTCCCCCCACCCCCAGGGGAATGTCACTCCCTCCTTTCCTCTGCCCGTCCCCCTTCGTGGCTGTGGAGTCTGCATGGAACTCCACGAGGTGGGCAGTCCAGAGCCTTCTGCTGCTCTGTTTAAGATCTGGTTATGATTGTGGGATTTTTTTTTTTTTTTGTCAGCTGCCTGTTATATCAATCACGGAGTCGGGATCTATTTATAGGTTGGGAGTACTGTGTCCTTAGTCACAAAGAGACACAGACAGGGGACTGTCAGCTGGTGCTGGAGGAGCCGAACCACTAGTCATCGGCCACTGGGACACCTGAGGGTGACTTCCACAGCGCCCCGTCCTCCAGCCAGCCCAAGCATGTAAGTAATGCAACTTCTCCCTTCCCTCTGCCCCAGACCGCCCTGCGCCTTGCTGTGTCCTCCTCTCCCTCTCCCTCTCCCTCTCCCTCTCCCTCTCCCTCTCCCTCTCCCTCTCCCTCTCCCTCTCCCTCTCTCTTTCCCTCTCCCTCCCTCTCTCTCTCTCTCTCTCTCTCTCTCTCTCTCTCTCTCTCTCTCTCTCTCTCTCTCTCCCTCTCTCTCCCTCTCTCTCTCTCTCTCTCTCCCTCTCTCTCTCTCAGATAAAAATATCTCCTCATGCCTGCTCTTTCATCCCGGTTTTCCATCCACTAAAGCACCCCTGCGTGGCGTGGGGAGGAAAATGTTGCCCCTTTCAGACAGTCACGGAAGGTCAGAGGGTGTCAGAATGGCTGGTGGGCCAGTTCCACACACTCATTTGGAAGCTATAGGCTCCCTTTTATTTGTATTTGTTTTCGCAGAGAGAAAGTAAGTAAATCAAAAGGGCAAGGGAAGTCTACACGCGGCTCAGCGGGGTGGTTATGTCTCCCAGCGTGAAAACTTTTCTTTGCCGGCAGCTCTAGCATTTGGTGAGCTTGGGTAGGTGATGGAGGGGGAAGACTGGGGGTTCTCGGGGACAGGTGGTGATGAAGGGGGTCTTGCCAGACTTTGGGGTCACCCTGGGAGCTTCCATGTTCTGAGAGAGCTTTCATCGGTTCGCTTTTTCTATAGCATATCAAAAGCAAAAGATTGTGTTCCCGTCACCAAGATTCAAGTTTGCTTTGGGAAATGGAGATGACGAGGCTTGCTGATCTTGTGTTGGCTCACAGGTTTTGGCCAGCTCACTCATTGGGTGTATTAACTCTGAAAGGCAAACTTGGGCAGGGGAGAGAACCTGTCAGGAAGACCGAAGGCAGGCAGGTGTAGAGAATGCCGAGTACATCACTCTGCAGGAGAAACTTAATATTACTGAGTTTTGTCAACGCTGCACTTGTTTCAGGAAATCCCAATGGTCTGCAGGCTCTGTGTGTGCCCATGAGGGCTCTGGAGGTGGCCCTCTCCCCGACCCTGTCCCCACGCCTTACCTGCCACCAGCTTCCTATAGAATTCTGGGATTTGGGTGTCTGCACAACAGGCAATATTAACCAAGAACCTTGCACATGAGGACACTCATTGTATAGCATTTATGCAATAGTAGCCTTTAAACTTTGCAAAAAGAAAATGCAATGGTGGTTAATGTATACTCCATCTAAACTAAATATGTTCCTTTCTAAACAGGGATTCTGTTTACTGATATAATGGTTACAGTGCTGAGAATTTGTTCTTTATTCTCTTAGGAAAACACTATCCTAACAAAGAAAATCTTTCCAACGATTTAAAAGCATTAAACAAAACAAAGAAGCCTGAATTAGTTTGGGCTGGGACTAAAACAGTAAAATGGTTGACAAAAGTTAAAAACATTGGCATATGGACTAGGTTTAGAGAGGCAATTTGATCTTATTTTCAGTTTAGCTTTTAGGAAAGCTTTGCTTTTTCTTGGTTTTTAAATTTTTTTCACCTGCCATTTATTTAGCGTTAATAATATCCTTGATGTATTTGTTGCTTTGGAGGGACCAATGAGGGTGAGAAATTAGAAAGGAACTGAGTGTCAATGGCTTATACCTGTAATCCTAGCTACCCTGGAGGCTGAGATCAAAGGATCACAGTTCCAAGCTAGCCCAGACAGGAAAGATAGTGAGACTTTTTTTTGGGGGGGGGGTCCGGTTAGGGGCCTGAACTCTGGGCTTGGGCGCTGTCCCTCTTCAGCTCAAGGCTAGCGCTCTACCACTTGAGCCACAGCGCCACTCCTGGCTTTTTTCTTTTTGCTTATATGGTGCTGAGGAATCGAACCCAGGGCCTCACGCATGCAAGGCAAGCACTCTACCACTGAGCCACCTTCCCAGCCCCGGTAGTGAGACTCTTATCTCCAATTAACTACCAAAAAGCCAGCAATAGAGCTGTGGTTCAAGTGGTAAAGTGCCAACCTTGAGGGGAAAAAAAAAAACCCTCAGAGACAGCATTCAGGCCTTGAATTCAAGTCCCAGGACTGGCACCAAGAAAAGAAAGAAAAAGAAATATAGTCAAGATACTATATTTACCAGTAAAGAAATTAAGAATAAGGAGTAAAGGGGAAGGTGGGGGAAGGAAATGACACAAATTAGAATTAAAATCCAAGAAATCCAGAGAAAAGTGACATACATATGAATTACTGTTATTATTCCAATTCTAAGGCCTCTGTGTGTGTGTGTGTGCGCGTGCGTGCGCGCGCACGTGCGTGTGTGTGTGTGTTTTAAATCTATCCTGCTAAGGTTTTCCCACAATAATGCTGGAGTGGGATTTGGTGGGTTATTGTTAATTAAAGCTCCTGCGAATCGAGTGATTGAGACATTGTGTTTAGCAATCTGTGCAGTCCTCTGTTTGCAAAGCTGAACTTCCACGACTTTCGGGGCTCAATGGCTTTTTAGAGAAAGTCTGGCATTTTTCTAACCTTTCAGTACAAGAGCACATCCTTTTCTTCCCTTCCCTCCCCAGCATGTACAGGGGGGGCTGGCTAGGCTAGGCTCATGATTAAATGCAGCAGAAGAGAGTTTTTGCCTTCCAGAGTCAGCCGTGGTCTCAGTAAGAATCCAGAATATTTGTTGGACCATGTAGGCAGGAACTGCCCCTTCTCTTAGTTATCAGTGGGTGTTTTAAGGTGTGTTGGGGGCTTGTTTGATGAAGTGATGCTCTGACTTTTATCTTCACATTCAGGATGTATTCCTCCCCCCTCTCCATTGGACTTAGTTTTAGAGATACAGTTGTGAGGGGAACTTCAGTACATTTGCACAAGGCAGCCTTTGATTATTTAGTTTCTGCTTCAATAACGATTAATTTTATGTGGTCTGAGCTCCCATCAAACTCATTTTTTTTTCCAAACTGATTTCTTAAATGCAATTGGTCATGGGGCTGCCTGTGACTTGGTGTCTGCAGAATCTAACCCCTTGCGATCTGTGGTTGTTTATCTTCTGTGCATGTGAACGAACATTCCTGTGCTGCATGCACCGTTGTTTTATGGGGCCTCCCTCCCAGGATCACGCAGGAATCCAGCCCTGACCTCCTCCCAAATTGAGAACAGCAGGGCCAATGAGCAGGTGCGCTGGAATACAGTGAGCTCAGGTGTAGCACCATCAATCTCCAGGAAGGAGGAATCACAAATACCTGGAAAGTGCTCCCCTAACTCAAACAGTTTTAGCTAGCTGAAGTCTCTCCAAATACCCCATAAATTAAAAAGGGGGTGCAGCTGGCAGGGTGTTTAAACCAAAGACCATGGCATAGTTGTTTCTCTTTGTCATTGCCCGTCTACAATATATCTGTCCATCTTCTTCTTATCTCTATTTTTGCATTTCATTATCCTCCCCCTCTTTCTCTCACTCCTTTTTCCCCTCCTCCTCCTCCTTTTCCTGGCCTTTCCTGAAAAACACATTTCTATCTGGCACAGAAAATAAACTCAGATTGTGGGTAGTTATGTTAATCTAATTCAATCCTCAGCGGGTTAAGAGTGAAATTCTAATAGTAGAGCTGTTGAGGGCTTTTTTGTTAATGGCTTGGGGATTACATTGAGTTAAAGGCTCATTTCCTAATCAAACAGAGAGGGAGAGAGTGACTCCGAATATTTATGAGTCTCCCAGTGAGAGTTTAAACATTCAACTCCAAAAGCTGGGTTTCTACCAGAGGAAAGAGTTAAAACCCCTCAGGGCTGCGGAGGGAGAAAAAAAATTAAACCAGTTAAGCCATCAGCACATGCAGGCTGCTGTATCACTTCTGCTCAGCAATGTGCAAGGCAGGCTGGACCTGGACAGAGTGGGGAATGGGTTCACAAAGCAAAAATGGAAACACACTGCAGTCAGCTAAAGTGTTCAGAAAAAGCTCCTCTTCCACCCCAGAGTAGACTCGGGTCTGCGCTCACCGGTGGACCCCTGGGCTCTGTGCTTTCCATACCCCAAATCAAGACTAGGAGATAGAGGATGGCTTCATTTACCAGTAGCTAGAGAGTTCCCTGCCTTGTCCTGGAAATGGGGAGAATTCTATCCAAAAGCCCTTGTAGTCTCTCATTGGATTTCGGGTGCCTGGTCCTCTAACTCTGCCTCCTTCCTCTAAGGATCTCAAGCTCTGGCTCCTGTCCCAGTGAAAGCAGGTAAACACCTCCCAGGTCGAGAGGGAAAGGAAGGAGGGAGAGAGGGGAGAGAGGAAGGAAAGGGAGAGAGAAGGGGAGGAGGAGAAAGAAGAGATGGGAGAGAGAAGACACAACTTGGCCAAGGTCAAACAATGTTAAAGCCAAGCCGAGGTCAGGAGTGTAGGCCCAGGTGAGCCTTCTGGCCCAGTCTCTCTTCATTCTCTAGAGTCCAGTGAAGAGAGGAAAGCTGGAGCCTTGTGGCTATCAAACAGGCCTAGCTCTCCTGGGATGAGGTCTTCTTTTCCAGCGTGGAAGGAAGAGCAGGGGTCCCTGATGTGGGGACTAGGAGCGCTCTGTGGGTACTTGTCCTTTCTTCTGTTTCTCTCACTTGGCCTTTGCCCCTGCTTCCTGAGTTCTGGGCAGGCAAGCACCAGGCAGATCACTTGCTATCCATTGGCGGCAGAGCTCACAGTGGTATGCTGGCAAGCCCTCCGACTAGAAGGATTTTGAGCTCTAACCTGCTGTGGGAGAGCAGAGGAGGCAATGGGGCTCTGGACAACATCCCCAGGTCAGGGAAAGGCCCATGCTTTCCTACTCTGTACAAGTCAAGTTTGATCACAGTCTGGGTCCTGGTTCACATTCATTCCCATAAGCACATCAGTCCCTGGGTCTCTCAGTCCCTCCTGCCGCACCCCCCACAGTCCTGGCTGGAAAGATGGACTTCTCTCCTCCTCCCTCTTGTCGAGACTGCTTGACAAACAAACCCCCAGAGCCAAAGAGACATCATCCGAGTTCCTGTAAGAGATGTCCTCTTGCGAGATGCCTCCACTCCTGAATCCTCAGCACCTCTTGTGTGCCTCCCTGTAAGAACTCACCTTCTGAAGGCAATGTGTCCTTCTCCTCTATTCTCACTGAGAAGCTCAAAGCAGGGAAAGTGGGATCACCTATGAATGCCCCCCGCCCTCTCCACTCCCCACCATTTCTACCCTTTCTCTCACCTTGCAATCAAGAGAAAACTAAACACTTCCGTTGTCACTACCTCCCTTTTGGTTGTTACTATTGGTCGTAGACATCCTCGGGGCCTAGGGCAGAGTCTGGCACATACTGTGTGTTCAACAAATGTGAGCAAAGTGACTGGCAGCATCTCACCTCCTAAGCATAGGAGCTCCACACCATGAAGCCCTATGTGTCTGCCGGCCTGGACTGCTGGAGCAGCTCACTGGCCCTGACCATGGTCCCTGTCCCTGCCCTTTCCTCTCCTTGCCCCTCCTATGTCTGTGTTCCTCTGTTGAGAGAAAGA
This sequence comes from Dipodomys merriami, assembly GCF_024711535.1. Lineage (NCBI taxonomy): Eukaryota > Metazoa > Chordata > Mammalia > Rodentia > Heteromyidae > Dipodomys > Dipodomys merriami. The sequence continues at coordinate 126,190,426 of NW_027202270.1, read as the reverse complement.
GAGAGGGAGAGAGAGAGAGAGATCTTCTAGTCAATCCATATTGCATGAATCTTCCTAGGACTTTCATCCTATTCAGTAAAGAAGCTTTGTCTAAGTTGATGTCAGATTTAATTGCTAAACCGGGATCTCTCCTGTGACACTTTCCCTCATTTGTCATGGCTCTCTCCTCTCCCCTTTCTGTGTGTACCCGCTTCCTCTGGCTGTTCAGACTCTGTCAGGCCCGTGTTCTGGTCCCTGAGGTGCACATAAGAGGGAGACCTTCTCTCTGAAGCCTTCCAGAGTGTCTGCTTCCATTAGCACAGACAAGGCCTTTGAAAGGTGTCGAGTTATGAACATCATTTTAGGTCCCAGCTTCCTCCCAGAACAGCATTTCAGTGCTCATTTAGAAGCCAGGGCATAAAACAACTCAGACTGCCAAGGGTTAAATGATAGCAAGAAAAGTCTGGGCATCTCTTGGGGACTCGTGTCTGGCTGAGACAATTGATTAGCTTGGCTAAGCGATCTTTCTAGCAATATTCAGGAGTGAAATTATTGCTGATGAGGCTTTGTGTGGGTGTGTGTTGTAGGGTCTCTGTCAGGATAACGGAGAGGAGAAAGGTGTCATGGATTGTTTGTTCCTACATCACTTTCAAGGAGGGACCTACTGCCCCTTGTGTATCTGAGCTTGTGTACAATTGTGGGCTTTGTGTGTACACAAGTCAGCTGGAGAAGGCACAGTCAAGGTTGTGGAGGCTTTCTTATATCTTCTCTTTGCAACTTCCTGGGAATGTACATTTATTTTGATCATTTGTGTGTGTGTGTGTGTGTGTGTGTGTGTGTGTGTGTGTGTGTGTGTGTGTGTGTGTGTGTGTGTGTGTGTGTACTAGGGCTTTTTGCTCAGATATAGTGCTTTACTACTTGAACCACACCTCCACTTTCTGGCTTTTTTCTGGTTAATTGAAGATAAGAGTCTCTTGGATTTGTCTGCCTGGGCTGGCTTAGAACTGTAATCCTCAGTTCTCAGCCTCCTGGGTAGCTAGAATTATAGGTGTGTGCCACAGACATCTGGCAATCCACACTTTTTTTCTGTTGTTGTTTTGTGTGTGTGTGTGCTGGTACTGAGGCTCAAAATCAAGGCTAGTACTCTACCACTTGATTTTTGGTGATTAATTGGAGATAGGCGTCTCATAGACTTTCCTGCAAGGGTTGTTTTCAAGTCACAATCCTCAGTCTCAGACTTCTGAGGAGTTAGGATTACAGTTGTGAGCCACAGATGCCCAGTTTCTACACTTAAAGAGTGAACACCAGGGGCTGGAGGCATGGCTCTGTTGGTAGAGCACTAGCCAATGAGCGAAAGCATCAGGTACCAAGTTCAAATCCCAGACTTGGACCTTAAAAAAAAAAAAAAGAAAGAAAAAGGAGAGTGAACACTGAAGTCAACTAGAGAGAGACTCTAGGCTGAGTGAGGTTTGGGGTGGCCAGTCAGGTGCAGAGAAGGAGGCGGTAATGAGGCAGTCTCTGCTCTCCAGCGCTGTGCCCTTGGCCAGCACCAGGGGTTATGGAGGACCTCTTGGGCCCTCCAGCTCTAAAGATTACATGCCTGCAAGTGTTGTCTGTAATGGACTCAAACATAACATAATAATGAGAAGTCAGCTGATGCCCTTCCCAGCCAAGACTGTGGACTCTGATGAGACTTTTCCTGTACTTTGAGGCCTTACTGCCATTGCCCTTTGGCTTATTTTCTGTTGTCCCCTCCCACACCCCGCCTCACCATCCCGAAGCATCATAGGAGTTAGTGGAAACCTTGTACGGGCTACCTGTTTGGAAACATGGGTCCAGGACATTTGCTTTGTGTTTAACTTGTGGAGCTGCTACTTTCAAACTTCTGTCTGCTCATTGCGCCTCGCTTTCCCACCCTCTTCACTCAACACCTGCACCAAGCTTCCGTGCGTCCCGAGAGACCAGAGGCCAGGATCCAGGCACCCAAGGCCAGAGGTTGTCACGCCAGGTGTCTAGTTTTGCTCAGTCCTCTGATGTATCCAAAAGCAACAGCATGTTTGGGGTGTAGCAGGGGTGATGTCTTGCATCAACCCCTGCGGGTCCTTGGGATCGCTGTAGCTAACATCCTTCCCCAGCTGGCCCAATACTCTGCATCTCAAACTAGAGGCATGGCTCAGGTAGTAGAGCACCAGCCATGAGCAAGCAAAGGCAGTGAGAGTACAAGGCCCTGAGTTCAAGCCCTGGTACCAGAATGCACAAAACATATGGAAGAGATGTGAAAAGTTCTCTGAAATGGAAAGATAGCCAACTCCCTGCTGAGCCTCTCCTAGGATTGGTGTGAAGCACAAATAAAACCAGAGAAGAAATATTCCTTTAAAACTGGAAATGGCACCGGGCACTGGTGGCTCACGCCTGTAATCCTAGCTACTCAGGAGGCTGAGATCTGAGGATCACAGTTCAAAGCCAGCCTGGGCAGGAAAGACTGTGAGACTCCTATCTCCAATAAGCCACCAGAAAACCGGAAGTGGTGCTGTAGCTCAAGTGGTAGAGCACTTGCCTTGAGCTGAAGAGCTGAGGGACAGCGCCCAGGCCCAGAGTTCAGGCCCCAAGACCGACAAAAAAAAACAAAAAAAAAAACTGGAAATGGCTTACCTGTTTCATATTAAACCCTGAGGGTGACTGCTAAGAAGCCATTTAGAGCCAAGCCAGGGGCCCTTCGTCTGCCTTGTGCCAGCCCTGACCATGGGCAGAGTTCCTATGGCTCTACCTTACCCCCAATGAAATGGCGGTGATGACAGCACCTCTTTTGTGAAGTGGGGAGGATTCTGGGAGACCCGTGAAAGTCCTCTGAGCTCACTGGGGAACAAGCTGGCAGTGCCTTTGCTGTGGGGTCCAGCCCAAAAGTTCAAGGGTGAAGAAATCTTCAAAGTCTCTACATGCCTCTTGAAGTCTCCCTGGACAGCTGACAAAGATGGTAGAAGGCATTGCTCTGGAGCTGATTTAAAGTCATCCTGGAAGCCAGCCGCTGGTGGCTCATGCCTATAATCCCAGCCACTCAGGAGGCTGAGAGCTGTGGATGACTGTTTGAAGTGAGCTGGGGTAGAAATGTCTATGAGACCCTTCTTTCCAAATTAATCAGCAAAAAGCCAAATGTGGAGCTGTGACCCAAATGGTAGAGCACCAGCCTTGAGTGAAAAAGCTAAATGAGAGTGCAAGGCCTTGAGTTCAAGCCCCAGTACCAGCACAAGAAAATAAAGATACCCTGGTCCTTCTGTGTAGCTCAGTAGGGTAAGGAAACAGGAGTGTCTTCTTACTATCTGTCTTGGAGTTGGGGAAATCTGCCCGAGCCTTTAACCTCTCATGGAAATTGGCCTTCCCCTGCCTAGGTGCATGGCTATGAAAGTAGGAAGTGGGTTTTTTGGTGTTGATCTTCCTTCCTTCCTTCCTTCCTTCCTCCCTTCCTTCCTTCCTTCCTTCCTTTCTTCCTTCCTTCCTTCCTCCCTTCCTCCCTTCTTCCCTCCCTCCCTGCCTTCCTTCCTTTCTCCCCCCCCCTCTCTCTTTCTTCCTTTTTTTTTTTTGTCAGTCGTGGGGTTTGAACTCTGGGCCTGGGCGCTGTCCCTGCACTCTTCAGCTCAAGGCGAGCACTCTACCATTTGAGCCACAGCACCACTTCCTTTCTTTCTTTTTCTTTGTGTGTGTGTGTGTGTGTGTGTGTGTGTGTGTGTGTGTGTGTGTGTGTGTGTGTGTGTGTGTGTGTGTGTGTGTGTGTGTGTGTGTGTGCCGGTCCTGGGGCTTGAACTCAGAGCCTGGACACTGTCCTTGAGCTTTTGTGCTCAAGACTAGCACTGTACCACTTGAATCACAGCTCCACTTCTGGCTTTTGGGTAGTTCATTGGTGATAGAGTCTTGTGGGCTTTCCACCTCAGCTGGCTTCGAACCGTGATCCTTAGATCTCAGCCTCCTGAGTAGCTAGGATTACAAACGTGAGCCACCCTGCCTAGTTTAGGAAGTGGTTTAAATAATCAGTCTCGTGTGTCCATGAGAGTCTTACTTCACCACAGCGGAGTCTCTCTGTCAGGCCAATTCCATTTCCCAGTGTAGAGCAAGGGGAGGTGGGTGCTTGCTTGCCACATATTTTGATTTCAATGCACAGAGTATTTAGCACAGAAAGAAGAGGAGGAGTAGGAAAGGACAATTTCTGATGCCTGTAAGGAGGGCTGATTTGTCTATTTCAGGGACTTGTAGAACGGCAGCCATCATATTCTTAGGGGGAAATTCTGAATGCAGGCTTGTGACTGGCCTGAGTGTGTGCACGTGTGCACGCTCAGGGTATTGTGGTCAGCCATCCATGACTCTCTTCTTCCCTGTGTCAGGCTGAGAGTAATCTAGAAGGAATGTGTAATTACTGTTTACTCTGGGGTACTCAATTGAGAGCACCCTTGTGTAATGACTCTTGAGCTAATTCTGCCTTCAGTTGCCCACCTGCTGTTGTTCCTCGGGAAGTCAATGGGAAGGGAGCCTGGGGGAAGGTGGCAGGATGGATCTTAGTCTCTGGGACTTCTGGCTTTTCTCTTGGGCAACAAATAGATGGAGCTGGCATCATTCTTGTGGAGAATCTTTGCCCAGTGCTCTGTCTGGTGATAGAAGTTTTAAAGCAGAGCCAAGTATTAATCTCAGTAGATCAGTTGGACAGTCAGTGGCATCCTTGGGGAAGGATAGCCAAAAAGATAAAAAAAAAAAAAACTTTTAGAGACAAGAAGATACCATTTGCCAGGCACTAGTGGCTCGTGCCTGTAATCCTAGCAACTCAGGAGGCAGAGATCTGAGGATTGCAATTTGAAGCCAGCCCAGGCAGGAAACTTGTGAGACTCTTATCTCCAATTAGCCACCCAAAAAAGCCAGAAATGCAGTTGTGGCTCAAGTGGCTCAGCACTAGCCTTGAGCAAGAAAGCTCAGGGATAGTACTCAGGCCCTGAGTTCAAGCCCTAGGACTGTGCGCGCGCGCCACACACGCACACACACACACACACACACACACACACACACACAGAGAGAGAAAAGAACTAGTAAGTCCATGATGAGGGAGGGGACAAAAGAGGATAGCATTTATAAATATTGCTTAAAACATGCAAAAGAGGCCACTCATCACCTAGAAATCAGACATAAGACATGCGTGGGAGTGAGGATCTCTGCCTGTCGGGAGATTCTCTGTGACCACCTGCAAGGAGTATCTGTTTCTTTGGTTTCCTCTGGTCCTGCCTTCCTTGCTTTCCTGACTTATTTGGGGGGTAAATTTGCCTAATTCTTTAAGGTGGAGAATGAGGTCAGGGAGAGAACAAGTGGATGCATTATAATTAAACCCATGGAATCGATTTGCTAAAAATATCAGAAATCTTACCTTGAAATATGACACGCCACTGATGTGGCCGGAGCCTGTTGTGGAGGCTACTGAACTGTTTACAGAAATAAAACTGAGTTTTATACCAGCCTATTGAACACTCTCTTATATTAGCTTCCATTGTGTTATAGCTCTGTGCAAGCTGCTTCATCTCCCTCTGCCTCTAGTTCTCTGTCTGTTAGAGGAATGGGTGGACAGGTGATTTCCCAGCATTCCTCTGGGGCCAGTCCTGAATGTCTCTGCCCCTGCTGGTCAGTGAGCTTCTTGTTCCATAGCTGTCTGTATGTCCACATGCCCCACTCAGAATTAGGGCCTGGGGCTCCATCTATCTACACAATATGCAGCTGTGACAGGGCACCCAACATGATTTGAATGCTCTAACAAAAGAAATGGTGCAGGTAGATGCCAATCCAAATCTACTACTAGGGTAGTAGAGACGGTGGCTGTATTTATGTCACAAGATTGGCCAGATGTTCTTAGTGCCGTTGATTTCTTCCTTTGGAGACACATCTGATGGGTCAGTAGTGGAGGGTTTTAAACAAAACCATGGTGTGGTGGTGGCTCAAGCCTGTAATCCTAGCTACTCAGGAGGCTGAGATCTGAGGATTGCAGTTCAAAGACAGTCTGAGTAGGAAAGTCTTTGAGACTCTTTTTTCCAATTAGCCACCAGAAAACCAGAGTATTGTGGCTCTAAGTGGTAATGCTCTAGCTTTGAGCAAAAGAGCTCAGAGACAGTGCCCAGGCCCTGAGTTCAAGCCCCACAATCAACAAAAACAAAAACAAACTATGATGTGTACAGGGAAATCTCTTAGTAATAATATGTTAGTGGGGGCTGAATTAAAGCCCTTGGAAAATATGATTTAGGAAGGATATTTCCTACTGGACACATCTACTTTTTACATGGCCAATCTCCTGTTTCTGTGTTTTCTTCTCTATCATACTCTATTAATTTAAAAATATTACATCTGGAGACTTGCTAAATAAAGAGTCCTCAGAGCCCAAAGTATTCCTCATCCAGTTTCTCTGTCCCTGTGTGCTCTCTTATAAAGATTTTCTTATTATTTTTTTACTAACTGGCCTTGATTTTTTATCATTAATAGCTGTGTGACAATTCTCTTTTCTGTGTCTAACTTATTTCTAAAATATTCTCCCCTAACTCCTCAAGTCTACCTCTACTGGTTTCTGTGCCCCTTTTCTCTCCTGTCTTTGCCATTTTATAGAACTTATAAAAGTGATTCCTTTATATGTTAGACCCTTGATCTCGGGCCTTCCCGAGTCCTCCAGCAAATTTCCCAGAAGAATGATACTTACTGTCGGACTTCTACAGTTCAGGTGGTCTTGGGTCTCTGTCATTTCCATACTGAGCCTGGGGACATGCTTTGTTCTCCATCCCTAAAACCTCATCTTTTCTTCAACCTGCCATTTTCACATTGGGGATGAGCTACCTTGTGAAATTTAAAGCTTTAAAAATTCCTGTCTTCCTTTGGCTTTGCATGGGAAAAGCTTTCCACTTTTTTGTGTCCCTAATGATCATTTCTCCCCATATGAACTCTACCACTGCTGGAGACCTAATCATAACATTTTTCTGCACACATTCCCTTACTGGTTGCCACAGTGTTTAGCACTCGCCTCCTTTTTCCCATACACATGTGTGCTTACTCTTCTGATGTGAGAGAAGGAAAGAGGCCTGTGTTTGAAGATCTTTGAAGTGCTAGAAAATTTTCATAGCTTATCTTTTGTACTAATTGAACAAGGGTACTTATTATGATATTTCCATATATGCCTATAATGTTCTTCTTATTTTTTAATTTGCAGTACTGGAGTTCAAACTCACGAGCTCAAACTTACTAAGCAGGTGTTCTACCACCTAAATCACATCCCTAGCCCTTTTTGTTTTAGTTGTTGTTATTGTTTTTGAATAGTCTTGCATTAATCCCCATTCAGGGATCTAGACTGTGATCCTTCTATTTATGCTTCTTGTGTATTAGCATAACAGATGAATACCGCCATGCCGGTCTATTAGCTGACATGGGGGTTCCTTAGCTTTTTTCCTGCCTTTGAATCTCAATCTTCCCAGTTTCAACCTCCAGACTGGCTGGAATTGTAGGTATGAGCCACTGAGCCCAGCTATCTAAGTGGTTACATAAACTTACTTAAGTAAATTTATCTTTCTTATCCTTATAATAGCTGAAAAATAGAGATGTCCCAATAATACAGAAGGGGGAACAGAGGTGAAGGCCACCCAGTATGTTCTACTAGCTGATGTCACCTTCCACCATATACTGCAGGGTGAGTTCAAGCAAGCAGCCAACAAAAAACCCCACGAATGCCCGTGGTCTCATTGACATAGACATAGAATGTGGTCCAACATCTTCTGAGTTTTCATCTGTTAATTTATTTGCTTTGAAACATGTGGGGTATTGCCCTTAGCAAACCTGTCTGAAAGGGATCTCAAAACTCTAGCTCTTATTCCCTGAGTGTCTGCATCCTTGTAACTATTGCAACCCAGATGCGGCTGTCCAAGCCCTCTGCTAACCATCCTTAGCGTTGCTTTGCCACGCTCACTGTCCAGCTTTTTTCAAAGTCAGCATTTTAAGATCTATACAGAGGAGCAGCTAGGCATGCTGGGGGAAGGCAGACCTCAGCTGTGGGTTAAACAGGTGGGCTCAGAAAGCTCCTGTGTGGTCTGAAGAGCGCTCAGAAATCCTGCTCTTGTCATCTCCTGTCCTATGCATTAGCACTTTCTTGCCCCCATCTTGTTTCCTCTTTGGATTTGAGATCTACCCAGAAACAAATCTTTCATTCAATTATGGTTTGGTTGTTTTTTTTTTTTTTTTACCCCCAACGGCAGTTTTTCCAGGCTTCGTTTTTTCTGGTGACTCAAAACTGGTGATTCAAGTTAGGTGTTGAGGTATATGCCTGTAATCCTAGTTACTCAGGAAGCTGAGGTGTGAAGATCAAAATTTGAAGCCACCCTGTGCAGGAAAAGTCCATGAGATTCTTTCTCTCCCCTCCCCCTGAATTTGGAGTATTTATTAAAAGGCTGACAAACTGCATGGTGGACTCCTGTCTCAAAGACAGCAGTCGCAGATTATTATCTCCAATTAACCACCAAAAAGCCGAAAAGGGAGCTGTGGTCTTGAGTGGGAAAGAGATGGTGCCCAGGCCCTGAGTGTGAGCCCCAGTACTGGCACAACAAACAAACAAACTGGTGGTTCATTCATCATTACTTCCACTATTTCCACCATCAATGTCATCCTAACCCTTCTTGAGGGGCTGTATGTCCCTTCCTCTTCTGTGGGCATTCTCCACCTTAACCCACTCCCTACTTGCTTATGGAGGGATCTGGGTGGGGGAGGTAGCATCTCAAGCCAAAGCCACAGCATGGGAGGCTGGACTCCTTACCTACTCTCCTGTGACTTTCATCTCCTTTTGATCCACTCACCTTGGCTCTTAGGATGCTAATCACATTCCCAAGGAGAGTCAGACGATCTCTCCATCTTGGATGGAGTCCAACATGCGCTCACTGTTTGGGACAAAGTATTTATCCTCTCTGTGTCCATGATCCTCCATGTACATGAGTTCACCAGGATCTGCTGTTCCTCTGGCTTCCGTTCCTCTCCAGAGGTGCTCACAGCCAGCTACCTCTCTCCTGCACAGCAGGAGATCAGGGGGAGCAGGAGATGCTGGGTGATGTGGTGATTGCCAGTGTTTAGCATTTGCCCCTTCTCCCTAAGCCACGGTGTCACCTTAAAACTTTAGACCATCCAAGATCCTTAGACTATTTACTAAAGAAGTACTTTACTAAAGAGGTGGTGGCTGTTGTTCTAGTTGGTGGTGGTGATCGTGGGGCTTGAACTCAAGGCCTGGGCACTGTCCCTGAGCTCTTACGCTCAAGGCTAGAACTCTATCACTTAGAGCCACAGCACTACTTCTAGTTTTCTGGTGTTTGAGACAAGAGTGCCATGAACATTGCTGTCCAGCTGGCTTTGAGCTGTGATCCTCAGATCTCAGTCTCCTGAGTAGCTAGGATGACAGATATGAGCCACCAGCATCAGCCTTGAGAGGGTTTTTTTTTTTTTTGATTGTTTTATTTTTTCCTAATATGACAACTTCTCTTGGGGACTTTCACCTCTTGGATTTTCTCTCCAATCTGAGTCTCTCTTTATGTAGAGAGATTGTTAACATTCTCCAGCAGAATGGGGCAGGCTCAGCTGACTATGTACTGCTTATAGAATCGTCTGGTCTGCACTGTGGTATAATGGGATGAACTGCAGGCTGTGTTGGCTTCCTAACTAGTGGCCTTGACCCAGGGCCTGGTTCTCTAGACCAGCATGAGCCAGAAGAGGCCAGTAGTGCCCTCCCAGATCCTGAGCCTGTTGTAGGGTCAGAGCAGCAACTTCCCAAGATCAGGTTGGTCTTTGTTTGGTGCCTTTTTGCCTGCCAGGGGTCTGTAAGGCTCTCTGCCAGGTAGCTTTTCTGTCTCCCTGGTTTGCACATTCTGCGATCACCCTGCAGTTTAGGAGCGGCTCTGGGAAGCTGGAGGAGGTGAGTGTCTCAGATCTGCTTCCCAGGAGATTCTGGGCAAGAGTGGTACAGAGGGCTGTGCTGTCTGGAGAAACTAGGCAGGGGTAAGGCAAGAATGAGTACAGGAGGTTGCCAGTCATCCATGTGGGTTCAGCCAAGGTCTTGCAGAAGCCCAGTCTCCTGGGAAGTTTAGGAGCCTAGACTATACCACAGTTCTACTCCCCACCAATCAGTGATTGGCTAAGCTGCCCCAGGTGGATGGAGAAGAGGGCAGGCGGGGATCTCCCAGGCCCTTGTGGTCAAGGGCATATTCTCAGAAGGCAGCTGCTGTTAGCAGCTGGGGAGGAAGAAGCATTGTGGGAGCATTGGAGTAGAGCAGAACACCCCACATCTACCACAAGGCAGCAGGCCAGAGGCACACATGGACTCATTCCCTTGGTGTCCACTTAGGCCCTTGTAGGAGTCAGCCCTGAACTTTCACAGATCTCCAGGTTGAGCCCCAGGTAGAGCCATCATAGAGCACCAGACCCTGGGTATGAAAATCCCTGGCCACAGTGATGGTGACAAGGAATCTGAAGATGGTCAACGAATCAATGAATGTCTAGAGCTTGCATTTTCTTGGACAAATGTGCATTTGAATTCTTGTTCTTCCACTTAGTTGTTTTATGGCACGTTCATTTGCCTCTCTGCACTTGTTTTCCTCATCTGCGACGGGAGGAGTACAGGAGGGGAGGTATGCGGGAACACTAAGTCCCGGGCTGGCACTGAGGGAGTTGTGTTTCCTGGTGGCTGAAGGTCACAGGGAGTGGGTCTGTCGGGCTTTTGTGGGCATAGAGGTATTGGAATGAGGGAATCCGCATGTTAACGAACAACATTCACTGACCGGGGATTTGACAAGAGAATTGGGTAAGGTGCTTTGGGGGATGTTCCCACTCCTCTGCTTCCCACTTGTTCCATGACTCTCTTCTCTGGCTGTACCACACACAGAGCAGACAGAAACCACCCTTCCTGCCAGCTGCGGTTCCAGCTCCGGCCTGTTCATACTCCTGGGCATAGTAGGGGCTCCAGGGTACACAGGCCACCATCTGCTGGAAAGGCCACTCCTGGGCCCAGCACAGCCAGCCTACGGGAGCTCCTTCTCAGCCTTTGGCAGCTTCCTGGGCTGGAGGAGCCCCAGGCAGGGGCGGGGGGATCTGGCAGCGGTGCCTTCAGCCCCTTGGGAGCCTCTTTCAGTCTCCTGGAGATCTTCCTAGCTGCCAGGCAGAATGTCCAGTGTCCTTCACCGCCAACAGCTCACATGGCCCTGCTCACAGACTGCAGGCTGCGAGACTACAGTCAGGAAGCCCCATGTCTACCTCTATATCTGTCCATGTGTCCCACCAGGCACAGGGCCCCTTGTGGGAGTGAGCAGAATGCTCAGCCTCTGCCTTCTGAGGCTTTACTGCCTTCTTCATTTCTCCCTGATAGATTTGGGAACATAGACTTAAAAGCATCTCTGGCCAGGTAGTAGTGGCTCACGCCTGTCATCCTAGCTACTCAGGAGGCTGAGATCTGAAGATCACAGTTCAAAGCCAGCCTGGGCAGGAAAGTCCATGAGACTCTGGTCTCTAATCAACTACTAAAGAAGCTGGATGGAGCTGTGATTCAAGTGATAAAGCACTAGCCTTGAACAAAAGAGCTCAGGGACAGCACCCAGGCCCTGAGTTCAAACCCCATGACTGACACTAACAAAACAAAACAAAATATAACTAAAAAAACATTTATGTTCACCTGAGTCAAAGGGGAAACTGCATAGAAATGCGAGACAATTGTTAAGTTGAGCAGAAAGGATGTTGACACTAGTTGATGTGCTAGGTAGGTAGAGTAGGTAGGAAGAGTTTAGGTTGACTTTTTGGAAAAGGACATAGCTGTGGTGGTGGTGGTGGTAGTGGTGGTGGTGGTGGTGGTGGTGGTGGTGGTGATGGTGATGTTGAAGAAGAAGCAGGCAGTCTTATGGACCAGGTGCTCTGCTCCTGTCCCTTCTTTCTCATGCTCAGAACCCAAGCCATGGATGCTGGAATTTCTCCTCCTATCTTACAGATGAGGAGAATGAGGCCCAGAGTTCAGTGTGTAGCCTGAGGTTGGTCAGTGATTACTGAGTGGCCACACTAAGATTTGGACCAGTTCATATTCAAATGCCTACACTTTGACCTCTTTTTTGTACAGTATATTCCAACACTGTGCAATGTTTTGTGGAATCAGAGTCAGCTGGAGAGGAGAGTCCCAAACAAATGAAGAGTAGCTCCCCATTTTATAAATGAAAGTCCAAAACTTGTTGGGTGCCAATGGCTCATGCCTGTAATCTTAGCTATTCCAGAAGCTGAGATATGAGAATCACAGTTCAAGCCAGCCCAGTCAGGAAAGTCCATGAGACTCTTATCTCTAGTAAACTACTCAAAATAGCCAGAAGTGGAACAGTGGCTCAAGAGGTAGACTGCTAGCCTTGGGCAAAAGAAGCCCCTGCATGTACCTGTGTGTGTGTGTGTGTGTGTGTGTGTGTGTGTGTGTGTGTGTGTGTGTGTGTGTGTGTGTGTGTGTTGTGTTTAATGCTACTCCTCCAATACTGGCTTTTTGCTGGTTAATTGGAAATAAGAGTCTCCCAGATTTGTCTGTAAGTTAGAGCTGGGTTCAAACTGGGATCCTCTGATCTCAGCCTCCTGAATAGCTAGGATTACAGGCATGAGCCACTGGGCGCCTAGCTAGGACTGGGATCTCTTGATCTCAGACTTGTGTTGGAAATATTCAACAAAATATTCCCAAGAAAAGTATGTGTGTTAGCCAGGCACCAGTGGCTCATGCCTGTAATCCTAGAGATCTGAGGATCACGGTTCAAAGTCAGCCTGGGCAGGAAAGTCTGTGAGACTCTTTATCTCCAATTTACCAACAGAAAACCAGAAGTGATGCTGTGGGTCAAAGTGGTAGAGTGTTAGCCTTGAGCAAAAGAAGCTCAAGAACAGTGTCTAAATCCTGAGTTTAAGCCACAGGTGAAGAAAGAAAGAAAGAAAGAAAGAAAGAAAGAAAGAAAGAAAGAAAGAAAGAAAGAAAGAAAGAAAGAAAGAAAGAAAGAAAGAAAGAAAGAAAGAGAAAGAGAGAGAAAGAAGGAAAGAAAGAAGGAAAGGAAAGAAAAAGAAAAGGAAAGAAAAGGAAGAAAGAAAGAAAGAGAAAGAGAGAGAAAGAAGGAAAGAAAGAAGGAAAGGAAAGAAAAAGAAAAGGAAAGAAAAGGAAGAAAAGGAAGAAAAGGAAGAAAGGAAAGGAAGGAAGGAAGGAAGACGAGAGAGAGGGAAGGAGGGAGGGAGGGAAAGAAAAGGAAGAGAGAGAGAGAAGTGTGTGTGTGTGTGTGTGTGTGTGTGTGTGTGTGTTTGTGTGCACGTGCGCACGCGCTTAATGGTTAGTGTACACAGGAGTTACTATGTATACTCTGGTGGAATCCCACCCAGCTAGGAGCCAGGACCAGTCAACCATGTGGGAAACTGAGCCCTCTTATAAGGCAGGAGTGCATGAGATGAGAGAAAGGGTTCGTCTACCAATATCTTATAGTGTTTAGGAGAAAGCCATTGAGTACCTGTGTGGCCACCATAATCCCCTAACTCCAGTGTCAGGCTGGATTCTCATCCTGGGAGAGGGAACACCAGCAAACTTTCTTCCCAGGGTCCAGAAAAGAGTGCGAAGTAGAAAGCTACCAGATGAAGAAAACACCAGCAAGTCACCCTTTGACCCACGTCCTGTCACTACCACCAGGGGGTCTGGATCTCTTCTGTTCACTAATTGCCCCCACACCATCGCTCTTACAGCAAGCTGGAAGGTCCACACATCCCAGTGCCCATGGCCAGCACCTCACACAGGCACTGACCTATGCAAACACAAGCAGAATTACAGCTGCCCATAAACAAATTAGCATCCTTTAGGGGGTGAAAAGCTCCATAAGATGTCTGCTTTTTTGTTTGGGCTGCAGGGTGGGGTGACCAGGAGATGGATGAAACACTGAGGTATCCAGGAGGCTCGGCTTCTCTCCTCTTCCTCTCGCCTCCCCCACCACCCTCGTGGCCACACACAGACCCACGTTCACCCTTAGACACGCACAGCGGGCCCTGGCCCCTCAGTCCATCCCCAGCCCTGCCGTCCTGCCTGCGTCCTGCCCTGTTCCTGCCAGCCTGGGTCCCAGCAGGTGTTCCCTAATTAGCAATCTCTTCATTTCCAATCAAAGCACAAAGCGGCCCCAAAAGCCTGTCTTTATGAGGGAGCCAGCAGCGGCTAGGGATGTGAGGGGGGGATAATTGTCTTCGCCAGTGGCGGCAGTAAGCGGCTGGCTAATTCATTATTGTAATAACTTTGCTTGTCCTTGGGGAGGTGAGGGGGGGAGGGAAGGAGGTGAGGGGGGAAGGGAGGAGTGTGGCTGAGGATGGGTGGTGGAGGGTCTGGGGCAAAAGGTGGGAAACAGATGAGCCAGGGAATGTGGTACCTGCTTGTTCCCCTTCTTTAGATGGGCAGGTGTCTCCTCCTGCTCTGTCCAGTCCACAAAGAGGGGACAAGTGACAAGCCACCCACTGCAGTGACCAGAATGGGGTAAGAGGTAAAGACTCCCTGTGTGGGGTAGACTGGGGATGCTGCAAAGGACAGCTAGGAAGCTATTCTCTGGAAGAAGTCTTAGGGCCTGAGCTGTGTTGTGGGGCCCGCAGATTCAAGCCCACGTCACAGGGACTTCTGGACCCCACTCCTCAGCCTACATTGACAGGGCGGAGGGTCTCTGGCTGAACTTCCCAAGGAGGGAGGTGCCTTGCGTTGTTATTAGAATGATGTGGGTAGCAGCCTCAAGAATTCCTCCCCCAGCCAGGCACCAGTGGGGGTAGCTCACACCTGTAATCCTAGCTACTCAGGAGGCTGAGAGCTGAGGATCCAGGTTCAAAGCCAGCCCAGGCAGGAAAGGCTGTGAGACTCTTATCTCTAATAAACAACCAGAAAAGCAGAAGTGGCGCTGTGGCTCAAGTGGTAGAGCACTGGCCTTGAGCTGAAGAGCTGAGGGACAGTGCCCAGGCCCAGAGTTCAAGCCCCATGACCACCACCACCAACAACAAAAGAATCCCCACCCACCCACCCAAAGGAGCTACACAGATGGCTATTGTCTGCTTGTCTCTATCCTGGTGTACTTGACCTTCTGGTGAGATGGGAACTAGCGGCCACCTCCACACACCCCCAATCCCCCCTCCCCACCTCACCCAAAAAGACTAACTGCAGGCAGGAATGGTGGCTGGAACTAGGGAGAGCCAGGTGACATTATGAGGGCTTGGGGACTCCAGCTGAGTCTCAGGGATAGGAGAAAGGGGGGGGGGGCATCCCCAAGGGAGGACGTAGCACATGCGAAGACATGGGGTGAGTGAGAGAGAAGGGCGGAAGAAGGGCGTGCTGAAGAGCTCATGCAAGGATGTGGGAATGCAGGGCGAGGCTGACTTGTGGAGAGCCAAGGGGCAGACTAAGGCCTCCATCTTCACCTCTTGTACGGCCCCCCACCCAAGTCCACAGCAATAGTAGGCCCCCAGGAGAGCCAGCGGCCGGCCTAGCCCTCCCTGAAGGGAAGGCATTAGGTGTCAGCCTCCCTCATGCTCAATGTCCTGGACCACCACAGGGGCCTTACTAGACCACCAAAGTGGGAGGGATGGCTTCCACATACTTGCCGCTTTGTGCCTCGGTTTCCTCACCTGGCCTGGATAAAGTACCTGCCTCATAACATAACAAATGTGATATGCCCGGCACAGGGCTGGCTCCTAGTGAGACCTTCGAGTGTCACTAAATGGTGGCATGCTTGCCATGCATGCCAGGGGTCCTGGGTCCTGTCCCTCACATTCCTTCCCCCTAAAAGATAAGAGCGAGGAGGGGGAGGTACAGAAGCAGGGAGCGCATCTGTTCCTTCTGCCCCCATTTCTCCCTCATCTGAAGCAGACTAGGGGAAGCTGAACTTGGCCCCTCCCTCTGCTTGAATGGCAGCATTGGGCAGGAGGTGGGAACCTGTTTTCCTGTCCAGAGGGTTATTAACTTGGAGATTCCCCAGGTCCCAAAGGTAACAACAACCCACGAGTGAGGGGTCCAGCCATGTTCTACCTCAACCCAGATTCTTGCTGTGTATCAAGGACATTGGCCCTGAGCAAGAGCAGAGACTGTATTCTGGCTCTGCTGGCCTAGACTCCCCTGGTCCTGGCTTGGAGGACAGTTCTAGAGGCCAAGTATCCTTCTCTTATGCGGCTCTCATCCCCTAGACTTAGGAGTCAGGACAACTACAAAGCCATTCCTCCTCCTGCCCCTTCCCCACTTACAGAGGACTCTGCAGTAGTCCACAGAAGCATCTGTCCTCTGCCTAATGGGATAACTCTATACTATACAAACAAACAGTGTATGGGAATGGAGAGAGCTTCTCCGAGTCAATACTTAGGCTGAGGGACAAGGAGAGATCTAAGGAAGAATCTGTATGGAAAAGTCCATGTTGCCCATGACTATATAGTACAAGCCACCATGGGGCCACAGGGTGATCCTCAACTTTCCAGGACATTCTAATGGGCACAGATTTTAACAATTCAAAAGAAACTGATACTAAGTTTAATAATGTATTTTATTTAACCCAGTAAAAAAACGAGGATCATTTCACTATCTAGACCATATAGAGGAATTTTATGGAGATATCCTGTTGTTGTTTTCTGTTTGAACTGAATGCTTGCCATTTGGTGTATATTTGACGCTTATGCTACTTGTCAATTCACACTACTGGCATGTTAGTGCCTGTTAGTGGCATCTATTGGTGCCGGTCGACTACCTTTGATGGTGCAAGTTTAGAGGTGAACAGCACGAACTCTGGAGCCACTTGCTATCTGTATGATGTTAGCCAAGTCGCTATACCTCTCTGGGTCTCTGTTTCTCTATCTGTAAAATGGGTCCAAATAGAAGTTACCTCTTGAAGTTGTTTTGAGAATGATACTAGTGCAAACATAAAGAATTTAACTAGTGCCTGGCAAGCAGAAAGTGTTCTCCAAATGTTAACTGTTAATTAGAATTAGAAAAATAAACATTTCAATCTGAAGGAAGAACAATCAAAGCAGAAAAGATTGGCCGAGGTCAGAAAGCCCGAGGGGCTGAGATGGAGGATGAGGGTGCTCAGACAGCCCCGCTCTGGTGGCTTCCCCTGTAATTCTAGCTTTTCAGGAGGCTGAGATTAGAGGGTCCTAGTTTGAAGCCAGTCTAATCAGGAAAGCCTTTGAGACTCTTAACCTTGAATGAACTACTGAAGAGCTGCAAGTGGAGCTGTGGCTCAAGTGGTAGAACTCCAGCCTTGAACAAAAAAGCTAAGGGACAGTGCCCAGGTCCTGAGTTCAAGTCCCAGCACAAAAAAAGGGAGAACAAGTTGAATGTCCAGTCCTGAAAACCTGGGCTCCCTGAACAGAGCCCAAGAGCAGAAAAGAAAACTCCAGGGGCTGAGCCTTTGCTTGGCACCTGTAACCATCTCCAGAGACAGACAGGAGCTCTGAGGTGTGTGTGGGGCAGGGCAGGGGGGGGGATGCTGCTATACCCTCAGTCTTCCCCTCTTGCTCCAGTGGCAAAACTGTTGCATGCCTGCCTCAGGCTCACAGCTGCCTGGGAAGCACTGGGCATCAGCTGGAGGGGGAATATTAATGATTCAATTTTCAACCAGGTTCCACTCCAGGGCCTCGCCTGCGACATGCATTTTTAATCATAACAAAACAGAATGACAAAGGGAGTCATTTGCAGCAAGCAACCCCTGCTGGCTAGCCCCCCTGAAGGGTCTGCTTGGGGGAGGGGTGGCCCACAAGTCATTCCCCATTCAGATGCCAGGCTGGCTCCCAACGTCGGGATGCCACTGGCTTGCTCCTGTGCAAGTCACTCTCTCTGGGCTGAGTTGCTTTTCTAAAAGGGGGCTGCGGGGTTAGGAGCAGAAATGCTTGGGCTTCATCAGCTAGGGCTGGTAGAAACTAAAGGGAAGAGAGACCTTGGGGGCCAGCTGGCCTATAGCAAGGAAAGGGCCCTGTGGGCATGCCCATGGAGGATGCCCAGAACTCTGCCTGTGGCATGTTCTACCTCCTTTATTCCCCAGCCACAGCCTCTTGTATGCCCTGGAGTGGACACCTGCCCCAACCAGGTCCTTCTGGGCTGGTCTTGCTCCAGTGCTGCCTGGTGATTGGTTTGCCCCTCTGCTGATGGAAATGGTACCTGGACTCCCTATTGGTTCAGGGCCCACCTGTCAATCTGGAATGTTCTTCACTCTCCCTGACATTTTTGAGGATCCAGCTTGAATTCCCAGCTCCCTGTCTTCTCTCAGCTTGTATTATCCATGATCTGTATCATCCCTTGTGTATTCTGCTGCTTGTAGGCCCTCTCTCTCTCTCTGTGCTTCAATCTCTGAGCACCCAGTGAAAAAGGGAACAGCAGGACAGAAAGGGGTGACTAGAGAAACCATCAGGACTTCAGTGTGCACATTAGTTATTAAGCTTTCATCTATGAAGGATTTACTGTGTGCCAGGCTCTGGGTACTGTGGCAAAGAAGACAGACGGGCATCGTCTCTGTTTTGGCAGTGTTCTATAGGTGGAAAAGATTAAACAGACCAATAGATGCCCCATGCTGCTTCTTACATCTTCCTTTGGGCCTTGTATACAGTGGGTGTTCAATATGTGCAGACTAGTGAGCTTTCAGTCGTCTATTTTCCGTGCCATTCTCCTTCCTCTGGATTTGTATTTATGCTGCTTGATTCTGAGGTTGCTGCCAACTCTGATCTCAGTGTCACAAATAGTAATAACAGTGATGTTAAGTGCTCATCATATGTCAGGTACTAAGTGCACTACTGACATAGATGATATCAGTGTGTGTGTGTATGTGTGTGTGTGTGTGTGTATGTGTGTGTGTGTGCCAATGCTGGAGCTTGAACTTGGGGTTCTTGCTTGGCTTTTCTGCCAGGCCTCTTGTTCTGGCTTTTTGCTAGTTAATTGAAGATAAGAGTCTCGAGTTTGTTTGCTAGGGCTGGCTGCAAGCCCTAATCCTCAGATCTTCCCAACCCCTGCCTCCTCACCAAAGGGGAGGAAACTTCCAGAAAAAGTTCTTCTTACCCCTGAAACTTCTTCCTACCTTCTGTGGTCCTGTGGGCAGAATCCATAGAACTTTCTAGAAAATGGGCAATAAGTGAGGCACTGTAAGCTGGGCATAGGTGGCTCACGCCTGTAATCATAGCTACTCAGAAGGCTGAGATTTGAGGATCACAGTTCAAAGCCAGCCCAGGTAGGAAAGTCCTTGAGACTCTTATCTCCAATAAACAACCAGAAAACCAGGAGTGGCACTGTGGCTCAAGTGGTAGAGCACTTTGCTTGAGCTGAAGAGCTCAGGGATAGAGCCCAGGCTCAGAGTTCAAGCCCCACTACCAACAGAGGGGGGAGAGGGGCACTGTAGGAGAAAGTCCTTGATTGGTCAGTTTGGCTAAAGCTCCACCACAGAGGGGGCTTTATAGTGGACATGATAGTTTTAGACGGGGTGTCAACCTAAACAAGTCCTCAAACTTGAGATCCTCCTGCCTCAGCCTCCCAAAGTGCAGGGATTATAGGTGTGCATATCTCCTCCTGGCTGAAATGATCTTTCTCTTTGTTCCAGCAAAGGACTTCCCCAAACTTTTATTCCCACAGTCATACAGGAGGCCTCAGTCAATCGGTGGCTTTTCTAGGAACTAATGAGATGCTGGTCATTGTTCTGAGGGGGACTGTGATGAGAGGACACCCTCTGTGAATTCTGCCTCATTTGACCCCATCTGCTTGCACCTCCTGTAGCTTCAAGTGGGAGTACCTGATGTGTCATAGACACAAGCCACGGGGCTGGGGGGGGGGGAAGTGAGGTGGGGGCGGGGGAGGGAAAGTGTCTGCTGTCTGTGCAAACTGCTGTTGTCCCCTCCTGCCTGCCTGCAGCCACCTCTCTCTGATTTAAGGGCAGGTTTTATTCCCGAGCTGCCTCGGGGCTCCTCTTTCTGATTGCATTAAAGTCTCCGTAATTCTCCCCTCATTAATGATTGGCATATTTTTACCTCTCACTAAAGGAGCTCCGAGGCGACTCCCGGGGGGCCATACTCTCCGAATGAAACAATTTCATCCTGCTCCAGAAACGCATTAAAAAGGGTTTGTCAGGATCTTATCACCAGTTAGAGAAAAGCTAATCAAATTACTTCTATTTGTTAGCTGGTATGACGACGCTGTGGCATTCGGTCTATCATGCCTGTTCTGGCTCCAGCTGAAAGGGGTGGGGGTGGGGGAAGGCATACATCGCGCCCCCTAGCCTCCTGGCACCGTGGCTGGTAGAGGTGGGCAGTGCTGAGTGGCTTACCTGCCGGCCCTTCCTGCCTACCAGGAAAGCCAGGATACTTGTTTGGCACCACTAAAACAATTAAGTGCTGCTCAATAAGGATGGCTCCTTATAGGCACCCACACTTCTTCCTCGGTCAGAGGGCGCATCTCAGCCCCAATTGCTTGTCCTTTGCAAAACTAGATAGGAAATAGTGGCAATGTGTCTAAGAAGACATGAGCAGGTAGCTCATGCCTTTAATCCTAGCCACTCTGGGGACTGAGATCTGAGCATCATGGCTTGAAGCCAGCTAAGGCAGGAAAGTCTGTGAGATTCTTATCTCCAATTAGCCACTAAAAAGTCAAAAGTTGAGCTGTGGCTCAAGTGATAGAGCTAGCCTGCATGAAAAGCTAAGGGACAAAAAAAAGAAAAGAAAAGCTAAGGGACAGCACCTGGGCCCTGAGTTCAAGCCCTAATACTGGTACACCCACACCCCTCTCTCTCTCTCACACACACACACACACACACACACACATACACACACACACATACACACACATTCTGGCACCCCCAGCTTTAGCTGCACACTGCTCAAACAGGCCCCAGCTGTGACCATGTGTCCATTCTGTCAGGAGCCCCAGGATTCTGCAGTTCACTACTCAGAGAAAACAGCCAGTGGAGCAGAGCAGAAGCGCCGCCCCCACCTTACCAGCCCCAGGGCAAGAGGCTGTCCCAGCTGCCTCTGTGACCCCAACCATGGTTCAGTAGGCCATGCTGCGTGCCCCTTCGCGTTGCACAAAAGGACATATTGATTGGTTTGTAGAAGCATTTCCTGGGGTCCTTTATATCTCTCTCCCTGGTCACCTGTAATGAAGAGAGTGGGGCGCAGGGGAGGGAGAGGCCAGCACACATCCATCTGGGTGGGGGGTCTTCATCTTATCAATCAGGACTTTAATTAGACGCATCCGAGAGGGCAGTTCCATCTTGGGGCAGGCGGCAATCTTTATCAAACATGCCACATCTCTAATTACTGTGTACTGACAGATAACAATTGGGGGGCATAAGGGAGGGGCTGGAAGGCAGGGAAAGGACAGCAGGGCTGGAGAATGGCCATTCACCCAAGGAGACTGTCCTTCCAAGACAATCTGAGCCGAATTGCTTTAACTGGAGTGGCCTGGGGCAGGGATGCAATCTCAGATAACACTCCTTAGAGTGAGGACCTGGAGAGTGGCCAGGTCAGTGGCTGGATTCACACGCGAGGATCTCTGTCCCCGCCGATGACCCACGCGTCTGATGTGCCTTTCTTTATATCTCAACTTCATTGTTCTTCGATGTTCTGGTCACCTGATACTGGGATTTGCACCCACAGCTTTGAGCTCTCACCTTCCTTGCTCATGGCTAGACCTTGTCATTTAAGCCACGCCTCCAGCTTAGCTTTTTTTTTTTTCTGTTGCCAGTCCTAGGGCTTGAACTGTGGACTGGGAACTGTCCCTGAGCTCCTTTTGCTCAAGACTAGCACTCTACCACTTGAGCCATACAGTACTGCCACTTCCAGCTTTCACTGTGCTTAATTAGAGATAAGAGTCTCATGGACTTTCCTGCCCAGACTGGCTTCAAACCAAGATCCTCAGATCTCAGCCTCCTGATTAGCTAGGATTACAGGCATGAGCCACTGGTACCCAGCTTCTGGCTTAACACTTTGCTGAATAATTAGAGATTGAGTTTCACAGATTTTTCTACCCTGGCTGGCTTCAAACCAAGATCCTCTAAGTCTAAACCTCCTGAGTAGGTAGGATTATAAGTGTAAGCCACTAGTACCAAGAAGACTAGGGCTTGATTTGGATCATTGACTCTATATCAGCTTATGTGACCTTAGGTAAATGGCCTAACCTCTCTGGGCTAGGTACCTTCCCTATCAAATAGTCCCCCTTGCTGGTAGGATTGGCCATGAATACAAATGACATTTGTGTGTGTGTGTGTGTGTGTGTGTGTGTGTGTGTGTGTGTGTGTGCACGCGCGTGTGCGTGTGGCACAGGAGTTTCAACTTAGAGCCTCATGTTTGCTAGGCAGGTGCTATACCACTTAAGCCATACCCTCAGTCCTAAAGCAGTGTGATCTCCCTCCTTTGCTTCCTTCCCACTTGCTTGTCCACCCAGGGGCCAGCTTTATTTAGGGAGACAGTTCATGAAAGACCAAGTCTTCTGCCCTCCTAGAATGAGTGTTCTGCCCAGTGGTGTTGACAAACCTTCAGGGGACAGGGACGAGGCTCAGAACTGCAGCTGGCAAGCTGTGTGCCACGTGGGGGTGGCTGGCTTGGAGGTGACAGGGACACGCATGCTCGGCTGTGGACCTGAGTGGGGATCGGCTCTCTGAGTGGAGCTGAGTGAGTCTGGCTGTGACTTCCCTGAGCCGTAGTGTCCTCAGAGGCAGAGCAGAGGCTCATCCTCTTTGGGTTGGACAGGAGACACATAACCATCCCGCTCCTCCAGCCCTGCACCCAGGTAGCTCCTCAGCAGGTTCATCAAGACAGCGCTGTCTGGACCTTCCCCCCCCAACCCCTGCCCTGTAATCCATCCTGTGTTCTCTCAGAGGCCAAGGCTCCTGTGTCTAGGGATCCCCTCCCAGCAACGAGGCTAATGTTCTACAGAAGAGAAGCCTCTTGCTGAAAGCTCCTGTCCTCCAAGGTTGGCCCACCTGCTCCCCAAGGCCCTCCTGATCCCCACGTTGCTCTCTCACCACCTCACATTCCCTGTTCCTAAGCCTGTGCGTAGGTCGCCATTTCTCTTGAAACTTGGATCCCAAAGCTTCATTACTCCTGGCTCCAAAGTTTCAGGCCAGGTGGACCCTAAGGCTTCCTGTGAGTAGAGGGAAAAACAAGAGCCAAATGTTCACTCTTGTTGTAGCCCAGGCTGCCCTCCAACTCCCCATCATCCTACCTCAGCATTCCCCAGTGCTGGGATTACAAGTGTGTGCTATCATGCCCAGATCGAAGTTCTGGTTCCTAATATATCACTTCGTGTACCAAACCAACCTTGCCTAACAGAGAGGTTAAGAAACTCACTCTGTCTCTAGAGCTGGAATTTAAAGCGTGTTCAGGTGGTCACATTGGGGATCTGTAAAATGTCCAGATGAGGAAGTGAGTAGGGTTGGACACTACAGGCTCAGGAATATCTGAGTGAGAAAATTACCACAAGGAGCTTTGACAGTGATGTAGCATCCGTCCCATTCAGAGACCGTGAGGCTGGAGATGGGGCCTGCTCTATTTTTCCCAGCACTTGGGCTGAGGGGGACTTCTGAGTCATTTTAGAATAACAGGCAGGTGTGGACACCATGGTGGCAGTGGTGAGGGGTGCACAGAGAAGGAAAGGAGCTGTCTTGCTTTGCAGATATCAGGATATGGGGAGTGGGGGGACAGGAGCCAACCTAATAGCCCCACTAGAGAGCAGGTGAGAGCACCATGGGCTGGCCTAGTGAGCAGTTGCAAGCCATAGGGACATGTAGGCCACAGGAGCAGCAGACCTTCCAGGGTGAGTCCTTCCCTCTGGTTCTCTAAGTCAAACACGGTTTTGGAAGAAATGATATTCTGTATGAAGGAAGGAATAGGACCTTTATTCTGAGCAAAGTCAGAGGTCAGAGGTCAGAGGTCAGGAGGAAGGAACCTCAGAGTCCTGAGCTAGGTAGGAGAAGCCTAGGAGAAGTACAGGCTAGGAGAAGCCTGCCATGACTCTGGGCTATTCCATGTTCAAAGAAAACTTCTGAGCATAGTGAAGGGCTCCTTCTGCTGCTGACACATAACATGGCACAAGTGCCTCCACGGCAGCTGGTGTGGGCTTTCACCTCGCATTCGATGAGGTGCTCAGACAAAGGGAGAGAAGGCAAGATCGTGCAGTTAGAATGTGGTCTCTGGCGCAAAAGAGTTGATGCTTGGATTCAGTCCTCATGAGACCTGAATATCTCATCTATAAAATGGGAATTGTAGCCAGGCATTAGTGGCTCACATCTGTAATCCTACCTATTCAGGAGGCTGAGATCTGAGGATTGAAGCTAGCCCAGGCAGGAAAGTCGCTGAGACTCTTATCTCCAATGAAACATTAAAGAAGCTGGAAGTAAAGCTGTGGCTCAAGTGCTAAAGCACTAGCCTTGAACAAAAAAGGCTCAGAAGCCAGGCACCTGTGATCACACCTGTGATCCTAGCTACTAAGGAGGCTGAGATTTGAGGATTGTAGTTCAAACCAGCCGGGGCAGGAAAAGTTCGTGAGACTCTTATCTCCAATAAACCACTCAGAAAATGGGAAGTGACACCGTGGCTCAAGTGGTAGAGCACCAGACTTGAGCTGAAGAGCTGAGGGACAGTGCTCAGGCCCAGAGTTCAAGCCCTACAACTGACAAAAAAGAAAGAAAGAAAGAAAGAAAGAAAGAAAGAAAGAAAGAAAGAAAGAAAGAAAGAAAGAAAGAAAGAAAGAAAGAAAAAAAGGAATAGTTGTTTGTGCATCACTCGGCGTATTTCCTGGTGTGGTTCCTAGTAATATCACAACAAATACTACCTGCCTTGATTATTCATTCATTAAAAAATTCCCATTGGGCACCTACTCTATTCCAGGCATGGTGCCTGATTCTGGGATCACAATAGTAAACTTAGCCAAGCTCCTGCTCTCGAGTGCTTCTGTCCTAGAGGGCAGTAATCAAGGATCCTTGCCAAGTGGGCTACTCAGTAGTGATGGAAATAAGAAGGAAGGTAGAGAGAGCATGAAGAGAAGGTCTCACAACTTTGTCCCCCAGGCAATAAAGGTGGAAGAGTCCGAGAGAGGGAGCAGAAGGACAAGGGTTGAGGGGGTCTTTGCAAAGATGCAGGAACAGAAATGAGCTGAGTCAAGGAAGGTCAAGGGCCATTCTTTCTTCCACAGAGAGCCCTGGCCAGGCCCTGTGCATCATGGTAAAGGAATGATGGTTTATCCTGTGAAGTCATGGAGTGGTGCTGAGTTGGGGAGGAGAGCATGATGCAGTGCATATGCACACACAGTGAAGTCAGGCTGCCAGCCTTCTCATCTAGCAAATGTAAGCAACTTCCCCAAAATGCAGTGTCTGAAAAGTTATAGTTGTTTGTTTTACTCACACATTTGAAATGTGGGCAGGGTTGGGAGATCGGTGGGAAGGGATTGCTGCAGCTTGTCCTAGAACCTAGCTGGAGTGACTCAGTTGGAGCTTGGTCAGTGGTCAGTTAGTAGCATTAGTGCTAGTTGTTGACCAGGAACTCAGTGGAAGGAACCATTACCCAGGAGTCTCAGTTCCCTATGCACGGGCTCCTCACCAGAGCTGCTTGGGCTTCCTCACAGCATGGTGGCTGTGTTCTAAGCACCAAAGCTCTGAGCTGCATAACAGATGACAGCTTCTGACTGAGTCTTGAAAATCATTCACATTGTCTCCATCTGAGTCATCTGATAAAGCCAGTCACAGGTGCCATTCTAAACTCAAGGGGACAGGAATTTGGCTCTATTTCTCTTCTATTTATTTATTCTTTTTTATTTTTTATTTTATTATCTTTTTTATTTTCATTTTTTGAACTCAGGAGTCTGGGCTGTCCCTGAGCTTCTTTTGCTCAAGGCTAATTCTCTTACCACTTAAGCTATACACAGCACTTTTCCTGAGTGGTTTATTGGAGATAAGAGTCTCATGGACTTTCCTGCCCAGGCTGGCTTTGAACTGTGATCCTCAGATCTCAGCCACTTGAATAGCTAGCATTAGCCACCAGCACCTGGCTACTAATTCCATTTTATAGATCTCCAAGTAGTTGTACAAAGGAGCTACCATTTAACAAAGCAGTTTATGAATACAACGCATCTTGATCAGTGTCACTCCTTTCAACATTCTCATCCCCCCTTACTTTTCTTAATTTTGTAGCATATACAATGAATTATTGACTGCATTCTCCCCTTATTTCCCCCTTAATTTGTCTACCCCTATCCCCTTGGCCTCACTCCTCTTCTTACATGTACCCATTTCCTGGTTCTGATTTTGTTGGGTTTTGACCTAGTCTTTGAGGAAAAAAATATGCAATTTTAGCTCTCCATAGAGTCTATTATACTCAGTTAATTCATTTGTATCCACTGATATACAGCCCAGTGTGTTTACTTCTAGATTTATAGGTACATTCTGTCTACCACAAATGAGGGAAACCATGCAATCTTTGTTTTTCTGGGTCTGGCTTACTTCACTTAATATAATTTTTTTCCATTTTCTTACAATTGGTACCATATCATTCTTTTTAGTGGATGAGTAAACGTCCATTGTGTATATATACCACCTTTTCTTGATCCATCCTTCCACTGAGGAACATCTGGGCTGATCCCATCTCTTGGCAACGGTGCATAGTGCTGTAATGAACAAGGTTGTGTTGGTGGTTTTACTGTAATCTTGTTTGTGTTCTAGTGGTTAAGCTCCCAGGAGCAGATCATAGGGAATCTGCATATGGCTTTCCAGTATGGTTGAGTAAGCTTACATTCCCACCAACAGTGTTTTAGAATTCCCTTTTGGCCATATCCCCACCAGCATTTGTGAGTGTGTGTTTTCTTGATAATGGCCATTCTAACTGGGGTGAGAGAGAATCTCAGTGTTGTTTTGATTTGTATTTCCTGAGATGATGAGCATTTCTTCATGTGTCTACTTGCCGTTTTTGCATCTTCTTCTAACAAGTCTCTCTTCAAGTCATTAGCCCATTTATTAGTTGGGTTGTTGTTTCTTTAAGGGTCCTTACACAGCCTTCTCCCCTGTGTCTGGAGGGAGAAATGTCCAAATTCTCCCTCTTTGAGTTGGTGCACACCTATAATCTCAATCTCAGAGGCTGAGGCAGGAGGATATTGAGGGCAAGGTCAGGCTGTCTTGGACAACAAGACCTTGGGTCAAAAACAAGGACCAGAACCAGCCAGATGCTGTGACTTACTCCTACCATCCTAGCTACTTAGAAAGCTGAGATGTTAAAAATCACAGTTTAGGGCTAGCCTAGGCAAATGTTCATGAGACTCCTTCTCAACATGAGTTGAGCATACTGGCTCGCACCTATCATCCCAGCTACATGGGAGGCTGAGATCAGGAGGATTATAGTTCCAGGCCAACTTAGGCAAAATCTTTGAAAGACTTTATCTCAATGGAAGAAGCTAGGTGCAGTGTCACATGCCTGTCATCTCCTAGGAGGGAAAATAGCAAGACTCTATCTCAAAATAATCAGTTCAGAAAGCTGGAGGCATGGCCCAGCAATAGTGAAGACCTGACTAATAGGCACAAGGCCCTGAGGTCAAAGCCTAGTACTGCTGAGACAGAGTCAAAGACAGAGACTGAGACAGATTTCCCTACTATATGAAAGCCTTCCCCATCCAGCGTGGCCTCATCTTAATTTGATTTTCATTTTACATCTGTGAAGACTTTGTTTCTAATCAGGTCACATTCACAGGTGGGCATGTGACACATTCACATGGTCAGGGCTGTTATGGGCTTAAGAGATGGAATGGTTAATGGAGAAGGAAAACTGCTAGCCCAGTTCCTCACGGCCTGGCAGGGAACTGCTGTATTTCCTGAGCAGGGACTGCTGACAGCCCTCACCCACTGAGCCACCTGGAACTCAGCCTCCTCTAAACCCATAAGAGCAAACTCATAAGTGGCCATCCCCGCCTCCCCCCACTGGAACCTTCCATGATTCTCCCAGAGCAGCATCCTTGGGCTCCAAAGCAAGAAGCAGGGCAGATGGGGGTCTGCAGGGGCTTTAGTCTACCTGGAGCTAAATCTGATGGCTCTGAGCCAGAAGGACTGTCAGGGCAGGCCAGAGCCTGGCATAACTGGGGGTTGTCCCCCACTCTCCCCTTCTTCCTGCCTCCCTGGTAGCCCAGCTCCACTCAGGACTTCAGCTCTGCCCAGGTTCCTCTACTGGGCAACTGCTTCTGGGGACTGTGTACCCCATGGGGCCACAGGATGTCCCCCCTGGCTCCTTGCAGCTGGCTGCCTGGCCAGCCTCGGGGGCTGGGGGTAGGGGGAGAGGGGGCGTAATACCTGGGATCAACCAGGATCCGTAATTGGACTGTTGTTCTTTCATTTTACCACGTCGCAGCGTGCAGATTATAGACACCACATGCTATAGATTTCCTGTCAGAGCTCATGAATCAAGCCCTACTGTCTTATTTACTGCTGCTAGCGGCTGTGAATAACACATACACACACACACACACACACACACACACACACACACACACACACACACACACACACACACACACACACACACACAGGCACATGCTTGTGTGAAAAGCCCGCAAAGCTGGGCCAAGGCCAAGCCCTTCTGTGGGGCTGTGAAAGAAGGGAGGCTCCCCAGGACTTGATTCTGGACCCCAATCTGTTTGGAGTGAGCAAGGGAATCTGGTCACAGAACCACAGCCTTTGCCTGGTAGAAGATGGCTCTGTTCAGACTCCATCTTTCCTCACCAAATTAGGGTTACTTAAGGAGGGACCCAGTGGAACTAAACTGCTAATGGTAGATGGCTATGCATGTGGGGAGTAAGAATGGACTAATGTTGTACAGGTCCTCGCATGGCCTCATGCAGCTCTGGGCTGGCTACATGTTTCCTGGATCTTAATTTCTACATCTGTAAAATAGGGGTGACAACAGTATTCATTTGTGTGTGTGTGGGGGGGGGGGGAGAGGAGAAGGAGGGAGGGAGGGAGGGAGGGAGGGAGGGAGGGAGGGAGGGAGGGAGGGAGGGAGAGGGAGAGAGAATTAATGTGAATTCATTTGTAACAGCCCAGGACTATGCATAATGATTCTAGAGAATAATGCTATGCATTCTGAGTGTCATAGTTTGGATCTGAGGATCCTCAAGGGCCCATGTGCGAAATGCTTGGTCCCAGGATGGCACTATTGGGGATGTGGGAAACTTTAGGAGGTGGGGCCTAAGAGGAAGTCTTTAGATCGTTGGAGATATGCCCCTCTGGGGGCATACCTTGTTCTTTTGCTGCTTGGCCGCAAGCTGAACAGTTTTGTTCTGCCTCCTCCTTCCACCGTGATGTATTCCTCATCAGAGGCCCAATGTAAAAGAGTCAGTTGTCATGGAGTCAAGCCTCCAAACTTGTGAATGGTGAAACAAACCTTTCACTCTATAAGTCGATGTATCTCAGACATTATTTGTCATAGTGGTAGAAAGCTATCATCCTGAGTCCACTCACTTCATTTGACCAGTGACTCTTTTAAATGTATACCACTCCATTTTGCACATAAAGGACCCAAGGCTCAAAAACAACAACAGTTAAATAAATTGTCCAATGTTGCACAGCTAAATTAAGCAATGGAGCCAGAACTCAAATCTAGCTGTGCCTGATCCTAAAGACTAGAGCATTTCCATGAAGCTTGCCTCAGGAAATAGTTCAGAGTCCACAAAGGGACTTTAAGAATGGATGCTTATTGTCCCATGGTGCTTCAACCTGACTTTCTTGCTTGGAACTTCCTAAAGTTTTGCCTTTTTGAATAGAGTATCCTTATCACTTATGGGCTCTCTGCAGTTATGGCCCATGTGGGTATCTAATCCACTCTTCTCCCCACATCTGATAACAGGTCAGGAAGTATTTGGATGGATGGATGGATGGATGGATGGATGGATGGATGAATGGATGGATGAATGGATGGATGAATGGATGGATGAATGAATGGATGGATGGTTTTCAGGGTATCCTTACAGATTTTGTAAGAACAATGCCTGGATATTTTAAAGGATATTTGCCTATTGTGTTTCTCACTGAATATAGCTCAGGATCCCTCAGAGTGTCACAGACCTGAGACAATCATTAAAATACAAACTTCAAGCTGATCACTGGTGGCTTAATTGTAATCTTAGCTACTCAGGAGACAGATCTGAGGATTTGGGGTCACAGCCAGCCCAGGTAGGAAAGTGCATATGACTCTTACCTCCAGTAAATTTCCAAAATCTCAGAAGTGGAGCTTAAATGGTAGAGTGCTAGCCTTGAGCAGAAAAAAAAAGCTCAGTGATAGCACTCAAGCCCTGAGTTCAAGTCCCAGCACACACACACACACACACACACACACACACACACACACACACACACACACACACACACATACACTATCTCTCTCTCTCTCTCTAATATATATATATATATATATATATATATATATATATATATATATATATATTAGAGAGGGGGGAAGGAGAGGGAGAGGGAGAGGGAGGTCAAATTCACAGCGCTACTTCCAGCTTTTTTGGTCATTGATTGGGGATCAGAGTCTCAAAGACTTTTCTGCCTGAGCTGGCTTCAAACTGTGATCCTCTGATCTCAGCCTCCTGAGTAGCTAGGATTACAGGCATGAGCCACCAGCACCCTGCTTTGTGTCCTTTGTGAAGCTGGTTTCAATCACAGCCACCACGGGCAGACATCAGACTTTCCTTTGTTTTCAAATCTTACATCAGGAAAGAGGACCACAGCCTTCCATTTTCTGGGCTTTTCTTCATCTTTAGTAGTTACCTATGGTGCACCTGAGCCCTCTTGGCCAATTCCACTTGAAGGGACCACATGGATCCTGGGAAAGCGGTTGCTTAGCCCCTTGGACCCTCTAGTTCAAATATATCCTGATCCACAGGTACATTGCATGTGTTAAATAAATGTAGGTGGAGGGTAGTGAAATTTGGAGGTGCCGCCTGAGGCTTGGGGGCGTCTGAACATGGTACAGTTGATTTTACCCAGGGCCTGACAGCCCCCTCATGTCGCCATATCAGGCCCCCTTTGCCTGGAAAGGCGGTCCCATTGTTTTCCTTCCCCCAAGAGGAGAAAGTCCCAGTGGGCAGCAGGCCTCTAGCCAGGTCCTACATCACTTGCGTGGGAACCTCTGCCCTGCAGGGAGACACTCACCTCCAGGCCCTCCCAAGTCACCTCCACACAGCTCTCCCTGCACACGCTTGGTCTGTACCCAGAGGAAATGCTTCATCCTCAAATGTAATTGTGTCTGGGGAGCTGTCCTCTGCCACCAGGCAGGTCACCAAGCCAATGAGTGAGTCAGCGCATCCGGGCAGAGTTAATTAAAGCATCCAAGGCTGGCAGGGCAGCTGGAGTACAGCACTCCGAGCTGCCACAGAGAGGGGTTCATTGGAATGGGGCTCCCTCTGTAATCCACTGAGCTCCAAAAGCACCCAAGGGCACAAAAGGGGGGTGGTCTGGACCTGCAGGGGAAACAGAGTCAGAGTCAAGCCTTCAGTGGATCACCAAACTAGTACCATACAATGGTGTAATGCTGGTGGCTTCAGTGGCCAGGTGGGGTAGTATACACCTGTAATTCCAGCACTCAAGAGACAAAGACAGGAGGGGAAGAGGGGGGTAGTATACACCTGTAATTCCAGCACTCAGGAAACAAAGACAGGAGGACAAGTTCAATGCCAGCCTGGACCATGGAGTGAAATTCTATCTCAAAAAACCAAAACAACAAAAAATGGAATCATTCTGCTTCCTCAGAATTCCATAGGCAGTATCCATTAATCATCCAGAGTTTCCTGAGACTTCACTGTGCCTGATGGGATGCATTTGTCTGGGAAGGGAAGGGAAGTCCCTTAGATTGCAATTCACTTGAAAAGGTATCACCTCCACAATAGAGACCCAAGACACAGCAGGGCAACCTGGAGCAGGCATGTGGTTGACAGCTCTACCATGAACGAAGGTGTTTGTACTCACCAACTGAGGTCTATCTGAGTGGCCAATAGCTAAGAGAAGAATAGGAAGGCATATTGCTGAAAGGAGAGGAGAGCAATGTGTTGGTGAAGGCAGGCAGACATGGGGCCTGCTCTTTCACCAGTGGGTACCTAGCATCTGGGAAAACATGTGGCTCCGTTTGGCACTCACTGAAACTTTGCTTCATGATAAATTACTAGAGAAGAAGAGAGAAGGAAGGAAACAAGGAAAGAAAAGAAGGGGAGGGTAAGAAAGAAGGAGGTTAAGGAAGAAGGAAGGTTAAGAGGGATAAAGGGAAGGAGTAGGGAAAAAGAGTTAACATTACAGCTAGGAAAATGCTGCTGAGTCTTATTTTTTTGTCTTTTTTTTTTGTCAGTTGTCAGTTGTGGGGCTTGAACTCAGGGCTTGGGCACGGTCCCTGAGCCTCTTTGTGCTCAAAGCTAGTGCTCTACCACTTGAGCCATAGCACTATTTCTGGTTATTGAATGGTTAATTGGAGATAAAAGTCTCCTGGGGATTTTCTGCCTGGGCTGGCTTCAAACTTCAATCCTCAGATCTTAGCCTCCTGAGTAGCTAGGATTACAGGCATGAGCCACTGGCACCCAGCTTCTGATCAGTCTTTGGAATAGCTGTGAACCATAGTATTCTTTTATTTGTGAGGGGAAGGGTAATCCTGGAGTTTGAACTCAAGGCCTGGAGGCTGTCTCTGAGCTTTTGTACTTAAGGCTAGCACTCTACCACTTGAGCCATAGTTTACTTCTAGATTTTTTTGGTGGGGGGGTGGTTTATTAGAGATAAGTGTTTCACAGACTTTCCTGCCTGGACTAGCTTTGAACCACAATCCTCAGATCTCAGCCTCCTGAGTAGCTAGGATTACAGATGTGAGTCACCAGTGCCTGATGAACCATACTACTGTGGGTGTTTGGGGTTTTTTTTGTTTGTTTTGGTCAGTTGTGGGGCTTGAACGCAGGGCCTAGATACTGTCCTTGAGCATTTTCATTCAAGGCAAGTGCTCTACCACTTCTGGCTTTTTGATGGTTAATTAGATATAAGAGCCTCAAGGACTTTCCTGCCTGGACTGACTGTGAACTGCAATCCTCAGATCTCAGCCTCCTGAGTAGTTAGGATTACAGGCATGAGCCACCAGTGTGCGGCCAAAGTATTCTTCATACCATTTCACACCCATTTCTCGGGCACCTATTTGTGTGGAAAACAAATGTTCTACTAGTAGACATACAGAAGGTTTCTTCCTGGACTCTGGAGTACTTACCTGCCTCCTCCAACCTCTAGAATATCAACCCCAGGGGCATTTTCAGGCCAGGGCTCTCCTTTCCTAGATGGAACATCTGTCTCCATCACAGCCCGCTTTCCCCCTTGTAAACTAAGCTAGACAATCCAGAGGCCGCTACTTCACCCCAAAGCGTATCTGTGGGTAGCAATGAGACCAGCCCAGCTCCCTCTGATCATGGAAGGCACTGAGCTAGACACAGGGCAGTTTAGAACAGCCCTGCCCTTGTCAAATTCACCTACTT
Source organism: Dipodomys merriami (assembly GCF_024711535.1). Lineage (NCBI taxonomy): Eukaryota > Metazoa > Chordata > Mammalia > Rodentia > Heteromyidae > Dipodomys > Dipodomys merriami. Next base: position 126,156,930 of record NW_027202270.1, on the reverse strand, counting down.
CCTGGGGCCACAGACTCATGTATCTAAATGTCTATGTGCCCAGAGGCGCTGTGTGTGAGCTGAGCACTCCCAGAAATGACCTGCAATTGCTTGGGGGGGTACAGCCCCAACCTCCCTGGATGGCAGGAACAATATTAGGTCCTTTGGAGCCTTCACAACAGTCCCCAGTTTTCAGATTCGGTGGTTTGTTCCTTTCCAACATAATCTCCTAAGCCAAGCAGATCAATATTGTGTCACTGGGAAGCGGAGCACTCAGCTGAGCCGGGCACGGGTGACAGCTGTATCGCGGCTTGTTATGGGTAACTGCTGCGTGAGAGACGCTGGGCTGTGACACCCCACAGGGCCGATGACCACTGCCTGCCACTGTCTCAGGCCACCTGGACACAGCGGATGACTGACATGAGACCACCCCTCCCTTTGTCCCTGTCCCTCTCCAGGAAACAACAGTATATCAGTGACAAGAGGCTTTGGCAATGCTGAGTGAGGCTGGCAGACTTGGGAATGACAGGTGACAGGCAGGGGCCCGGGTACACCTGCCTGCTGTCTGATCTGCCTCCGCCAGCTGAATACACCTTTGTCATCCTGACTGGGAGCCCGTGGGTTGCTTGAGTCAGGTTGAGGACAGTGAGCGTGGCACTGGCAGCAGCAGGTCGGGCTGGAGATCATCATAGCCAGTTTGTACCATAGGGTTAACCCTGACCCTAATGGAGCATTGTGGGGAATAATAGCTTGCCAGCAGGGCATGGTGGCGCATGCCTATAATCTCTGATACTTGGGAGGCAGAGACAGGAGGATCTTGGTTTCAAGACTTCAATAACTAACTATAGCCGGGCGCTGGTGGCTCATGCCTGTAATCCTAGCTACTCAGGAGGCTGAGATCTGAGGATCGCGGTTCACAGCCAGCCCGGGCAGGAAAGACGGTGAGACTCCTATCTCCAATAAACCACCAGAAAACCAGAAGTGGCGCTGTAGCTCAAGTGGTAGAGCACTCGCCTTGAGCTGAAGAGCTGAGGGACAGCGCCCAGGCCCAGAGTTCAAGCCCCACGACCGACCAAAAAAAACCCCACTAACTATAAGCAAAAAACTGAGGAGGGTCTAGTTTCAAATGGTAGAGCACTCATCTAGTATATGCCAGGCCTTAGGTTCAATCCTTGGGTACTGAAAGGAAGGAGGAGAAGGAGAAAGAGGAAGGAGGAGGAGCAGGAAGAGATTATGATGATGAGCCCACAATTCCCCAGAATGGAAACACAAGTTATTCAAGTCGTTTTCTAGGATAGCTCTACCAAAGTCCCACAACACTGAGCGGCTTAAGGACAATGGCAATGTATCCCTTCACTGCTCAAGCCAGATGTCCACGATCAAGGTACTGGCAGGACCACAGTCCCTCTGGAGCTGGAGGCCGAGCCTCCCATTCCCCGCCTCCTCACTTCCTCTGGGGGCTGTCAGTCATCTGGTGTTTCTGGGCTTGCCAGGACAGCATTTCCTGTGACCCCCGATGTCCCCGCAGGCAGTCCCTGGCTCTCCCTGCTAAGAGGATACTAATACAGCTCCAGGACCACCGAGTCTGAACCTGACTACACCTGCAGCCAAATGAGCACCCCTTCTCAGGTACCCAGGATGAAGACTTCAGCAAATCAGTTTGGGAAATTCAGTTCAACCCTCAACAAGAATCCAGTCTCTGCCTTCTGGAGGAAAGTCGGAATTACCACGTCAGAGATGTCACTATAAACAAAAGGCTTGGTTCCATTCAGAGCCCATGGCCTTCTCTCCTCAACCCTAAGGGATGGGGGGGGGTGATGTCATGTTATAAGGGCCCCTTATCGCTGATGAAAGGATGGAAACTCCAAGAAAGCCGGGGGTTGACTCTCCTGCCCTGTTTCCTGTGGCCTCCTAGCCCCTAAACCATGCCTGACACCTATTAGCAACTGGACATTTGTTGAATACATGACTCACAGCAAGTGGAACTGGAGGTAAGTGCAGGTTAAGGGCACAGGTTCTTGGAGTAGGACTGGGCGAGTTCGCATCCCAGCTCCGGCCAGGGCTCAGCTCCGTGAGCTCTGGCCCAGCGAGGATCAGTTTCTCTGGCTGTAAAGTGGGGACAGCAATGGCATCTGCTTTGAGGGTTGCGCTGGGGACCGAATGGGTGAGTTCAGCATTATAGGGTCACTTTCCTAAGTCCTCGGCTCTCTTGCTCTGGGCTGGATCACCCGGATCTTCGCTGGGACTCGGCGTTGACTCTGGGAATGCCGCCCAGCGCTCCTGTGGGTGTTCCGTGCGCACAGGCTGAGCACCGCGGCGGTGCGCGCCCGCCCCGTGCGCCGCCCGCGCGCTCCGCAAACTCTGAGACCCCACGCGCCCTCTGGTGGCGCGCGGCCGCCATCTAACGAGCGGAGGCCCGGCGTGCTCCGGCCCGACCGCCCCGAGGGGCGCCCTCCCACCGCCCCCTCCCCAGCCCATCCCCACCCCGGGCCTTCCCGGTTCCAATTGCCCTTGGTTTTCCTCCCACTGTTAGGTCTGCAGGAAAGAAAGGCAGACCTCCCCCTGCAATCGCCCTCGTGTGTGCCTTCCTGGCCCTAAGAGGGGGAGGAAAGAAGGCAATCCCTCCCCACCCCCACCCCCGCCACTCCCCTTTATCAGGGGTCAAATTCTGTGGCCTAGGTGCAGGTCCCACACGCCCGTCCCTGGAGACCACCCTGACTGACCTCGCCATCCACAGCGCTCCCCTGGACAAACTCTGCAGGCGGATCGTTCCTGTTAGGCTGGGGCTCAAATCCCCCAGCCCTCCCCCTCTCTCCACGTGACCCCCCCACTTTGTGTTCCTGGGGAGGGGAAGTGGCTGCCATGAGTGGAGGGCATTTGTGGGGATCCCCCTTCCTGCCCAGCACAGTGCCAGGCACACAGCAGGGCCGGCCTCCAACAGCACCAGCCCTCTCCTGGAGATGTAACTCCCCCTGGTACAAGGAAGGTCTATCCATTTCAGACTTGGCAACGCTGAAGTGACCAGAGGGAAGGGAAGGGTCTGGTTCAACTCCACACACGGAACCAAGCAGACTACATGCCTCACACCTGTCATCCTAGCTGAGATTAGAGGAATCCTGGCCGTTCAAAGCCAGCCTAGACAGAAAAGTCCACGTGGCTCATCTCCAATGAACCAGCAAAAAGCCTGAAGTGGAAGTGTGGCTCAAGTGGAAGAATGCCAGCCTTGAGAGAAAAAAAGAAAAAAGCTATGCAAGGGTGCGAGGCCCTGAGTTCAAGCTCCAATAACGGCACAAAAATGAAAACAAAACAACAAACAGATCAGTAAGAGACAAGGATCAGGTAGGACTGGACCCACAGACCATGCAGGCCCTGGGGATGAAGAACTGTCTTGAGCCTAAAGCAGAGATCAGTGGCCAGAAGCAATGGGGGACCCAGTAGGACCCAGAGAGTTGAGAATGACACAGCTGTACAGGGATCCATCACCAGGGCACCTGGAAACCACCCCCCCCCCAAAAAAAACCCTGTATAAGCCAGCACCAGTAGTTCACGCCTATAATCCTAGCTACTCAGGAGGCTGAGATCTGAGGATCACAGTTCAAAGCCAGCCTGGGCAGGAAAGTCTGTGAGACTCTTACCTCCAATAAACCACTCAGAAAATTGGAAGTAGCGCTGTGGCTCAAGTGGTAGAGTGCTAGCCTTGAGCTGAAGAGCTGAGGACAGTGCCCAGGTCCAGAGTTCAAGCCCCACAACGAACAACAACAACAAAAACCATGTGTACTTTGTGTGTATGTGTGTGTTTAGTTGTGTGTGTTTGTGTGTGTGTGTGTTTGCTCAAAGCTGGTGCTCTATCACTTGAGCCACACTTCCATCCTGCTTTTTTGCTGGTTCTTTGAAGATAAGAGTCTTACAAATCTTTCTGCCTGGGCTGGCTGTGTGCTATGATCCTCAGATCTCAGCCTCCTGAATAGCAAGCACTCAGCTTCCAAGAGCCAGTTCTAAGGAAACGATTCAAAGAAGCTAAAAGACACAGGAGATAGGAGAGGGTTCGTGGCAGAACAAAAGCAGCCTACATGTGGGATGTGGTGAAATACTTGATACTTGTATGGCATGGCATGAGATAGGGTTGTGCTAAATGATGTTTATGAAGAAGAGTAAGGAACAATGTAGAGTGCACACATGACAAAACAAAATGAAAAGCTGCACAGACCCTGTTGTAGAAAGAAGTGAGCAAAACTGACCTAGTTTCATATACAACAATAATTCGGATGCTATCTTCCTTGCTTTAAAATAATGTTCTAGCTGGGCGCCGGTGGCTCATACCTATAATCCTAGCTTCTCAGGAGATTGATATCTGAGGATGGCTGCTCAAAGCCAGCCTGGGCAGGAAAGTCAGTGAGACTTTTATCTCCAATTAACCACGGAAAAGCTGGAAGTTATTTTTCAGGTAGGGTCACATGTTTCTGCCCTCGTATGTAGCTGGAATTACAGGCATGTATTATTACATCTGGCTTATTGATTGGAGTCTTGCTAACTTTTTTCCTCCCCAGGCTGATCTCTAACCTCAGTCTTCCAGATGTTTGCTTCCTGAGGGCCTGGGATGGCAAGTATGGAGCACCTTGCTTGAGGACTGAATTGCAAATGAGATTTTAGGATTCTGAGGCTGGTGGCCTTTAGAACTCTCAGAGAACCACCACACCAGCCCTCCAGAATCCATGGGTGCTGAAAGGGGAAGGCCTTTGCTAATGTGGGCCAAGGCATTTCCTTCTGCAGAATCAAAGCTACCGCTAGGTTGTTTTTGTGCCTGTAGTAGGCCTTGATCTCAGGGCCTGTGCAGCTAGGATTACAGGTAGGAGTTAGTGGCACCCTGCTTTCTGTTAGGTTTTGTCGAAGGCACTTTGATCTGTGTAGAAGGAATTGATTTTTAACGTCATACTGATACCTCCCATAAACTCTAAGTTGGTATAAATTGGACATTCCTAATCCCATACTCCAAATCAAAAATGTTCCCAAATCAAAATGTTCTGAGTACCAACATGATACCCCAGCTGAGAATCCTAGAACTTCCCACGAAAAGTCCACATCTGCCCTTATGAGATGGGTCATAGGTGCTCCAAAAAGCACTGCATCAATCTGCCTTTGTGCTTTGTGCATATGGTATCTGCAATTGGTAGATGTGGTATCTATATTCAAATGTGGGTCTTGTCCCCCAAATACCTCACTAGTGCATGTAGATATTCCAAAATCTGAAAATGTCCAAAATCAGAAACACTTCTTGATTCTAAGCATTGCAGGTAAGGACCACTCAGCCTGGACTGGTTGATGTGGCAAGACACCAAAGGGGCATGGGGGCAGGCTCCCTGCAGGATGAAAACTACTGGTATTACATCCTCAAACTCCTGTCGGTGTTTGGGGGGAGGCAACAAGTATTTATTGAGCAGGCTTTGGAGAAGGTGGGCATGAGGAGGAGGGGGGATGAGGAGGAGGAGGGGGAGGAGGAGGAGGAAGAGGAGGAAGAGGAAGAAGAAGAAATAATATGCAGGAAAACATCCAGGCATAGGCATACTTGCCAGGACTTTTTTTCTTTTTGTTGGTTGTGGGGCTTGAACTCAGGGCCTGGGTACTGTCCCTGGGCTCTTTTGCTCAAGACTAGCACTCTACCACTTTGAGCCACGGTGCCATTTCCTGTTTTCTGGTGGTTAATTGGAGGTAAGAGTCTCACAGACTTTCCTGCCAAGGTTGGCTTTAAAGTGTGATCCTCAGATTTCAGCCTCCTAAGTAGCTGGGATCACAGGCATAAGCCACCAGCACCCAGCTTTGCTCTAACTCTTAGGAGTCAAAGAAACACAAGTCACAGAGCAGAACCCACCCAAATGCCTGTATCTGCGGTGTCTAGAACAGATTCTTCCTTTGGATATGGCTGGATCCAGAAGCCACCAGAACTCTCTCATTTTCTGATTTTTCTATAGGAGCAAAATAGAAAAAGAAGAATTAAAAAAAAAAGAACTGGAAATAAGGTTAATAATGTCAGATTGCCAGGATCTGGCTTTCAGCTGCTTGTGAATACTGCTGAATGGCTTTGCGGCCTGTGAATGGGGACCTGTCAGCCAAGACCCTTTCTTCCCCTGTTCTCAGCATGAGGGTGGCAGGTGGAGAGTTAGCTCCTGCCAGCCTGCCCCGCTGCACTGTGGGAGGCCTCTGATCTTGTCTAGTAGGACCATCCTGTCTCATGTGACGCGTGCCTACGCTCTCTGGAGCAGACACTGGAGTACTCAGTTACAGAGGAACTGGAAGAAGAGCATGTGTCTTGATCTGTTTTATGAATACCAGAGACTGGATAAAGAGCAGACATTTAAGCCAGACGCTGGTGGCTCACACCTGTAATCCTAGCTACTCAGGAGGCTGAGAGCTGAGGATCACAGTTCAGAGCCACCCCAGGGCAGGAAAGACTGTGAGACTCTTATCTCCAATGAACCACCTAACAACTGGGAAGTGGAACCACTCAAAGTGGTAGAGTGCTAGTCTTGAGTGCAAAAGCTCAGTCCTAGACAGGGCTCAAGCCTGGAGTTCAAGTCCCAGATTGGGAAGTTCAAGTATCATTTCATTGGTGGAAAGCACAAAAGTGAGAAGGAATTCATCACCTCTGGAAATCTTGCCTTCTAGGCTTCCCTGCCAGGGCTGTGATCTAATCCATTCAGTGGGGCTGCATCGGGATGGGAGTGGGGCTGGGGGGGACCTCACCACAACAGCGAGGGGAGGGGAGCGCCGCTTCAGGACGTGAAGGCACCCTTCTTCCCCAAAGTCTTTTTTAATGGACATGAGTAATGCCTATTGACTCATCCACAGGATTAAGAGAAAGCAGTAAAACCAGATGTGGTGGCACATGCCTGTAAGTCCAGCAATCCTAAGGCCTAGGCACGAAGATCATGAGTTCCAGGCCAACATGGGAGTGATACATGTACTTCCTATCTGGGCAGGAGACAGGAAGATCTGCAAGGAGACTCTGCAGGAATGGCCACTCTTTTCATAAGTTGAAGGACTCAGCGCTCTATAGATTTGGCTTGGCTCAAATCACATGTGCAAATCACACTGAAGACTCGGACTGACCGTGGCAGCTCACAGGACACTCCTGGTCATAAGTCCTTATCTGAGAGGAGGGGTCCAAGACCAGGACTTAAACTCACTACCTAATGCTTTCACTTATTGGCTAGTGCTCTACCTACGGAGCCACGCCTCCAACCCCTGGAAAGCTACTTTTTGTCTACTTTATGCATCAGGTTGCCACATAATTCCACCTAAAAATGGACTATTTTTTGCTCTTTTTAAAGCTTGAAAACCAGCTGGGCACCGGTGGTTCACACCTGTAATCCTAGCTTCTCAGGAGGCTGAGCTCTGAGGATCTAGCTTTGAAGCCAGCCCAGGCAGAAAAGTCCATGGGACTATTAGCTCCAATAAACTACTCAGAAAAAGCCAGGAGTAGCATTGTGGCTCAAGTGATAGAGCAGTAGCCTTGAGCACAAAGAGGCTCAGGAACAGCGCCCCAGGACTAGCAAAAATAAATAACAGCATGAAAACCCCAAATGATGCTTCTGCTGTCCAATAGGCAAAGGACATGTGTGAGTCTGTAAATGTTCTTCCTGTGGCTTAAAGAGACCTCTCTGAGAGCTGGTAAGGAACTGAGTCTCTGTAATACCCATCCTTCAGCCTATCCTTTAATGTTGGGAGCAAGAAGTGAATCTCCTTGCAGGATTGGCTAGATTAGCCAGGATCCAAGACAGACAAAGAGAGGGGCATTGGTTGATTTGGCAAGAAACAAGAAAACAAAACTGCCTTTTTAGCTGAGGGCCGGTGGCTCACACCTATCATTCTAGCTACTCAGGAGGCTGAGATCTTACTCAGGGTTGTGGCTCAAAGCCTGCCCAGGAAAGTAAGTGTGAGAGACTTTTATCCCCAATTAACCAGCAAAAAGCTGCAAGTGGAGGTGTGGTTTGAATGGTAGGATGCCAACCTTCAATGAAAAAGGCTAAGGGATAGCTCCTAAACCCTGAGTTCCATTCCCAGTACTGACACAAACAAACAAGTCTGTTTGTTCTTGTGGCCTTTCAAGTTGGGAAGAGAAGGAATATGAGGTCATAGACCTCCTTTATTAGGGGATTTATTCTGCATCCAGAGGGGACCTCCTGATTTCTCAGGTATGAACCCAAAAGCCTTTAAGGGCACCCTGCTGGCTTCAGAGTGGCTGCCCATTTGAACCTACTCCAACCAAGCAAATTGGCCCTAATGGGGGAAATTTTGCTTGGCAGTAGATGGTCTTCCTTGTCAACACGTCCTCCCTCCTTCTTCCGGCTGCCCTTCGTGTTCTCCAAGTTGTAGAAAGTTAAAATATACCTCTGGCACCATTCCATGTAATCACTTGGTCACTTCCCCAACAATACATCCCTTCTCCAATTTTCCTCTGCCATGCTAAGGGCATGCCTAAGAAAGAACTTTGCTATTAGGAATGGGACACGTCCCCTACATAGTTGTGCCACGGGGCAGGTGTGCCCCATGCTGGTCTCTTAACAGTCTGTCTCTCTAAAGTCCTTGTAAAGATCAATTGCTTGCTGTGCACCTGTTTTCCCCAGTTACCCATCGTGGCTAGGCCTCCAGGCCAGCCCACACCATGAGCAGTGGCCGGTGTGATCTGTGTTGAGGTGTCACTGGGGATGGATGGGGAGTCACTTAGGCATGAGCTTCATTCGGGTTCCAGTTGCAAGCTTTCTTCTGGCTTGAGCCCTATCCTGTCATCTTTCTCCTGAGTCAATGAAATGAGGGTGTGAGGGGCTTCATCACCCATGGTGGATTAATGGCAGAGCATTGCCAAGGGCCAAGATGAAGTGGCTACTCAGAGGTGCTGGCTCACTCACCACCCCACTCCAGTCCAGTCAGAGTCCAAAGACCCATAGCACAGTGGATGTGCTACTCCTGTGCCATGAAACAGGGTAGAAAATAAAAATGCTGTGATTTTAGTGATTGTCCAAAACAGATGCCAAACTTAGAACACAGGATTAAATAAGTCTCTTTCTACCACATGAGCCACAGCCCCAGGTCTAGCTTTTTGGTGGTTGATTGAAGATAAGATTCTCATAGACTTTTCTGCCCAGGCTGGCTTTGAACTAGGATCCTCAAATCTCAGCCTCCTGAATAGCTAGGGTGACAGGTATAAACCACCTGTGCCTGGCCAATAGTTTGTCTTTATAGCTGGTGTTTGGGAAGGTGTTTGCTAGGGGAAGATGGAGTTGATAGGCAGACAGTGGAGAAGCTGTGGGGGTTTCTCAGGGGCTCAGAGATGCTTATGGGGCGTGCTCTTAAAAATACCCTAAAGAGGGTTGGGAGGTGGCTCAGTGGTAGAGTGCTTGCTTCGCATGCATGAGGCCCTGGATTCGATTCCTCAGCACCACATAAGCAGAAAAAGCAGGAAGTGGCACTGTGGTTCAAGTGGTAGAGTGCTAGGCTTGAGCTGAAGAGCTGAGGGACAGTGCCCAGGCCCAGAGTTCAGGCCCCACGACTGACAAAAAAAAAAAAGCCCTAAGGAGTTGGGGGAAGGGTGCATAGCATCTGTAATCCCAGCATTTGGGAGGCCAAGAAGTGGAGATCTTTAGTTCAAGGCATCCTGTGTTAGTGAGATCCTTATCTCAAAAAAATCCCAATCAAGCAAAGAAAAATTCTGAGAAAAGATGGACATTTGCCTTTTTCTGCTTCTTAAAACTACCAACCCAGTGGGAGTAAGTTGGGCAGGGCAGCAGTGGCCAGGAGTGTTGACAAAGAACAGCTGGGCCAAAGCAAGGATGCTGGAGCTCAGAACTCGATGTCTGGACTGAATAGACACTCTCCTGGACACTAGTACTCAGAGCATAGCATTAGAGTCTCATGGATTTGCCTGCCCAAGCTGGCTTCAAACCTGGATTCTCAGATCTGAGTCTCCTAAATAGCTAGGATTACAGATGTGAACCACCAGCACCTGACCTTTGGCTAGGTAATTTTTTTTGGTCAGTCATGGGGCCTGGGCACTGTCCCTGAGCTCTTCAGCTCAAGGCTAACACTCTACCACTTGAGCCACAGCTCCACTTCCAGTTTTCTGGTGGTTAATTGAATATAAGAGTCTCACAGACTTTTCTGCCCAGTCTGGCTTTGAACTGCAATCCTCAGATCTCAGCCTCCTGAGTAGCTAGGATTACAGGCATGAGCCACTGGTGCCAAAACATTCAGTAATAATCACATAATGAGTAATAGTATTTTCCTGACTTATTGGTTAATTCAAAGCTTAACCATATCAATTCCAAATGAAAATGAAATTTCAGTTTTAAGAGTATTATTCAAATTCAGTACCTTTTTCATGTATGACCCACAAGGTGAACTTATCAACTACCATACCCCTCTATCCTGCTCTGCTTTTTTCTGTTTTAAATGAAAACAAAGATTCTAAGTCAGGGCAGGAGCAGGTCTATGTGGTAGAGCACCTGCCTACCCATACTCGGATCACATGGAATATTCATACAGAAACAACTGAAGTTCTTCCTCTTTACAATCACTGTGATAGCACTAATGGTTCGATCCTGCTGTTTGAACACAGGGATGTGTTCAATCCCTTGGGGGCTGAGATCCTCAAGGATACTTTAAACAAACTTGAATGATGCTGAGCCATTGTGAATTTACTCTTGAAGCATGAGTGTGTGTGTGTGTGTGTGTGTGTGTGTGTGTGTGTGTGTGTGTGTGTGTGTGTAACTTCATAACTTCTATGTGGAATGTAATTTATATTAAAGAAGAGGTAATAACAAAATATTCATCTGAAGCATTATCTATATGACTAAAATTCAACAGCGGCTAAAACAACTTCCTAGAACTTGAACAACATAACATTTTCTTGAGGATACATATTTTATTACTGATGTTGGACTTACAGGAACATGTTAATACTGAAAAGCATTCTGACTCGTAGTCAGCTTTACATGGTTTCTCTATTCCACACTGTGGCCCCTTAACTGCCTGTGACTGGGATGGTCTATTCCCACTGCTCCAGTGCACCACTAGTTATGACAGACAAGGCTGCCAGCCCAGCAATCCTCCCTGCTTCTTGGGATGAGTAGGTTCCGTATTAGCCTCTCCTCTCCTTTCAGGTAGCAAACATTTTAAGCCATTTCATTTTAAAGGAAAGAAAAGCAAGCAAGCAAGCAAGGAGGGAAGGAAAGAAGGAAGGAAGGAGAGAGAAGGAAGAAGGAGAGAAAGAGAAAGGAGAAAGAGAGAGAGAGAGAGAGAGAGAGAGAGAGAGAGAGAGAGAGAGAGAGAGAGAGAGAGAGAAAGAGAGAGAGAGAGAGAGAGAGAGAAATGAGGATAAATCTGCAGGATGAGGATGGGACAGTCCAGAGGAAGATTTCCTTCTGTACTAAATACAAATGGAAACAAACAAGAACTAAACTAGAGAAATAAGAAGCAACTTTTCCCTCAACATAAACACAGAGATGTAATGAGCCCTTTTCTGAGTCTGGACAGGTACTTTTTGTTTTTGTATGTATGTGTTCTTGAACATTTTTTTTGCTCAAGGCTAGCACCCTACCACTTCAGTCACAGCTCTACTTCTAGCTTTTTGGTGGATAACTGGAGATAAGAGTCTCACAGACTTTCCTACCCTGGCTGGTTAGAAACTGCAATCCTCAGATCTCAGCCTCCTGAGTAGCGAAGATTACAGTTATGAGCCATTGGTACCTGGCTTGGATCTGGACAGTTTCAAGCATCAGGAGCTTGTAGTGATCCTGGACAGCAGAGTAGGTATTATTGTTGGATGGAGAAAAGATGGCCACCCAAGAAAGTAGTTTAACTCAGGACACTGAACATTAATGGAATCAGAACAGGAGTTCTGAGTGACACCTGGGTAGATGGTACATGCGCCCTGGACCTTTGCAAGACATGGAATCCTTAACTCACATAGCGACCACAGATGGCCATCTATCAGTCATTGTACTCACTGTGCCCCTCTCCCCAGCAACACGGGATCACGAAGACCGAGATAGTGGCCAGTTCAGTCTTGGTCTTAGCCCTGATTCTTAAGAAAACAGAGCTTTGAGGCTATTAAAATATTGCCACCGCCTCTGAGAGGTGGGAGACCAGGGGACATCAAAGGTAATTGAAAGGGGAGATGACACAAAGAGCGATACCAGGCAGCAGCACAGGATGTACCGGCCCTGGCCACCGCCTCACAGGTGGCTGGACCTGAATGCTTTTGCTAGGCAAATCCAGGGCACAGAGGGGAGAAAAGGGGAGAACTTTAAAGGGGGGGTGTCCTCCAGAACAAGCCAGATCTCACACAGCAGCAGCTCAGGTGAGACTCACCAGATAGGGTCGCTGATAAAAGACCAAGCAGGAAGGAGTCAGCAAACCTGAGACGACACCTACAATTTGTATGTGACACTATTTGGACCTAAAGAGTTGTCCCAGGGGATAATCCATCCCTCCTCCCCTCATGTCTGTCCCTGTCCCGCTGGGTCCCTCCCCATACTTTCCAGAAAGCCCTCCACACTTCTTTCTCAAAGTCCTTTCCACTTCACCCTTCAGTTTGCTTTCAAAGCAGGTCCCCCAGGGTGAGTGCAAAGCTCCATCTGTGCCTTCCGCAGCAGGTGTAAAGAGGAATTATTGCTACTCCCTGCTCTGCTGGGCCTGGTGGAATTGCCCCAAAGCAGTGTTTATCATGCCATTGAGCTGGATGCCCATGTTTACTGTGCTATCTGCGCTGACCCCAGGTGTCTCTCTGCTTCGCTGCTCTCCTACTGGTGATCCGACAGTCTGAGGCTTGGTAGAGGGTCACTGCTGACAAGTGTATTACCGGTGTTTATCCATATTAAATCTTAGGCCAGTGACTGCCTTTTACCCAGTTTCTACACTCACAGCCTCCCTTCCTGCCTCATCAGGCCCTCTCAGAAAGGCATCCGAAAGCAGGAGTTCTATTGTGGCTTCCTGACCCCAGATGCTTATGAAGGATAAAGATGTTATAGATGGCCCTGCTTCAGAGCTGGAGCCTTCCTGCAGATCTGCTCATGACTTACTTATAATGGCATCATCCAGAGCTTGCCCTGGACTAGGTGAATGACAATGTTCATCACTGGTGAAGGGCGTGGTGAGCAGCACTTTCCTCATGTAAGAACTGGGCACAAAACTACTGTCTTTATCCTGCTCCATCCCTGCCCACTTTACAAAGGATTTCCATTTCGCTGCAAGTATTTACTGTGTACTTTCCTCTGTGAAAAACATCTGCTAGAGCCAAAATAGAAAGCATTTCTTTTTTTTTTTTTTAATGTATTTGTCTGTTTTTGTGCTAGGACTTGAACTCAGGGCCAGGACATCATCCCTTACCTTTGTCCCCTAAGGGTTGCATTCTACCACTTGACCTAAATCTCTACTCTGGCTTTTTTTTTTTCTTGGTTGATTGGAGAAAAGAATCTCACAAACTTTCCTGCCTTGTAGTAGCTAGGATTATAGGTATGAGTCACTGGCACCTGGCTTATTTACTTATTCATTTATGTTTGTTTGTTTGTTTGTTTGTTTATGCTGGCATTAGAACTTGAAGTGAGGGTCTCATGCTCTCATTTGGCTTTTTCCAATCATGGCTGGTGCTCTACCACTTGAGCCACACCCTCACTTTTGGCTTTTTGCTAGTTAATTGCAGATAAAAGTCTTATGGACTTTTCTGCCCAGCTGGCTTTAAACCTCCATCCTCAGATCTCAGCCCCTGAATAGCTAGGATTATAGACAGCACCTGGCTGAAATCACTTCATTTTGGAAAATAAGAAGTTCTACCTTAATGGAGCTATGAGGAAATAAAAATTATTCACATCCCCAGTCTTGAAAGTTATGCATTAATGTTGACGAGACAAACATATTTTGTACCTATTTAATAACAATCTTTCAGCATAATTATGTTAGTCCTAAGTTAATTTTCCAAAAGTTTTGAGTATTTTCTGGCTTCTTTGAGACAGTTGTCCTTGAGAATAAAATGTAAGTGCAAACATGATCTGTGAGTTTGGGAAGCAAATTCTTCATTCTTTTTGGGACCAGGAGATTTTGACCATGGGAATTTTTATTTTTCAACTATCATCAGCCAATGAGAAGTGGTTTGTTTGTTTTTGTCCCCTTTGCCAGTGATAAGACTTTAGGAACAAATTTCCTGTACTGCCATTTTAAGTCAATGTTTTATGCTTAAGTTGTTGCAAAAGTCTCAAGAAACTGGGTGAAAAATGAATATGTGTCACAGACAAATATAAGGTCAGGTTATGAAAAAGATCCACAAAGCCCAGATATTGGTGGCTCAACACCTGTAATACTACTTACTCCAGAGCTGTGACCTGAGGATCGCTATGGTTCAAAACCAGCCAGGCAGATAAATCCATGAGACTCTTACCTCCAATTTACTAGCAAAAAGCTGGAAGTGAAGATGCAGCTCAAGTGATAGAGCACCAGCTTTGAACAAAAATGCTAAACAGGGAAGTGGTGCTGTAGCCTTGAGCTGAAGAGCCGGGGGACAGTGCCCAGGCCGAGTTCAGGACCCACGACTGAAAAAAAAAAAAAAAAAGAATCTAAGCAAGAGCTTAAGACCTTGAGTTCAAGCCCCAGGACGGACACACACACACACACACACACACACATACACACACACACACACACACACACACACACACACACACACACACACACACACACACACACACACACACACACACACACACACACACACACACACCCCTATAATCCACTGTAATGGAAAATAGTTAATTGCAGATTATTCATTCAGTCAATTGCTAGTTATTCAATGCCTTTTAACTACCAGGTCCTATGGAATCATTGGCTTCTTTACTATACTTCCTCCCCTTTCTTCCCCTCTTCCTCCTCTTTCTCTTCTTTCTTGCTGTGTCCCTCCTATTCCTCTTTTTTATCCCCTAGAAATCTTGGCAGGAGCAAGGCTTTTGTAGTCACAATGTTCCCCAATTCTCTGATGATTAGGGAGGAAAGGATCTTTGTTTTTGTTTTTGTCTTTGTCGGTCATAGGGCTTGAACTCTGGGCCTGAGCATTGTCCCTAACCTCTTCAGCTCAAGGTGAGCACTCTATCACTTGAGCCATAGTGCCACTTCCAGTTTTTGCCCAGGCTGGCTTTGAACCGCAATCCTCAGATCTCAGCCTCCTGAGTAGCTAAGATTACAAGCTTGAGCCACCAGTACCCAGCAGGATCTTGTTTCTTTGTTGTTGGTGGTGGTGGTGGTCGTGGGGCCTGAACTCTGGGCCTGGGTGCTGTCCCTCAGCTCTTCAGCTCAAGGCTAGCGTTCTACCACTTGAGCCACAGTGCCACTTCCAGTTTTTTCTACTTATGTGGTGCTGAGGAATCGAACCCAGGGCCTCATGTGTGTGAGGCAAGCACTCTACCACTGAGCCACCTTCCCAGCCCCAAGGATCTTGTTTCTAAAGAGAGGAAAACCTTGCTTTGCTGGTCCTCTGACCTGCCTGCCCTCTGCAGCTGCCTCTTCCTAGGAGATCCAGGAAGAGCGGATGTCTGTGGCAAGCAGGTAACTTCAGTGTACTGCCCAGCTTGTGCTGGGGAACATGAATCTTGGGATATGGAAACGAATAAAGTATGGAGCTTGGACTGCCTGGAAGGGCTTCCAAGCCCCCATAGGAAATTCAGATAATGACGTGGGTGACAGTGGTGGCGGGCGGAGATCCCACATTGATCTACTCAAAACACCCCCTTCATGCTTTATTTGGTGCCTCAGCAACAGTGCTCAAGGGGCCTGAGCCTTCTTGCCCCAATAATGGCCCATTACAGCTTCAGGAAAAGCCATCATGTTTCCGCAGCATTTATCTGTCAGCAAGAGACTATTATAGAGCACAAACTCACATTCTATCAGTGTTATCAGTTCATTAGGATCCTTGGGACAGATGCCAGCCAATGGGCTGGCAGTCTGCTGGCCACCACTCGGGGATATAACTCCACACCCCACATTCAAGTGTGTGAGGGGACGCCAGGTCCACAGAGGTGTGTGTTGGGGGACATTGATCTGGCCCCAGGGATGCTCAGGTGAGGCTCGCCTTCATCATGGTGGACTGTCATGGGTGTCCTTCCCGGACCCGTTTCTCCCAGCCCTCACAGTGAGCTGGAGTACATGCAAGCTTGGCTTCCAATGCAGACAACTCCACAGAGGCACCCTGCCCACCCCGGGCTGGTGTAAGAAGTGATTATACACGTTGAGTGTTCCCTGCGGCATCGTTCGTACCTGGACCCTGGTCTTCAATGCATATAGGTATGGGTGAAAGAACAGATGATGTTCCTACACAATGTGTCTCTGCACCTGTTGGACATGGAGAGCAAGGTTGCTCACTCTCCAGAAGTGCCTGCTGGGTTTTATTGGCTACTGATGAGACCTCATTGAGTGATCAAGTTCTCTGCTGACCTGAGGACCACACTGGGTCCACTAGCTCAGGTTGAGTTGCCTGGTTTGAAAGATGCAAAAGGCCATCTCTTTTGTGGGGCCCAGAGCCTCACAAGGAAAGGGGGAATAGGAGAACTTGAGAGACATTGCTTGCTGCTGCTGCCTTATTTGTGCAAAATGATGAGCATCAGGGGAGGCTGAGTCAAGGGAAGGAACATACTGCCAAGACCAGGCTCTGTGAAGGGTAGAGATTTGCACCAGCTCTTTGCCAAGGGTGCTGTTCTGGGCTTAGCTGTACAAGTTCAGGTTCAGGCATTAGGAGAGCCACTCTGAGGACTGAGCCAGGCTGCAATGAGATGAATCAGATGGGGGGGTAGTGTCGACCTATGATGGGCCAGATCCATGACCTGCTCAGTGCTCTTCCTTCCTTCCTGCCTTCCTTCCTTCCTGCCTGCCTGCCTGCCTGCCTGCCTGCCTGCCTGACTGACTGCCTTTCTGCCTTCCTTGCTGCTTGCTTGCTTTTTCCTTCCTTCCTTCCTTCCTTCCTTCCTTCCTTCCTTCCTTTCCTTCCTTCCTTCCTTCCTTCCTTCCTTCCTTCTTTCTTTCTTTCTTTCTTTCTTTCTTTCTTTCTTTCTTTCTTTCTTTCTTTCTTTCTTTCTTTCTTTCTTTCTTTCTTTCTTTCTTTCACACTAGGGTTTGAACTCAGGGCCTTGTGCTTGCTAAACAGTTACTCTACCATTTGGGCTATGTCCTCAGCCCTTTTTGTGCTTTTTCATTATTTTTTTGCATTAGGCTTTTGTGTGGGAGTGGTTGTAATTTTTTTTTTTTTTTTTTTTTAAATTGTATTTTATTTTATTTGAGAACATACTGTACAAAGGGGCTACAATTACATGGGCAGGATAATGGATACATTTCTTACCAAGCATTGCAGCCTCCTCCTTTGTTTACCCTTCACTTCCCTTCCCCGCCTCCCCCCTCCCCCCACCCAATTTTACCCCCCTCCCCCCACCCAATTATACCCCCCTCCCCCCCCCACACCGGCATTGTAAAGCTGGTTTTGACATGACATTTTGTACTTCTCATTGTTGCAACAGGTCCACCTGAATCCTTAAACGACTTGTTTGTCCCCATCTACTCCACATGTTATACTGACATCAAATATAGTGAAAACGGGGGTTACACTGTGAGGGAGGGACATACAAAGCAGTGGTTGTAATTTTTTTGTCCAGGACCAGCCTTGGACAGTAGTCTCCTATCTACAGTCACCTAGGTGGTTGAGATTATAAATGTGGACCATGACACCTGGCTTATTGGTTGAATTGAGAGTCTTGGTAATTGGGAGTCTTGTGGTTTGAGGCTGGCCAGTCTCCATCTCCTGAGTAGCTGTGATTACAGGTATGTGTCATCATGTTCAGCCCTGCTTAATGCCATATTGGCACATTTGCCAGGACTTTTTTCTTTTTGTTGGTTGTGGGGCTTGAACTCTAGGCCTGGGTGCTGTCCCTGAGCTCTTCAGCACAAGGCGAGTGCTCTACCCCTTGAGCCACAGTGCCACTTCTGGTTTTCTGGTGGTTAATCGGACATGAGTCTCACATATCTTCTTGCCTGGGCTGTTGAGCCTCAATCTCAGCCTCCTCAGTAGCTAGGATTACAGGCATGAGCCACCTGTGCCCTGTGCTTAGTGCTTTTTGTAGGGAGGGAAATACGGGCCTGAGGAGCAGGGTGTGCTGTGTGTGATTGTGCTTCCTGATGATCTGTCACCTGAGCAATGCTCATGACAGAACAGAGGTCATGAAAATGGCCTCCACCTGCCACACTGCCTTTTGACCTCCCAGCAGGTCATGTGGGGAAGGGTGCAGACACGGAAACCCATGCCCTTACTATCTACTGGGTGGATGGGTGTGTGGAGAGTCATGCTCCTGGGACTGCTCTGGTCAGGCCTCCCAGTCCTTAGGAAAAAGCTTCAATCAGTGGGGCAGGAGAAGGAGAGAGTCTTGTCTACAAAGATTTCAAAGTTGAATGAGTAGAAACCCAGAGACCACAGATGGCATATGTGCTTGTTATTTGCATGTGACCTTGAGAAGGACGCTTGGCCACACAGGGAAATATGCACGTTTCTTGATTTAAATGCAGATTCTCCTAGGTATGCACCCCTGTAAATGATCATCAACTGACAATGCATGGTGTGCACCTTTCCTAAAAACATGATAGCTTACTGTGAGCAATAGGGTGCCACCTGAGAGTGGAGACTTAATGTGGCCGCCTAGCATTGGCAAGGGAGTCTTGTGCTCTATTTCTCTCTCCTGGGAAAAGATCAGAACTCAGACTTTGAGGTTTCTCACAGAATAAACATGTGTGGAGAAGTAACATCGACACTCCCCGCCCCCCCATATATAACTGGTATAAGCCAATAAAAAGATCGAGGGCCAGTTTCTTCTGAATTCATGTAGCTTTTGTACCACTGTAAAGATGAAAAATCATATTAAGTCAGTCATGGTAGATCACACCTGTAATCTCAGTACTGGGGAGGCTGAGGTAGAAAAATCACAAGGTCAAAGGCCAGCCTAGGCTACTTCGAAAGAGATCTTGTATCATAAAGACAAAAAAAAATCTATGTCAAACTATTAGTAGCAAGGACCATCTGTAATTCCCAGAGCCTCTCCCAGCTATAAGGTTATGGGAGTGTGATATGTAAACAAAGTGAGTGTCCACTTATACCTTCTGCAATGTGCACAACCCTATGTTCCAGGGCTGGACCTGGTAACCCAAAGAACAAAAAGTCATAAAAAGGATGGCTTACAGCTTTTGCTAGGGATGGATTACAAGTCACAATTGCTGGAGGTGTCCTGTAAAGGTATAAAATTGTGATTGGCTCCATGCATTTCAAGCTTGAAAGAAGCCAAGAGCTCTGCCAACCTACTTTCTGTCCAACATAGCCTTTGTTTTCTGGGGAAAAGATGACCTTGGCAAGGTCACATGGAGGAGTGAGGAGAAGATCCCAGAGTCTTCTGCATCGTCCCCACTGTGGTCTCTCCAGCCAGAGCCATGGAACCTGGCCCTTCCTTTAGGAAGGAATCCTGTCCTCTGTGAACTGACTTGACTGAAGGGCCGGAAAGGAGAGGCTGGTTCTGTGCAGAATGGGACCCAGCCAGACTTGCCTGGAATGTCTCAGGTGAAACTTGGGCCTCCATGTTGAATTATGTCTTGGGAAGGGGTGGGGGAGGGCATCCTGGCTCCCTGCCCTGATCTCCTGGAGCAGTATGGAGGCTCAATCGTGCCAGGGACAGAAAGGGAAAGGAAGGTCCAGGGCAGTGGGGACAGGGCCTTCTGGGGTCTCAAGGACCTTCTTGCTGATAGCCCAGAGGGCTATCAGCTAATGCCTAGAAAGCAGGGCCTCCAAAACTACCATCCTGGAGCCTTGGAGGCAGAGGAGGACTGTGTGAGGTCATTATCCCAGCTCGCTAGTCCCCAAAGTTTTCTTCTCCCTTCTTTGTGTCCAGTGCCCTTAAACTTAGAGCCCCAGGTGTCACCCCCTGGAGACACCTTCATTCCACTCGGTGCTGTCTCCTGTGAAAACTGATGTGTTTGAGGAATGAAGGCAGCTCAAGAGGCAGAGCAGTTCCCTGACAAGGGCAAAGCCCTGGGTTCAATCCCCAGTACAGGGAAACAAAAGTTATTCTGTCTTGGACAATATGTAAATTGTAGTAATAGTAATAGCAAGAAGGAAAAGAAATTGTGAGCCAGGCCTGGTAGCACACAGCCACAATCCATCCCTGAGGCTGCAGGTACTGGTGGTTCAGATGAAACAATCACTCCCTTCATTGACCTTCCAGTCTAGTGAGGAAAGCCGTGGTGAGGGGAAGAAATGGGGGGGGTGCCTCTCATCCCAAACACCAAAATACCTATGATTGCTAATTATGAGAAAGCTCCTAAAGGCAAGGGGAATAGCAGAGGGCTGTGGTGCGGTATGGAAGGGAGCCTCTACGTGTTAGGTACAAAGATTGGGTCCTAAGGGAAGAGTAGCACAAGTTGTGGAGGGATTCCAGAGACCCAGGGAAACTTGTGAAGATTTCCCTATAGGCTAAAGACTGGAACCTCCTTCCTAATTGCAGAAAGTAGACGTGTGTAGTAGGCGCACATCTTACTGCCCCCCAGCATGTGCTTCAAGAATGGATTTCCAGAGCAGAGAAAGGATGAAAACAGTCACCGAGTCCTTCTCAGCAAGAGCTAGGGGTCATAGAGAAGCCAGGCTCTCGGACAGTGTCTATGGATCCTTCTGCCTACCTCTAACGAAGTCTCTGTTTGATAAAAGAAGTTAGGAGTCTGCTGGAGGTCTGCTGACACAGCGGACATCTTCATCCATCTCTTGGTTAGATGCCTCTGTGAGTTTCCAGCCTGGAGACTCCCATGCCTTCCTCCATTCAGCCCTCTTCCCCAGCCTGCACAGGCACATTTGTTCCAGCCAAACACCTGCAGGGCTGCTGCCCATTCTCCTAACCCTCCTGAAGCAGCCGGCACCTCCTGGGGCTTGGCACCACCTTCTCTGTTCCCTGTCTTACTCCCCAAATGCATGGTGCTCCCCCAGTTACACACCGTTTAGACATTATTTTGATGATGAAATTATGTCTTCCCTCTCTACTGCTCATTGTCTTCTGGAGAATATAGGAGAATGAGACGGTGGTCTCTCCTGAGGGCTTTTTTTTTTCTGCCTCTTTTAAATAATTCTATACTTGTTCACCTCCCACATTCATTTGAATCATCAAATTGATTATTATCCCTGTGGCAGGCACATCTCAAAAGATGAAAAGCCCCACAAGAAGGATTAGAACTTGACTTATAGCTCTGTTCCGTGCAGTGGCAGCCTGTAATATTCAGGCTTCGGAGGGAGCGAGTGGAGGGCAGGGATGCAGGTGTGTTCATAGCCGGGGATTCAGGTGCACATTTGAAAGTGTCTCCTTGTGACTCAGAGTGGCTATGGCAGGCAGGTACGCTGAGGGTTTGAACCACCACTGTGTTTTCCTAAGCTGATGGGGGTTTATGCACAGCCTCTGTGTCCTGAATGTGTGAACCGGCCTCTGTTTACACATCTAGAGGCATTTTTGTGGATGTACACCCTGTACCTAGCCGTATGGCAGGTGATGCAGCCGTATGCCAGATGATACAGAAGCTAGGGAGGGGATCCATCTCCCTTTTGCTCTCTGTCACTGCGTCTCACCTGTGTGCTCACCTGAACCTTCACAAATTCCAACACCCCAAAACAAGGCTTTGATGCTTCTCCTTGGTGCTGGGATGGAAAACTGTGATTTATTTAAAATGTACCCAATGAGCCCATTCCAAAATGCTGAGGGGGTGAGTTTGCCAGGCCTGCTGGTGAAAATGTGGTAGGATGTTGTGGAGATTATGTAGTCCATAACTTTCCCTCTACCCACAACCACAGACTAGCCACTTGGAGACTTACACCCCCGTGTCCCCCCCCCCCTTTTCTCCTCTCAGGTGGGCAAGTTTTAAGTCTTTTAAATCTAGTCCCCCTACTCCTCAGGAGATAGGGACCTTGAGTGTCAGCAAGAGCCAGCCCAGCGCACCACGTTCCATTGAAAGGCTGGTCCCCCCTCCCCCCACCCCGGCTTGATCCTGTCACTTTAAGTCCAGCCCCTGCGAGATAGCCAATGGGAGCCAAACCATACATCAGTCTCTCAGCCTTAAAGCTACAGTAGGGTTAGTGGGCTCCAAGTCTCGGGTGCCCCAGCCTCCTCCACCGCGCGCGTCGCATCCCCCTCTGCCCGCTCTCGCTCTCTGGCTGCGAGTGTGGATGAGTGGGAGCCCGGGGCTGTGCGCGCACGCTCGGCTCCCGGCCTCCTCTGCCCCCCGCACCTCGCCCCTGCCTCCGCCCCGGCTTCTACCTTCTCCGGTCCCGTGCCCCAGCCCGGATCGGATCGGACCGCACCTCGCCGCCGGTGCCCTTCACTCGTCTTCCGCGTGATTTCCTCCACCAACTGGGAATGCTAAACCGGGACTGATGGACGTGTCCGAACTCTGCATCCCGGACCCCCTCGGCTACCACAACCAGTAGGTGTCCTGCTTCCTCTGTCTGTCTGTCTGTCCGCCTGTCCTTCTGCGCGTCCAGCGAGGGCTCGGTCCTGGCTGCCGCAGTTCCTTTTCTGTACATTTTTTGAAGTGTAGGGGAGCTTTGGGGGGTCCGGGGGGGCACCCAGTGCGGGGCGGGGGGGGAGCGGCACACTTCCTGGGAGTCTCCGCCGGGGTTTGAGTCAACCACCTCTAACTTTTCCCGCGTGCCCCCCGCGTATAAATCCGCACTTGGAGAGGCGAGAGCGGCACTTTCTCGGTTCACTCCGATCTCGCTGGGCGGTGCCAAAAACAACCCCCAAACCCACCTATTTCCGTAAACGGGGTGAAGGGGAGGCGAAAACCCAGAACAGGTGCAGCCGGGGTGTCCTGTCCCGCGTCCGCCGGGGGCCGGCAAGCAAGCCGGCTGCTTTGATTTTATGTCTATTCTGGGGTCCCAAAGTGACCTCCCGCCGGTGGGGGAGACGATCCTACGGACCACCCACGGGAGGAGGGGGGGTCGGGGACGGCAGGAGGTCGGGGCTGCGCTCCCCGTGGGGTCCCTCCCCACCGGGCGAAGTGTGTGCGTGCGCGCGCGCTGTCCCGAGCAGCCAGTACCCAGAACGCGCAGGAAGCCGGGGTCCAAGCCAGGAGTAGAGGTGGCCAGCTAGGCACTACGGGCAGAGGCAAAGTTAGACGATTTCTCTGTCCCCCGGGGGTTGACTCTGGGCGGTGGCTTCTTCCCCCGACCCCCGTTCCTCCCCGACCCCACCCCAGCCCAGCCCCGGTCCCTGTGCCCCGTGGGCCGCCCCAAGCGCACGCACAGTTTGAAGTGAACATCCGATTCCCGGTGAGTCGCGTGGGAAGTTGTCTCTCCACCCCCCCACCCCCGCCACGCGTCCTGTCCAAGACCTCTCCGGCCACCTGCGTCCCTCGTCCCATACCCTCTGCTTGTCATACCTACCAGATCCTCTGCCTGCCTGCCTGCGTCGCCGCCAGCGCGCTGGGCGTCCCGGGTGGCGCAGGAGAAGGGAGCATCTGGGTGCGCGCGAGCGTGCGCGCAGAGTGGTCTTTGGGAAAACATTTAATTAAAAAAGAAAAAAAAAAGATAGAAATTGTAAGCTGGAAATTCGATGTTTTCACTCACAGATTTTTTTCCCCCTGCCGAACTTTTTGTACTTCCGCCTTTTCTCTCCCCCTCCCCTCCCAAGCAAGCAAACTAAACGGATCAAGTCAGTCTTTCTCTCCACCTTTCATGTTTGCATCCCTTCCTTCCTATCCCGCCTTGGAAGATCCACGGAACCCTATCTGTGGAATAACTGATCCTGTAGGGCTTTCCGACGTGTCTTTTCTCCGCCCCCACCCCACCCCCCTCCTACCAGACACCGACTTTTCCTCCTCGCTGTGGCCCATGCGGGTCTCAGGCAATTTCCCTAAACGCTGTGTGCGAGAGTTGTGTGGATCAGACCGTTGTGTCCTCCCATGCCGGCCTTTCGGACTCTAGTTTTAGGATTTTCATGAGTCCTTTAGATACGTCCAGAATTTAGACAGAGGGTGGGAAGAAAGCACTAGTCTGGGAGATGGGATGGGTGGGGGGGACTCCTGTATTACAATCCATTAGCCTAGAAAGTGGCTTTTCGTTCTCTTTGAAGGTTCACTCTGATCCCAGCTGGTGGGGGTTGGGGTGAGGGTAGCAGTAGCGCCTTACAAAGCACTCAAGTGGGGAGCACCACAGGATCCTTGGGGGTCAGAGGAAGGC
This sequence comes from Dipodomys merriami, assembly GCF_024711535.1. Classification (NCBI taxonomy): domain Eukaryota; kingdom Metazoa; phylum Chordata; class Mammalia; order Rodentia; family Heteromyidae; genus Dipodomys; species Dipodomys merriami. The sequence continues at coordinate 126,132,683 of NW_027202270.1, read as the reverse complement.
GAAAGTGAGGCTGCGGGATGTTTGGTGCTTGTGGGGCATTTCCTCCCATAAAAATACCAAGGAAGACAAATATTGGATGCTTAAATTATTTAGGATCCTTCTCTCCAGAGGTGACTTCTTCAGTTGAGCTGGAAATCTTTGTGCGTTTGTCCCTGGCTCAAGTCATAGTCAATCAATATGAAATGTGTAAGGGAAATATATTCTTTGATTGTGTTGACCAGGAGAGATGGGAGGGTTAGCAACCAGATACTGCAGGACCTGACAGGAACCAAGGTTTGAGTTTCAGGTGAAAATGTGTGAGAAGACACAAGGGGTGTGAGTGGCAAGGTCCTGAATGCCAAGGAAAGGCTCACAGTGAAATCATTTGATTGTAGGTTGAATTCTCCACTGTTTTCTTTGGGGGAAAGGTGGGGGGAGGATGGAAAGCTACTCACTCCATGGGGCATAGGACCTGCCATCTCTGCAGGTCCCTGTAAGGTGCCATTTCTCAGGTCTGCTAGGCACAGCCCTAAGCACTAATGAATGTTACCGTGGGTAGACATGGGTTCCAGTGATGGTTTTCATTTGGCATGGCACAGGAGAGCATCATTGCCAAGGTCGAGTGTGGGAGGCCAGCGGCTGGTGCCTATGGGAAGCATCTTTTTGACCTCTACCCCGGGACTCTGTGGCAGGTAGCATTGGATCATCAGTGATAAAGTCACAAAGGGGGGGAAATGCATGCTTTGGTTGGTTGGAAGGACACTGGATGAACCTGTTTATTGCGGTAACACTGTTTTACAGAGAACATATACGTGAAGGATCCGTGTGCCTTGCACAGTCAGCTTTTACCCATGCAGATTAGCTGATATTCCCGGGACCTGAGAACACCCAAGGGCACAGGGAGTGGAGTTCAGAGATAAAGACCTCGCAGGCCACCCGCCTTGTACCACCACACAGAATATTTTGCCATGCGTCCATGTTATCCTCACTTTCCCAAGTCAGAAATGAACACACACACACACACACACACACACACACACACACACACACACACACACACACACACACACCTCCTCCTACTTTTTCTCCTTTATTTTCCTTTTTCTGTAGCCAATCCTGTGGGTGACTCCATTACCCTTTCTAATCAATATTTTATGTACATATATAATCAGCCAGAGTGGGAGCCAGCATGCTCCCCTGAACGCCTGTGTACAAGTGTGTCCCTGACAGGATGGCTGGAGACACCCCCCCCCCTGCACAAACCCAGGGGGGCTCGGTGCCCGTGGCCTTACCACCATCCGATGACCACTTTGTGTTGTTACAGAAACAAAGAGCAAGCTGTCCTGAAGGTAAAATGTGTGGGTTCACACGTAGGAAAATGCCACATGGTAATTCAGAATCAGTGACCCAGAGAAAAACAAAGGGGGAAATTAATTTTTAATGGTACATTTTAAAATAAATCAGAGTTGAGGACATTAGTCTTGGTTTTCCAACGGAGGGGCTGCCACGCTTCTGGAGGTGTGGGCTGTGGAAGAGGATGGGGAGAGCCAGTGGGACTTGTTCAGCCCCAGGGTAGTAAATGGAGAAAACATTAGGTCAGCCTTGCAGGGCTCCATCCAAGCCTGGCTAAGGCCCTTTCCGGCTCAGTGAAATCCTGACATCCCTGGAAATTTCCTATTGGAGCTGATTCTTTCCCCAACTCCTTTCATTTTAGAAACAATCCTCTATTTTACCCTCTATTTAATTAGGAGAGTGGATGGATCTTCCTTTATTTAAAAAAAAAAAAAGGTAGGAAAGTAGACATAAGGAAAGAATGAAAGAGGAAAGAAGGAAGGAAGGAAGGAAGGAAGGAAAAGGGGAGGGAGGGAGGGAGAAAGGGAAGGAGGGAGGAAGGAAGGAAAAGAAGAAGGAAAAGAACCCAATCTGCCAACAGGCTTCATTCTATGATGTGATGTGAGGAAATCAATGAATATCCTACTCATTCTGAGAGAAAAGGGACAGAGGGACTTGGGAGGAAAAACACCTGGAGGCTGGTGGCTGTGATGGGGATTTCGTGGCACTCATGCCTTCCTAGAATGCCTGGCCCTAATGCTGCTGTGGGGAGTGGTCTTGTAACTTCCCTTCCTGCTCCTGAAATTGGACATTTTGCCAAATGATTTTTTTTTTTAAGAATCTATAGCCATTGAACAAGTTTGTCTCCTTTCTCAGTCCTCTGTAAAATACCTTATTTCTTTTGAGCAAAGATCTGCATTACTGTAGCAGATCTGTGAGATACATTGAGAGACAGTATATCGGGGCATTAGGGTGTGGCTGTGGACAGAGACAGCTGCAGAAGGAGAGAAAATTTGGCAGACAGCAGAATTAAGGCATGATGCTTTGGTGTTGGATCTCCAGCACCTCTTCCTAGAAGTTGCCTCCTCAGGACTTTAAGTGGCTTCCTTGAAATAATTGAAACTTGTTGTGGTTCCATATTTAAAAGAATTCTACCATAATCCACCCTTCAAAGTAAAATCTGACCCCACATTCTGAGGTCCCCCCCTCCTCTACTGACCACCACAGAGTTCTCTGCCCATCATTCTTGACAAGAGACCTGTGAGGTACTCTTGTGCATGACTAAGAGCTCTGCCTAGATCAGCCATGCCTCCTCCCGGCCCTCAACCCCCACTCCGGGAGGGCTGTCAGGATTCTAGTGACTCTTGTTCAGCATTACCAGTGGGAAAGAACCCCTAGCTCGGCTGAAATGCGTAGCTTCTAGTGTTCTTCACCATCACCATAGGCCCTAAAGGGCACAGAGGTCCAGAGGGGACTATGGGTGCAGGTCTGCAGAAAGTTCCCAGGAGGCCAGAAAGGCTGAAAGTTGAGGGTGGACTGGAACCAAACCAATAAACCCAGAGGCTACCTAACCACCTTGCCTGTTCACCCTTGAGGCTACTTGCTTCATTTCAAGGGACAAATCAGGGGACTTTTTTTTCTTTTATAGCACATATGAGCTAGAAGCCCAGATAGAGCTGTATTTCAGTCCAGTCTAGCAAACATACCACTGGGAAATAGTCATAGACATGGTCAGTCCTTACAGGAAGAGCCTATCAGCTTCAGCTGGCCCCTGTGTCCCCTGGGCTATGTGGGGTGGCCTGGAATCAGATTACATCTGGTTGTCCCATCCACGAGTCTGGCCTAGTCCCTGTATGGGGGGAGGCTATGGTGTTTATAATTGCAAATGTAATTAGCACACCAGCCATGGGGGACTGGATGCTCAACTTCTCTGCACATCACGATGACCCCTGCAACAGCTGACCTGGCAGATTAACCCCCGCAGGACCGGCCTGCCTTCTGCCACTGGTGAGACCACTGACCTTCTGCTGACAGACGCAGCACTGGGCTAGGTCCCAACCCCTTCCTTGGAGGGTCATCAGCTGGGAGGGGCTAATGAGTTGGGGTTCTTTATTCCCTAGGGCACTGGGCTAGTGACTGGCACCTCTTGGGATGTGACCTTACACAAGGCTGGGCTGGAGCAGTTCCTCCTCAGTGTCCCAGCCACCCTGGAGGATGTTCTAGGAAGACTGGGTGTGAGCCAGTCAGCCCTGTGCCTCTGGGTGTCATGCTAGAAAACTCCAGATGCAAAAGTGAACGTGAGATGGCTCCTGCCGGGTGCTCCCGGGGCCGGAAGGCAGTGGCTTGTGTTCCTCATCACTCCAGCCTCTTCTTAGAACCAGCTTGTGGAGGTGAGAGCCTGCTGGGCTCTGAGCGTGATTCTGCAGAGCGGTCATTTCTGGCCCTGAGATCCGTGGGGAAGGCCAGACACTGGCCAGCTCCGCCTCAATTTGTTTCCAGGAGCAGAGACACCCCCCACCTTTCATTCAATCAAGCAATTCCATAAAAAGACACCCAAAATAGTGAGGTGAGGACAGTAGGTTCCTGGTGATTTTCCCTCCATTGAGCAGTGTGTCAACCTCTTTGAGTAGATAGGAAGATCTGCCCTCTCAGGTGCCTTTTCTTTTGATACTGGTTGGATTTAAAATCAGAAAGGATCTCAAGCGGATCTTTATTTATAAGTAGTGACTTAAGAACGCGTCAGGCATTTTGGGGGATGCCAAGGTGGTACAGAACCTTTCTATACCTTCAAATAGCAAAAGCCGTGCCCCTTCCTGAGGGGGCTGGGGACGGTCTGGTGACATGCCAGTGTGTTGCGGTGGGTGAGTCTGGGCAGAGGGCTCTGCTCTGTAAACGTTCACCCTGTGCCGCTGTGCCCCTTGCCTGGACTGAGGTCAGGCCCAGTGAGGCTCCAAGAGCGGCTGCCCTGCCTTTCACTGATTGGTCCACAGCATGAAAGGGATTGCAGAGGCAGAGGCAGGGGACCCCCTGGCTGGTGGTCATTGCAATGCAGAGGGTCTCAGACTTTCTAACAAGACTGTCTTTAGTTTGCTGGCCTGAGTAGGACTGGGACAGATCTGGGAGAGGGAGGGCAGGTCCTCCGCTTCTCTGGAATAACAGATGGCCACGCTGGAAGGCGTACTTGAGCCATCCACCAAGTGGAAGTCCTCTTCCACCTCCTCTGCTTTCCGTGGAGGCCACCATTCACAGACTGTGGCTTAAAGTGTCAATGTTTTCTTAAATCAAGGACAATCCTACTGGCTGTTCTGCCCACAGGACTTTCAGCAAGGAATCAGAGAAGGTAGGGAGGGGAATGACTGGCTACATATCTTAAAATTTGAATTCTCTGAGCCAGTGCTGGTGGTTTATGCCTGTAACCCTCGCTACTCAGGAGGCTGAGATCTGAGGACTGTGGTTCAAAAGTATCAGAGGCAGCAAAGTCCATGCGAGTTTTTATCTCCAGTTAACCATCTAAATAAAAGCTGCAAGTGGAGCTGTGGCTTTGATGGTTGAATGCCAATCTAGACCAAAAATGCTCAGGGACAGTGCCTAGCCACTGAATTCAAGCCCCAGTACTGGCACTTAATTAATTAGTTAAATAAGTAAATAAAAACGGGATGATCTGAATTTAAATGAAAACTGTATAAACCTAAAACAAAAGTTTTCCCGGGGGGAAAACATTACATTAGCAATGTAATTTTTTTCATCTTTATTTTACCATACTTTTGAAGCTCTCTACGTTTTGGTCTTTAAAATGTTTTATTTTCTTTTAAAAAGTCTCTCTCCTTTGTTCCTTAAGATGCTAAAATATTCTTTTTAATATTGTCATTCAGCATTGACCAGGATCAAAGCTTTTGTGGGAATGGTTTTCTGGAAAAATGTTATTTTCTTCTTCAATGTCATTCCATCCAGGGGTCAAGAAGCAGTTCCACAAACTCTGACAAGGTTTCGTTTTTATCCTCTGGTTTCAAATGTGATCAATTTTCATTTAAAACTATCTCAGGGTCCTCTCCTGCCAATGACAGCTGCCGTCGGCCTCCTTTCCAGACCTGTATTTCCTAAACGGCTGCATGTGCTGTGCCCAATCCCAGTCAGACTCTAGTCAAGGAAGGAGTTTCCTTCCCTGACTAAAGGGTGAAGTACTGTTTCAATTTGGCTCTTTTATTTCTTGTTGTTTGAATTAACTCAGATATATAAGTTAGGTGTGGGGGTTTTTTTTGGTCTTTTTTTAAATCCATTTAAATAATTTTATGATCTTTGCTTAGATTTTTAGCTCGAATATTTTTAACCTGGTTATGCTTTAAAATACTTTGAAAAGAGTTTTGAACATCCCTGGACTTCTCAAAGATCTCTCAGCTTCTGAAGGGGGCAAAGAACAAGGATTACAGTGCTAAGAACAGGAGGAACTAGATGGCTGATGTTTTAGATAACATTTCTCTTATGCTTTACTATTTTGCCTTTTCCTTTGTCTTCATTTATTTTTCCCCTGTCTATTTACATTTGAATCTTGCTGTTGCTTGTTCTTTTCTTGATAACCCCGCTCAATTTTATATTCGGGAGGAAGGCGCATTGAAGTGTGAGTCTGTGTATGAGTGTGTGTATGTGTGTGCATGAGCGTGTCCGTGTTGATCAGAGGTTCTGAGCGCGAGGCAGGTGAAATCCCCACACAGAATGACTGTCATTAGCATCTAGTTCTGATCCACTCATCAATTTCCTTATCCACTATCCACTATGTTATGGATGAAAAGAATTAAAAGTGTAAACAATCTGCTTATAGGGAATTCCAGGCTGGCTGTATCTCTTACCTGGGGTACCAGGTAACAGAGTGAGAGTAGAAGTATCAGAAGAACTAAACTCAGTCCAAAACCAATTTTTTAATCTTGCCCTCATCTCTCTGGCTGGGTCTGGGAGCCCTAGTTTGGGAACTTGGTGGCTGGGAGTAATCTAGTATATGCTTTTGATTTCGGTCTTCCTTGTTGATCAGCAGAAAAATCTCCCTTCTGATGGTGAATCAGCCCTTCAGCATGCAGAGTACAGCATTTATTTATGACAAAGCTTTATGCTTTGTCATTTGTCTCTTGGGTGTGTTGACATTGTCTACCTCAACAGTCAAGCTAAGAAGCTTGTCTGTTTAGTAGAAAGGATACTGATTTTTTTTTTCAGCAATCACAGCAATAATGAGATGATCATAATTACGACACCAGTCATAGCTTATCCCCTTCCTTTTTAAGAATTGCAAAGAGATTCTTACAGTCCGTTTTCTCATAGAAACTGGGTGAGGGTAGCCATGACTTGTGTCCCGAATCATAAATATTTGTTACGCAAATGTAACACATAGAGGCTTCGGGTTCGCATGTCTGAAATCATCCAGGAGCAAAAGCTGCTGGATGTGTGATGCTGGGCATTTTGCCTTTGAACTCAGAAGGGAGCAGTGTTTCCTGGAAAGGATACCTGTCAAGTGTGACCCCTCTACCACCAGGGGCTGCGCCATGCTCTCCCTCTCACATCCCCCCCGCCGGCTGTGTTCTCGGGAGAGTTTTGTAGACCAAAGACACACAGAGGACACAAGGTTATCACTTGGGTGTGTAGGGACATTTGGGAAAGAATTGTGTGGAGTCAGTCGCCGTCTTGGCCTTTTGGAACCCATGAGAACTCTGTTCCTGCTCTATTCTCCAGAGGCTGGAGGTCATGGGGACCTGAGCCCCGCTGGGTCCCTACCACCCTCTTGCAGCCTTCATGGTGACTCCCAGATCTAACCTCTGCTCATCTGCAGACTGTGTTCATCTGTGGGTTACTTTTGAATTTAGCATTGCCTCTGTTATTTTGTCTCTCGTGTGTGTGTGTGTGTGTGTGTGTGTGTGTGTGTGTGAGTCCACGCGCATGTGTGTATACACACACCTGGGAAAAAGGAGGTAACTCTGTTCCATCCACCATATCAGGGTCCCTAGCTGTCTGCACCTTTTTTAAACACCTCAATATTCTTCCTTGGGTTCCTCCTCCATTTTATTTTTCTCCCTTAGGTAAAATAAAACTCCAAGGTGTTGGATTATTAATTGCTTATTAACTGATTTAGCAAACCAAACATGCCACCTTAAGGAACACAAGAGTTTGGCCATGCGGCTCTAGCCAAGAGCAGCTTTTTTTTTTTTTTTTCTCCTCTCCTCAATCGGTGAGAAATTTTATAGCTGCAATTCCCTTGTTGGACCGTGAGTAAAAAATTAATTCATGAATAATAAAAACCAATCAGTCTTGTTGAGTTTAAGAAGGATTAGGAGAAAGGGTGTTTTTTCTTACAGAGAACATTCAGAATCTGTGTCATTGTCAGCGAGTGTTCAGGGATGGCCCGAGTATGCTTTTATTCACAGCAAAGGAGCTGTTTATTCTTTCCAGGTCTTTCTTACACATCTTCCTCAGTTGTAGGGCCAACTTGCTGATGGCAGCTATGCCTTTACCCCCTCCTTCTCTGCCACAACCCCATATTGCAAGCTAGTGGTAGTCTTTTGAAATTAAGACGGCTTCCTGGGTAAGTGGCATGTAACCAATTAACAAGAGACCTGGCATTGCATTTGGAAGAAACCTATTTATCGGCAGTCTGGAGCCCCTTCTAGTTTCTCTCTCCTCTCTCCCAGGAAGTTAACTGAGTAGAAATGTACGTGCCTTTATAAGAACTACAGAAATTAGATTTGTAGATTTATACAGAAACGAGTTTTTTCTTTTTCTTTTTCCCCAAAAACCTCTCCCCCAAACCCAGGTTTGTTGGGAAGATTACACTGGGTAATTACCAAAGTATCAAGTGCATAGTAGGTATGCATTAAATGTCCATATTGCTTTTTTTCCTGATATTATCTTTGGCAAGTTACTTTTTATTGCTCTAGTAAGGTTTGTGATACTGGTTGTCCCCAGCAATGGTGCCTGAACTGATTACTGTGTTTAATGCAATCATGTGGTTTGGATTTTCTATACGTAATAAGAGAGATTAGAAAGGAATTATGATTTGGGGTGCAGATGATGAATAAGGAAATTTCCTCTGAATGAATTCCTATATTTTCAGCCTCTTGGGTAGGGTTGTCTGATTAAAATATGAAATACCAAGTTAAATTTAAATTTAGGTAAACAGTAAATAAAATTTTTAGTATTAAATAAATCCCATGCCATATTTCCCTATTCCCTAAATTTGTCTAAGAAACTCATTCCCCCTCACCCCCCCCCCTTTTTTTTTTTGCCAATCCTGGAGCTTGAACTCTGGGCCTGGGCATTGTCCCTGAGCTGCTTTTGCTCAAGGCTAGTGTTCTACCACTTGAGCCACAGCTCCACTCCTGGCCTTTTCTATTTATGTGGTACTGAGGAATTGATCCTAGGGCTTCATGAATGCTAGGCAAGCACTCTACCACTAAGCCACATTTTCAGCCCCCCCTTATTTTTTTCCCCTGCTTTTAAAACAGGAACAACAATTATATGTGCTGTTGGGGATTTTTCCCCCCTGAGTTCTTTCTTTTAAATGACTGTCTTTAACTTTTCGTTGCTATTAGATGGTTAGGTTGGACATGCCCTTAGAAGTTCGTGGGTACATAGCTTCTGTCCTCCAGGTGTTGTGGCAGAGTTGTAATTAGGCAAATAAATCTGCCCGATGGGATCTGCCAAGGCACCCAGGGCTGCTGAACTTAGTCTTAAGGTCACATCTTTTGAGAGACTCCTCTCCGCCTAGTGTTTCCCTGGCAGGTAGGCTGGAGAGGCGGCAGGCTGAGGAACCCCAGGTGCCCACCCCTGGAAGCTGCTGCCTGCTGGGCTGGGGGAGGGGTCGTGCCCACACCAGTGTCAGCTGTTAAAGTAGAGAGAACCAGTGATCAAACCTGAAACACAGCCAGCTGGGACTGTGGACCAACTAGGGTTGCCAACAGGGTACCAGTGAAGCCCGGCTGCCCTCACTCACCTCCCGGAGTGCCAGCCTGCAGCCTGGTGAATACAACCATTGTTTTACTCCTCATGCCCTCACAAACAGGGTAGGGAAACGGAAGGGTTCTAGAGCCCCCTACAGGCCCTGGGTGGCACTGCATCACATGGGTACCAGCCCAGTAACTGGGTCTTCCCCTGGTTTCTTGGGGAGTCTGGGGAGTCCTGGGTCCAGCAGGGGCATCCTTGTGGAAGGCAGGTGAAGAGGGGACCCTGGAGGAGCTGGCTTGGCACTCTGGTTTCAGAAAGCAGCTACAGGTTCTTCATCACAGCAGCTGCTTCTGCATCTAGAATGTCTGTCTCCCCCACACACACAATTTCATGCGCATACACACCGCTTGCCTGACCTCCAGACAAGCTGGAAGGTGTTCAGGACTCACTCATCCTGAGGAATGCTCCCTGCTCTGATGCACAACTGCTGAATATGCAGAGGCAAACTGACCTCTGACCTGGCCATGCAGCTCAGGGCTAGAGCACTTGTCTAGACTGGGGTTTGGGTGGCCTGCACTACCAGAAACAAACAAACAAGAAACAACCTAGGGGCTGGGAAGGTGGCTTAGTGGTAGAGTGCTTGCCTCGCATGCATGAGGCCCTGGGTTCGATTCCTCAGCACCACACAAGCAGAAAAAAGCCAGAAGTGGTGCTGTGGCTCAAGTGGTAGGGCACTAGCCTTGAGCTGAAGAGCTGAGGGACAATGCCCAGGCCCAGAGTTCAGGCCCCATGACTGACCAAAAAAAAAAGAAAGGAAGGAAGGAAGGAAGAAAGGAAGAACCCATCCCACACCATTTTCTCAGAGCATGAGGACAGGGTCCAGATTCTCTTCTCTAACAATAATGAAGTGGAGGGCTAAATATATGTGATGGAAAATAATAGTAAGTTTTTGTGATTGATGTTTACTGCGTACTTACTATGTGCCAGGGATTGTCCTAGAAATGCTTTACATATTAACTCATGACTTCTTCATAGCATCCCTAAGAAGCAAGCTGAGGCATAGAGATGTTCCAAAGTTACACAGCTGACAAAGCCAAGATGTGCACAAATGCTGGCTAGCTGCATGCCTATGTTCTTTATCAACATGTTTCAGTTCTCAGTGCACCTAAAACTTCAGATTTCTGCCCCTACCCTTAGAGCACCCTTTTAGAGTTGGGTGGAACTAGCACATGGGTAAGGTTTACGGTAGAGATGGAAGAGAAAAATTGGGTCTCCTATCTTGGTCAAGAAAGAAAGTGCCAGGCACAGGTGGCTCATGTCTGTCATCCTAGCTAGTCAGGAGGCCAAGATCTGAGGATTGTGGTTTGAAGCTCACTAAGCAGACAGATCTGAGCATCCCTTATCCCTAGTCAACCAGCAAAAAGCTGGAAGTGGAAGTGTGGCTCAAGGAAGTGTTAGAGCACCAACCTTGAGCGGAAATCAAGAGCATGAGGACCTGTATGGGCACACAAAAAGGGAGGGAGAGGAAGAAAAGAAGGAGGAAGGGAGGAAAAGAAGGAGGGAGTGAGAGGGAAGTAGGAAGAGAGAGAAGGAAGGGAGGAAGGGAGGGAGGGAAGGAAGGAACGAAGGAACGAAGGAAGGAAGGAAAGAAGGAAGGGAGGGAGGGGGGAGGAGGAAGGGAGGGAGGGAAGGAGGGAAAGGGGGGCGGAAATTGGCATAGCCAATCAGGCTCCAACCTCTGTCCTTACTGGCACCAAGGAAGCCTATAGACGGAACTTTGGACCTTCCCCAAATCATCCTCCAAGGGCAGGATTAATCTCTCTTTGCAGCTGCTCTCTGGCCCTGAGTTGCAGTTCTGGCACATAGTAAATGCTTAATAAATGCTGGTTGAGACATGCCAGGGAGATTGGAAATGGGTGGAAAACAAGAGGAAGAGGACTGTGGAGAATTGCTTGCAGTGGAACAGGGTCACTGTGGACAGGGTCACTGTGTCTGGCCAGGACCACCAAGCCCTTCTAGGAGACAGCAAGGGTGTGGTTGGGAGAAAAGCCTGGCTTCAGGTATCTTACTCATGGCCTCAGGGTTGTATTGCAAACAGCTCAAGCTGATAAGGACAGCCAGTTATTCAATTTTAGGGCTGTTGTAAGCAGATTGGTAACCATAATCATTATTGAAAATGAAATGTTTATAAACTTTACTTAAATATACTGTAATTAAAAAAAAAAGACCATAGTACAACACTAGTGGCTCACACCTGTAATCCTAGCTACTTAGGCAGCTGAAATCTGAGGATCAAGGTTCAAAGCCCCGTAGGTTGGGCAGAAAGTCCATAAGAATCTTATCTCCAATTAACCACCAAAAAAAACAGAAGTGGAACTGAGGTAGAGCACTAGCCTTAAGCAAAAGAGCTCAGGGACAAGGCCAGATCCTGAGTTCACGCCCCATAAGGATAAATAAATAAATAAATAACAAAGATCAAATTCTGGCACTAGTTGCTCATGCCTATAATCCTAGCTACTCAGGAGGCTGAGATCTGAGGATCACAGTTCAAATCCAGCCTGGGCAGGAAAGTCCATGAGACTCATATCTCTACTCATCTCTTTACTTATATCTACTACTAAAAAAAGCTGGACACCACTGCTCCCAGCCGCCACCGCAGCCTTCAGGGCCCCCACTCTACTCCAACTTGGAAAAAAAAATGTCTCAACCTACAGAGACTGAGAGATTCATCAAGTCCCTGATTGCTGTTTTCCAGAAGTATGCTGGAAGGGATGGGAACAACTCAATTCTGTCCAAGACAGAGTTCCTAAGGTTCATGAATTTGAACTGACTTCTTTCACAAAGAACCAGAAGGACCCTGGCGTCCTCGACTGCATGATGAAGAAGCTGGACCTCAACTCCGATGGTCAGCTAGATTTCCAAGAATGTCTTAATCTTATTGGTGGCTTAGTCATGGCTTTCCATGGCAGCTTCCTCCCATCCTCAGCAGTGTATCTGAGCGTCTGTGGGCCTGGCCTCAAACCTTCGTCTTCCCCTCCAGCCACTCAGTTGTCATCTTCTCCCAACCCACGTTTACCGTGAGCCTAATACACCTGCCACACTGCGCAGCCCACTCCTGGTGGCAGTCATAAAACAATACTTCCAAAAACAAAACAAAACAAAAAGCTGGAAGTTAGAGCTGTGGCTCAAGTGGAAGAGTGCTAGCCTTGAGCAGAAAAGCTGAGAGACAGCGCTCAGGACCTGAGTTCGAGCCCCAAGACTGGCGAGCGCACACACACACACACACACACACACACACACACACACACACACACACACACACACACACATACATCATAAATATATAAAACATCATTGCCTGATATGTATATGTATTTCTATAAGAGTACCGGGGCTTGAACTCAGGGCTTGAGCTCTCCCTTAGTTTTTTTTGCTCAAAGCTGATGCTCAGCCACTTGAGCCACAACTCCACTTCTAGCTTTTTGTTGGTTAATTGGAGATGGAGATAAGAGTCTTACAGATTTGTCTGCCCAGACTGGCTTTGAACCTCAGATCTCAACCTCCTGAATAGCTAGGATTATAGGCTTGAGCCACTGGCATCTGGCTCTGACACTTTATCCATTTTACTTTACATGTTTATAGAAAACTTAGGTCTTGGTTACCTGTCAAATGAAAAATCCTATGTGATAGGCAGCTGTGGCCCACTGTGTATTCCCACTGTGGTCCCAACTGTGTATTCAGAGTAGACACAATGGGAGTATTTGTACTCCCGTGAAAACTGACAAGTGTGGCGCATCATCAGTCCTTTCCTCTCAGTCAATTGTGAGACATAGACTGTGTGTGGACCACCAGCCCACAGCTCCCTCAAGTCCCGCTGTGGGCGCTGGTTTATGACGTGACCACGCTGTGCCTCGGATTGCTTGTCAACAATAACCCATGCTGGGTTGTTAGAGCTTAAAGCAGAGACTGGTTCACAGTGAGCACTCATTTTAGTATTAGCTACCGGAATAGAGGCCTTCCCAAGAGAGAAAAGCAAGGTGGGTTTTTGTTGTTGTTGTTGTTGTTTGTTTGTTTTGTTTTTTGTTTTTTGTCAGTTGTGGGGCTTGAACCCTGGGCTTGGGCACTATCCCTGAGCTCTTTCAGCTCAAGGCTAGCGCTCTACCACGTGAGCTACAGTGCCACGGTTTTCTGATGGTTAACTGGAGAAAGGAGTCTCACAGTCTTTCCTGCCCTGGCTAGCTTTGAAACACAATCCTCAAATCTCAGCCTCCTGAGTAGCTAGGATTACAGGTGCCCGGCTCAGGTCTAATTTCTTGTCTCTGCTGCTCCCCTGCTCATAGCTTTGGACTTGAGTAGCTGAGAGCAGAAAACACTGGTCTTCAGAGGGGAAAGGCCTGATGGAGTGGTATGGCTTAAACCTTAGGGCCACAAGAGGGTCACGCCCAAACGTGAAGGCCTGTGGTCACACCACACCAACCTGGCGTGTCAGGTGAGGCAGACAGAGGGGCACTAGGCAAGAAATGGGGCAGATCGGCCAAGATCAAGTGTGAAGGGAGGTCCACTAGAAGGCTGCTTCGGGGTGCAAGCTGGCCACACCGGGCCGGTGGTGGTACCCATGAAGGCAAGGACCCTCTCTTGCACCAGGGTAGAGAAGATATTCCTCCAGTCTGAGCATGCGCTCTGAACAGCTTTGGCTGGGGTGGGCCTTGGCCTTGGCCCCCCACGTTCCCAGTGGCACTGGAGCCAGGAGCCCAGGGACACCTGATAAGCTGTAACTGCTCAGCTGTGAGGACAGAAGGGCCATCTCCTGGCCAGGGTCTGGTTTTGTATTTTAAACTCATGGTCTATAGACAAATGCCCTTGGAAGTGACCATGCTAAGAGAGAGATAGCCTGAGAATTAAATGCTTCCTCCTCACACCTCATGAAAGTCTTCCTTTAGCTCTGGGCTCCGCAGGACCTGCTGTGAATCTATCAGCCAGGATCAGATCAGGAGATGCTTCCAGAAGTGGGAAGTGAAAATCTGAAGACCTCTTGAGAAGGTTTGTGTCAGGGCCGACCTGCTCAGTTGTTCAGGCTGCTCACTCCCCAAGAACCTGGTTGAGGAAGGGATATGGAAGGTCTGAACCTAGGCTTGCTGATGCACAGTAAGATTCACCTGGCAGGGAGGAGAGGGAGGAGACAGAGGCATAGATGGTGCTGTGGAGCGACGGGTCTGGTTCCTTGCCTGGGAGCAGCTCCCTGTCCATTCTTTCTGAAGTTTTATATATATATATATATATATATATATATATATGTTTTTGTCGGTTGTAGGGCTTAAACTCCGGGCCTGAGCACTGTCCTTGAGCTCTTCAGCTCAAGGTGAGCTCTCTACCAGTTGAGCCACAGCACCACTTCTGGTTTTCTAGTGGCTTATTGGAGATCAGAGTCTTATGGACTTTCCTGCCCAGGCTTTGAACTGTGATCTTCAGATCTCTGCCTCCTGAGTAGCTAGGATTACAGGCGTGAGCCACTAGCACCCAGCTCACAGTACTGTTTGTCTCTTTCATCTCTATTTTTTTTTTTTTTTTTTTTGGTGCTTGTACTGGGGCTTTTTTCTTGGGGGGGAAAGAGGGGGAGGGTCAGTTGTACAGCTTAATCTTGGAACCTGGACTCTGTCCCTGAGCATTTCTGCTCAAGGCTAGTGCTCTAGCACTTTGAGCCACAGCACCACTTTCGGTTTTTGAGTGGTTAATTGGAGATAAGAGTATCAAGGATGGGCTGGGAAGGTAGCTCAGCGGTAGAGTGCATGCCTTGCAAGCATGAGGCCCTGGGTTCGATTCCTCAGCACCACATAAACAGAAAAAGCCGGAAGTGGTGCTGTGGCTCCAGTGGTAGAGCACTAGCCTTGAGCTGAAGAGCTGAGGGACAGTGCCCAGGCCCAGAGTTCAGGCCCCATGACCGGCAAAAAAAAAAAAAAAAGAAAAAAAAAAAGAGTATCAAGGGTACCTTTCTGCCCAGGCTGGCCTCAAACTGGGATCCTTGGATCTCAGCCTCCTGAGTAGCTAAGATTACAGGTGTGAGCCACTGGTGCCCCGGCCACAGTTAACCCTTCTGACTTTTATTGCTAGTTAGTTGAAGATAAGAATCTTTTGGATTTTGTCTACCTGGGCCAGTTTTGAATTGCAATTCTCAGATCCCAGCCTCCTAAATAGGTGGGATTACAGGCATGTGCCACCGGCACCCGGCTTGTCAATGTATTTTTTTTCTTAATGTTATGTTTTAATGCATTGCTTGACACAAGATCAGAGCAGTCCCAGAAAAATAATCAGGACTCTTGATAGCAGGAGACAGGTCCCGTAGACTGTAGGAGACTATGTCCATGCTGGGTAGGCCTGGCCCCTCCAGGTTAAGCCAATTCCTCTGCCATTCTGGGCTTTTTCCCACCCTAATTCCTTTGCAGCCCTGAGCTTCTGCCTCAGGTTCTAGGCCAGTTTCACCAATCTTTTTCCTGCTGCTAATGACAACCATCCTAACCGCTGCCCGCCAAGAGGCAGTGCTATGTGAGATGCTCCTGGTGGTGCTCTTGCTGGGCCTTCTTTTCCAAAGACTCGCCCTGGGTCCCCTGAGCACCCTGCATGGCTGTATGCAGGACCTCCAGGGGGAGAAGGCCGACTGTGGGAGGCCAAGAAAGACCTGGGAGGCTCACTGGCTCCAGTGCCCTCATTTCACAGACAGGAAGACTGAGGCCCCACACGGACAATACTTTGTGACAGTGCGAGGCTCAGGTGCAGAACTAGGCATAGGCCTGGCCGCTTGGCCCTTACCTGGCACTCTGTCCCATCCCTGCTGTCTTTTGTGGCACTGAGTTGATGTGCCCTCTGCTTCTATGAGGCCTCTGACTTGTGACTGATCCTGAGGACTTGAACTCTGAGCCTCGGGGCTGGGTGGTATTGATTGTGATAATGCCAGGATCCCTGTAGCTCTTCTACCCTAAGTGGAGAGAGGGGACTGCCAGAGTCAGAGAGCCAGAGGAGAGCCGGATAGACTGACCCAAATAATTCTGATGTAAGAAAATGAAAAGATCAGAAGCAGGCAGTCTTATGTCTATATTTCTAGCTACTCAGGAGCTTGAGATCTGAGGATCAAGGCTGCAGGAGCCGATTCTTATCTCCAGTGAACCATCACAGAGCCAGAAGCAGAGTATTGAAACGACAAGCGTCTTTACATAAACTTGGAATTCAGTTCCCCAGACACATAGACCTCCAGAAGCCAGGTCCGACCTAGCCTGAGCTCTTGTATGCTCACCTCCTCTCCTCTCAGCTCACCAGGAGCTGCAGCAGGCCCAGGTGAAGCTCAGCCCCCAGGTATCCACTGTAGATCCACACTAGGTTTCTGCCTGGTTGGCAAGAGCTGGCCTGTCCACCAGGTTCTTTCTACACTGCACGCATCACGGAGCCAGGCCCAGGGAACTGCGGAGGATCGTGACTGGCTTACCTGCCTTAGAAGCCATTAATCTTGTGTCTCTGTGGACTCTCGCCTGCTTGCCAGCCTACGCAGCCGCCCTGGCGGGAAAGGACATGAAAGGGGCTCTGGGCTCCTCTCCATCGTGGACTATGACCCTGGAAAATACCATCTGGTTTTTCTGTGTCTCCTGACACCAATTCCCCAGGTCAGGACACATCGAAGAGAACTGTGCCTGGTGAATTCCTCAGTGCCGTTTCTCTGGCAGGACCTGGGGATTCAAGGTCACAGCCAGACATGGACTCCAGAGGCTACCCTTTGGGTCTGGGACCTCCTGTCCTATAGAAGACTTGAGAAGGGGCTTGCCGAGGCTGACCTGAGACCCTCTTCACTACACCCACCAGGCAAACCCTGCACCCACCACGCAGCTGAGCCCCTGATCTCCCAGCTCTCACTTTCCCTAAATGGATGGAGTTTGACCTTGGCCATGAGAATCTTGGTTTTAGCCACAGGTTGGTCTGTCTGTCTGTCTGTCCATCTATCTATCTATCTATCTATCTATCTATCTATCTATCTATCTATCTATCTATCTATCTACCAACCAATCATCTATCTGTTTCCTTCCTTTCTTCCTTCCTTTCTCCCTTCACCCTTCTCTTCTTTTCTTGTACAGTAAGAAGGCTGAAGCCAGGCACTGGTGGCTCACGCCTTTAATCCTTGCAACTCAGGAGGCTGAGATCTAAGGGTTACAATTTGAAGCCAAGACCCTGAGACACTTATCTCCAATCAAAAAGCTGGACGTGGAAGTGTAGCTCAAGTGATAGAGCATTTGCTTTGAATGGAAAAACTAAGGGACGGCACCCAGGCCCTGATTCAAGCCCCAGTACCGGCACAAAAAACAAAAAAAAGAGAGAAGGCAGAGAGTTGGGTGTGATGCCATATGCCTGTAACCCCAACCACGCAGGAAGCATAGTAGGACGATCAAAGTTCAAGGTCACACTGGGGAAAACAATACAAAACTCTATGTAACTCAGGCATCTAGGCCTTGAGTTCAAGCTCCAGAACTGGCAGCAACAAAAGCAAAAAAAAAGGCCTGGGGGCTTAGCTTAAGTGGTAGAACCTAGCACATTGAAGGCCCTGAGTTCACACCCCAGACACATTTTTCCCCATGAGAATGTGTCCCCCTGCTTCATAGTGATAGGGAACGTAGCAATTTCAAGACTGTGGGGATATTCTCTCATTTTGTTTTGTTTGCTTTTGCTCTTTGAATCTAGTGCCTAGGAGCCAGCCTGTCCTTGTTGAAAATGGTTGCAAGTTCCTTGTTGGAAAATTCATCCAGCAGGTGTCTGAATTTTACCCGGTGCTAGGCACACACAGGCATACTTCACCTAATTTCTGTTTTTCAATCACACAACTAGGCTACCAGCGGGGTTCATGCAGGTTTTTCCTCACTGAGAGAAAGTGTATTGTCCTGTAAAGCACAGAGCTCATCAAAGCCAACATGAAGACCTGAACCCAGATCCACACCTAAATTCCATGGCCAGTGTTTTCCCCTGTGTTCTTTCTCCTTTTTTTTTTTTTTTTTTCTGGTCCTAGGGCTTGAACTCAGGTCCTGGCATTATCCCTGAGCCTCTTTGTGCTCAAGGCTGGCAACTCTACCACTTGAGCCACAGTGCTACTTCTGGCTTTTACTGTGTAGTTTACTGGAGATAAGTCTCACAAGCTTTTCTTCCCTGGGCTAGCTTCAAACCACAATTCTCAGATCTCAGCCTCCTAAGTAGCTGACAGATGGGAGCCACGGGTGCCCAGCTTCTCTTCTGTTGGTTAGCCTTTACCCCATTGGAGTTCAAAGGCGCTCAAGATACTTAGTCGTTACTTCTCTGCTACTTACTGTCATGTCTCCATGTCACTCCTACCGCTCTGAATCAAAAAGAAATACCCTTTCTTGGGCTGGGAAGGTGGCTCAGTGGTAGAGTGCTTGCCTTGTATGCATGAGGCCCTGGGTTCGATTCCCCAGCACCACATAAGCAGAAAAAGCCGGAAGTGGCTCTGTGGCTCAAGTGGTAGAGCACTAACCTTGAGCTAAAGAGCTGAGGGACAGCGCCCAGGCCCAGAGTTTAGGCCCTATGACCGGACCAAAAAAAACCCTTTCTTGACAGGGTCAAGTGGGGTCGTTGTGGGGTTAGGAGGATGGTAGGATTTAAAAAGAGAGATCGAAAGGGAAGCTGTCATTAGGCACATGTTCATGCTAGGTACTTAGGGCATGAAAAAAAAAAAAAGTGTAGGATTTTTAAATGTTGTAACTGAGGCCCAGAGAGACTGCGTGACTCGCCCACAGTTGCTCAGCACTGCACAGTGGAGATTGACTCGAAATTCCTACGCTTCGTTCAGGTCTGCCTCTGTTACTCAGTAGAGGGGATGTGGACAGCAATTAGGGATCATCTTGATCCTCATTTCTAGATGTCAACCTTGCGGCCCAGAGTGTCTGGTTGGTTGAATTCAGCAAGGTCCCCCTGGTTCTTCTATGTCCCTGGCTCTAGTCTGCCTCTTTGCAGATAGGCCCAAAAGGCAGATGCTGATTTCTGGGGTGTCATTGTTATCCCGGCTGTGCATAAAGGGTGGTTTGTTGGTGGGCTGGTTATTTAAATGAAAATAAAGCCTTGATTTTAAAAAGATGCCATCGCTTTGGCAACCTCACAGGAAGGGTCCAGGCCTCTGCTAGTTCTGTCATTTTAGGTGGGTTCTGTCTGCAACAAGAGGCTAACTGCAGGCCAGCTCACGGGTGCATGCCTAGGAATCATGTTCTAATTAATTACCCTATGCTCCCTCCTTGTTCTGTTGTTCTCCGTCGTTGTCTTTGACTTTTTTTGTTTTTGTTATTGTTGCTGGTACAGGGACTTGACCTTTGCTTGCTTGTTCGCAGATGGTGCTCTACCACTTGAGCCATGATTCCAGTCTAACATTGACGAGGGAAATCTCACAGAGTTTTCTTCCCTGGTGGACTCTGCACTGTGATCCTCAAGTCTCAGCCTCTCTGAGTAGCTAGGATTGCAGTGGCAAGGCATTAGCAGGCTGTACTGCTGTCTCCAGTGACCAGTGAGTTGTCTTCCTTTGGCATGAGTTTAAATTTTAAGGCTGCCAAGGTCATTTGGAGGGCAATCTCAGGAGTTAGCTGGGTGACAAAGTGGAGCAAAGCAGTTTTTCATCACCAAGGGAGTGAGGTCGTGACTCTTCTTCTCAACTAGCCTGGCCCTAAAGTCAGTTCCCCAGAGGACCTCCAATAATGCTGTGACCAAAGGGACTGGGAAGACAAGTCCAAGGTGACCCTGTTGAAGGGGATGGCACTGACGGGGTATATAAATATCCGCTGGTCATAATGACTCTCCTGACTTCACAGTCACACCGGCTGCTCCTGACCAGCTGTCCCCACTTTGGAGTTCACATAAGTGTCCCCAGGTACTCGGGTAATGTGGCAGCCACCAGTGAGCCTCCATCCCTACTTTGTGCAGAATAAGGAATGGCCCAGCATGAGACTTAGAACTTTGCCCATCTAAACAACCAGATGTGCAAATGACCCAGCAGAGCCGGTGTTGCCTTGGCCAGGAAGGGTCAAAAGAACCAGAGCTGGCGAGACCATAGCTAGAGACGGGAAGAAGGACACACAGAGCTCCTCTTGCTCCGTACTCGCTCATTTGCTCTTGAGAATTAGCCTGACAGTGGGCCCCCCCTTTTCACACACTACCATCCTCTGGGGGTTTTCTTCTGGGAAACTTCTAGAGAAGCCATCTGGGAGAAAGAGAGACATTTCAGAGTTGTGCAAAAGAAGATAGCAAGCCTGGAACATCCCTAGAAATACAGCACACAGGGCAGAGAAGAAGGCTGAATCGGAACGAATGACCTCAAATGCCTTTCTACAGACTTGAGAACAAGGGAAAGAGAACAAGGGAGGAGCAGCAGCTGGGGAATGTTCAAGCACTCCCTGCAGCCCACGATTTGCCTTTAGTCTGAGGTTACAGTCTTCTTCATTCTAGGCATGTAAACGGCCTTGCTTTTATGAACTGATGCTCGAGCTCTCTTTCCTGCTATGCTCCTACTTGACAAATAGTTAATTCTGCATTGGTGCATTAGCCCCTGGTTTGAGCAGAATGAGATGGTGTTGGACGTATCTTGTGAGATTGAAAGATGGAGATGCATGGGCTGGGAATGTGGCTTAGTAGTAGAGTGCTTGCCCAGCATGCATGAAGCCCTGCTACCACATAAACAGAAAAAGCTGGAAGTGGCACTGTGCTTCAAATGGTAGAGTGCTACCCTTGAGCTAAAGAAGCTCAGGGACAGTGCCCAGACCCCTGAGTTCAAGCCCTAGGACTGGCAAAAAAGAAAGAAAAGAGAAAGAAAAGAGAGAGAGAGAGAAAGAAAAAGAAAGAAAGAAGAAAGGAAGGAAGGAAGGAAGGAAGGAAGGAAGGAAGGAAGGAAGGAAGGAAGGAAGGAAGGAAAGAAGGAAAGAAGGAAGGAAGGAAGGAAGGGAGAGATGGAGATGTCCTAGAACCCAGAAACAGGAAGCCAGCCTGGACCTCAAGGCTCTGCAGGGACCAGGGGACAGAAATCAGAAGCATGGCACAAGCATTGGTGCCCTCTGAGGAACAGGCTCCTTGGAAATTGTCCTTAGAAGATGCCTTGCCTTTCTGTGTTAGTCAGTGGACAGTAACAAAAGATTTTTCTCTCCTGTGGGCCTGAGCCACAATCCTGCTGCTTCCTGGATTCTGCTCTAAGCTTGGACCTCCTGCAGGGAGATCAAAGGCGTCCCTTACCTTGGCCACGGTTGCAGCTCAAGTCCTGGATGGTGACGTTCAGAACAGCTGGGTGGAAGGCCTATGAGGACAAAAAGCACAGGAGCCAGGAGCAGCACCACTTCTGGATTTTCTGAGTGGTTTATTGGAGATAAGAGTCTCATGGACTTTTGTGCCCTGGGCTGGCTTTGAACCACAATCCTCAGATCTCAGCCTCCTGAGTAGCTAGGATTACAGGTGTGAGCCACTGGCTCCTGTTTTTTCTTCTTTTTTTGTCTTCTCATTTTTGGTACTGGGGATGGACCCCAGATCAGTGGTACTTGCTAGGCAAGTGCTACCTCTCAGCCCTGCAACCATCTTTGAAGCATTCAGAAACTTCAACACTTGCTTGGGAGATGTGGCTCAAGTGAATGAAACCATCCTCCTGTGTGTGAGGCCCTGAGTTCAAACCCTAGTACTGCCCCCCTCACCCCCCCAAAATTAGACACACAAAACTTCCGTATTGTAAGGAGGTCTTCCAGGCAAAAGGGACAGACCAGTAACGATGGATCTAGATATAGATAATGACACCACATATTTGTATATCTAAACAAATTTATTACAAAATATCAAATCACCTAATTCCAAAGACTGACAAGACCCCAGCCCTGGGAGGTGAGACAGTAAATTGGAGATCCAGGAGACCCATTGCATATTCTGCTCCAAAGGCTGGTCTATCAGTTTCCGGGAAAGCCCTGGTGGATGGGATTGGCCTTTGATGTTGGATAGTGGGGGAGATTAGAGAATGTGGGGAGCTGAATGCTGGAAGAGAAGAATGACTGTGTGTTTGCTGTGTGTTGCTCAGAGGAAAGGCAGAAGAACATGAGTGCCGAATGTCCTCGAACCTTCATGTACCTTGCTGGTGACAGAGCACGCTCAGCCGAGCCTTTGCCTGACTGCCAGAGGGCTAGGTGCTCTTGGAGGTGGTCCCTGAGCCTGACAGCCAGGTGGGTGGGCTAACATGGCAGCAATACCTCACTAATGGGCACAGGACCTTCTGGTCTAATAATTGATATGATTCAGATAAGTCTGGGTGCTCTCAAATACCCAGCATGCTTTCTGCCCATCTGCTAAGTGAACAAGGTCACTGCATCAGATTTTGTATTGGGGCATTCGTTACCTGTGCGCATGCACCTGTGTGCATGTGGACACGTGTGTGTGTGTGTGTGTGTGTGTGTGTGTCTGTGTGTCTGTGTATCTGTCTGTTCTCAGCCACCAGTATTCACTAGGGACCTGTCCTATGCCATGTATAACCAAACCACAGTAAATGTGTTTCTGGATTGCACCATTCTTTTAAATTTACCTTACATTATACTTCTGTGCTTGGGAATCGTCTGCCTCTCTCAGTAGAGTAAAAGACCCCCGAGTTCCCTAAGGTTTCCAAGACCCTATTTCCCTGCCAGTGCTGTGTCCAGGCCTCTAGTGTTGTGGATCAATAACGGATACACCTCTTTCTGGGGCAGTGCCCTAGATTTCGTCCTACTATGAACTGCTATCCTTCCACCAAGGGCCCCCCCACCCATTCCCTAATCTTGACTGGAAGAGCAGCTGCCCAGGGACTTGGCCCACTCTGTGATAGAGTGGCCTTGGCCATGTGGGTCCTGCTCCTGTTGGAGCAGGACCTTAAGACTGTGTGCACAGCCTTGCATAGTGCCCCCTGCTGGCCAGATCCTCATTCTGCCCAGGAAACCAGCTCTCAGGCTGCATGGCCACCTCCAGCTCCAGCTTCAAGGAGCCCTGAATCCCAGAGCACTGGGATCTGAGCCTGATCAGGAGCCATTGCTGCTGCTGATCTCATAGCCTGGCACATGGCCATGCAGGAGCTAAGTCATGGCTGTTGAGTGCTTTACCGATCCAGATTGCGGCATCCATACTAAATGCCCAAACAGTTTTATGGCTCCAGTGTAGAGCACCTGCCCACAAGCAAGAGGTTCTGAGTTCAAACTCCAGTACCACAAAACAAACACAGTCATTGTCCTAAGTGTGATGATACTCACTTATAATCCAAACACTCTAGAAGCTAAGGCAAAAGAATATTAAGTTCAAGGCCAGCCTGGGCTACATAGTGAGAGAAGAAAGAAAGAGGAAAGCAAGCAAGCAAGAGAGTGAGAGCGAGAGAGAGAGAGAGAGAGAGAGAGAGAGAGAGAGAGAGAGACAGAGAGAGAGAGAGAGAGGAAGGAAGGAAGGAAGGAAGGAAGGAAAAGAGAGAGAAGAAAAGAATATCATTGTGTTGCGAAATCTATTGAGAAAGAGGTGCTGTCCGTGGCTTTCTCCTGTTGTTAGTCATGAGGCCAGATCTCAAGGATCATAGTTAAAAGCCAGTCTGAACATTAAAGCCTGAGAGATTTTGTCTCTAAGCAGCAAAAAGTAGGGCTGGAGGCATGGCTCAAGTGGTAGAGTGCCAGCCTTGAGCCAGAAAGCCGAGCGGAAGTGCTAGGTCTGAGTTCAAACCTCAGTATAACCAAACAAATGAACACAAAGATAGGGCCAGAGGTGGAGCTCAGTGGTAGTGTACTTGCCTCTCAGTGGGAGTGCCTGAGTTCACACAACCCCTCTATGAATGGAAGGAGGTGGGATGGAGAAAAGAAGGAAAGAAGGGGAGAGAATACCAAAATGGAAAGAGATAATTCCTCTCCCAGAGGAACCTGGCTGAGAAGAAACTCTCAAAGCCTCACAAAGCATGCAGGAGTGACGAGAAAGTTGGTGCAAACAGCTAGCTACGCCAGGACAAGAAGGAAGAGCCAGCTTTACTGAGCACTTAGTCAACACTGGGGCTTTATCAGGTGCACAAACAGAAACAGGTGCACAGTCCAGAAACACCAGGCGGGTTAATAATGGCATCTTGCTGTAGTAGTGGCTACCTTTGGTGGGAGTCATGGGGCAGGGGGGCATGGAGATTTCAGCAGCTGGGCATGGAGTGCACAGTGGCTAAGCGGCGAGGGACCTGCAGAGGGAGGAGCTGGAGTGGGGGTGGGTTTGGAAGCGGAAGATGCAGATGTGTGGAGGCTGGAGGTCTGGGGGTAGGAGTGACATTGTTCTAGCGTGTCCCCTACCCTGTGTCTCTTGGAGTTAAGGGCACCACCCTGGCGACAAGCTTCCCCCTTAACACAGCCTGAGCATTTTATCTCTGCATTCCCCTCTGGAAGACTTGGTTTACAGATCCCGGCTCAATACCATTAGTGTATATCTGCAGAGGCCCTTTGTAAAATTGATTAGAAAGTGGGCTTTGGCGTGCGCGGCGGGGGTGGGGCCAGCCTAATCGGATTTGAGTGTGAGATCCTATCTAATTCTCTGCATCTAGCCACTGGCTCGGGGACCTCCCTGGGAGCCAGTGGCTCCCTAATTTGGTTTGCGAATACATTAGCCAAACAAGCTGAGGGACCTCCTTTAGGGAGAGGGGTTTTGGGGGGTAAGGGAGGAGGAGGGGTTCTGAGGGAGAGAAGCAGTTTTTTTGCACTGGTCTCCAGTATGAACTGGACTGAGATTGTCCTGGGTGACTATTTCTGATGTCTGATGTCTCTCCAGCCCATCTGGGAGAAAGAAGCGGGCTTATAAAGTGATCTCTTGTTGTACTTTTTGTTTGCTATTTATCAAGCCTCTGGGTACCCATTTTACTTTTCAGTTTTCAGTCTTTTTTTTTTTAACCAGTATTAGGTGGGGTTTGAACTCAGGGCCCCCCTAGATTGTTTTTCTCTCATAGCTGGAAAACTACCACTTGAGCCACACCTCCAGTACCCGTGTGGCTTTTTTCCCCTGGTTAATTGGTATTGGAATCTCATGGACTTTTCTACCCAATTTGACTTAGAATCTTTATCCTCAGATCTCAGCCTCTTAAGTAGCTAGGATTCCAATGCCAGCTCCCAGCTTCATTTTTCAGTCTTAAAAAAGGTAATGCATTTGAGCTAGGCACCTGCGGCTCGTGCCTGTAATCCTAGCTACCTAGGAAGCTGAGATCTGTGGTTTGAAGCCAGACTGGGTAGAAAAGTCTTTGAGATTCATATCTCCAACTAACCAGAAAAAGAAGAAGCTGGAAATAGAGGTGTAGCTCAAGTGGAAGAGTGCCAGCCTTGAGTGAAAAAGCTAAAGTGCCAGTGGCTCACGCCTGTAATCCTAGCTACTCAGGAGGCTGAGATCTGAGGATCATGGTTCAAAGCTAGCCTGGGCAGGAAAGTCTGTGAAACTCTTTTTTTTGGGGGGTGGGGGGTGTCTGGTCGTGGGGCCTGAACTCTGGGCCTAGGCGCTGTCCCTCAGCTCTTCAGCTCAAGGCTAGCACTCTACCACTTGAGCCACAGCGCCACTTCTGGCTTTTTTCTTTTTGCTTATGTGGTGCTGAGGAATCGAACCCAGGGCCTCATGCTTGCAAAGCAAGCGATCTACCATTGAGCCACCTTCCCAGCCCTCTGTGAAACTCTTATCTCCAATAAACCACCAGAAATCCGGAAGTGGCACTGTGACTCAAGTGGTAGAGCGCTAGCCTTGAGATGAAGAGCTGAGGGACAGCGCCCAGGCCCAGAGTTCAAGCCCCATGACTGACAAAAAACAAAACAAAACAAAATAGCTAGTCCTTTAGAAAAATAATCTGTTTACGTAATAATAAAATTGCATTGTTTGAAATATAATAAGCTTTCTGGGCACCGGTGGCTCATGCCTGTAATCCTAGCTACTCAGGAGGCTGAGATCTGAGGATTGCAGTTCAAAGCCAGCCTGGGCAGGAGAGTAGTCTGTGGGATTCATATCTCCAATTAACCACCAGAGAACCAGAAGTGGTGCTGTGGCTCAAGTGATAGAGCATTCACTTTGAGCTGAAGAGCTGAGGGACAGTGCCCAGGCCCAGAGTTCAACCCTACAACCCATTGACAAAAAGAAAGAAAGAAAGAAAGAAAGAAAGAAAGAAAGAAAGAAAGAAAGAAAGAAAGAAAGAAAGAAAGAAAGAAAGAAAGAAAGAAAGAAAGAAAGAAAGAAAGAAAGGAAGGAAGGAAGAAAGGAAGGAAGGAAGGAAGGAAGGAAGGAAGGAAGGAAAAGAAAAGAAATAAAGAAAAAAAGAAATATAATGAGCTTAACACCATGGTACAGAAAGCTGCTCAATAGACATCATTTCCCCTTACCAGCTTAAATCAAGAGCTTGGGTTTTGTTTTGTCTTGTTTTGTTTGAGCCAGGCACCAGTGGCTTGCTCCTGTAATCTTAGGAGGCTGAGGCCTAGATCACAATTCGAAGGCAACCTAAGCAGAAAAGTGTATGAAACCCTATCTCCAATTACCCAACAAAAAAGCAGGCTTGGAGGCATGACTCCAATGGTAGAGCTCCCTGTGGAGCAAGCAACACAAAATAAAAGAGCTTGGTTTTCCTTTATCCTCATTCTGAACATGGAACCAATGTGAGTCTTTGCTTGGCACATGTATAGAGCACCTGCTGGGACATGTGCTGGGACACAGGAGGAACCAATCTGCCTGGATGGACTAATGATAAATTGAGGAACTAACTGGCTGCACAACAGCAGTCCAAGTGGTTGGGTTGGAGGAAGGAAAAAAAAAATAGATGTCCTGAGAGCTGGGAATGTGGCTTGGTGGTAGAGTGCTGGCCTAGCATGTATGAAGCCCTGGGTTCGATTCCTCAGTACCATATAAACAGGAAAAGCTGGAAGTGGTGGTGTGGCTCAAGTGGTAAAGTGCTAGCCTTGAGCAAAAAAAGAAGCTCAGAGACAGTGCCCAGGCCCTGAGTCCTCTCCTCTCTTCTGTCTCTCCCCCTCCCTTCCTCGCTCTTCCTCTCTCTCCCTTTCCCTCTTCTCTCCTCTACCCTCTCCCTTCCCTACCCCTCTTTTCCTCCCCTCACTTTTCTCTCCTCTTTTCCCTCTTCCTTCTCCTCTGGTTCTTTATTCCCTCAGGAGGACTGAACCTAGGCAGGCAGGGAGGCTACCCCTGAGCTACATCCTGGTACCCCCACTCTACCACATGTAGCACCCCCTGGCAGCCCTACCACGGCCCCCCCTTAAGTATTCACATACCTCCTCACCAGACCAATCCTATATCTTCCTCTCTCTCTCTCTCTCTCTCTCTCTCTCTCTCTCTCTCTCTCTCTCTCTCTCTCTCTCACACACACACACACACACACACACACACACATATGCATGCACACCCACGTTTGTAGGGACCAGAATATTTCAGCCCCACAAGGTACTATAAAATCCTGAATTACCTAACACCTGATTATGGGGTGATTATTAGCTTTGCTTAAAGATTTTCCGTTTACACAAGGATTAGCTGCGGGGTTCCTTTAAATAGCTAGCTTGGCTAAAGCACTTGGAGTGCAAAGAAAATCTGGGCAGGAAAGAAGAGGCCAGAAGAAGCCTGAACTCCTGGCCAGGGAGGGGGGAAGCCCCCCCATCCCATGCCTGGCCCAGCCCCAACCCTGAGGTGGCCCCTCCCCCCAATGAAGCAAAGGGCTCCTCACTGCCTCGGGCATGGCATCTGGGTGACACAAAGAGGATCCAGTGGCCAAAGAGCTAGCTGCCATGCCCACTTCCCCAGCCCACTCTCCTGGCACACCACACCCTCACCTGCCCGTCACCTGGCTCCGCCCCCTGCCCCACACTCCCCGCCCACCCAGATGGAGCTCTGCCTCTTTCTGGCTTGCCTGGTGATTTGCACCTGCTGTCATTCAAGACACAGGCCTGACTCCACCTCCTCTAGGAAGCCTTCCCAGATCCCTTGCCCCTTCTGTGAATACCTGGTGTGTGGGGTGTGGGGTGAGTGTGTGTATGTGTGTGTGTGTGTGTGTGTGTGTGTGTGTGTTCCTGTCCCAGTACTTTAGGACTCAATAATCCAGTGGCTTTATTGTCATCCTCACTTGATGTGAACCAGGTACTTCTGCCCCTGAGCCTTGTGTTTGACCCAGTGAATGTACCAACAGCAGCCATTGTTCGTAAGAGCTTTGTTTCTCTGTGTTAGAACCCAGTCCACACCAAGTTCATGCTGGGGAGTGTGGGTCCAGCCGTTGTTCTACCAGGCCATGAGCATCAGCATGGGAGGGAGGGCTGCTGAGTGTGCTGGCCCCTCTCCCCCTGCCCCCCCCCCGTGAATTTCCTCATCGCCCCACCCAGTCAGCACAGAAATAATCTGATTTTACTTGATTATTAGTCATGACTTGGTGCTGCTGTTTTTGTCCCCCCCTGCCCCCCTCCCGCTTTCTAGATGTCATTGAGCTGATTGATCGGAGCCACGCTGATGAGAAGACTGGTGGGGTGGGGGGAGTAACCTCCCCTCCCGGCTGGCCCTCACTTCCCTGGTGCACAAGGCCCAGCCCTCCCCAGGCGCAGGGAGAGATGGGGCACGGGAGGGTGGGCTGGGAGCCCAGGCCTGTCCCCCCTCCCTGGGTGGCTGGAGAGGCCTTTGTTCTCTTGCAGCCCACCCTGGAGCTTGGCCAGGGGTGTGGTAGGAACCAAGGAGAAAGCCAGGCAAGGGTGGAGACTACCTGACGGAGCTGTTGGGCTCAGTCCAGTTCCACAGGGGACATCTTACTTGGAAATGTTAT
The DNA here is from genome assembly GCF_024711535.1 of Dipodomys merriami. Taxonomy (NCBI): domain Eukaryota; kingdom Metazoa; phylum Chordata; class Mammalia; order Rodentia; family Heteromyidae; genus Dipodomys; species Dipodomys merriami. Next base: position 126,103,657 of record NW_027202270.1, on the reverse strand, counting down.
AGATCGGTAGAGGGGTACAGGACGCCATGCTGATGATGAGATTTGAGTCCAGTCCAAAGCAAACTTCAACAAGAAATGGGCAATGTGGTACACACCTGTAAGGCCAGCACTCAGGAGGCAGAGGCAGAGACTGGAGAGGTCCAAGCATATTTTCCTTGTCATTTTTCTCTTTAATCCTCAAGGCAACCCTCTGAGTAAAAGGAGATGGTGTGGATTTTATGGACAAAACACCCAAGGCTCAGAGAGTCTAAGTGGCTTGGCTATAATCACACAGCAAGTGGGTGGTAGGAAGGAGACACTTGGAACCAAAGTCCAAACTATATCAATTTATGCACACTAGTTCCTATGCGTATCTTTCCACAGTCTCTATTGTTCACTTTCAACAGTTTCTTTTTCTCCTCTGGCCTTTGTTCATTGATTCATGTGTGTATCGGGTACTTACAGTGTGTCATGGCTCTAAGGTAGAGCAATTTGTCAAAGTCTCTACCTTCATGGAGCTCACCTGAGTTGAACAGGTTATAAACAGGTAGTGAATGTCAGATTTTTTTTTTTTTTTTGAGACATGTTCTCTAAAGGTAGCCAGGACTGGCCTTGAACTTGAGATTCTTGTGCTGGGATTACAGGCCTGCTCTACCATACCCAGCAGCCTAGAACATCAGATTCTAAGAATGGCTGTAATGGTGTAAATGATGGGGATGTTGTAGACATAGTGGCCAAGGTGTCTTCCCAGAGGTAGGGATATGTCAGCAGAGTCCTGACTGAAGGGAGGGAGCGGCTATGTGGGTATCTGGATTCTGTGGAGCCAGTGCAAAGGCCCTGAGACAGCAATGGCACACTTGGGGAGATTTTGAGACTGGCTGGAGTGAGATAAAAAGCCAAAAAGATGGCTGAGCCGGGTCCTGAGGGCTTTGCCGACCATCGCAGGGGCTATGTGTGGTTCTATGTTGTCTTCTAATTCTTCTTGTTTCAATAACTCCATAAAGAGACCAATGGAGGAGGCATACCTAGAGGTCATTTCCAGCAAGTCTGTTTGCATAAAATCGTGCACGTGCGTGTGCTCATTTGTGTACTTGCTTCTGGGAAACTCTCAGGTAACTGTAGTCATGAGACCACTGGTTCAGCTGGTATACCATCCAGGTGGCCAGTGCTGGGGTATGCAGAAGGCTCGGCAGGTGTGGGCCTGTGTGCCCAGGGCTCAGCTAGTACCCAAGTACTTGGGAGGCCCAGAGCATCCTGGGAAGGGCCTGTGGTCACCTCCTAGGGTCAAGCTGGCATACGACCAAGTGTGCAAGACAAGCTACCCTTGTATAGGTCCTTCCCACACTTCTCCAGTTGTTGTTTTTGGTGGTGGTGGTGGTCGTGGACTTGAACTCTGGCCTGATCACTATCCCTCAGCTCTTTTTTTTTTCTTGGGGGGGGGTGTCTGGTCGTGGGGCCTGAACTCTGGGCCTGGGCGCTGTCCCTCAGCTCTTCAGCTCAAGGCTAGCGCTCTACCACTTTAGACACAGCGCCACTTCCGGCTTTTTTCTTTTTGCTTATGTGGTGCTGAGGAATCGGACCCAGGGCCTCATGCATGCAAGGCAAGCGCTCTACCACTGAGCCACCTTCCCAGCCCCTGACCCTCAGCTCTTTAGCTCAAGGAGAGTCCTCTACCACTTGAGCCACCGCAACACTTCCAGTTTTCTAGTGGTTTACTGGAGATAAGAGTACCACATACACAGAAAAAGCCAGGTGTTGTGGCTCAAGTAGTAGAGCACTAGCCTTGAGCAAAAGAAGTTCAGGAGGGCTAGGAAGGTGGCTCAGTGGTAGAGTGCTTGCCTTGCATGTATGAAGCCCTGGGTTCGATTCCTCAATACCACATAAGCAGAAAAAGCCAGAAGCAGCGCTGTGGCTCAAGTGATAAGAGTACTAACCTTGAGCTGAAGAGCTGAGGGACAGTGCCCAGGCCCAGAGTTCAAGACCCAGGACTGGCGAAGAAGAAGAAGAAGGAGAAGAAGGAGAAGAAGGAGAAGAAGAAGGAAGAAGAAGAAGAATGAGAAAAACAATTTGCATTCCCAACAGTGTATAAATTTTCCCTGTGAGCTTCTGTCCTTCTGTGGTAGCCTGTCTGACGAGAGTGAGTTCATAGCTTGTTTGTGGTTTTGATTTGCTTTTCTTAGTCAGTGACGATATTAATTTTTTTCTCGTATACCTGTTGGCCATTTGTAAGTCTTCTTTTGAGACATGTCTTTTCAGGTAGTGTGCCTGTTTTTACTTTGATTATTTGAGTATTTTAACTGTTTTTCAACTTATGTGTCTAATTTCTTGTCTGCTATTCGTTAGAACAGTTTTGGCTGTATAGAAATATGACTGAGACAACACAGACCTCTCACTAACCTCTTCCCTTCCACTGGTATCTTATGTTACCATGGGAGATTGGTCATGCTAAGAAACAGGCCTTAAAGCTGGGTGCCAGTGGCTCAAGCCTATAATTCTAGATACTCAGGAAGCTGAGATTTGAGGATAGTTGAAAGCCAGCCCAGGCAGGAAAATCCCTGAGACTCTTAACTCCAATTAACCACCAAAAAAGCCTCAAGTGGAGTTGTGGCTCAAGTGGCACCCATTAGCCTTGAGCACAAAGCTCAGGGACAGTGTCCAGCCCTTGAGTTCAAGCCCTAGGACTGGAACCAAAAAGAGAAGAAAAAGAATCAGCTCTTGGACCATCACTGTGCACTATGGCCTCCAACTTTATTCAGATTTCTTTGGCTTTTCTTCTAATGTCCTCCTTCCTCCAGGTTCAGTGCAGAATCAGTGGGGGAACTTACTTGTCGCTGTCTTTACTCTTCCCTGGTCTGTGGCATTTTTTTCAGATTTCCTTTCATTTGGGAAAGTTTAAGGCATGTTGGCCAGGTATTTTCCTTTATATACATATATATATATATATATATATATATATATATAATTTATTTAATTATTTTATTTTTTGTGGGTCATGGGGCTTGAACTCTGGGCCTGGGCGCTGTCCCTCAGCTCTTCAGCGCAAAGCTAGCGCTCTACCACTTGAGACACAGCACCACTTCCGGCTTTCTGGTGGTTAATTGGAGATAAGAGTCTCATAGACTTTCCTGCTCCGGCCGGCTTTGAATAGCAGTCCTCAGATTTCAGCCTCCTCAGTAGCTAGGACTACAGGTGCCCAGCAGGTGTTTTTACTTTTACTTATTTTTTTTCAACGTTCAGTTCCCATTTAGGATCCTGATGTTGAGAAGCCATGAGATGCCAGGGCTGAGCTTAGAACTCAGAAGCTGGGAGGGCGGCAGATCTGGATTCCAATCCTGGCTTTGCCTCCAACCCACTAAGCTCAGGAACAAGGAATCTGCCCCTTCTCAGCCGGTCCACCTTTCAGCACCAGCAGGGTGAGGTTTAGCTGGGAAGAGACCCCATAACTGCTCAAAAATCCTTGGGCTTCACCAGCACTGGGTACCTGGAGGGCCTGGTACCTGAAGGGATGTCTATTTCCTCTCAGGAGCGAGGACAGTGCAAAGCCAGAGGGAGGCTGTGGCCCCAGGCACAGGCAGACCTGCGAAGCTTTGCAGATGATAGGCCGACGTGTTCCTCCACCAGGCTGCAAACTTCACTCAAGTAACTGTTGGGTTTTTAAAAAGAGGTAGCTGAGTAAGAACAGCACCAGCACATGGACCAGACAAGGTTGGCACTCCACGCAGCTGGGAAAGGCCTAGGAAAGAGAGAGAGCTGGGAAAGAGAAAGAAAAGAGCTGGAGAAGAGCTAGACAAGAGCAGAGAGAGAGGTAGTCGAGTAAGAACAGCAGCACTCATGTGGTATTCAGATAAGGGGTAGGTTTATTCAGTAGACCTGCTAGGACCAGGCAAGGTTGGCACTCCACGTGGCTGGGAAAGGCCTGGGAAAGAGAGAGGAAAGAGAGAAAAGAGCTTGAGAAGAGCAGAGAGCTAGAAAAGAGCAGTGAGAGAGAGCCTGGGCTAGGCCTTATCTAGGGTATGGGTGGAGAAAGGTGTGGCCACATCAAATTCAGATGTGACCTCAGTGGATGCAGATGTGACCTCTTCCAGGTATGGCAGTTGCCTAGGTAACACAGGTACTGGGTGGAGACTTTGCTGCGAGGAGGGTGGAGTCTGCTTGCCATCCAGGAGCGGACCTTACCGTAACCCTGTTTCACAGTTGATCATCTGGGCCTTAGAGAAGTTGGAGAACGTGGAGAATCCCAAGCAAGGAGGAAGGGGAAGACCAAGGTGAATGTGGAGGCTGGTGCTCCTGACAGTGGGTGCAGGGCAGAAGCTTGGGATGCTGTAAGTGAAGTCTTGCCCTGGGTCCCTGGGCAGATTTGGGACTGGAGACTAGAATTTGGCTTCTTAGTCTGTCGTGGTGACCTCAGGCCAGTGTATTCAGCCAGTGCTTCATTAGGTAATGTGGACTTGTTCTTTTTTTTTCCTGTTGGTGATTTCATTGTTAACCCTTGTGTTACCTGTGAAATTAGCATAAGCCACGGAGCGTACCACATCCAGCTTCCCTGTCAGTCTCAGGACAGGTGAGGTGAGTTCCTTCCAGAACTGCAGTGAGGGCTGGGAATGTGGCTTAGCAGTAGAGCGGTAGATGCTTGCCTAGCATGCATGAAGCCCTGGGTTCGATTCCTCAATACCACATAAATAGAAAAAAAATGGAAGTGGTTCAAGCACAGAGAGGCTCAAGGACAATGCCCAGGCTCTCAGTTCAAGCTCCAGGACCAGCAAAACAACAACAGAAACCAAAAAAACAACTGCAATGGGTCACCCCCAAGGCTCTCCAGCAGATGGCTAGAAAGGAAAGTGGAAGGATTCACCAGACAAGGCCAGACAAGGCTGATCACTGTCTGGGCTCTTTGTACTAGGCATAGTAAGATCTTAGAAGATAACTCAAGCTGTTCATTAAGAATAACTTTCAAGGGCTGAGAAGGTGGCTCAGTGGTAGAGTGCTTGCCTTGCATGTATGAGGGTCCGATTCCTCAGCACCACATAAGCAGAAAAAGCCGGAAATGGCACTGTGGCTCAAATGGTAGATGCAAGCCTTGAGCTGAAGAGCTGAGGGACAGTGCCCAGGCCCAGAGTTCAGGCCCCACAACTGACAAAAATTAAAAGAATAAAAGAATAACTTTTAAGTTGGGTGCTAGTGGCTCACATCTGTAATCCTAGCTACTCAGGAGGCTGAGATCTGAGGATCCCGCTTCATAGCCAGCCTGGGCAGGAAAGTCCTTGAAACTCTTATCTCCACTAAACCACCAGAAAATGGGAAGTGGCGCTGTGGCTCAAGTGGTAGAGCACTGGCCTTGAGCTGAAGAGCTGAGGGACAGGGCCCAGGCTCAGAGTTCAAGCCCCATGACCGACCAAAAAAAAAAAAAAAAAGACCAGGGAAGGAAAGGCCTGAGACTCTTATCTCCAATTAACCACACACACACACACACACACACACACACACACACAAATGTCTCCAGTGGTAGAGTACTACCCTTGAGCAAAAAAGGGACAGGCACCAAAATACAAACCAATAAATAATAATATTGTGAGTTCCTATTTCACCCACTTTGAACTCTCTAAATCAAGGGCTTGTTAGTCACCTCTCCCTACACACACACACACACACACACACACACACACACACACACACACGCACGCACGCACGCACGCACACGTACGTGCACATGCAGGCCTGTCCCCATAGTGATATCCCTCCTGTCTGTAACTATCACTGAGCTGAGGAACTCAGACCTCTGAATGGCTAGTCTCCAGGTGTTGGGAGTTCAAATCTTGGCACTTCTAGGTACCTAGAAGCTATGTAGCCTAGTGCACCTGTGCACCTTGCTTAATCCTCCCCCCCACCCCAATTATAAAGCAGTGATTTGGGGACAGAAGGAAGCAAGCTGGGATGTGCAGAGCACTTTTGCAGAGCATGCTCCCAGTAGAAAGCAGGCTCAGCACAGTCTCTGGTTAGGTGTGGTCAGCCACGAGACTTCAGCAGCCCTGGGGCTCTTCCCTGCAGGCCTGACTCACTCCTATCCCTTTGGGGCTTACATCCTCCCACCCACACCCAGCCCCTCCCAGGAGGGCCCCCACCCAGGGGTGCCTCCGAGGTTGACTCCACCTCTCCAGCCAGGCCTGGGGCTCAGACCTTAGCCTGCAGCAACCTGGCCAGCAGGAAGCAGCTTCAGTGAGCAGTAATTGAAATGCAAAATAACATTGTGATTGAGTCTGCAGGCTGTTTATTTATCAGATCAATAGATGGAGCCCTTCAGGGATGGGTTGTGAGATGGTATCTTCTAGGGCGACCCACACCTCTCCAGCCCCCTTCCCACCACTGCCCAGTTCTGGGGGGCCAAAGAGCCAGGGGTGACCCCATCTCTGTACCTCTCCCTCCTGGGCTATTCTTAGCTGTCTCGTGGGATCTGTGACATCATCCATTAAAGGGCCTCATTATTTTCTGGTACTGGCTAAACTATGACATGTCATCAATTTTGGATGCATTCTGATTGCCAACACAGTAAAACGTGAAGAAAAAAAAAGCCTATAGTTGATGAAATATGGTATGATGAGAAGGAGTGAAATGAGTAAAGGATTGAATCAATGAATAAATGAGATGGCGCAGGAGCTATTTTTCAGAAGCCTCCTGTGTTGGTTAAGGCAACAGGGAGTCAGGCCATGCTCACTGACCGGCACAGAGATGCTGTGGGGCTCCACAGAGATGCTGTGGGGCTCCGAAGCCACTGCCAGTAGCCACGGAGGAGGCTCCAGGACTCGGCCCCGGCCCCTTGCTCTACTCTGCTGCCAGCTTCGATATTCTTCTTTCTCATTGCACATTGATGGTGTGTGTGCTCATGAGCTCAGGACTTGCTGCTGCTGTCCCTAGAGAGAGAGGCAACCCTGACACCAGAAATTTCCTGAGAGGGACTGGCTGGCCTAGGTGCCCATCCTTGGGTCTGTCAGCTGGGCCAGGGTTTTGGTGTGGATGGCAACTTCTGAGGGGGCTCCCTGTGTGTGTATGTGTGTGTGTGTGTGTGCATGCATGTTCTCACGTGTGCAAACATACACAGGAGAAAGAGACAGAGACCGAGAGGAGAGAAAGATAGAGGCAAGCACATGGAAGACAGAAAGACAAACAAGTTGAGCTTAGGTACCAGTCCTTGGGAGACAGTGCTAGAGAGTTGGTTTTAGAAGAGCCTGTGGCCAGGTGCCAGTGGTTGGCACCTATAATCCTAGCTACTCAGGAGGCTGAGATCTGAGGATCGCAGTTCAAAGCCAGCCCAGGGCAGGAAAGTCTGTGAGACTCTTATCTCCAATAAACCACCAGAAAACTGGAAGTGATGCTGTGGCTCAAGTGGTAGAGTGCTTACCTTGAGCTGAAGAACTGAGGGACAGTGCCCAGGCCCAGAGCTCAAGCCCCATGAACAACAACAGGGGGTGGGGGGCTTTGCGTAAATGGTTTAGATGGTTGAGTGGACTAATGCACGGAGGGATGATGGAAGGTGAGAGGGAGTAAGACTGGCCTTCCACCAAGTGGGCAAAAGTGAGAGTCACAAGGTCCCTCTGCACCTGCATGAAAGCACTTAATTAAGAGGACCCAGGAAGGAAGTTTCCAGAGGCCATCAGTGGCCGCTTGTGAGCAGGTGGACTGGGACCTCCTAGCTGTCCTTCCTGCTTGCACGCAGCCTCTTTCCTCTCATTGTGGTGCACACAGCCTGAAAAGTCATGGATAAGAAACCCTGATTGAAAGACACTAATTGCCCATCATTATTTTCCATGCTATCATTTGTGTGGTACAAGATTTCCATCAGTTGTCTGGGATCAGCCTGGTTTTGGCTAATCTTTCTAATGACAAGATGCTTCATTAGAGATTTCTGCCTGAGCTCTAGCAGTGGTGGAGAGAGGCAGGTCTTAGTACATCCTTCTGGCTGGAAGAGGCCCAAGAGGAAATATTCCAGGAATATTCCCCAGGGGCAAATAACATTTAAAATTCAGTGCCTCAGTGGAAAGGTGGCCTGAGACGGTGGCAGGTAGATAGGTGGTTTCCTATGTCAGTTCATCCTCCAGGATAGGTCCCTGGATTAAGGTGTCTCTAAACTCTAGGCCAGCCCTCCATGTATCCCTTTCAGTCAGCCTGGTTTTCTAGAAAGAACTCAGAGCAAGTCATTTCATTCCCCAGGGCTGTGGCTTTCTCAGGCAGAAGCACCTCTGAGAACTCGTGATCCAGTAACCCCAGTGTGTATCCCTAGAACGTTACCCACTGTTGAATGATACGTATAAGCAAGGCTTCCATAGCATAGGAATGATTTTTTAAAAAGTTGTCTAGTCTGGCACGGTGGCTCTTTGCCTGTAATCCTAGCACTAGGAAGGCCCAGCACTCCAACCCTCCAAGCAGACACGAGTACAAGGTCAGTTGAGGCTACACTGGAAGACTTTATTAAAAAAAAAAAAAAAGAACAACAAGACATCTATTAACATAGGCAATGTAAACAATTCAAACTACGTAGGACAAGGCCTGTTTGAATTGTTGAAAATTTTTTTTACCTGTGTATGCTGCTCCTGGAGCTTGAACTCAGGGCTTGGGCACTGTCCTTGAGGTTTTTGGGTTTTTGGGTTTTTTTTTTTTTTTGCTGAAGGCTAGCACTCTACCATTTGAGCCACAGCTCTACTTTTGGCGTGTGTGTGTGTGTGTGTGTGTGTGTGTGTGTGTGGTGTGTGTGTGTGTGTGTGTGTGTGTGTGTGTGTGTGTGTAGGTAAGAGTCTCACAGATTCTCCTACCTGGGCTTTGACTACATACAGTCTTCAAATCTCAACCTCCTGAGTAGCTAGGATTATAGGTATGAGTCACTAGCACCCAGCTAAATCAGTAAACATTTTTGAGTAGCTTTTCTTTTTTAAGAGAGTGGTATTGAGGTTTGAACTCAGACCCTTTTGTCTGATAAGACTGGTCCTTTATCACTTAAGCCATGTCCCAGCTCTGCTTCCTACTGGATGTTTTGGAGATGGAGTCTACCAAACTCTTCTGCCCTGGTTGACCACAAACCGTGATCCTTTAGATTTTAGCCTCCTGAATAGCTAGGATTACTGGTAATGAAGACCACTCCCACTCCCCTCTCCCCTCCCCACCCTCCATGCAAGGTCTTTCTAACTTTAAGAAAAAAATGTCGCTACACGAGGGTGGCTTATACCTTTAATCCTAGCTACTCAGAAGGCTGAGATTTGAGGATCACGGTTCAAAGCCAGCCCAGGCAGGAATGTCTGTGAGACTTTTATCTCCAATAAACTGCCAGAAAACCAGAATTGGCACTGTGGCTCAAGTGGTAGAGCACTAGCCTTGAGCTGAAGAGCTGAGGGACAATGCCCAGGCCCAGAGTTCAAGCCCCATGACTGACAACAAACAAACAAACAAAAAGAAAAAAAATGTAGCCAGCAGTGGTGGCTCATGCCTGTAATCCTAGCTACTGAGGAGGCTGAGATTGGAGGATTGTGGTCAAAGCCAGCCCAGGCAGGAAAGTCTGTGAGACTCTTATCTCCAAATAAATCCCAAAAAGCCCAGAAGTAGAGCTGTCAAGTGGTAACTCTAGGCTTGAGCACAACAGTTCAGGGACAGTGCCCAGGCCCTGAGTTCAAGCCAGAGGATCAGCAACCAAAAGAAAAAAAGCAGAGGGGGGCGGGGAGAGAGCTGGGAATGTGGCTTAGTAGTAGAATGCTTGTCTAGCATGCATTAAACCCTGGGCTCAATTCCTCAGTACCACAGAAACAGAAAGGCCAGACTGGTGATATGGCTCAAGTGATAGAGTGCTAGCCTTGAGCAAAAGAAGCTCAGGGACAGTGCCCAGGCCCTGAGTTCAAGCCCCAGGACTGGCAAAAACAACAACAAAAAAGGCAAAGGAAGGAAGGAAGGAAGGAAAAGAAAGAAAGAAAGAGAGAGAGAAATTTATATATAATTAATGGCATTTTGTGCACAGAATGGGTTTCGTCCTAATCCTTGGCTCATATAGTCTCATAGCCGCACTCACCTCCCTCTCCTCTCTGGCTCTTATCTGTCCATGCTCTAGCCTACACCAGACTTAGGCCTGTAATCCTAGCCACTTAGGACACTGAGATCTAAGGATCCTGGTTCAAAGCCAGCCTGGGCAGGAAAGTCTCTGAGACTCTCATCTCCAACTAACCACCAGAAAACTGGAAGTGGCTCTGAGGTCAAAGTGGTAGAACAGTAGCCTTGAGCTAAAGAGCTCAGGCACAGCACCCAGTTCCTATGACTGGCAAAAAAAAAAAAGAAGAAAAAGAAAAGAATATACATCTCATGCTTTTGTTGAAGGCATTAAAGCATTGATTACTAAATAAATAATAATAGTTATTATTATTAGATAGATTCTTACTACATAGCCTAAGCTGGCTATGAACTCAAGATTTTCGGCCTGCAGTGCCCCCCAGGGCTGGGATGTGGGTGTAGGCTCTGTAACAGTGATTTTAGAGGAAGTTTAGGGGTTACTTCCAGGTGCTGGAGGGGATGATTTGTAACAAAGCCCTGCTGCTGAGCCTTGAGGACCATTGGGGTTAGCAAGTTAACTTTGAAATTTACATATGAGTACAGAGTTGAAAGGTTCTGAAACCATTTTTCTTCTGTAAAGCAGATTCTCAGTTCTGACTTGCTCTTCTTCTCCTTTTTCTCCCACTTTCTTCTATTTTTGTTTTGTTTTGTTTGTTTTAGACAGGTCTTCCTATATAGCCCAGGGTGACCTTGAATTCAAGATCTTCCTGCTTCAGCCTCCAAAGTTACTGTGTTTGTAGGTACCCATCTCTACACCATTCTCTCTTCCCTTCCTCTCCCCCCCCCCCCCCCCAGTACTTAGAATATAACTCTGGGCCAAATTGGTGCTCTCCCGAATTGGTGCAACCCTCTTTGTTTTAGGTTCTTTTTCAGATAGGTCTCCCTTTTTGTCTGGGGCTGGCTTCAGCTCCTACCTTCTACAGTATCTGAGACCAGTAGGTATGTTCTGCCACCAGGCTTGTTTGGATCTTGCTAATTTTTTGCCCCAGGCTGGCCTTGAACTTGATCCTGCATCTCTGCCTCCCAAATAGCTGAGATGACAGGTCTGAACCACCAATCTCAGTCTATTTATCCTTTCCATTTTCTTGGCTAACCCTTTTTCCCTCCTAGGACATAACAGGTTTCTTCCTAGATTATCCAAAGTTGTGGATCTAAGGAATTTGGAAGGGATTAACCACAAAACTGCCAGCTGCTGGGAGTGGTTTCTTGGGAGAGTCACAACCCCAGTACCCACTGAGAGCTGATTTAGGGCCAGCGCTGTTCTAAGCCTTTCCCCCTCATCTGCTCTTGTCACCCAGGACAGCCCTAGGAAGCAGGTGCTGTGATTGGAGAACCAAGAGGTGCAGAGAGGGTGACCTGGCCAATCAGAGTCAACAGTAACATGGAGAATAAGTGGTGAGTCTGATGCCAGCATGCAGGCTTTCAAAAGGGATTCAGCCTGTCCCTGTGCTCAAGGACATGGTCTGGACTGAGAGCCAGAGGGCTCCATGGCTGCTGTTCTGTATGACCCAGATTCTTGAAAGTGGAGATCCCACCCCATGGCAGAGAGTCCTCAGGCCAGTCCACTCTTCTATCTTGTGTTAGATTATTTGGACTTTGCCAGAAAAACCACACAGACATCCAGGTACAGAGAACAAAGGTTTATTGCCAGGAAAGGGGCCAGCAAGACTCCTTCTCACAAGGGAGAAGTGAGAAGAAGCACCGGCTATTGTCTGGGGTGACCTATATCACCTAGGAGGTTTAGGGACCAGAAGGGGCTAGGAGGCAGAGACCCTGGTGTGGACGTGTGGGCCAGGGGCTTCATCATGGTGGACTAGGATTTATGGCTGCTGTCCAAATAGTAGATAAGGGGGCCCTGCAGCCACTCAGACCTGAAGGTCACTCTAAGGGGCTCTTGTTGCCTTATATGGTGGTAGATGCCCCAGAGAAGTGCCATCCCAAGGTAAAGGGGGTTGGAGGCTGATTATTTACTGCCTTTACTAAGTGGGCCTAGCACTGCCTAGGAAGGAGCATGCTAAGCTGTGGAGAAGGGAAGGAGTGTACTAAGCTATGGGAAGGGCGCTCATTTCACTAACGTTCTGCCTGCTCACTGGCTGGCTACCTCTAGGAACATACATCCTTGGGATTCCAGCCAAGCAATTGATCATGATCTCTTGCTGATACCCAGGAATTTATCTCCTCTAGAGGTCTGAGGCAAACTAGTTCAACAGTTTGGATTTCATTCAGAACTTTCCAAATTCTTCTGGTCATCAGGTCAGGAAAATCTTCAATCCCTGTTCAGCGGGGAGAGAGCTCCTCACCTCTACCCCATGAAAAGGCTGGGGGCAGGGCAGGGTAGGGGCTAGAGAGAGTCACAAGGTGGTGACACTGAAGCCGTGGCTGGCTCTTGCTGAGCTCCAGTTACCATGGATCAAAGGGAATGAGCCTCAAGGGCCTTCGACCACTGACTTTGCTCTTGCAAAGGCTGAGGTGGGTGTCTGTTCCCCTCCTCCCACTAAGAGTCAATAGTCATTGATCCAGTTGGGAACTGGGCCCCAGACAGCCCCAGTCAGTGGCTCCCCCCTCCCAGAGCTGCCTCTCTCCCCAAACAACATACTTTCAGCCACCTCTGAGATGCTAAGGGCCAGAGTCTCAGGTCCTGGTGACATCTCCCAGCCTCCCAACTTTCCCGCTCATCCTCAGACTCCACCCATGGAAAAACCACTCACAGCCCTTGGTGTTCTCCCAGATCTTCCCTGCCTTCAGCCCCTCTCTTCTGGGACTCGTTGGTTCCTTTTACCTGGCCCTCCACACCTGTGCCCTTGTCCATTTTCTTCTGACCTCCTATAGCTAAGTCAGAGGTTCTCAAATGAGGGCAGTTTAAGCTCCAGGGGACACCCTTGGCCATGTCTGAGAAAGGTTTTGGTTGGCGTGTCTGGATCCTGGTTGATATCCTGATCCTGCTATGGAGGGGGTAGAAGCCAAGGATACTCTTTTTTTTTGGGGGGGGGACTTGAACTCTGGGCTTGGGCACTGTCCCTGCGCTCTTCAGCTGAAGGCAAGCGCTCTACTGCTTGAGCCACAGCCACTACTTCCTGTTTTCTGATGGTTTATTGGAGATAAGAGTCTCACATGGACTTTCCTGCCCTGGGCTGGCTTTGAACCCTGATCCTCAGATCTCAGCCTTCTGAGTAGCTAGGATTACAGGCTTGAGCCACCAGCACCTGGCCTCAAGGATACTCTTGAACATTCTGTGAGGCAAAGGATTGCCCAAGACTGGCTCAGGCCAAAACATCAATTGTGCAAAGAGGCTGGGAACCTAGAGCCTAGGTCTCAGCTGCTTCTTCTTTCTTCTGTTTCATGACAGTACTGGGGCTTGAACTTGGGGCCCTGATGCTTGGCTTTTTCACTCAAGGCTGGCACTCTATCACTTGAACTACAGCTCCACTTCTTACTTTTTGCTAGTTAATTGGAGATAAGAGTCTCCAGCTGACTTCAAACTGCCATCCTCAGATCTCAGCCTCCTGAATAGCTAGGATTACAGGCTTAAGCCACCCAGGCCCAGCCCAAATATGGAACTTTTTAAGCACCAAGAAGATACCACACAAATCTGATCATTTAGGTATACAAACTGTCTTATGCACAAGATTATTAAAGGTATTTTTATAGGGCTGAGAGTGGTACAGCTCTTGCCTGGCAAATGTGACACTCTGGGTTCAAATCCCCTACCTTAAAAAAATTACCTCCAGGCTATGTGTATAAGGTGTGTATGAAATGCATTTGTGTATAGAGTTGAGGCCGATCTCTAAGATATCTCGTTTGTGTATGCAATATCCCATAATCTGAAAAAAAAAATCCCAAACACTTCATAGGGAATACTCAAGCTGTGATTCATTATCTGCTTTTGGGGGGGGCGGGAGGAAAAAGCAATACTTGATCAGATCTTGAGTGTGCAGGGAAAGCCTCTGAGGATGTCTGTAGGCCCAGGGCAAATTGGAAAGGATGTACATAGTTGTGTGTAAATGCCTTAAATTCCTACCATTCTCAACACATCCTCTCTTCCTCCTAGAAATTAACAGAGGCCAACTATATCAGTCCTACTCACACCCTGCTCTGTGTTCCTGAGCTGGTCCTGATAGAAGGCCTGCAAGGCCTCCTCTTCTACCTGGAGCAGCTGAACTTGCCGAGTTCATTACTGCCTGCAGCCATCACAATGTGGTGTCTGTCTCCACTCTAGTGCTACATCACATCCTGAATGCAAAGCACAGGGGACACTGGGGACTTCTTCCTTCCTTTGACCCAGTGGCTGCCATCTAACCTGTTATTCACCTTCTACTTCCCATTGGCTACTTCTCATCGTTCTATGATAGAATCTTTGTTGCTGTTGTTTTTATTTTATTTTATGTTGGCACCAGGGCTTAAATTAAGGGCATTGAACTCTCTTTTTTTTTGTTCACAGTTGGGATTCTACTACTTGAGCCACACCTCCAGTTTGACATTTTGCTGGTTAGTTGGAGAGATGGCATCTGTTGGACTTTTCTGCCCAAAGTGTCTTCAAACAGATCCTTACTAGGTAGCTAGGATTACAGTCCTAAGCCCCTGTGACTCAACTAATTTTTTGTTTTTGTTTTTGTTTTAGAACTCAGGGCCTGGGTGCTGTCCCTGAGCTACTTTTGCTCAAGGCTAGTGCTATATTACTTTGAGCCACAGTACCGCTTCCCATTTTCTGGTGGTTAGTTGGACATAAGACTCTCAGGGACTTTCCTGTCCAGACTGGCTTTCAACTTACATCTTCAGATCTCAACTTCCTGAGTAGCTAGAATGACAGAAGTGAGCCACCAGCACCCAGGTGGACTAGGTTTTTGTATTTATTTATTTATTTTTGTTACAATACTGGGGCTTGGGTGCCTGGACGCATTCCCTGAGCTTTTATGTCAGCCACAGTTCCACTTCTGATTTTTGAATGGTCAATTAGAGATAAGAGTGTCACTGACTCTCAGGAAAGTCCTCCTGAGACTCTTAACTCCAATTAATCATTCAAAAACCAAAAGTGGCACTGTGGCTCAAAGTGGTATAAAGCTAGCCTTGAGTAAAAGAGCTTAGGGATAGAGCCCAGGCCCTGAGTTCAAGCCTTACAACTGACTATATATATATTACAAGCTGGTATCAGTGGCTCATGCCTGTAATCCTAACTACTCAGGAGGCTGAGATCTAAAGATTGTGGTTCAAAGCCAGCCCGGGCAGAAAAGTCTATGAGATGCTTATCTCCAATAAACTACTTAGAAGAAGCTGGAAGTGGCACTGTGGCTCAAGTGATAATGCTGGCCTTGAGCACAAAGAGACTCGAGGACAATGTCTAGTCCCTGAGTTCAAGCCCCAGGACTGGCAAAAGAATAATAATAATAATAATAATAATAATAATAATAATAATAATAATAAGTTTACAGCCTGAAGCTATGCATCTTCCTTCCAATTTGTCCATGAAAGAACAATGTAGAAATCAGACTCCCTGAGACCCCAGAGGTTCTGACCTCTTCAGTAGCTTTCTTTGCCCTTCTGGTATATCAAGTAAGGCAGCCAAGAATGGCCCTGTATATCCAAAGTTCTCTTACATGATAAGAAGTCAAGACAGTCATGACAGTGAGGACCTGGGGTCTGTTGAAGGCCATCAGATATTGGCTGCATTTGAAGGGTTTTACACAGAGGGCAGAGGGTGGGTTTGAGGTCAGGCAAGAGCCTAGAACTGCAATCAGACTGTGTTGGTTGGTACCTCGTTTTACTTATCACTGGAGTAAACTGAACAAGTGCTGAGCTCCACCCTGACTCTTCAGTAAAGTGGAGCTAAGAAGTGTGTAGAAGACAGGGTAAGCATTAAATAAGATGTTATAAAGGAAAATCCAATGTGTGCAGCTGGGGCTTAAAGGATAATGGCTGCTACTACCCAGCCTTAGAACAAATGTGTGTGTGTGTGTGTGTGTGCGTGCGCGTGTGTGTGTGCGCACGCGCGCGTGCATGCACACACACAGACACACAGACACAGACACACACAGACACACAGAAACAGACACAGACACACACACAGACACACACAGACACACACACACACACACACACACACACACACACACACACACACACACACACACACACACACACACACACACACACACACACACACACACACACACACACACACGATGAACTAGATGAGCCTGGAAGAATCCAGTAAAGAAGCTGTGGCTTCTTCCAGTATATACAAAGTAGGACTTGGCAGGGCACAATAGGGTACCCCCATCAACATAGTTTCTACAAGGTCTTTTCTGAGTTAGTTGTTCATTGTTGGACATTTAAGACGGGGGCCTAATCTTGAGACATTGGGCTCTGATGGTCTGCTTTTTGGTCAGGTTGACTCTTAGCACCGAATAGATGCTGATTGTCCTTTCAAAAGGGATTCCTTTCAGGGCTAGGAAGGTGGCTCAGTGGTAGAATGCTTGCCTTGCATGCATGAGGCCCTGGGTTGGATTCCTCAGCACCACATAAGCAAAAAGAAAAAAGCTGGAAGTGGAGCTGTGGCTCAAGTGGTAGAGCACTAGCCTTGAGCTAAAGAGCTGAGGGACAGCGCCCAGGCCCAGAGTTCAGGCCCCACGACCGGAACCAAAAAAAAAAAAAAAAAGAAAGAAAGAAAAAGAAAAGGGATTTCTTTTAACACTTTAGTAATACAGAAATGAGAAAGCTTAGCTGAGCCAGGTGTGGTGCATGCCCATAACCCTCACATTCTGAAGGTGGAAACAGGAGGATTATGAATTCAAGGCCAACCTGGGCTCTATAGCAAGTCTTTGGTATAAAAAGTAAATAAACAGTAAAGAAATGACATCATTTGAACCCATCAACTCCCAGCTGGGATTCAGACATTAAATTAGCAGGTGGTTCTCCTGCCAGCTAAAGGAGGCCAAGATCCATTTGTTAGCCGTGGAGGAGGAGAGGAACAAACACTGGGTCCTTCAAGATCAAGAAGGAAGGGACAAGAGAGGAAACCAAGAGTTGGAGACACAATCACTACCCATCAGTGTGTCCATCAAGGTTAGCTGAGCCTTGGGGCTGAGAAGGCAGTTGGACCACCTACCCACTCCTGGAATAGACCCGGGATCGACTTGCTTCCTGGGGTTGATGCTTCTCATACCCCTAGGGACAGAGCTGGAGCACACAGGGCATATAGTACATGCCAACTAAATCATAGCTGTTGCTCAGGATGGTTTATGTTATGTGTATCTTGTGAAATCTTTCCCTTTGGGGAAACCTGGAGAAGACTGGTTGAGGCCAAAGAAAGGGGAGCTCTGCCAGCAGAACTTTACAGCGGACCTGGCATGATCCTGTGAAGAGTAGAACATTAGAGTATGTGGTTAGCTGTTCTATGTCATGGTAGGGCATTGGGGGGGGGGGAGAGTTGAGAGGTACACCCCTGCCTGGTCAGTCAAATTCTGACAGATGATGGATATCTTGCCAGACTGATGGCACTTCCCAGGGCCACACCACTGACGTCTGGAGAGAAGGTGGGTGCTTTGCCCAGGGAGAGGTCAGGGTACCAGCCTGATATGTTAAAGGATCTGGAGAAGACCCTCAATGGGAAAACCCTTTGTCAATTCAGAGGGTCCCAGAGGGCTTCCGAAATACTCCATTTGAAACAGAAGAGACCCGGAGCCTTCCTCCTCACACACTATATTCCAGGACATTGTAAACTGGAGGGCCAGTCTTTCAGTATCAGGCAGCTACTGATTATTCTGGACATGTTCATGTTCAAATAAGGGACAACCTTAGGAGATGTGTTGCCCATGAACTTACCAATGGGAGCAAGGGCGGTAGAGACCCCTATACCAGAAGTTTTTTTTTGCCAGTCCTGGGGGTCGGCACTGATCCTGAGCCTCTTTTGCTAAAGGCTAGGGCTCTACTACTTGAGCCACAGCACCAATTCCAGTTTTTTCTGTTTATGTGGTACTGAGGAATTGAACCCAGGTCTGCATGCATGTGAGTGAGGCAAGCCACTCTACCACTAAGCCACATTCCCAGCCCTATGCTAGAAGATTTAACAGATAACTTTGAGGTCTTGGGATGTGGCCAAGGACTTAGATGTAAGGTGGATTTGGTAGTCTATTGAGGTAGCCCCTTTGCCAGGGAGTGTCCAGACTTTTCTCTAGGGGGCTGCCTAGAAAAGACAGTGCTGGTGGCTCACGCCTATAATCCTAGCTACTCTAGAGGCTGAGATCTGAGGATCATGATTAAAAGCCAGCCCAGGCAGGAAAGTTCATCAGACTCTTATCTCCAAATAATCACTAGAAAACTGGAAGTGGTGCTGTGGCTCAAGTGGTAGAGCTCTAGCCTTGAGCTGAAGAGCTCAGTGACATCACCCAAACCCAGAGTTCAAGACCACAACACAGACACAGACACAGACATACACACAGAGGGAAAAAAAGAAAAGATAGTGCTGACAAGAAAGCAGTCATTATCTCTGAGTAACGCTGGAGGTAGAATCCTGGCAGCTCCACGGTGGTCCCTCCTACATTGAGATTTTGGCTTTCTTTTTTGTTTGTTTGCTTTGTTTGGTGCACTGGACAGAACCCTGGAGTTGGCTTGGCAGGCATCCAAGATCTTTCCCTTTCTTCTTTTTTTTTGTCGGTCATGGGGCTTGAACTCTGGGCCTCAGCTCTTCAGCTCAAGGATAGCATCTAACACTTGAACTACAGCGCCACTTCCAGTTTTCTGGTGGTTTTTATTGGAGATAAGAGTTTCACGGACTTTCCTGCCCGGGCTGGCTTTGAACCGTGATCCTCAGATCTCAGCCTCCTGAGTAGTTAGGATTTCAGGCATGAGCCACCGGTGCCTGGTTCCCTTTCCTCTTTTACCTGTCCCTTGGGCATAAGCATCAGCTTCCTCTTGCTCCCTTCACAGAAGCAGTGGAGAGAGTGGGGCCACCTGTGGCTGGACCCCAGGCCTCCTGACTCAGATCCCAATCTAGCCTGCAGTGCAGGGAGCAGCTGTGCTCTCCTGAACACAGCTCATCGCCCTGCTGGGAGCTCAGCCATTCTGCATCTTCAGGCTGAGGGAGGCCCAGGTCCCCACTTGGACCTGGGGATATGGGAGCTGAGATATGGGAGGGACATAGCCTGGCTGCCTTCCCTGCTACCCCATACGGCTCTGGGAGGAGAGGCTTCCCATTCTTGGAAACTTGCAATTTTCTGGCCATGACCCGCCATATTGGTGAGGCTGTTTTGCTTTCCTGGTGAAGCAAGGAGGTTCCAGGCTAAGAAACTTCAGGTTAAGGGCTGCAGGTATAGCTGAATGTTAAAGCCTTGGAGTTTGAGACCAGCCTAGGCAACTAGACCTTACCTCAGATGGGAAGGGAAGGAGAGGTGTACACAAGCAGGGATGGGGTGGGCAGCCTGCCTTTAGCATTCTGCTGGCTGCACAGTCTTGGTGGTAGGTGGGTTGGGTGGGAGCCAGGGGCTAGGAAGGAAAATGAGAGGGGGAAGGGTCAGGGAGCTATAAGCCATCTGATAAGCAGTCCTGGGCCTGGGGCAAAACCCAAGGCTACCAATCTGGGTTGTAACTTTCCCTCACACAGTCTCTGGTGCATGGGTCTGATGACTTGACCTCCTTAGTCCCAGTGTTGCTGATGGAAAGGAACCAGGAAAGCACTAAGCTTGGGCTGGTCTCACAGCCTAGCAGAGTCCTTATCGTGGACAGCTGTTACTGTGCAATGAGTCCTTATAGCTGAGTTCCCGATGCAGGGCTGGACACCTTGGGATAGTTATATTGTAGCCACTACATTGTAATTACCGGGCAGGAAGTTGGCCAAACATTGGGGCTGAGGAGTTGTCATCTTGTGTCCTCCACAGGCTAGCACTTTGCTAAGTGAGAGATGTGTGACTTGAGCTGGGGGGCTGGTGACTCATACCTGGAACCCTAACTATTCAGAAGGCTGAAACTAGAGGATGGTAGTTCAAAACCAGCCGGGGCAGTTAACTTCGTGAGCCTTTTATTTATTTATTTTTCTCATTAAACACCAAAAATAAAATAGAATAAAAAAATACCAGAAGTGAAGCCGTGGCTTTGCCTTAAGTGGTAGAGTGAGAAAGCTAGGGGACAAGACACAGACACATAGACACAGACATGCACACAGACACAGACACAGACACACACAGACACAGACATACACACAGACACACACACAATAAATAAAGCAAAACAAAACAAACAGCGGTGTCTAGGAGAACTCAGAAGTTTGCAGAAACTTGCCGTGGGCTGCACCAAGCGGACCACCAACTGCATCTCAGCAGACATTACCTGGCGCCCCGCCTACCAGACCCTCCCACCTTGACTCCCCTGCTCTCTGTCCACAGGCTGCTCAACCGGATGTCCGCAGACGACCGGCTCCTGGGCTCCAGTTGCAGCTCTTTCATCAAGACGGAGCCGTCCAGTCCGTCCTCGGGCATTGATGCCCTCAGCCACCACAGCCCCAGCGGCTCGTCAGACGCCAGCGGTGGTTTTGGCATGGCCCTAGGCACTCACGCCAATGGTCTGGACTCGCCACCCATGTTCGCAGGTGCAGGGCTGGGAGGCCCTGCCTGCCGCAAGGGCTACGAGGACTGTGCCAGCGGCATCATGGAGGACTCGGCCATCAAGTGCGAGTACATGCTCAACGCCATCCCCAAGCGCCTGTGTCTCGTGTGCGGGGACATTGCCTCCGGCTACCACTACGGCGTGGCCTCCTGCGAGGCTTGCAAGGCCTTCTTCAAGAGAACCATCCAAGGTGCGTGGTGGGGGGCCGAGCAGTGGCTGGGTGCAGGTGTGGGGGGGCAGTGCTTCCAATGGGGTCAGCTCAGGTCTGGGCATCCAGGAAACAGATTCTCCTTTGCTATCACTCAAAGTTCCCCTGTATACGATTCTGGACTTTTTCAACGGTTGCAGGCACCTGTCTTTACCGGAGCTCAGAAATGCATGACAATCCACACTCGTGCCTAGCCCTAGGGAGTCTCTCACCTGTACAGTGCCAAATGTGTGCCCTGCAGAAAGCTTATTTTTCTGGGGTGGGGGGAAGCATTATTTGCTTTGCCCCAGTGTAAGTCTATTGGCAGTGTTAAACTTGCTAGGAAAGCACTTCGCCCTACCTTACCCTTTGAGCCACACCTCCAGCTCTTGTTTATTTTTTTCCAGTCCTGGGGCTTGAACTCAGGGCCTGGCTGCCATTTCTTTTTTGCTCAAGGCAAGCAATCTACCACTTGAGCCCCAGTGCCACTTTCAGTTTTCTGGTGATAAATTGAAGGCAAGAGTCTCATGGACCTTCCTGCCTGGGCTGGCTTTGAAACACAATCCTCATATCTCAGCCTCCTGAGTAGGTAGGATTACAGGCATGAGCCTGTGGCTCTCGCCAGCCCCCATTTTTTATCTTCTTTAATTGCACAGGATCGTGACTATTTTGCCTGGTTGAAGGCTCTAGGCTTGTTCTCTAGGGGATAGGAACTATCCTTGTTGTGTTCCTATTGTGGCTTATCTTTAGGCCATTTAAAAATATATTTGCATATCAGTCCTGCCACTGCCTTTTCCTGAGGGCCCTAGAGTGACTCTTTCTGCTAAAGCGTGCACGGCTTCCTGCGATTCTGCAGGTTACGTTGGGGGTAATGGTCCATCGGACATCACAGGGCTGTTTCAGAGTTCACTGTACAGAGAGGCTGCTTGGTTACTATTGGAGCAGGTCTAGGGCACCTCCACACACTCAGCCAGCTTAGCTCCTGAATGACTACTAAGCACCAAGCAGTGTTCTAATTGCAGGTGACAGTACTACACAATCGAGCTGGGCACAGAGATGGAGGAAACCCTGGAGGCTCAGTTGTACCCCATTGGATCCCTCCATGGCTCAGCCATGGTCCCTAGAGGTCCTCTCTTCTCCCTCTGTGCCATTTGCCTTTTTGGAAGAAGAGGCTGGGCATCCCTGGGATGATTTTGTTTATTATTGGCCAAAACTTGTTTCTTTTTTGCCAGTACTGGTGCTTGAACTCAGAGCCTAGGCACTGTCCCTGAGCTTCTTTTGCTCAAGCCTATCACTCTACCATTTGAGCCACAGTACCACTTCTGGCTTTGTTTTTTTGGTCGGTCATGGGGCTTGAACTCTGGGCTTGAACTCTGGGCTTGGGCACTGTCCCTGCACTCTTCAGCTCAAGGCGAACACTCTACAGCTTGAGCCACAGCGCCACTTCTGGTTTTCTAGTGGTTTATTGGAGATAAGAGTCTCACGTGGACTTTCCTGCCCTGGGCTGGCTTTGAACCATGATCCTCAGATCTCAGCTTCCTGAGTAGCTAGGATTATAGGTATGAGTACCCGTGCCCAGTGACTTCTGACTTTTTCTGTTCCTGTGGTATAGAGGAAGCAAACCCTGAGCTTCATACATGCTAGGCAAGCACTCTACCACTAAGCCACATTCCTAGTCCTGGTTAAAATTTTTTCAAATGAACAATCTATTAAGCTAGTTGAGGGCATTAGAATTGGACATGCTTTAAAAAAGAATTGGAAGTCAGGTGCTGATAGCTTATGCTAGTAATCCTACCTACTCAAGAGTCTGAAATCTGAGGATCAAGGTTCAAAGCCTGCCCTGGCAGTCAAATCTGTGAGCCTCTTATCTCAAATTAACCACCAAAAAACAAAACCAAAAACATCTGAAAGTGAAGGTGTGGCTCAAGTGGTAGAGTGCTACTAGCCTTGAGCAAAAAAGCTAAGGAGCAGTGCCCAGGCCAGTACTGGCCTGGGCTATCCAGAGTTAGACCTGGGTTACCTTCTGGGTCAGATGGTTCTTGCTGGGCTTGCTGACTCAGTTTCTCATTTCAGTTGCTTCATCTGTAAAGTGAGACATTGTTCTTAAATCATCTAGACCCTGTCAGAGGGAATTAATACACAGACACAGACACAGACACACACACACACACACACACACACACACACACACACACACACACGTACCTAGAGTATTGTCTGGGGCCTAGGAAGTGCTAAAAATGGATGTTTACAATTATTACTTTCACCTTAATATCACTTAAGACACTGTTACGAAGACAACACAATTTGGTCTTACAGAAGAAAAAGCTTTTATAATCTACAAATCTTTAAATCAGTGCAATTATTATCTTTCTCTCTCTCTCTTTCTTTCTTTCTTTCTCTTTCTTTCTTTCTTTCTTTCTTTCTTTCTTTCTTTCTTTCTTTCTTTCTTTCTTTCTTTCTTTCTTTCTTTCTTTCTTTCTTTCTTTCTTTCTTTCTTTCTTTCTTTCTTTTTGTTCATCATGGGGGCTGAACTCTGGGCCTGGGTGCTGCCCCTCAGCTCTTCGGCTCAAGGTTAGCACCCTACCACTTGAGCCACAGCGCCACTTCCGGCTTTTTTTCTGCTTATTGGTGCTGAGGGCCTCATGCATGTGAGGCAGACACTCTACCATGGAACCAACTTCCCAGTCCAACAATTATTATTTTCATCTAATAAGATTTAGATAATCTTACCTATTTTAGTTATAAATATTGACTGAATCTCTAAAAATATGGTAAAGGATGCGGGTGTTGCTCAAGTGGTAAAGTACCTGCTTAGCAAGGTACTAAGCATGAAGTGTTGAGTTCAAAGCTCCAGTAAAAATTCAAACGTGGTGAAAGAGGAAAAGCAACTTTTACTAAACCCCCAGACCTTAGTTTCATTATCTCTCCTGGAAGGAATCCTAGTCCCAGCTTTACCTAGTAAATATTTATTTAGCTTCTTCTGTATTCACTTTGTGTTAGCCTCGAGGGCATCCAGGAATGCATCCTGGGCTGGGCCAGCTTCTCTTTTTCTTCAGGAGTGGAGATGGGTCCCAGGGCCTGGTGAATGCTAGGTACCTGCCAGCCTTCCATTGTCTGCACCTTCAGGAGGCCTGGCATCTCAGTAAAACACATTAGGGCAATTTTTTTTTTTTTTTTTGTCATCATGGGACTTGAACTCTGGGCCTGGCACTGTCCCTGAGCTCTTCATCTCAAGACTAGCACTACCACTTGAACCACAGCACCACTTCTGTTTTTTTGGTGGTTAATTGGAGATCAGAGTCTCACAGACTTTCCTGCCCAGGCTGGCTTTGAACCGGGATCCTCAGATCTCAGCCTCCTGAGTAGCTAGGATTATAGGTGTGAGCAGCCATCGCCCAGCTCATATGATAGCAGTTCTGTTTCCTGTCTCAGCAAGACTGAGACCCCCTTAGAAATGATTGTGTAAATCAATTAATATTTGATCACATGAAATATTTTAACCAATTTAAGTCACTGAAACAACTCCTCCCCCCCCCCATCCAAATTGGTGAGTTTTCATTATTTTAAACAATCTACAAGATCAGTGTTTAGAAAATTGCAATTAAGAAGACAATCAGATTTTTTTTCTTTTCTTTCTTTTTTTTTTTTTTTTTAAATAAATTTTTTGGTCTGGTCGTGGGGCCTGAACTCTGGGCCTGGGTGCTGTCCCTCAGCTCTTCAGCTCAAGGCTAGCGCTCTACCACTTGAGCCACAGCGCCACTTCCAGCTTTTTTCTTTTTGCTTATGTGGTGCTGAGGAATCGAACCCAGGGCCTTGAGCATGCAAGGCAAGTGCTCTACCACTGAGCCACCTTCCCAGCCCCCTTTTTTTTTCTTTTCTACACTGCTCTTCAATGGGGCTGGAACATTCTAGAACCCATTTTTCTAGAAGCACAGGCTGCTGTTTGTAGACTCACAGCCCCTGCTGCTCCCTCACTGGAGCCCAGGCTAGCTGAGAATGTTCTGAGCCAGTTTGGAGTCTGAAGGAAAGATGTGTAAATAGTCTTAATTATTTTCTACCAAGAAGAGGATACTGATCTCTTCATAGAATTATTAGACAAACAGGCTCGTTACCAGCAAGAGCCTGTCTCCAGACCAAGGAAAGCAAGCTTGAAGGCAGATAGACTGCTCAGGTATTTACAGTTTACTTTTTGATTTTGTTCTAACAGATTTTTTTTTTAATTTTTGCTCTTTCTAAATGTCATTGTAGAACATTTGGAAAACCAAAAACCAGAAGTATACAGCTAGAAAAAAAAAAGACCTATGTTAGAACCACTAGAGACAAGTTAAGCCAGATGCTAGTGACTCACACCTATAATCCTAGCTACTCAAGAGGCTGAGGTCTTCAGGTCAGGGTTCAAAGCCAGGTGGGGCAGAAAAGTGCAGGAGACTCTTATCTCCAATTAATCACCAGGAAACCGTAAGTGGCACTGTGGCTCAAAGTGGTGGAGAGCTAGCTTTAAGCAAAAGAGCTCAGGGATAGGGCTTAAGCCCTGAGTTCAAGTCTCACAACTGACCCCTAAGACAGTCTAAGAAATGAGAAATGAGTTAGCATTGAGTCTTGCTTTGTGTAAGTACAGAAGACAGACAGAATGGTCATGGATGCTGTTCCCAAAAAGCTGGATTGCTATGGTTAGTGATCCTGAGTCTATGTGTACAATCAGGGACCAAACTGGGAGGACATTTAGCTCTCTCCCCTCCCCTCCACTGAGGTACACTCTCAAGCCCCCAGGCCAGTTTCTCATATATAGAAAGTATTAGTCTTGGGAGGATCTATTCCCCAGTGTATTGAAAGAAAGGCTCTGGAAACCATACTAGCTCCCACCCTACCTCAGGTGTTTGTTTTTTTTTCTTTCTCACAAGTAGTGGGGCATGAACCTAGGGTCTTGGTTCTTGGTGCTCTCCCTTGGCTTTTTCTGTTCACAGTAGTCACTTTACCACTTTAGCCATGCCTCCAGTCCCAGTTTTTGACAGGTTCACTGGAGATAAGTGTCTGGTGGACTTGCCTGCCCAGGCTATCTCTGAACTGAGATTGTCAGATATCAGCTTCCGGAGTGGCTAGGATGTATAGGTGTGAGTCATCAGAGTCTGGTTGTCTTGAGCCTGCTCAACCCAGCAGTTATAGGAGCATGTGGAGAATATTTATATTGCAGAAACAAGTATGTCACAGAAGAACAGACCTTAGAGTGAAAGGTCTTAGTCCATCCTCCTCAGATTGGCGAAGCAGGGTGCTAGCCCAGTGTGGGTAGGGTGGGAGGGAAGGCTTAGAGGAGGCTGGGGAATGGGAAAGATGGACCAATCACTCCCACGACTCACTGCTGGCTTTTGTGAATCAAGTAGGGTTGGGAGACCATCACCCTTATTAATTTACAAATTGTCTCTTGGCTGCTTTGAATACAGAGTTGTTACAAATTGGTTGTCTTGTGATCAAGAGTAAAACTATCAGCCCTCTACAGTTCCCACTCTTCTGCAAGGCAGAATATGCCCTCAACTCTGTGGGGCTCACAATCAGCCCCTAAGGTGCCTGTGAAGTGTTTCTACCTACTCCACCCAGTTCTGTGCTTTGATCCAGAATTTCTCCTCAGTGCTTGGAGGTGTGGCTGTGGGACCCAGATCAGAGGCGCTCACAGATGAGAACAATTTAGGCATTGTCCAATGTACGGGACATAATGGCTCCAGGCAAAGCAGAGAGACTAGAATTTGATTGAATTTACTAGCATATCTAAAGGAGAAAATGACTCTTCTACAGGGATTGGTCAGCCCTTGAGGCAGAGAGAAAGGTAGATTTAGGCAAAGGTACTCCTGGAAAAGGGACTTGTGACCTGATGACTATTAAGCATTCCCTTTTCTGGTGAGCATCTTTCTGATTATGACTAGGTCCTCCTATAGGTTTCCTGCAAGTGGTGAACTTACTGCTCTGACCCACAGGTCTGATTTCTCCAGGTATTTGTACTGGCATCTCTGGGCTTAGACATCAGGCTCCTGAACTTGGGCAATGGACTTCTGTCTCAGTGAGGGGGAGTCCCTGCCATGGCTGGCAGAGTCTGGTAGCGGGGGCGATGCAGTGATTTGGCCCCCTGAGGAGCCACTTGGGGGATTTTCCCATCTGTACTGAGTTCTTGACCTCTCATTCTGAGCAGTGACTGCCTCCAGCTTCAAATGGAGACTCCCTTACATTGTTTCTCTTCTCCCTGAAGTTGCACCTGCTGACTCCATTGTTATTGCTTAAAGAAGCCTGCCTACCCCAGGCATAGCTGTTTGCCTCCACCTTCTCCCCAGAGATTCTCTCACCATTTTCCCTTTTTTCCTCCTGTACTTTCTAGCCTCCTTTTTCCCTTCCTTCAGTTTTGTTTTAGTTGGTTTTGTTTTTGTTTTGTTTTTTGGTACCAGTGCTGAGACTTGAACTGGGGGCCTGGGTGTTGCTCCTTAGCGTTTTGGCTCAAGGCTGGTACTCTACCACTTGAATTACAGCTCCACTTCTAGCTTTTTGCTAGTTAATTGGAGATAAGAGTCTCACAGACTTTAATGCTCCAGCTGGCTGTGATCTGTGATCTTCAAATCTCAGCCTCCTGAGTAGCTAGGACTACAGGCAGGAGTCACTGGTGCCTGGTCTGTGAGACCCTGTTTATTTAAAAGTGCTGGGGATATGACTCAACGATAGAGCACATGCTTAGGATGAGTCTTGGATTCAATCCTTAACACCACAGAATAAATGCTGGACTGTGAGGAGGGTGAAGTGGGATTCCACCCCTCCCTGACTCAGGAGAGAGGGCCAGCTTCCCTGGCTGTGTCTAGGGAAGAGACTCTTCAAGCACCTCCTGGATGTGTGACTTAAGACAAAGAGGAGCAAGTGAGGCAGAGTCCTGGCACAGGTTTCCCTCTACTCACCTGGGACCCGGATGTAGCCCTGGAAGGAAAGTCCCTAAGGAGCCTGGCTGGGGCATGATTGATGGGTCATTCTGCCTTGGACCACCTCCAGGCCTTTTGTCCTGGAGAACTAGGCTGGCTGGCTGGCGCATCCCAAGGGATCCAAGTCAATGTGATGGAGACAAAGCCCAGGCGTGTGGTAGGAGCGAGATCTGGTTCTGATCCCAGACCAGTGAGTCGCCAGCTGCTGACCTTGGCCAGGAACTGAGGTCCCTGAGGTTCTCTAGCCTCAGTTTCTTCGTCTGTGCAGAGACACCCACCCCACAAAAGTTTAGCTGTTTGAAGGGCACTGAGGGATCAGGAAGAGCAGCTCACGGTCCCTCTTTGGAGACATTGGCAGGGTACAAGTCAGCATGGGGTTGGTGTATGAGCCAGGTGATACCCAGAGCTCCTCTGTTTAGCCTGATCAACAATCCCACCTTTTGTTTTTGGTTTTGCTTATTTTATGCTTTTTGTGCTGATACAAGGGCTTGAACTCAGAGCCAAGACATTGCCCCTTAGCTTTTTCACAAAGGATGGTGCTCTGCCACTAGAGCCTCAGCTTCACTTCCAGATTTCTTTGGTGGCTACTTAAAAGATAGAGATAAGCTTCTGCTGGACTTTCCCTGTCAAGTTGGCTTCTAAGCCATCCTCAAACCTCAGCCTCCTGAGTATCTAGGATTGCAGGTGTGAGCAAAAGCCCAAATGGACTGAATTTTTTTTTGGGGGGTCCAGTAGTGGGCTCTGAACTCTGGGCCTGGGCGCTGTCCCTCAGATCTTCAGCTCAAGGCTAGCGCTCTACCACTTGAGCCACAGCGCCACTTCCAGCTTTTTTCTTTTTGCTTATGTGGTGCTGAGGAATCGAACCCAAGGCCTCAGGCTTGCAAGGCAAGCGCTCTACCACTGAGCCACCTTCCCAGCCCTGGACGGAATTTTTAAAGTAGAATGACTGCACAATGGAGACTGAGAGGAATCCTGAAGTTTTAACTGCTGCAGAGATCAATGGGATGGCAAGACCACCATGGGAAATGAAACCTGAAATGATGTGTTCAAGGGGGTGTAAGGGTAGATGATGAAATTTTGGACTTGTTCAGTTCCCAGAGACCACAGAGAGTTGGGAATTAGAGCCAAAAGCTCAAGAATGACATCCAAATGGGCTGTTGGACTTAATGAAAAGGGCTGTGGTTTACTTACCTTGCCCCCGCCCCCGCCCCAGGGTTTCCCTTGGAAGTTCCTTAGAAATGCAAATTGACAGTGCCTCCCCACCCCTAGCCTGCTGCTTAGCACGTGAGAGCCTTTAGGTTGGGCTCAGCAATCTGATTAAAATGTCCAGCCCTTTCCCTCTGAGATTGGTGCATTCTCTACTTCGAAAACAGCTGTACTGGGGAAAGCTTTTGAAGTTGGGCAGATAAGATTGGTGGAGGGAAGCATGGGAGGAATTGTGAAATACTTCCTCTGTCCCAGATTCACATTTTTCTTCGCAACTCTCAGTGGAGGCACCTGGCTTTACCTTGTTTATATTTATTTTATTATTGGGAGCTTTTTGAATCTTTGTTCTGTTGTAGAAACTTCTTTTAAATTTATTTATTTATTTATTTATTTAGTTATTTTGTGCCAATACTGGGGCTTGAGTGCATGGCCTGGATGTCCCTTAGCTTTTTCATTCAAGGCTTGAGCCCTACCACTTGAACTTGTGATACAACTCTACTTCTGGTAGTTACTTATAGGTAAGAGTCTCACAGATTTTCCTGCCTCAAGCAGGCTTGGAAGTGCCATCCTTAGATGTTGGCCTCCTGAATAGCTAGGATTATAAGTGTGTGTCACAGGCATCTGGCTTCGTTATTTTTTTTGGTGGGGGGGGGGGGGGGTCCGGTCGTGGGGCCAGAACTCTGGGCCTGGGCGCTGTCCCTCAGTTCTTCAGCTCAAGGCTAGCGCTCTACCACTTGAGCCATAGCGCCACTTCCAGCATTTTTTTCTGCTTATGTGGTGCTGAGGAATTGAACCCAGGGCCTTATACATGCAAGGCAGGCGCTCTACCACTGAGCCACCTTCCCAGCCCCTGGCTTCATTATTGAAATTTATTTTTTTTTTTATTTTTTTTGCTGGTCCTGGGCTTGAACTCAGGGTCTGGGCTCTGTCCTGAGCCTCTCTGGGCTCTGTCCTGAGCCTCTCTGGGCTCAATCTAGGTTAGCACTCTTATCACTTGAGCCACAGCACCACTCTTTTTCTGAGTAGTTTATAGGAGATAAGAGTCTCACAGACTTTCCTGCGTGGGCTGGCTTTGAACCATGATTTTCAGATCTCAGCCCTGAGTAGCTTGGATTACAGGTGTGAGCCACCCGTGCCCAGCTCATTATTGGAATTTTATAATTAAAATAACTTGTGTTTTAATTGTAGGTTTATGTGTATATTGTGTGTGTGTGTGTTGTCCTTTGAGGTAATTACAGATTTATCTATAGTTGTGAGGAAAGACTCAGTGAGTTTCCCTCTAGTAACTTCATATGATATATATATATATATGATGTTGGTGGCTGTGTTGGGACTGGGGCTTGCACTCAAGGCTTCACATTCTCTTGCTGTGCTTTCTTACTCTGTCACACCTCCAATCCATATACATGCCCCTCACTCCTCCACTGGTAACTTTTTTTCCACTTGTGGGGCTTGAACTCAGGGCCTGGGTATTGTCCTGAGCTCTTTTTGCTCAAGGCTAGGGCTCCACTACTTTGAGCCACACCTCCACTTCTTGTTTTTAGGTTGGCTAATTGGAGATAAGAGTTTCTTGGTCTTTCATGCTTGGACTGATTTTGAACCTTGACCCTGATCCTCATCTAGGATTACAGGCATGAACCACCAGAGTCTGGCTTGGTAACTTCTTAAACAACCAAGAAATTGACATTGATACTATCTACCAACCTTAATCTGGTTTCTTGCTAGTTGTATAATCACCCACTGGGTGTGTGTGTGTGTGTGTGTGTGTGTGTGTGTGTGTGTGTGTGTGTGTGTGTGTGTGTGTGTGTGTGTGTGTGTGTGTGTGTGTGTGTGTGTGTGTGTGTGTGTGTGTGTGTGTGTGTGTGTGTGTGTGTGTGTGTGTGTGTGTGTGTGTGTGTGTGTGTGTGTGTGTGTGTGTGTGTGTGTGTTTACTTGCTTATGTTAATCTACTGGTCCTGTTTTGGTGGCCATGGGGCATTCTGGGAACATTGAGTCCACTTGGTGGTCTTACATCTATCCTGCTGTCAACTCAGCTTCCCCCTGTCCTCAGGGGATCCTGGGGTCCATGTCCAGCACATCACTCCCATGGGTTCCCCAGAGATGATGTCAGTTTCCCCTTGTGCAGAGCTTTGGAGGGATTCTTGGATGATAGCAGGGATCTGAGCAGCTGAAACCCTAATACAGATGGTCAGCAAAGTCTGCGCTCAGCCTCCCCCCACCATGGGCATCTGAGGCTGTGCTGTACAAATGCATGTCTCCAACCCCTCCCCCCCCTTTTCAGCCAATTGCGTTTCTGCCCCCTCCACTCCTCTGAGGTTTCTTCCTCAGTGCCACCCTTTGGCAGCTTTGGGCAGAAGCATAGGAGTGTGTGTGTGTGCGCACGCACGCGCGCTGTGATAGACTACAGGCGCTTTAGAGAGAAGCATAGGAGTGTGTGTGTGTGTGTGTGTGTGTGTGTGTGTGTGTGTGTGTGTGTGTGTGCTGTGATAGACTAGAGGCAGCCTGTCTGTGGTTTGCTCAGGAAGAGTCCTCGTGTCCTCTTTGGGGCAATAGAAGACAGGCTGAAAGGAAAGTGGAGATGCTGGAGGCAAAAGGTGAAGTGTCTGGGGCTCTTAGCAGATCAGAAGAGTGCAGGTGTCTCCTCAGCATCTGCCCTGAGTCACAGGGTAGATGGAGTCCCTTTAATTGCTGACAGTACAGTAAAAGGAGGAGGTGAGGGAAGGGTGAGTTTAGTTTGAGAGAGCCAAGATCCTCAGGGGACCAAGAAGGAAGCAGGATCAGAGTCAGGAGTCAGGAGTCAGATGATGGAGCTATAGGAGAGGTTGGAGGACAGATTGTACTGGCCATCCAGGGTGGAAGGAGCAAGGCTGGGAAGGGAGCCAAGCCCTAAGGTAGCAGCTGCTTCCAGGTCAGCAAGTCTCAGCCCTCGGGTCCCCATGGGCTGTTTGAACTCAACAGTCCCATCCCTGAGCCTGGGCAGGGCTGTTGTGCTCCTGCAGCTGTTTCTGGACAGCTGATGGGGGGTGCCACAGGGATCCCCTTCTTAAGGTGGCCCAGGATCCCAGGGACTTGGTGGAGCCTCAAGGTCACCAGCAATCCTGGCCAGGTTCTGAGTATTTCTGTCTCCTTCAGATGTAGATGACAGACTGTGTGCGTGCATGCATGCGTGAGTGTGTTTATGTGTGTGTGCACATGCTGTCCTGGGGCTTAGCTCGAGGCCTGGGCACTATCCCTGAGCTTTCCTTGCTCAAGTTTAGCATTCCCAGTTTTCTTGGTGGTTAGTTGGAGGTAAGAGTCTCATAACCAGCTGGGCACTGGTAGCTTATACCTACCTATACTCCTAGCTACTCAGGAGGCTAAGATCTGAAGATCGAGGTTCAAAGCCAGCCTGGGCAGGAATGTCTGTGAGATTCATCTCCAATTAATCACCAGAAAACTGGAAGTGGTGCTGTGGCTCAAGTGGTAGAGTGCTGGCAAAAAAAGACTGACACTCATCACTTAAGCCAAAGCTCCACTTCTGGCTTCTTGGTGGTTAATTTGAGGTAAAGGGTTTATGGACTTTTCTGCTGGGGCGGGGGGGATGGGTTTGGACCTCCTTCCTTAGTTCCCAGCCTCCGGTGTAGCTAGGATCACAGGTGTGAACTACAAGAACCCCGTTTCCTGGCTTGCTTTGCGCATCTATCAGCTTTCTGAGATGGAAACGGTACACATAACAGAGGAAACCGAGGCCCCAAAGTGAAGTCTTCACATGTCGATGCTAGACATATTCCCCAATTAGAACCTGACTTTATGCTAGCCATCGTTATGTCCCTGTCTTATGTGGGTACACCTCAAACTTGCCATACCAGTGTAGGTCTACATGGGTGTCTATGTGCCAGCGATGTTCCCTCCCTGGTCTTGAGCTCTTCTAGACTCCCCTTGAGACCATAGGGACTGCCATGAACTAATCTCATCACTTTATCGACGAGGCACTTACAGAAATTACAAGACAAGGCCTCCAGCCTGCTTTTGCTGGCAGCCAGCCGCCAGGACCATAAAACAAATTGAAAGGGACAAAAATGAGTACAATTAGAATGTGTGCGTACACACACACACACACACACACACACACACACATACGCACGCACGCACGCACGCACGCACGCACGCACTCCCAGGCCTACCCCCACACCCATAGTCAAGAACTGAGCTCCAGACTGCGGTGAGCACTTGGTCCTCACGTCATGGAGGGCAGCAGGGACAAGCTAACATACATGCTTGACCCTCTCATTCTGGGTAACAACCTTCTGTCTATCCTCCCTCAAGTGCTGTGCAGCTGGGCATGGGGGGCATGGGAAAAGATAGCAGAATGCACAAATGTCCCAAACAACTACAGATACTATACCTGCAGGCTCACTGCCTGCTTTGCCTGCAGCAGACCCTCACACCTGCCACCTAGGTTCCACCAAGTCCCACCCACCCACAGCCTGGACTCTGTTCTCTTGTCACATTTCTAAACAGTTGTCTGTCAATCTGTTTGAGCCAGTGGCTCACTATGTAGCCCAGGCTGGCTTGGGTCTCTCCAATTCCTTCCTTCCTTCCTTCCTTCCTGCTTTCCTTCTTTCCTTCTCTTTTTTTCTTTCTTTCTCTCTTTCACCTCTTTTTCTTCTCTCTTTCTTTTTTCTTTTTCCTTCCTTCCTTCCTTCCTTCCTTCCTTCCTTCCTCCCTCCCTCCCTCCCTCCCTCTCCTTCCTTCCTTTCTTCCTTCCTTCCTTTCTTCCTTCCT
Organism: Dipodomys merriami; assembly: GCF_024711535.1. Taxonomy (NCBI): domain Eukaryota; kingdom Metazoa; phylum Chordata; class Mammalia; order Rodentia; family Heteromyidae; genus Dipodomys; species Dipodomys merriami. Next base: position 126,069,901 of record NW_027202270.1, on the reverse strand, counting down.
TCCTTCCTTTCTTCCCTTCTTTCTTTCTTTCTTCCCTTCTTTCTTTCTTTCTTCCCTTCTTTCTTTCTTTCTTCCCTTCTTTCTTTCTTTCTTCCCTTCTTTCTTTCTTTCTTTCTTCCTTTCTTTCTTTCTTTCTTTCTTTCTTTCTTTCTTTCTTTCTTTCTTTCTTTTCTTTCTTCTTTCTTTCTTTCTTTCTTTCTTTCTTTCTTTCTTTCTTTCTTTCTTTCTTTCTTTCTTTCTTTCTTTCTTTCTTTCTTTCTTTCTTTCTTTCTTCTTTCCTAGTCTTGGGGCTTGAACTCAGGGCTAGGAACTGTCCCTGAGCTTCTTTTGCTCGAGGCTAGCACTCTACCACTTGAGCCATAGCACCATCTCTAGCCTTTTCTGTTTATGAGGTAGAGGAACTGAACCCAGGGCTTCATGAATACTAGGCAAGTACTCTATCACTAAGCCACATTCCCAGCTTGAATGCTACAATTTCTATAGACTCATTCTTCTCAAGTACTGGGATTCTAGGTATTTGCCACCATACCTTGGCTCACATTTGTAAGATGGCAGAAAAAGTTGACTCATCTCTAAGGTGGTCAGGGACAGTGCCCAGGCCCAGAGTTCAAGCCCCATGACTGACAGGGGGCGGGGAAAAAAGGAGCTAGCCTGGGTGAAGGACCCAGAGAGAACACTGGCAGGGGGGAGGGGAGGGGCTAGTCAGTAGAGAGGGAACACCTCTCCAGTGGGACCTGGAGAAGCAGCTGGGTCAGGCTGGTATAGGGTGGGGGAGGCTTGTCCTTAGCTTCAAAAACTCAGGTCTAGAAGCCTGGAGACCACAAGAAGCTGGAACTGATAAGTATGTGGGGTTCCAGGAAATGATAGTTTTGCAGAGTGATTAGGGAGGAACTCCACAGGAAGGCTGGAGATGGAGAGAGGGTTGGGGTGTCTACATAGCCCTGATGGCACAAGGGTAAGTCAGAATTATTTCATATCTATTTTCCTGTTTCTCTTTTTAATTTTACCATGCTCATGTGACTACTAAAATTATTGTCTAATCCAGGTGCCAGTCATCCTAGCTACTTGAAAGGTTGAGATCAGGAGAATCAGAGTTTGTGGTCCTTGTGGACAGAAATTTTTACAAGATCCTTTCTCAGTCCAATAGTGGACACAATGGCACATGCCTGTCATCCTAAGCTATCTGTGAGGCTGAGGAGAAGATCCTGGTTCTAGGGTATCCCAGACAGAGAAGTCTGAGAGATCCCATCTCAACAGAGAGAAGCTGGGCTTGGTGGTGCTTGCCTGTCATCTACCAATGATAAGCCTACAAATAGGTGCACTGTGGTCCAGGCACATGCCTGGAGAGCAGATCCTACCTCAAAAAATAACTAGCGCAAAGCAGGGCTAGAGACACAACTCAGCAGTAGAAGCATTCACCTATCAAGTGAGGCCTTAAGCATGAGGTACCCCAGTACCTGGGGGAGGGGGGGAAAGAATAAAGTTAAGGTTAGGATGGTAGAAATGGGTGGGAGGAACACAGAATCGTCATCCCTTCCAATCCTCCAATAGAGAGGGTGACCTCTAGCCCCTCCTGAGGAGACAGGACAAGGATGAAGGGGAGCCCCAAGATGCTCTAAGGCCCTTGGGTTCCCCTCCAGAATGAGTTAGGCCTGTTGTAATTGGGGCCCGTGATGTGACTCCTTCAGACACTTTGTCACCGGTGACATGTGTCCTGCTTATTTCTAGAAAGTCTGATAGATGGCTGCAGCACACCATCTCAGCTGCTGAGTCAGCAACAGGGCTCTGTCTTTGAGGGCCCCACTGCTGATGGCTCCGAGCTCCTCCTGCGCCCCAAGTCTTGGGACAGTGATATGTCCACTCCCGGTGTGGTGAAGATAGAGGGCGCTGACGTAGTTCATGCAGAAAAGCAGTACACAGGAACTCCTCGCTATTTTGTGTGAGTGTGTATGTGCATGTGTGGCAGTATGGGGCTTGAACTCAGGGCCCCTTGTACTCTCTTTTAGTTTAGTTTAGTTTTTGTTGTTGTTGTTGTTGTTTGGCTCAAGGTTTGCCACCTTCCACTTCTGGTTTTTGGGTGATTAATCAGAGATAAGAGTTTCACAGACTTTTCTACCCAGCCTGGTTTTGAAGTAGGAACTCCAGATTTTAGCCTCCTGAGTAGTAGTGGGAGCCACCAATGCTTGGCTATTATTCCTGGCTACTATTAATGTCATGTGGATGGATTACAAGGGTAGGCAGTTTCTCGGTGTCCTTCTGAGGTGAGTATCTATGCAGGGCTACAATGGAGACCTAGCACCCCATTGCCTTGGCTTCCAGCTCTAGGAGTGTAATCGGCACAGACGAAGCCACTGTGAGGGGACTGTGAATGTTCCCAGGAGCAGGCCCTGAAAAGAGCAGTGAATGAAGGTCAGTCTAAACCTCCTGAGACCTGCTTGTCACACTGCCCAGGATCACTCTGTGAAGCTGGGGCTTCTCATCTGGAGTGTGTGTGTGTGTGTGTATGTGTGTGTGTGTGTGTGTCTATCTATGTATCTTCCATGGCATTGCCAGGAGGCCATCATCTATTTGTACTCCCTTTCTTCTGGGGATTGGCCTTCCAGGTACTGCTAGAGTTTGGTGAGTAGTACACATGACCTTCAGGGTCTCCCAGCCTCCTGGGAACCTGGGGCTGGCCTCATCGTAGCCACATTATAACCCATTTGAGTGACTGGAAAATTTATCACAAATCCCCTTGGCAGAGGGGAGGACCAACTGTACTTGTCAGAAGACTACCTCACACTGACTAACCCTGGACAGTCATTCTTGCACTGGGGATTGAACTCAGTGCCTCCTGCTTGCCCGGCATGCATTCTACCACTTGAATCACGTATCCAGTTCTTTTTGGTCCTGGGACTTGAACTCTAGACCTGGGCACTGGCCCTGAGCCCTTCAACTCAAGGTGAGCACTCTATCACTTGAGCCACCATACCACTTCCGGTTTCATGGTGGTTCATTGGAGATAAGAGTCTCACAGATTTTCTTGCCAGGCTGGCTTGAATTGTAATCCTCAGATCTTAGCTCCCTGAGTAGCTAGGATTACAGGAATAAGCCACCAGCGCCTGAGTCCCACAACCTTTTAAACTTGGAGACAAACACTCTACCTATTGGGCCCTGTCCTCAGTCCATACTTTACTTTGTGTGTGTGTACAGGTGTGCATACACACTGGGGCTTGAACTCAGTGTCTTGCACTCTTAGCTTTTTCACTGAAGTCTGGTATCTTATTACTTGGCCACACCTTCACTTTTGGCTTTTTTCTGGTTAATTGAAGATGAGTTTTTTGGATATGTGTGCCCTGGTTTGTGTTGAACTGCAGTCCTCAGATCTCAGTCTCCTGAGTAGCTAGGATTACTGATATGAGCCATCTGTACCCAGCACATTTTACAGTTGTTGTTTTTATAAACTTTTTTTTTTTTTTTTGCCAGTCCTGAGGCTTGAACTCAGGGCCTGGGTACTATCCCTGAGCTTCTTTTTGCCCAAGGCTAGTACTCTACCACTTGAACCACAGTGCCACTTCTGGCTTTTCTATTTATATGGTATTAAAAATGGAACGCAGGGCTTTATACATGCTAGGCAAACACTAAGCTATATTCCCAGCCCTACAATTTTTTTTTTGTCAGTGGTGGGGCTTGAACTCTGGGCCTGGGCACTGTCTCTAAGCTCTTCAGCTCAAGGCTAGCTCTCTACCACTTGAACTACAGTATCACTTCCAGTTTTCTGAGTGGTTTTATTGGAGATAAGAGTCTCACACACTTTCCTGCCCGGGCTGGTTTTGAACTGGTATCCTCAGATCTCAGCCTCCCGAGTAGCTAGGATTACAGGTATGAGCCACCAGCGCCCAGCTCCTACAGTTTCTTTTAAAGCAGCTGTCCAGGCAATGTCTTGTTTAAATCTTTGGTTAGGAAGGAGCATTTGTTGTACAGATGAGCAAACTAAGACTAGGCGAGAGAAAGGTAATGTCTTTCAGGTCAGCAAAGCTTGGTGGCATGGGGCCCTTCCAGTGGGAGACAAAATCCAGACCCTGACCACAGTGGGCTGAATATCCATGAGGCTTTTCCCAGCAACAGGAAGTCCCAGGCTGGAGGCTGGAGGGGCAGGAGGTCTGGTGGTTTGCACAGGGCTGTGGTCTCCGTGGGATAAAAATGCCAGCACAGTGAGTTTGCCACCCATCCTGGTGGCAGCTATAGAGCTAGAGAGTGCTTTTCCAAATGTCTATGGGACCACCAACCTTCAGCCTGGAGTCCCTGCAGGGAAGAGTCTGAAACATTCAGCTCTTCCCTATGGAACCCCAGGTGTGGTGAGTTGTCGCTAAGGCCAGTTAACCTCCTGGCCAGCAGGCCTCCAGTGGGTCAGAGGTCCTGGATAGCAGGTACCTGGCAACCCTCCCTCTCTGTGTTACAGGAAACATCGAGTACAGCTGCCCGGCCACCAACGAGTGCGAGATCACCAAACGGAGGCGCAAGTCCTGCCAGGCCTGCCGCTTCATGAAGTGTCTGAAAGTGGGGATGCTGAAGGAGGGTAAGAGGCGCCCCCACACTACCTGCTGTCAAGTTGGGGTGCAGCTTAGCACTTCTCACTGGGGAGTTTCAGGCCCCTGCACCTTGCCTGGGGCAGTTCAGGTCACATGCATCTTTCAGGGTCATCCTGGCTACCTATGGCCATCTTCCCATTGCCTCAGCACCTAGCATCTCCTGGGAGACACCTGGACACACTTGGCTTGTCTCTCACTCTCAAAGCCCTCTTGGAATAGGCCTCTGCCCACCCTAGGGCCTAGGTTTTAATTCTCAGTGCTCCCTCGTTAAGGATTTGGGGGTGGAAGGACAGAGGTGTTAAGGCCGCGAGTGATAACTAAATACCACAGCTTTTGCCCACAAAGGCCTTTCTCACCTACAGAGGAGCCTTGTTTTCTGGGTCAGTGGGGCCGGGGGTGGGGAGGACCGACGCGGCTCTCTCTTGGTAAATGTTTCTCTTATCATTCTTCCTGCCATCTTATCCTTCTCTTCCTCTTCTTCTCCCTGTTTCTCCTCTTAGATTTGCACCATCTGGTATGGCAGCCACAGCCACAGGTGGTGACTAAGCCTTAGACCTAACCAGAGTGTGTGCTAAGTGAAATATACACACTGGTGCTGTGGCTCACACCTGTAATCTAAGCTACTTGGGAGATAGAGATCAGGAGAATTGTCACTTGAAACAGACTAGGCACAAAGTTTGAGAGATGCCATTTCAACCAACAATAGCTGAGTGTGGTAGCTTGATGGTACATGCCTGTTAACCCAGCTACACAGGAAGTATAAATAGGAGTGTTGTAGTTCATACCTGCCTGAATGTAAACATAAGACCCTATTCAAAAAATAACTATAGGCCAGGAGCTGGTGGCTCATGCCTGTAATCCTAGCTTCTCAAGAGGCTGAGATCTGAGGATCGCAGTTCAAAGCCAAACTGGGTAGCAAGTGTGTGAGACTCTTATTTCCAATAAACTACTCAGAAAAAGCCGGAAGTGGTGTTGTGGCTCAAGTAAGGGTGCTAGCCTTGAACAAAAGAAGCTCAGGGACAGTGCCTAGGCCATGAGTTCAAGGCCCGAGATTGGCAAAAACCAACAAACAAAAAATAACTGCCCTGCCTAGTAGGCACAAAACCCTGAGTTCAATCCCTAGCACTGCCAAAAACAGTGACTTAAAAGGATTAAAAACAAAACAGGGTAAATGGTGGCAATTATCATCAGAAAGATAGATTTCACACAACTGGAAGCATGGCTCAAGTGGTAGAATATGGGTCTTGAACAAAGAAGCCAAGTGAGAGTAGGGAGGCCCTGAGTTCAAGCTCGAGTACCAGGACACACAGAAAAAGATTGCCTGCAGATACAATAGTATTCTGGATCCACTGGGTGAAATGAACCCTCTCAATACCTTGTTATCTTCTTTTATGTGGCTTCTAGCAAACTTGACATGATTTGTGGCTCACGATGTGGGCAAGTCTCCCTCATTGTCCTTATTCATCTGCTTAGTTTGACAAACCCCATTTAGTGCCATTTGTGTGTGTGTGTGTGTGTGTGTGTGTGTGTGTGTGTGTGTGTGTGTGTGTGTGTGTGTGTGTGTGTGTGTCACTGGAACTTCTTATTTATTTATTTATTTATTTTTTGGGGGGGGTCCGATCGTGGGGCCTGGACTCTGGGCCTGGGCGCTGTCCCTCAGCTCTTCAGTTCAAGGCTAGCGCTCTACCACTTGAGCCACAGCATCACTTCCAGCTTTTTTCTTTTTGCTTATGTGGTGCTGAGGAATCGTACCCAGGGCTTCATGCATGCAAGGCAAGCGCTCTACCACTGAGCCAACTTTCCAGCCCTCACTGGAACTTCTTAGAGATCAGCTTCTGGGTAGTTGGCTCCTTCTAGAATGGGAAGAGGCAGGAAAGAGGTTTGTGGAGATGGCTGGGAGGGGCTGTGTTGAGGCAGCCTTCTGGGAGGAACAGGGAAGACATTGACCTCAGAAGTTTAGCTCCCACCTTCACCCGGCCCCACTCCCCCTCCTCTGGAATCTTCTAGCACCCTCTGGAGAAGGGGATCCAGATGAACTTCTCCTGTGAGATAGCTCAGATGGATGTTGAGGAAACTGAGACCACTTCCATGTCTGTGCCAGATCCCACTTTTCACCTGAGTGGTGCAGGTACACCAGCACCTGTACCAATAAAACAGGTACTTGAAAACAGGTCCTCGGTTCTCCTGGGCTCTACATGGCATGTACCCTTTACAGTACGTTCATCATTTAGTCACCTCTGTGATGGAGAGGGCCCCTCCTCTCCCACACAGGTGCTGTCTGCACACAGCCTTCTTTCTAGGTTAAAACCTTGGCTGTTCCGGACCTGATGACATTTCAATCGCGGGTTCATTTTTTTTTTTTTTTTTGCCAGCCATGGTGCCTGAACTCTGGGCCTGGCACTGCCCCTCAGCTCTTCAGCTCAAGGCTAGCGCTCTACCACTTCAGCCACAGCACCACTTCCAGTTTTTTCTGCTTATGTGGTGCTGAGGAATCGAACCCAGGGCCTCATGCATGCAAGGCAAGCGCTGTACCACTGAGCCACTTTCCCAGCCCCCTCGAGGGTTCATTTGGATCACACAGTTTTGTTTTTGCTGCATATAGGATTGTGACCAAACTAGTGGCTGAGCCCTTTGTCCCCAGCTTCTTCACTAGGCTGCCTGCTCCTTCGGCATCTTCTGGTGTTCCTGGGTGAGGAAGCAGGTGTGGAAGGGCCTCAGCTCTGGTCTTCTATGGAGAGCTGGAGGCTTGAGGGCTTCCAGGTTTGGGAGTCTTCACTTGGAGAGGTGGAGCAACCCCTGTGCTATAAGCAGGGGCTAAGGACAGGCTGTGGCCAGCTGCCCAGTGCCTTTCCTTGCTACATGTGCAGCATCTCTGCTTGGGTGTCTGAGGGGCTCAGAGAAGGAGGCCTCCTTGAGGACCCGGGAAAGTTGAGGTGAGATGACTCTCCCAGCCTTAGTCACCTGCTGGGTTGAGGGGGGCTGCACTCAGAGCTTCTGCTCTGTGCTGTGTGTCCAGACAAAGGTCAGGGATAGAGGTGGGTAGAGTGG